>NC_141690.1:142104566-142715929 GCF_964263255.1 Lissotriton vulgaris | reverse complement strand
AAAGCTCAAGGGAACCGTATTGTGTTTCATCATAAATGGAGCGCACACCGCTAGCCCCTCCTCCGGATCTCCCCTCGGGACTCTGGTACTTGCAGTTCTTCAGTGGATCGCCCAGGTGGGTGCAAGGCGGTACTTGTAGGACTGATGAATCTCTAGACCCGATACATGTCCCGGGTTTAGGATATCGCCCGAGACATGTCTCGGGTTTCGGGATGACTTCCCTCATCAGTAGAGAAAGATTGTTTAGGGGTGGAAGAGAAGGCCGCAACACAAAAGTCAAAGGCTTCGAAGACAGAACCGGCACGCAGGTGCGTCTTCCAAGAGCCCGTCGGCCCAAAGCTCAAGGGAGCCGTATTGTGTTTCGTCATAAATGGAGCGCACACCGCTAGCCCCTCCTCCGGATCGCCCCTCGGACTCTGGTACTTGCAGTTCTTCAGTAGATCACCCAGGTGGGTGCAAATCGGTACTTGTAGGACTGATGAATCTCTAGACCCGATACATGTCCCGGTTTTAGGATATCGCCCGAGACATGTCTCGGGTTTCGGGATGACTTCCCTCATCAGTAGAGAAAGATTGTTTAGGGGTGAAAGAGAAGGCCGCCACACAACAGTCAAAGGCTTCGATGCCAGAACCGGCACGCAGGTGCGTCTTCCAAGAGCACGTCGGCCCAAAGCTCAAGGGAGCCGTATTGTGTTTCGTCATAAATGGAGCGCACACCACTAGCCCCTCCTCCGGATCGCCCCTTGGGACTCTGGTACTTGCAGTTCTTCAGTGGATCATCCAGGTGGGTGCAAGTCGGTACTTGTAGGACTGATGAATCTCTAGACCCGATACATGTCCCGGGTTTAGGATATCGCCCGAAACATGTCTCGGGTTTCGGGATGACTTCCCTCATCAGTGGAGAAAGATTGTTTAAGGGTGGAAGAGAAGGCCGCCACACAACAGTCAAAGGCTTCGATGCCAGAACCGGCACGCAGGTGCGTCTTCCAAGATCCCGTCGGCCCAAAGCTCAAGGGAACCGTATTGTGTTTCATCATAAATGGAGCGCACACCGCTAGCCCCTCCTCCGGATCTCCCCTCGGGACTCTGGTACTTGCAGTTCTTCAGTGGATCGCCCAGGTGGGTGCAAGGCGGTACTTGTAGGACTGATGAATCTCTAGACCCGATACATGTCCCGGGTTTAGGATATCGCCCGAGACATGTCTCGGGTTTCGGGATGACTTCCCTCATCAGTAGAGAAAGATTGTTTAGGGGTGGAAGAGAAGGCCGCAACACAAAAGTCAAAGGCTTCGAAGACAGAACCGGCACGCAGGTGCGTCTTCCAAGAGCCCGTCGGCCCAAAGCTCAAGGGAGCCGTATTGTGTTTCGTCATAAATGGAGCACACACCGCTAGCCCCTCCTCCGGATCGCCCCTCGGGACTCTGGTACTTGCAGTTCTTCAGTGGATCACCCAGGTGGGTGCAAGTCGGTACTTGTAGGACTGATGAATCTCTAGACCCGATACATGTCCCGGGTTTAGGATATCACCCGAGACATGTCTCGGGTTTCCGGATGACTGACCTCATCAGTAGAGAAAGATTGTTTAGGGGTGGAAGAGAAGGCCGCCACACAACAATCAAAGGCTTCGATGCCAGAACCGGCACACATGTGCGTCTTCCAAGAGCCCGTCGGCCCAAAGCTCAAGGGAGCTGTATTGTGTTTCATCATAAATGGAGCACACACTGCTAGCCCCTCCTCCGGATCGCCCCTCGGGACTCTGGTACTTGCAGTTCTTCAGTGGATCACCCAGGTGGGTGCGAGTCGGTACTTGTAGGACAGATGAATCTCTAGACCCGATACATGTCCCGGGTTTGGGAAATCTTCCGAGACATGTCTCGGGTTTCGGGATGACTTACCTCATCAGTAGAGAAAGATTGTTTAGGGGTGGAAGAGAAGGCCGCCACACAACAGTCAAAGGCTTTGATGCCAGAACCGGCACGCAGGTGCGTCTTCCAAGAGCCCGTCGGCCCAAAGCTCAAAGGAGCCGTATTGTGTTTCGTCATAAATGGAGCGCACACCGCTAGCCCCTCCTCCGGATCGCCCCTCGGGACTCTGGTACTTGCCCTTCTTCAGTGGATCACCCAGGTGGGTGCAAGTCGGTACTTGTAGGACTGATGAATCTCTAGACCCGATACATGTCCCGGGTTTAGGATATCGCCCGATACATGTCTCGGGTTTCAGGATCACTTCCCTCATCAGTAGAGAAACATTGTTTAGGGGTGGAAGAGAAGGCCGCCACACAACAGTCAAGGGCTTCGATGCCAGAACCGGCACCCAGGTGCGACTTCCAAGAGCCCGTTGGCCCAAAGCTCAAGGGAGCCGTATTGTGTTTAGTCATAAATGAAGCGCACACCGCTAGCCCCTCCTCCGGATCGCCCCTCGGGACTCTGGTACTTGCAGTTCTTCAGTGGATCACCAGGTGGGTGCAAGGCGGTACTTGTAGGACTGATGAATCTCTAGACCTGATACATGTCCCGGGTTTAGGATATCGCCCGAGACATGTCTCGGGTTTCGGGATGACTTCCCTCATCAGTAGAGAAAGATTGTTTAGGGGTGGAAGAGAAGGCCGCCACACAAAAGTCAAAGGCTTCGAAGCCAGAACCGGCACGCAGGTGCGTCTTCCAAGAGCCCGTCGGCCCAAAGCTCAAGGGAGCCGTATTGTGTTTCATCATAAATGGAGCGCACACCGCTAGCCCCTCCTCCGGATCTCCCCTCGGGACTCTGGTACTTGCAGTTCTTCAGTGGATCGCCCAGGTGGGTGCAAGGCGGTACTTGTAGGACTGATGAATCTCTAGACCCGATACATGTCCTGGGTTTAGAATATCGCCCGAGACATGTCTCGGGTTTCGGGATGACTTCCCTCATCAGTAGAGAAAGATTGTTTAGGGGTGGAAGAGAAGGCCGCAACACAAACGTCAAAGGCTTCGAAGACAGAACCGGCACGCAGGTGCGTCTTCCAAGAGCCCGTCGGCCCAAAGCTCAAGGGAGCCGTATTGTGTTTCGTCATAAATGGAGCGCACACCACTAGCCCCTACTCCGGATCACCCCTCGGGACTCTGGTACTTGCAGTTCTTCAGTGGATCACCCAGTTGGGTGCAAGTTGGTACTTGTAGGACTGATGAATCTCTAGACCCGATACATGTCCCGGGTTTAGGATATCGCCCGAGATATGTCTCGGGTTTCGGGATGACTTCCCTCATCAGTGAAGAAAGATTGTTTAGGGGTGGAAGAGAAGGCCGCCACACAACAGTCAAAGGCTTCGATGCCAGAACCGGCACGCAGGTGCGTCTTCCAAGATCCCTTCGGCCCAAAGCTCAAGGGAGCCGTATTGTGTTTCATCATAAATGGAGCGCACACCGCTAGCCCCTCCTCCGGATCTCCCCTCGGGACTCTGGTACTTGCAGTTCTTCAGTGGATCGCCCAGGTGGGTGCAAGGCGGTACTTGTAGGACTGATTAATCTCTAGACCCGATACATGTCCCGGGTTTAGGATATCGCCCGAGACATGTCTCGGGTTTCGGGATGACTTCCCTCATCAGTAGAGAAAGATTGTTTAGGGGTGGAAGAGAAGGCCGCCACACAAAAGTCAAAGGCTTCGAAGCCAGAACCGGCACGCAGGTGCGTCTTCCAAGAGCCCGTCGGCCCAAAGCTCAAGGGAGCCGTATTGTGTTTCGTCATAAATGGAGCACACACCGCTAGCCCCTCCTCCGGATCGCCCCTCGGGACTCTGGTACTTGCAGTTCTTCAGTGGATCACCCAGGTGGGTGCAAGTCGGTACTTGTAGGACTGATGAATCTCTAGACCCGATACATGTCCCGGGTTTAGGATATCACCCGAGACATGTCTCGGGTTTCCGGATGACTGACCTCATCAGTAGAGAAAGATTGTTTAGGGGTGGAATAGAGAAGGCCGCCACACAACAATCAAAGGCTTCGATGCCAGAACCGGCACACATGTGCGTCTTCCAAGAGCCCGTCGGCCCAAAGCTCAAGGGAGCTGTATTGTGTTTCGTCATAAATGGAGCACACACTGCTAGCCCCTTCTCCGGATCGCCCCTCGGGACTCTGGTACTTGCAGTTCTTCAGTGGATCACCAAGGTGGGTGCGAGTCGGTACTTGTAGGACAGATGAATCTCTAGACCCGATACATGTCCCGGGTTTGGGAAATCTTCCGAGACATGTCTCGGGTTTCGGGATGACTTACCTCATCAGTAGAGAAAGATTGTTTAGGGGTGGAAGAGAAGGCCGCCACACAACAGTCAAAGGCTTTGATGCCAGAACCGGCACGCAGGTGCGTCTTCCAAGAGCCCGTCGGCCCAAAGCTCAAAGGAGCCGTATTGTGTTTCGTCATAAATGGAGCGCACACCGCTAGCCTCTCCTCCGGATCGCCCCTCGGGACTCTGGTACTTGCCCTTCTTCAGTGGATCACCCAGGTGGGTGCAAGTCGGTACTTGTAGGACTGATGAATCTCTAGACCCGATACATGTCCCGGGTTTAGGATATCGCCCGATACATGTCTCGGGTTTCAGGATCACTTCCCTCATCAGTAGAGAAACATTGTTTAGGGGTGGAAGAGAAGGCCGCCACACAACAGTCAAAGGCTTCGATGCCAGAACCGGCACCCAGGTGCGACTTCCAAGAGCCCGTCGGCCCAAAGCTCAAGGGAGCCGTATTGTGTTTAGTCATAAATGAAGCGCACACCGCTAGCCCCTCCTCCGGATCGCCCCTCGGGACTCTGGTACTTGCAGTTCTTCAGTGGATCGCCAGATGGGTGCAAGGCGGTACTTGTAGGACTGATGAATCTCTAGATCCGATACATGTCCCGGGTTTAGGATATCGCCCGAGACATGTCTCGGGTTTCGGGATGACTTCCCTCATCAGTAGAGAAAGATTGTTTAGGGGTGGAAGAGAAGGCCGCCACACAAAAGTCAAAGGCTTCGAAGCCAGAACCGGCACGCAGGTGCGTCTTCCAAGAGCCCGTCGGCCCAAAGCTCAAGGGAGCCGTATTGTGTTTCGTCATAAATGGAGCACACACCACTAGCCCCTCCTCCGGATCGCCCCTCGGGACTCTGGTACTTGCAGTTCTTCAGTGGATCACCCAGGTGGGTGCAAGTTGGTACTTGTAGGACTGATGAATCTCTAGACCCGATACATGTCCCGGGTTTAGGATATCACCCGAGACATGTCTCGGGTTTCCGGATGACTGACCTCATCAGTAGAGAAAGATTGTTTAGGGTGGAAGAGAAGGCCGCCACACAACAATCAAAGGCTTCGATGCCAGAACCGGCACACATGTGCGTCTTCCAAGAGCACGTCGGCCCAAAGCTCAAGGGAGCTGTATTGTGTTTCGTCATAAATGGAGCACACACTGCTAGCCCCTCCTCCGGATCGCCCCTCGGGACTCTGGTACTTGCAGTTCTTCAGTGGATCACCCAGGTGGGTGCGAGTCGGTACTTGTAGGACAGATGAATCTCTAGACCCGATACATGTCCCGGGTTTGGGAAATCTTCCGAGACATGTCTCGAGTTTCGGGATGACTTCCCTCATCAGTAGAGAAAGATTGTTATGGGGTGGAAGAGAAGGCCGCCATACAACAGTCAAAGGCTTCGATGCCAGAACCGGCACGCAGGTGCGTCTTCCAAGAGCCCGTCGGCCCAAAGCTCAAGGGAGCCGTATTATGTTTCGTCATAAATGGAGCACACACCGCTAGCCCCTCCTCCGGATCGCCCCTCGGGACTCTGGTACTTGCAGTTCTTCAGTGGATCATCCAGGTGGGTCCAAGGCGGTACTTGTAGGACTGATGAATCTCTAGACCCGATACATGTCCCGGGTTTAGGATATCGTCCGAGACATGTCTCGGGTTTCGGGATGACTTCCCTCATCAGTAGAGAAAGATTGTTTAGGGGTGGAAGAGATGGCCACCACACAACAGTCAAAGGCTTCAATGCCAGAACTGGCACGCAGGTGTGTCTTCAAAGAGCCCGTCGGCCCAAAGCTCAAGGGAGCTGTATTGTGTTTCATCATAAATTGAGCGCACACCGCTAGCCCATCCTCCGGATCGCCCCTCGGGACTCTGGTACTTGCAGTTCTTCAGTAGATCACCCAGGTGGGTGCAAATCGGTACTTGTAAGACTGATGAATCTCTAGACCCGATACATGTCCCGGGTTTAGGATATCGCCCGAGACATGTCTCGCGTTTCGGGATGACTTCCCTCATCAGTAGAGAAAGATTGTTTAGGGGTGGAAGAGAAGGCCGCAACAAAAAAGTCAAAGGCTTCGAAGCCAGAACCGGCACGCAGGTGCGTCTTCCAAGAGCCCGTCGGCCCAAAGCTCAAGGGAGCCGTATTGTGTTTCGTCATAAATGGAGCACACACCGCTAGCCCCTCCTCCAGATCTCCCCTCGGGACTCTGGTACTTGCAGTTCTTCAGTGGATCACCCAGGTGGGTGCAAGTCGGTACATGTAGGACTGATGAATCTCTAGACCCGATACATGTCCCGGGTTTAGGATATCACCCGAGACATGTCTCGGGTTTCCGGATGACTGACCTCATCAGTAGAGAAAGATTGTTTAGGGGTGGAAGAGAAGGCCGCCACACAACAATCAAAGGCTTCGATGCCAGAACCGGCACACATGTGCGTCTTCCAAGAGCCCGTCGGCCCAAAGCTCAAGGGAGCCGTATTGTGTTTCGTCATAAATGGAGCGCACACCACTAGCCCCTCCTCCGGATCACCCCTCAGGACTCTGGTACTTGCCGTTCTTCAGTGGATCACCCAGTTGGGTGCAAGTCGGTACTTGTAGGACTGATGAATCTCTAGACCCGATACATGTCCTGGGTTTAGGATATCGCCCGATATATGTCTCGGGTTTCGGGATGACTTCCCTCATCAGTGAAGAAAGATTGTTTAGGGGTGGAAGAGAAGGCCGCCACACAACAGTCAAAGGCTTCGATGCCAGAACCGGCACGCAGGTGCGTCTTCCAAGATCCCGTCGGCCCAAAGCTCAAGGGAGCCGTATTGTGTTTCATCATAAATGGAGAGCACACCGCTAGCCCCTCCTCCGGATCTCCCCTCGGGACTCTGGTACTTGCAGTTCTTCAGTGGATCGCCCAGGTGGGTGCAAGGCGGTACTTGTAGGACTGATGAATCTCTAGACCCGATACATGTCCCGGGTTTAGGATATCGCCCGAGACATGTCTCGGGTTTCGGGATGACTTCCCTCATCAGTAGAGAAAGATTGTTTAGGGGTGGAAGAGAAGGCCGCCAAACAAAAGTCAAAGGCTTCGAAGCCAGAACCGGCACGCAGGTGCGTCTTCCAAGAGCCCGTCGGCCCAAAGCTCAAGGGAGCCGTATTGTGTTTCGTCATAAATGGAGCACACACCACTAGCCCCTCCTCCGGATCGCTCCTCGGGACTCTGGTACTTGCAGTTCTTCAGTGGATCACCCAGGTGGGTGCAAGTTGGTACTTGTAGGACTGATGAATCTCTAGACCCGATACATGTCCCGGGTTTAGGATATCACCCGAGACATGTCTCGGGTTTCCGGATGACTGACCTCATCAGTAGAGAAAGATTGTTTAGGGGTGGAAGAGAAGGCCGCCACACAACAATCAAAGGCTTCGATGCCAGAACCGGCACACATGTGCGTCTTCCAAGAGCCTGTCGGCCCAAAGCTCAAGGGAGCTGTATTGTGTTTCGTCATAAATGGAGCACACACTGCTAGCCCCTCCTCCGGATCGCCCCTCGGGACTCTGGTACTTGCAGTTCTTCAGTGGATCACCCAGGTGGGTGCGAGTCGGTACTTGTAGGACAGATGAATCTCTAGACCCGCTACATGTCCCGGGTTTGGGAAATCTTCCGAGACATGTCTCGAGTTTCGGGATGACTTCCCTCATCAGTAGAGAAAGATTGTTATGGGGTGGAAGAGAAGGCCGCCATACAACAGTCAAAGGCTTCGATGCCAGAACCGGCACGCAGGTGCGTCTTCCAAGAGCCCGTCGGCCCAAAGCTCAAGGGAGCCGTATTATGTTTCGTCATAAATGGAGCGCACACCGCTAGCCCCTCCTCCGGATCGCCCCTCGGGACTCTGGTACTTGCAGTTCTTCAGTGGATCATCCAGGTGGGTCCAAGGCGGTACTTGTAGGACTGATGAATCTCTAGACCCGATACATGTCCCGGGTTTAGGACATCGTCCGAGACATGTCTCGGGTTTCGGGATGACTTCCCTCATCAGTAGAGAAAGATTGTTTAGGGGTGGAAGAGATGGCCACCACACAACAGTCAAAGGCTTCAATGCCAGAACTGGCACGCAGGTGTGTCTTCAAAGAGCCCGTCGGCCCAAAGCTCAAGGGAGCTGTATTGTGTTTCATCATAAATTGAGCGCACACCGCTAGCCCATCCTCCGGATCGCCCCTCGGGACTCTGGTACTTGCATTTCTTCAGTAGATCACCCAGGTGGGTGCAAATCGGTACTTGTAGGACTGATGAATCTCTAGACCCGATACATGTCCCGGTGTTAGGATATCGCCCGAGACATGTCTCGGGTTTCGGGATGACTTCCCTCATCAGTAGAGAAAGATTGTTTAGGGGTGGAAGAGAAGGCCGCCACACAACAGTCAAAGGCTTCGATGCCAGAACCGGCACGCAGGTGCGTCTTCCAAGATCCCGTCAGCCCAAAGCTCAAGGGAGCTGTATTGTGTTTCATCATAAATGGAGCGCACACCGCTAGCCCCTCCTCCGGATCTCCCCTCGGGACTCTGGTACTTGCAGTTCTTCAGTGGATTGCCCAGGTGGGTGCAAGGCGGTACTTGTAGGACTGATGAATCTCTAGACCCGATACATGTCCCGGGTTTAGGATATCGCCCGAGACATGTCTCGGGTTTCGGGATGACTTCCCTCATCAGTAGAGAAAGATTGTTTAGGGGTGGAAGAGAAGGCCGCAACACAAAAGTCAAAGGCTTCGAAGCCAGAACCGGCACGCAGGTGCGTCTTCCAAGAGCCCGTCGGCCCAAAGCTCAAGGGAGCCGTATTGTGTTTCGTCATAAATGGAGCACACACCGCTAGCCCCTCCTCCGGATCTCCCCTCGGGACTCTGGTACTTGCAGTTCTTCAGTGGATCACCCAGGTGGGTGCAAGTCGGTACATGTAGGACTGATGAATCTCTAGACCCGATACATGTCCCGGGTTTAGGATATCACCCAAGACATGTCTCGGGTTTCCGGATGACTGACCTCATCAGTAGAGAAAGATTGTTTAGGGGTGGAAGAGAAGGCCGCCACACAACAATCAAAGGCTTCGATGCCAGAACCGGCACACATGTGCGTCTTCCAAGAGCCCGTCGGCCCAAAGCTCAAGGGAGCCGTATTGTGTTTCGTCATAAATGGAGCTCACACCACTAGCCCCTCCTCCGGATCACCCCTCAGGACTATGGTACTTGCCGTTCTTCAGTGGATCACCCAGTTGGGTGCAAGTCGGTACTTGTAGGACTGATGAATCTCTAGACCCGATACATGTCCTGGGTTTAGGATATCGCCCGATATATGTCTCGGGTTTCGGGATGACTTCCCTCATCAGTGAAGAAAGATTGTTTAGGGGTGGAAGAGAAGGCCGCCACACAACAGTCAAAGGCTTCGAAGCCAGAACCGGCACGCAGGTGCGTCTTCCAAGATCCCGTCGGCCCAAAGCTCAAGGGAGCCGTATTGTGTTTCATCATAAATGGAGCGCACACCGCTAGCCCCTCCTCCGGATCTCCCCTCGGGACTCTGGTACTTGCAGTTCTTCAGTGGATCACCCAGGTGGGTGCGAGTCGGTACTTGTAGGACAGATGAATCTCTAGACCCGATACATGTCCCGGGTTTGGGAAATCTTCCGAGACATGTCTCGGGTTTCGGGATGACTTCCCTCATCAGTAGAGAAAGATTGTTTAGGGTTGGAAGAGAAGGCCGCCACACAACAGTCAAAGGCTTTGATACCAGAACCGGCACGCAGGTGCGTCTTCCAAGAGCCCGTCGGCCCAAAGCTCAAAGGAGCCGTATTGTGTTTCGTAATAAATGGAGCGCACACCGCTAGCCCCTCCTCCGGATCGCCCCTCGGGACTCTGGTACTTGCCCTTCTTCAGTGGGTCACCCAGGTGGGTGCAAGTCGGTACTTGTAGGACTGATGAATCTCTAGACCCGATACATGTCCCGGGTTTAGGATATCGCCCGATACATGTCTCGGGTTTCAGGATCACTTCCCTCATCAGTAGAGAAAGATTGTTTAGGGGTGGAAGAGAAGGCCGCCACACAACAGTCAAAGGCTTCGATGCCAGAACCGGCACCCAGGTGCGACTTCCAAGAGCCCGTCGGCCCAAAGCTCAAGGGAGCCGTATTGTGTTTAGTCATAAATGAAGCGCACACCGATAGCCCCTCCTCCGGATCGCCCCTCGGGACTCTGGTACTTGCAGTTCTTCAGTGGATCACCCAGGTGGGTGCAAGTCGGCACTTGTAGGGCTGATGAATCTCTAGACCCGATACATGTCCCCGATTTAGGATATCGCCCGAGACATGTCTCGGGTTTCGGGATGACTTTCCTCATCAGTAGAGAAAGATTGTTTTGGGGTGGAAGAGAAGGCCGCCACACAACAGTCAAAAGGCTTCGATGCCAGAACCGGCACGCAGGTGCGTCTTCCAAGAGCCCGTCGGCCCAAAGCTCAAGGGAGCCGTATTGTGTTTCGTCATAAATGGAGCGCACACTGCTAGCCCCTCCTCCGGATCGCCCCTCAGGACTCTGGTACTTGCAGTTCTTCAGTGGATCACCCAGGTGGGTGCAAGTCGGTACTTGTAGGACTGATGAATCTCTAGACCCGATACATGTCCCGGGTTTAGGATATCGCCCGAGACATGTCTGGGGTTTCGGGATGACTTCCCTCATCAGTAGAGAAAGATTGTTTAGGGGTGGAAGAGAAGGCCGCCATACAAAAGTCAAAGGCTTCAAAGCCAGAACCGGCACGCAGGTGCGTCTTCCAAGAGCCCGTCGGCCCAAAGCTCAAGGGAGCCGTATTGTGTTTCGTCATAAATGGAGCACACACCGCTAGCCCCTCCTCCGGATCGCCCCTCGGGACTCTGGTACTTGCAGTTCTTCAGTGGATCACCCAGGTGGGTGCAAGTCGGTACTTGTAGGACTGATGAATCTCTAGACCCGATACATGTCCCGGGTTTAGGATATCACCAGAGACATGTCTCGGGTTTCGGGATGACTTCCCTCATCAGTAGAGAAAGATTGTTTAGGGGTGGAAGAGAAGGCCGCCACACAACAGTCAAAGGCTTTGATGCCAGAACCGGCACGCAGGTGCATCTTCCAAGAGCCCGTCGGCCCAAAGCTCAAAGGAGCCGTATTGTGTTTCGTCATAAATGGAGCGCACACCGCTAGCCCCTCCTCCGGATCGCCCCTCGGGACTCTGGTACTTGCCCTTCTTCAGTTGTTCACCCAGGTGGGTGCAAGTCGGTACTTGTAGGACTGATGAATCTCTAGACCCGATACATGTCCCGGGTTTAGGATATCGCCTGATACATGTCTCGGGTTTCAGGATCACTTCCCTCATCAGTAGAGAAATATTGTTTAGGGCTGGAAGAGAAGGCCGCCACACAACAATCAAAGGCTTCGATGCCAGAACCGGCACCCATGTGCGACTTCCAAGAGCCCGTCGGCCCAAAGCTCAAGGGAGCCGTATTGTGTTTAGTCATAAATGAAGCGCACACTGCTAGCCCCTCCTCCGGATCGCCCCTCGGGACTCTGGTACTTGCAGTTCTTCAGTGGATCACCCAGGTGGGTGCAAGTCGGTACTTGTAGGACTGATGAATCTCTAGACCCGATACATGTCCCGGGTTTAGGATATCGCCCGAGACATGTCTGGGGTTTCGGGATGACTTCCCTCATCAGTAGAGAAAGATTGTTTAGGGGTGGAAGAGAAGGCCGCCACACAACAGTCAAAGGCTTCGATGCCAGCACCGGCACGCAGGTGCGTCTTCCAAGAGCCCGTCGGCCCAAAGCTCAAGGGAGCCGTGTTGTGTTTTGTCATAAATGGAGCGCACACCGCTAGCCCCTCCTCCGGATCGCCCCTCGGGACTCTGGTACTTGCAGTTCTTCAGTGGATCACCCAGGTGGGTGCAAGTCGGTACTTGTAGGACTGATGAATCTCTAGACCCGATACATGTCCCGGGTTTAGGATATCGCCCGAGACATGTCTGGGGTTTCGGGATGACTTCCCTCATCAGTAGAGAAAGATTGTTTAGGGGTGGAAGAGAAGGCCGCCACACAACAGTCAAAGGCTTCGATGCCAGAACCGGCACGCAGGTGCGTCTTCCAAGAGCCCATCGGCCCAAAGCTCAAGGGAGCCGTATTGTGTTTCATCATAAATGGAGTGCACACCGCTAGCCCCTCCTCCGGATCGCCCCTCGGGACTCTGGTACTTGCAGTTCTTCAGTGGATCACCCAGGTGGGTGCAAGTCGGTACTTGTAGGACTGATGAATCTCTAGACACGATGCATGTCCCGGGTTTAGGATATCGCCCGAGACATGTCTCGGGTTTCGGGATGACTTCCCTCATCAGTAGAGAAAGATTGTTTAGGGGTGGAAGAGAAGGCCGCCACACAACAGTCAAATGCTTCGATGCCAGAACCGGCACGCAGGTGCGTCTTCCAAGAGCCCGTCGGCCCAAAGCTCAAGGGAGCCGTATTGTGTTTCGTCATAAATGGAGCGCACACCACTAGCCCCTCCTCCGGATCGCCCCTCGGGACTCTGGTACTTGCAGTTCTTCAGTGGTTCATCCAGGTGGGTGCAAGTCGGTACTTGTAGGACTGATGAATCTCTAGACCCGATACATGTCCCGGGTTTAGGATATCGCCCGAGACATGTCTCGGGTTTCGGGATGACTTCCCTCATCAGTGGAGAAAGATTGTTTAAGGGTGGAAGAGAAGGCCGCCACACAACAGTCAAAGGCTTCGATGCCAGAACCGGCACGCAGGTGCGTCTTCCAAGATCCCGTCGGCCCAAAGCTCAAGGGAACCGTATTGTGTTTCATCATAAATGGAGCGCACACCGCTAGCCCCTCCTCCGGATCTCCCCTCGGGACTCTGGTACTTGCAGTTCTTCAGTGGATCGCCCAGGTGGGTGCAAGGCGGTACTTGTAGGACTGATGAATCTCTAGACCCGATACATGTCCCGGGTTTAGGATATCGCCCGAGACATGTCTCGGGTTTCGGGATGACTTCCCTCATCAGTAGAGAAAGATTGTTTAGGGGTGGAAGAGAAGGCCGCAACACAAAAGTCAAAGGCTTCGAAGACAGAACCGGCATGCAGGTGCGTCTTCCAAGAGCCCGTCGGCCCAAAGCTCAAGGGAGCCGTATTGTGTTTCGTCATAAATGGAGCACACACCGCTAGCCCCTCCTCCGGATCGCCCCTCGGGACTCTGGTACTTGCAGTTCTTCAGTGGATCACCCAGGTGGGTGCAAGTCGGTACTTGTAGGACTGATGAATCTCTAGACCCGATACATGTCCCGGGTTTAGGATATCACCCGAGACATGTCTCGGGTTTCCGGATGACTGACCTCATCAGTAGAGAAAGATTGTTTAGGGGTGGAAGAGAAGGCCGCCACACAACAATCAAAGGCTTCGATGCCAGAACCGGCACACATGTGCGTCTTCCAAGAGCCCGTCGGCCCAAAGCTCAAGGGAGCTGTATTGTGTTTCATCATAAATGGAGCACACACTGCTAGCCCCTCCTCCGGATCGCCCCTCGGGACTCTGGTACTTGCAGTTCTTCAGTGGATCACCCAGGTGGGTGCGAGTCAGTACTTGTAGGACAGATGAATCTCTAGACCCGATACATGTCCCGGGTTTGGGAAATCTTCCGAGACATGTCTCGGGTTTCGGGATGACTTACCTCATCAGTAGAGAAAGATTGTTTAGGGGTGGAAGAGAAGGCCGCCACACAACAGTCAAAGGCTTTGATGCCAGAACCGGCACGCAGGTGCGTCTTCCAAGAGCCCGTCGGCCCAAAGCTCAAAGGAGCCGTATTGTGTTTCGTCATAAATGGAGCGCACACCGCTAGCCCCTCCTCCGGATCGCCCCTCGGGACTCTGGTACTTGCCCTTCTTCAGTGGATCACCCAGGTGGGTGCAAGTCGGTACTTGTAGGACTGATGAATCTCTAGACCCGATACATGTCCCGGGTTTAGGATATCGCCCGATACATGTCTCGGGTTTCAGGATCACTTCCCTCATCAGTAGCGAAACATTGTTTAGGGGTAGAAGAGAAGGCCGCCACACAACAGTCAAAGGCTTCGATGCCAGAACCGGCACCCAGGTGCGACTTCCAAGAGCCCGTCGGCCCAAAGCTCAAGGGAGCCGTATTGTGTTTAGTCATAAATGAAGCGCACACCGCTAGCCCCTCCTCCGGATCGCCCCTCGGGACTCTGGTACTTGCAGTCCTTCAGTGGATCGCCAGGTGGGTGCAAGGCGGTACTTGTAGGACTGATGAATCTCTAGACCCAATACATGTCCCGGTTTTAGGATATCGCCCGAGACATGTCTCGGGTTTCGGGATGACTTCCCTCATCAGTAGAGAAAGATTGTTTAGGGGTGGAAGAGAAGGCCGCCACACAACAGTCAAAGGCTTCGATGCCAGAACCGGCACGCAGGTGCGTCTTCCAAGAGCCCGTCGTACCAAAGCTCAAGGGAGCCGTATTGTGTTTCGTCATAAATGGAGCGCTCACCACTAGCCCCTACTCCGGATCACCCCTCGGGACTCTGGTACTTGCAGTTCTTCAGTGGATCACCCAGTTGGGTGCAAGTCGGTACTTGTAGGACTGATGAATCTCTAGACCCGATACATGTCCCGGGTTTAGGATATCGCCCGGGATATGTCTCGGGTTTCGGGATGACTTCCCTCATCAGTGAAGAAAGATTGTTTAGGGGTGGAAGAGAAGGCCGCCACACAACAGTCAAAGGCTTCGATGCCAGAACCGGCACCCAGGTGCGACTTCCAAGAGCCCGTCGGCCCAAAGCTCAAGGGAGCCGTATTGTGTTTAGTCATAAATGAAGCGCACACCGCTAGCCCCTCCTCCGGATCGCCCCTCGGGACTCTGGTACTTGCAGTTCTTCAGTGGATCACCCAGGTGGGTGCAAGTCGGCACTTGTAGGACTGATGAATCTCTAGACCCGATACATGTCCCCGATTTAGGATATCGCCCGAGACATGTCTGGGGTTTCGGGATGACTTCCCTCATCAGTAGAGAAAGATTGTTTAGGGGTGGAAGAGAAGGCCGCCACACAAAAGTCAAAGGCTTCAAAGCCAGAACCGGCACGCAGGTGCGTCTTCCAAGAGCCCGTCGGCCCAAAGCTCAAGGGAGCCGTATTGTGTTTCCTCATAAATGGAGCACACACCGCTAGCCCCTCTCCGGATCGCCCCTCGGGACTCTGGTACTTGCAGTTCTTCAGTGGATCACCCAGGTGGGTGCAAGTCGGTACTTGTAGGACTGATGAATCTCTAGACCCGATACATGTCCCGGGTTTAGGATATCACCCGAGACATGTCTCGGGTTTCCGGATGACTGACCTCATCAGTAGAGAAAGATTGTTTAGGGGTGGAAGAGAAGGCCGCCACACAACAATCAAAGGCTTCGATGCCAGAACCGGCACACATGTGCGTCTTCCAAGAGCCCGTTGGCCCAAAGCTCAAGGGAGCTGTATTGTGTTTCGTCATAAATGGAGCACACACTGCTAGCCTCTCCTCCGGATCGCCCCTCGGGACTCTGGTACTTGCAGTTCTTCAGTGGATCACCCAGGTGGGTGCGAGTCGGTACTTGTAGGACAGATGAATCTCTAGACCCGATACATGTCCCGGGTTTGGGAAATCTTCCGAGACATGTCTCGGGTTTCGGGATGACTTACCTCATCAGTAGAGAAAGATTGTTTAGGGGTGGAAGAGAAGGCCGCCACACAACAGTCAAAGGCTTTGATGCCAGAACCGGCACGCAGGTGCGTCTTCCAAGAGCCCGTCGGCCCAAAGCTCAAAGGAGCCGTATTGTGTTTCGTCATAAATGGAGCGCACACCGCTAGCCTCTCCTCCGGATCGCCCCTCGGGACTCTGGTACTTGCCCTTCTTCAGTGGATCACCCAGGTGGGTGCAAGTCGGTACTTGTAGGACTGATGAATCTCTAGACCCGATACATGTCCCGGGTTTAGTATATCGCCCGATACATGTCTCGGGTTTCAGGATCACTTCCCTCATCAGTAGAGAAACATTGTTTAGGGGTGGAAGAGAAGGCCGCCACACAACAGTCAAAGGCTTCGATGCCAGAACCGGCACCCAGGTGCGACTTCCAAGAGCCCGTCGGCCCAAAGCTCAAGGGAGCCGTATTGTGTTTAGTCATAAATGAAGCGCACACCGCTAGCCCCTCCTCCGGATCGCCCCTCGGGACTCTGGTACTTGCAGTTCTTCAGTGGATCGCCAGGTGGGTGCAAGGCGGTACTTGTAGGACTGATGAATCTCTAGACCCGATACATGTCCCGGGTTTAGGATATCGCCCGAGACATGTCTCGGGTTTCGGGATGACTTCCCTCATCAGTAGAGAAAGATTGTTTAGGGGTGGAAGAGAAGGCCGCCACACAAAAGTCAAAGGCTTCGAAGCCAGAACCGGCACGCAGGTGCGTCTTCCAAGAGCCCGTCGGCCCAAAGCTCAAGGGAGCCGTATTGTGTTTCGTCATAAATGGAGCACACACCGCTAGCCCCTCCTCCGGATCGCCCCTCGGGACTCTGGTACTTGCAGTTCTTCAGTGGATCACCCAGGTGGGTGCAAGTCGGTACTTGTAGGACTGATGAATCTCTAGACCCGATACATGTCCCGGGTTTAGGATATCACCCGAGACATGTCTCGGGTTTCCGGATGACTGACCTCATCAGTAGAGAAAGATTGTTTAGGGGTGGAAGAGAAGGCCGCCACACAACAATCAAAGGCTTCGATGCCAGAACCGGCACACATGTGCGTCTTCCAAGAGCCCGTCGGCCCAAAGCTCAAGGGAGCTGTATTGTGTTTCGTCATAAATGGAGCACACACTATTAGCCCCTCCTCCAGATCGCCCCTCGGGACTCTGGTACTTGCAGTTCTTCAGTGGATCACCCAGGTGGGTGCGAGTCGGTACTTGTAGGACAGATGAATCTCTAGACCTGATACATGTCCCGGGTTTCGGAAATCTTCCGAGACATGTCTCGAGTTTCGGGATGACTTCCCTCATCAGTAGAGAAAGATTGTTATGGGGTGGAAGAGAAGGCCGCCATACAACAGTCAAAGGCTTCGATGCCAGAACCGGCACGCAGGTGCGTCTTCCAAGAGCCCGTCGGCCCAAAGCTCAAGGGAGCCGTATTATGTTTCGTCATAAATGGAGCGCACACCGCTAGCCCCTCCTCCGGATCGCCCCTCGGGACTCTGGTACTTGCAGTTCTTCAGTGGATCATCCAGGTGGGTGCAAGGCGGTACTTGTAGGACTGATGAATCTCTAGACCCGATACATGTCCCGGGTTTAGGATATCGTCCGAGACATGTCTCCCTCATCATGGGATGACTTCCCTCATCAGTAGAGAAAGATTGTTTAGGGGTGGAAGAGATGGCCACCACACAACAGTCAAAGGCTTCAATGCCAGAACTGGCACGCAGGTGTGTCTCCGGATCTCCCCTCGGGACTCTGGTACTTGCAGTTCTTCAGTGGATCGCCCAGGTGGGTGCAAGGCGGTACTTGTAGGACTGATGAATCTCTAGACCCGATACATGTCCCGGGTTTAGGATATCGCCCGAGACATGTCTCGGGTTTCGGGATGACTTCCCTCATCAGTAGAGAAAGATTGTTTAGGGGTGGAAGAGAAGGCCGCCACACAAAAGTCAAAGGCTTCGAAGCCAGAACCGGCACGCAGGTGCGTCTTCCAAGAGCCCGTCGGCCCAAAGCTCAAGGGAGCCGTATTGTGTTTCATCATAAATGGAGCACACACCGCTAGCCCCTCCTCCGGATCGCCCCTCGGGACTCTGGTACTTGCAGTTCTTCAGTGGATCACCCAGGTGGGTGCAAGTCGGTACTTGTAGGACTGATGAATCTCTAGACCCGATACATGTCCCGGGTTTAGGATATCACCCGAGACATGTCTCGGGTTTCCGGATGACTGACCTCATCAGTAGAGAAAGATTGTTTAGGGGTGGAAGAGAAGGCCGCCACACAACAATCAAAGGCTTCGATGCCAGAACCGGCACACATGTGTGTCTTCCAAGAGCCCGTCGGCCCAAAGCTCAAGGGAGCTGTATTGTGTTTCGTCATAAATGGAGCACACACTGCTAGCCCCTCCTCCGGATCGCCCCTCGGGACTCTGGTACTTGCAGTTCTTCAGTGGATCACCCAGGTGGGTGCGAGTCGGTACTTGTAGGACAGATGAATCTCTAGACCTGATACATGTCCCGGGTTTGGGAAATCTTCCGAGACATGTCTCGGGTTTCGGGATGACTTCCCTCATCAGTAGAGAAAGATTGTTTAGGGGTGGAAGAGATGGCCACCACACAACAGTCAAAGGCTTCAATGCCAGAACTGGCACGCAGGTGTGTCTTCAAAGAGCCCGTCGGCCCAAAGCTCAAGGGAGCTGTATTGTGTTTCATCATAAATTGAGCGCACACCGCTAGCCCATCCTCCGGATCGCCCCTCGGGACTCTGGTACTTGCAGTTCTTCAGTAGATCACCCAGGTGGGTGCAAATCGGTACTTGTAGGACTGATGAATCTCTAGACCCAATACATGTCCCGGTTTTAGGATATCGCCCGAGACATGTCTCGGGTTTCGGGATGACTTCCCTCATCAGTAGAGAAAGATTGTTTAGGGGTGGAAGAGAAGGCCGCCACACAACAGTCAAAGGCTTCGATGCCAGAACCGGCACGCAGGTGCGTCTTCCAAGAGCCCGTCGTACCAAAGCTCAAGGGAGCCGTATTGTGTTTCGTCATAAATGGAGCGCTCACCACTAGCCCCTACTCCGGATCACCCCTCGGGACTCTGGTACTTGCAGTTCTTCAGTGGATCACCCAGTTGGGTGCAAGTCGGTACTTGTAGGACTGATGAATCTCTAGACCCGATACATGTCCCGGGTTTAGGATATCGCCCGGGATATGTCTCGGGTTTCGGGATGACTTCCCTCATCAGTGAAGAAAGATTGTTTAGGGGTGGAAGAGAAGGCCGCCACACAACAGTCAAAGGCTTCGATGCCAGAACCGGCACCCAGGTGCGACTTCCAAGAGCCCGTCGGCCCAAAGCTCAAGGGAGCCGTATTGTGTTTAGTCATAAATGAAGCGCACACCGCTAGCCCCTCCTCCGGATCGCCCCTCGGGACTCTGGTACTTGCAGTTCTTCAGTGGATCACCCAGGTGGGTGCAAGTCGGCACTTGTAGGACTGATGAATCTCTAGACCCGATACATGTCCCCGATTTAGGATATCGCCCGAGACATGTCTGGGGTTTCGGGATGACTTCCCTCATCAGTAGAGAAAGATTGTTTAGGGGTGGAAGAGAAGGCCGCCACACAAAAGTCAAAGGCTTCAAAGCCAGAACCGGCACGCAGGTGCGTCTTCCAAGAGCCCGTCGGCCCAAAGCTCAAGGGAGCCGTATTGTGTTTCCTCATAAATGGAGCACACACCGCTAGCCCCTCTCCGGATCGCCCCTCGGGACTCTGGTACTTGCAGTTCTTCAGTGGATCACCCAGGTGGGTGCAAGTCGGTACTTGTAGGACTGATGAATCTCTAGACCCGATACATGTCCCGGGTTTAGGATATCACCAGAGACATGTCTCGGGTTTCCGGATGACTGACCTCATCAGTAGAGAAAGATTGTTTAGGGGTGGAAGAGAAGGCCGCCACACAACAATCAAAGGCTTCGATGCCAGAACCGGCACACATGTGCGTCTTCCAAGAGCCCGTCTGCCCAAAGCTCAAGGGAGCTGTATTGTGTTTCGTAATAAATGCAGCACACACTGCTCGCCCCTCCTCCGGATCGCCCCTCGGGACTCTGGTACTTGCAGTTCTTCAGGGGATCACCCAGGTGGGTGCGAGTCGGTACTTGTAGGACAGATGAATCTCTAGACCCGATACATGTCCCGGGTTTGGGAAATCTTCCGAGACAGGTCTCGGGTTTCGGGATGACTTCCCTCATCAGTAGAGAAAGATTGTTTAGGGGTGGAAGAGAAGGCCGCCACACAACAGTCAAAGGCTTTGATGCCAGAACCGGCACGCAGGTGCATCTTCCAAGAGCCCGTCGGCCCAAAGCTCAAAGGAGCCGTATTGTGTTTCGTCATAAATGGAGCGCACACCGCTAGCCCCTCCTCCGGATCGCCCCTCGGGACTCTGGTACTTGCCCTTCTTCAGTTGATCACCCAGGTGGGTGCAAGTCGGTACTTGTAGGACTGATGAATCTCTAGACCCGATACATGTCCCGGGTTTAGGATATCGCCTGATACATGTCTCGGGTTTCAGGATCACTTCCCTCATCAGTAGAGAAAGATTGTTTAGGGCTGGAAGAGAAGGCCGCCACACAACAATCAAAGGCTTCGATGCCAGAACCGGCACCCATGTGCGACTTCCAAGAGCCCGTCGGCCCAAAGCTCAAGGGAGCCGTATTGTTTTTAGTCATAAATGAAGCGCACACTGCTAGCCCCTCCTCCGGATCGCCCCTCGGGACTCTGGTACTTGCAGTTCTTCAGTGGATCACCCAGGTGGGTGCAAGTCGGTACTTGTAGGACTGATGAATCTCTAGACCCGATACATGTCCCGGGTTTAGGATATCGCCCGAGACATGTCTGGGGTTTCGGGATGACTTCCCTCATCAGTAGAGAAAGATTGTTTAGGGGTGGAAGAGAAGGCCGCCACACAACAGTCAAAGGCTTCGATGCCAGCACCGGCACGCAGGTGCGTCTTCCAAGAGCCCGTCGGCCCAAAGCTCAAGGGAGCCGTGTTGTGTTTTGTCATAAATGGAGCGCACACCGCTAGCCCCTCCTCCGGATCGCCCCTCGGGACTCTGGTACTTGCAGTTCTTCAGTGGATCACCCAGGTGGGTGCAAGTCGGTACTTGTAGGACTGATGAATCTCTAGACCCGATACATGTCCCGGGTTTAGGATATCGCCCGAGACATGTCTGGGGTTTCGGGATGACTTCCCTCATCAGTAGAGAAAGATTGTTTAGGGGTGGAAGAGAAGGCCGCCACACAACAGTCAAAGGCTTCGATGCCAGAACCGGCACGCAGGTGCGTCTTCCAAGAGCCCATCGGCCCAAAGCTCAAGGGAGCCGTATTGTGTTTCATCATAAATGGAGTGCACACCGCTAGCCCCTCCTCCGGATCGCCCCTCGGGACTCTGGTACTTGCAGTTCTTTAGTGGATCACCCAGGTGGGTGCAAGTCGGTACTTGTAGGACTGATGAATCTCTAGACCCGATACATGTCCCGGGTTTAGGATATCGCCCGAGACATGTCTCGGGTTTCGGGATGACTTCCCTCATCAGTAGAGAAAGATTGTTTAGGGGTGGAAGAGAAGGCCGCCACACAACAGTCAAATGCTTCGATGCCAGAACCGGCACGCAGGTGCGTCTTCCAAGAGCCCGTCGGCCCAAAGCTCAAGGGAGCCGTATTGTGTTTCGTCATAAATGGAGCGCACACCACTAGCCCCTCCTCCGGATCGCCCCTCGGGACTCTGGTACTTGCAGTTCTTCAGTGGATCATCCAGGTGGGTGCAAGTCGGTACTTGTAGGACTGATGAATCTCTAGACCCGATACATGTCCCGGGTTTAGGATATCGCCAGAGACATGTCTCGGGTTTCGGGATGACTTCCCTCATCAGTGGAGAAAGATTGTTTAAGGGTGGAAGAGAAGGCCGCCACACAACAGTCAAAGGCTTCGATGCCAGAACCGGCACGCAGGTGCGTCTTCCAAGATCCCGTCGGCCCAAAGCTCAAGGGAACCGTATTGTGTTTCATCATAAATTGAGCGCACACCGCTAGCCCCTCCTCCGGATCTCCCCTCGGGACTCTGGTACTTGCAGTTCTTCAGTGGATCGCCCAGGTGGGTGCAAGGCGGTACTTGTAGGACTGATGAATCTCTAGACCCGATACATGTCCCGGGTTTAGGATATCGCCCGAGACATGTCTCAGGTTTCGGGATGACTTCCCTCATCAGTAGAGAAAGATTGTTTAGGGGTGGAAGAGAAGGCCGCAACACAAAAGTCAAAGGCTTCGAAGACAGAACCGGCACGCAGGTGCGTCTTCCAAGAGCCCGTCGGCCCAAAGCTCAAGGGAGCCGTATTGTGTTTCGTCATAAATGGAGCACACACCGCTAGCCCCTCCTCCGGATCGCCCCTCGGGACTCTGGTTCTTGCAGTTCTTCAGTGGATCACCCAGGTGGGTGCAAGTCGGTACTTGTAGGACTGATGAATCTCTAGACCCGATACATGTCCCGGGTTTAGGATATCACCCGAGACATGTCTCGGGTTTCCGGATGACTGACCTCATCAGTAGAGAAAGATTGTTTAGGGGTGGAAGAGAAGGCCGCCACACAACAATCAAAGGCTTCGATGCCAGAACCGGCACACATGTGCGTCTTCCAAGAGCCCGTTGGCCCAAAGCTCAAGGGAGCTGTATTGTGTTTCGTCATAAATGGAGCACACACTGCTAGCCTCTCCTCCGGATCGCCCCTCGGGACTCTGGTACTTGCAGTTCTTCAGTGGATCACCCAGGTGGGTGCGAGTCGGTACTTGTAGGACAGATGAATCTCTAGACCCGATACATGTCCCGGGTTTGGGAAATCTTCCGAGACATGTCTCGGGTTTCGGGATGACTTACCTCATCAGTAGAGAAAGATTGTTTAGGGGTGGAAGAGAAGGCCGCCACACAACAGTCAAAGGCTTTGATGCCAGAACCGGCACGCAGGTGCGTCTTCCAAGAGCCCGTCGGCCCAAAGCTCAAAGGAGCCGTATTGTGTTTCGTCATAAATGGAGCGCACACCGCTAGCCTCTCCTCCAGATCGCCCCTCGGGACTCTGGTACTTGCCCTTCTTCAGTGGATCACCCAGGTGGGTGCAAGTCGGTACTTGTAGGACTGATGAATCTCTAGACCCGATACATGTCCCGGGTTTAGGATATCGCCCGATACATGTCTCGGGTTTCAGGATCACTTCCCTCATCAGTAGAGAAACATTGTTTAGGGGTGGAAGAGAAGGCCGCCACACAACAGTCAAAGGCTTCGATGCCAGAACCGGCACCCAGGTGCGACTTCCAAGAGCCCGTCGGCCCAAAGCTCAAGGGAGCCGTATTGTGTTTAGTCATAAATGAAGCGCACACCGCTAGCCCCTCCTCCGGATCGCCCCTCGGGACTCTGGTACTTGCAGTTCTTCAGTGGATCGCCAGGTGGGTGCAAGGCGGTACTTGTAGGACTGATGAATCTCTAGACCCGATACATGTCCCGGGTTTAGGATATCGCCCGAGACATGTCTCGGGTTTCGGGATGACTTCCCTCATCAGTAGAGAAAGATTGTTTAGGGGTGGAAGAGAAGGCCGCCACACAAAAGTCAAAGGCTTCGAAGCCAGAACCGGCACGAAGGTGCGTCTTCCAAGAGCCCGTCGGCCCAAAGCTCAAGGGAGCCGTATTGTGTTTCGTCATAAATGGAGCACACACCGCTAGCCCCTCCTCCGGATCGCCCCTCGGGACTCTGGTACTTGCAGTTCTTCAGTGGATCACCCAGGTGGGTGCAAGTCGGTACTTGTAGGACTGATGAATCTCTAGACCCGATACATGTCCCGGGTTTAGGATATCACCCGAGACATGTCTCGGGTTTCCGGATGACTGACCTCATCAGTAGAGAAAGATTGTTTAGGGGTGGAAGAGAAGGCCGCCACACAACAATCAAAGGCTTCGATGCCAGAACCGGCACACATGTGCGTCTTCCAAGAGCCCGTCGGCCCAAAGCTCAAGGGAGCTGTATTGTGTTTCGTCATAAATGGAGCACACACTGCTAGCCCCTCCTCCAGATCGCCCCTCGGGACTCTGGTACTTGCAGTTCTTCAGTGGATCACCCAGGTGGGTGCGAGTCGGTACTTGTAGGACAGATGAATCTCTAGACCTGATACATGACCTGATACATGTCCCGGGTTTGGGAAATCTTCCGAGACATGTCTCGAGTTTCGGGATGACTTCCCTCATCAGTAGAGAAAGATTGTTATGGGGTGGAAGAGAAGGCCGCCATACAACAGTCAAAGGCTTCGATGCCAGAACCGGCACGCAGGTGCGTCTTCCAAGAGCCCGTCGGCCCAAAGCTCAAGGGAGCCGTATTATGTTTCGTCATAAATGGAGCGCACACCGCTAGCCCCTCCTCCGGATCGCCCCTCGGGACTCTGGTACTTGCAGTTCTTCAGTGGATCATCCAGGTGGGTGCAAGGCGGTACTTGTAGGACTGATGAATCTCTAGACCCGATACATGTCCCGGGTTTAGGATATCGTCCGAGACATGTCTCCCTCATCATGGGATGACTTCCCTCATCAGTAGAGAAAGATTGTTTAGGGGTGGAAGAGATGGCCACCACACAACAGTCAAAGGCTTCAATGCCAGAACTGGCACGCAGGTGTGTCTCCGGATCTCCCCTCGGGACTCTGGTACTTGCAGTTCTTCAGTGGATCGCCCAGGTGGGTGCAAGGCGGTACTTGTAGGACTGATGAATCTCTAGACCCGATACATGTCCCGGGTTTAGGATATCGCCCGAGACATGTCTCGGGTTTCGGGATGACTTCCCTCATCAGTAGAGAAAGATTGTTTAGGGGTGGAAGAGAAGGCCGCCACACAAAAGTCAAAGGCTTCGAAGCCAGAACCGGCACGCAGGTGCGTCTTCCAAGAGCCCGACGGCCCAAAGCTCAAGGGAGCCGTATTGTGTTTCATCATAAATGGAGCACACACCGCTAGCCCCTCCTCCGGATCGCCCCTCGGGACTCTGGTACTTGCAGTTCTTCAGTGGATCACCCAGGTGGGTGCAAGTCGGTACTTGTAGGACTGATGAATCTCTAGACCCGATACATGTCCCGGGTTTAGGATATCACCCGAGACATGTCTCGGGTTTCCGGATGACTGACCTCATCAGTAGAGAAAGATTGTTTAGGGGTGGAAGAGAAGGCCGCCACACAACAATCAAAGGCTTCGATGCCAGAACCGGCACACATGTGCGTCTTCCAAGAGCCCGTCGGCCCAAAGCTCAAGGGAGCTGTATTGTGTTTCGTCATAAATGGAGCACACACTGCTAGCCCCTCCTCCGGATCGCCCCTCGGGACTCTGGTACTTGCAGTTCTTCAGTGGATCACCCAGGTGGGTGCGAGTCGGTACTTGTAGGACAGATGAATCTCTAGACCTGATACATGTCCCGGGTTTGGGAAATCTTCCGAGACATGTCTCGGGTTTCGGGATGACTTCCCTCATCAGTAGAGAAAGATTGTTTAGGGGTGGAAGAGATGGCCACCACACAACAGTCAAAGGCTTCAATGCCAGAACTGGCACGCAGGTGTGTCTTCAAAGAGCCCGTCGGCCCAAAGCTCAAGGGAGCTGTATTGTGTTTCATCATAAATTGAGCGCACACCGCTAGCCCATCCTCCGGATCGCCCCTCGGGACTCTGGTACTTGCAGTTCTTCAGTAGATCACCCAGGTGGGTGCAATTCGGTACTTGTAGGACTGATGAATCTCTAGACCCGATACATGTCCCGGTTTTAGGATATCGCCCGAGACATGTCTCGGGTTTCGGGATGACTTCCCTCATCAGTAGAGAAAGATTGTTTAGGGGTGGAAGAGAAGGCCGCCACACAACAGTCAAAGGCTTCGATGCCAGAACCGGCACGCAGGTGCGTCTTCCAAGAGCCCGTCGTACCAAAGCTCAAGGGAGCCGTATTGTGTTTCGTCATAAATGGAGCGCTCACCACTAGCCCCTACTCCGGATCACCCCTCGGGACTCTGGTACTTGCAGTTCTTCAGTGGATCACCCAGTTGGGTGCAAGTCGGTACTTGTAGGACTGATGAATCTCTAGACCCGATACATGTCCCGGGTTTAGGATATCGCCCGGGATATGTCTCGGGTTTCGGGATGACTTCCCTCATCAGTGAAGAAAGATTGTTTAGGGGTGGAAGAGAAGGCCGCCACACAACAGTCAAAGGCTTCGATGCCAGAACCGGCACGCAGGTGCGTCTTCCAAGATCCCGTCGGCCCAAAGCTCAAGGGAGCCGTATTGTGTTTCATCATAAATGGAGCGCACACCGCTAGCCCCTCCTCCGGATCTCCCCTCGGGACTATGGTACTTGCAGTTCTTCAGTGGATCGCCCAGGTGGGTGCAAGGCGGTACTTGTAGGACTGATGAATCTCTAGACCCGATACATGTCCCGGGTTTAGGATATCGCCCGAGACATGTCTCGGGTTTCGGGATGACTTCCCTCATCAGTAGAGAAAGATTGTTTAGGGGTGGAAGAGAAGGCCGCCACACAAAAGTCAAAGGCTTCGAAGCCAGAACCGGCACGCAGGTGCGTCTTCCAAGAGCCCGTCGGCCCAAAGCTCAAGGGAGCCGTATTGTGTTTCATCATAAATGGAGCACACACCGCTAGCCCCTCCTCCGGATCGCCCCTCGGGACTCTGGTACTTGCAGTTCTTCAGTGGATCACCCAGGTGGGTGCAAGTCGGTACTTGTAGGACTGATGAATCTCTAGACCCGATACATGTCCCGGGTTTAGGATATCACCCGAGACATGTCTCGGGTTTCCGGATGACTGACCTCATCAGTAGAGAAAGATTGTTTAGGGGTGGAAGAGAAGGCCGCCACACAATAATCAAAGGCTTCGATGCCAGAACCGGCACACATGTGCGTCTTCCAAGAGCCCGTCGGCCCAAAGCTCAAGGGAGCTGTATTGTGTTTCGTCATAAATGGAGCACACACTGCTAGCCCCTCCTCCGGATCGCCCCTCGGGACTCTGGTACTTGCAGTTCTTCAGTGGATCACCCAGGTGGGTGCGAGTCGGTACTTGTAGGACAGATGAATCTCTAGACCTGATACATGTCCCGGGTTTGGGAAATCTTCCGAGACATGTCTCGGGTTTCGGGATGACTTACCTCATCAGTAGAGAAAGATTGTTTAGGGGTGGAAGAGAAGGCCGCCAGACAACAGTCAAAGGCTTTGATGCCAGAACCGGCACGCAGGTGCGTCTTTCAAGAGCCCGTCGGCCCAAAGCTCAAAGGAGCCGTATTGTGTTTCGTCATAAATGGAGCGCACACCGCTAGCCTCTCCTCCGGATCGCCCCTCGGGACTCTGGTACTTGCCCTTCTTCAGTGGATCACCCAGGTGGGTGCAAGTCGGTACTTGTAGGACTGATGAATCTCTAGACCCGATACATGTCCCGGGTTTAGGATATCGCCCGAGACATGTCTCGGGTTTCCGGATGACTGACCTCATCAGTAGAGAAAGATTGTTTAGGGGTGGAAGAGAAGGCCGCCACACAACAATCAAAGGCTTCGATGCCAGAACCGGCACCCAGGTGCGACTTCCAAGAGCCCGTCGGCCCAAAGCTCAAGGGAGCCGTATTGTGTTTAGTCATAAATGAAGCGCACACCGCTAGCCCCTCCTCCGGATCGCCCCTCGGGACTCTGGTACTTGCAGTTCTTCAGTGGATCGCCAGGTGGGTGCAAGGCGGTACTTGTAGGACTGATGAATCTCTAGACCCGATACATGTCCCGGGTTTAGGATATCGCCCGAGACATGTCTCGGGTTTCGGGATGACTTCCCTCATCAGTAGAGAAAGATTGTTTAGGGGTGGAAGAGAAGGCCGCCACACAAAAGTCAAAGGCTTCGAAGCCAGAACCGGCACGCAGGTGCGTCTTCCAAGAGCCCGTCGGCCCAAAGCTCAAGGGAGCCGTATTGTGTTTCGTCATAAATGGAGCACACACCGCTAGCCCCTCCTCCGGATCGCCCCTCGGGACTCTGGTACTTGCAGTTCTTCAGTGGATCACCCAGGTGGGTGCAAGTCGGTACTTGTAGGACTGATGAATCTCTAGACCCGATACATGTCCCGGGTTTAGGATATCACCCGAGACATGTCTCGGGTTTCCGGATGACTGACCTCATCAGTAGAGAAAGATTGTTTAGGGGTGGAAGAGAAGGCCGCCACACAACAATCAAAGGCTTCGATGCCAGAACCGGCACACATGTGCGTCTTCCAAGAGCCCGTCGGCCCAAAGCTCAAGGGAGCTGTATTGTGTTTCGTCATAAATGGAGCACACACTGCTAGCCCCTCCTCCGGATCGCCCCTCGGGACTCTGGTACTTGCAGTTCTTCAGTGGATCACCCAGGTGGGTGCGAGTCGGTACTTGTAGGACAGATGAATCTCTAGACCCGATACATGTCCCGGGTTTGGGAAATCTTCCGAGACATGTCTCGAGTTTCGGGATGACTTCCCTCATCAGTAGAGAAAGATTGTTATGGGGTGGAAGAGAAGGCCGCCATACAACAGTCAAAGGCTTCGATGCCAGAACCGGCACGCATGTGCGTCTTCCAAGAGCCCGTCGGCCCAAAGCTCAAGGGAGCCGTATTATGTTTCGTCATAAATGGAGCGCACACCGCTAGCCCCTCCTCCGGATCGCCCCTCGGGACTCTGGTACTTGCAGTTCTTCAGTGGATCATCCAGGTGGGTGCAAGGCGGTACTTGTAGGACTGATGAATCTCTAGACCCGATACATGTCCCGGGTTCAGGATATCGTCCGAGACATGTCTCGGGTTTCGGGATGACTTCCCTCATCAGTAGAGAAAGATTGTTTAGGGGTGGAAGAGATGGCCACCACACAACAGTCAAAGGCTTCAATGCCAGAACTGGCAGGCAGGTGTGTCTTCAAAGAGCCCGTCGGCCCAAAGCTCAAGGGAGCTGTATTGTGTTTCATCATAAATTGAGCGCACACCGCTAGCCCATCCTCCGGATCGCCCCTCGGGACTCTGGTACTTGCAGTTCTTCAGTAGATCACCCAGGTGGGTGCAAGTCGGTACATGTAGGACTGATGAATCTCTAGACCCGATACATGTCCCGGGTTTAGGATATCACCCGAGACATGTCTCGGGTTTCCGGATGACTGACCTCATCAGTAGAGAAAGATTGTTTAGGGGTGGAAGAGAAGGCCGCCACACAACAGTCAAAGGCTTCGATGCCAGAACCGGCACGCAGGTGCGTCTTCCAAGAGCCCGTCGTACCAAAGCTCAAGGGAGCCGTATTGTGTTTCGTCATAAATGGAGCGCTCACCACTAGCCCCTCCTCCGGATCGCCCCTCGGGACTCTGGTACTTGCAGTTCTTCAGTGGATCGCCCAGGTGGGTGCAAGGCGGTACTTGTAGGACTGATGAATCTCTAGACCCGATACATGTCCCGGGTTTAGGATATCGCCCGAGACATGTCTCGGGTTTCGGGATGACTTCCCTCATCAGTAGAGAAAGATTGTTTAGGGGTGGAAGAGATGGCCGCAACACAAAAGTCAAAGGCTTCGAAGCCAGAACCGGCACGCACGTGCATCTTCCAAGAGCCCGTCGGCCCAAAGCTCAAGGGAGCCGTATTGTGTTTAGTCATAAATGAAGCGCACACCGCTAGCCCCTCCTCCGGATCGCCCCTCGGGACTCTGGTACTTGCAGTTCTTCAGTGGATCGCCAGGTGGGTGCAAGGCGGTACTTGTAGGACTGATGAATCTCTAGACCCGATACATGTCCCGGGTTTAGGATATCGCCCGAGACATGTCTCGGGTTTCGGGATGACTTCCCTCATCAGTAGAGAAAGATTGTTTAGGGGTGGAAGAGAAGGCCGCCACACAAAAGTCAAAGGCTTCGAAGCCAGAACCGGCACGCAGGTGCGTCTTCCAAGAGCCCGTCGGCCCAAAGCTCAAGGGAGCCGTATTGTGTTTCGTCATAAATGGAGCACACACCGCTAGCCCCTCCTCCGGATCGCCCCTCGGGACTCTGGTACTTGCAGTTCTTCAGTGGATCACCCAGTTGGGTGCAAGTCGGTACTTGTAGGACTGATGAATCTCTAGACCTGATACATGTCCCGGGTTTAGGATATCGCCCGAGACATGTCTCGGGTTTCGGGATGACTTCCCTCATCAGTGGAGAAAGATTGTTTAGGGGTGGAAGAGAAGGCCGCCACACAGCAGTCAAAGGCTTCGATGCCAGAACCGGCACGCAGGTGCCTCTTCCAAGATCCCGTCGGCCCAAAGCTCAAGGGAACCGTATTGTGTTTCATCATAAATGGAGCGCACACCGCTAGCCCCTCCTCCGGATCTCCCCTCGGGACTCTGGTACTTGCAGTTCTTCAGTGGATCGCCCAGGTGGGTGCAAGGCGGTACTTGTAGGACTGATGAATCTCTAGACCCGATACATGTCCCGGGTTTAGGATATCGCCCGAGACATGTCTCGGGTTTCGGGATGACTTCCCTCATCAGTAGAGAAAGATTGTTTAGGGGTGGAAGAGAAGGCCGCAACACAAAAGTCAAAGGCTTCGAAGCCAGAACCGGCACGCAGGTGCATCTTCCAAGAGCCCGTCGGCCCAAAGCTCAAGGGAGCCGTATTGTGTTTCGTCATAAATGGAGCACACACCGCTAGCCCCTCCTCCGGATCGCCCCTCGGGACTCTGGTACTTGCAGTTCTTCAGTGGATCACCCAGGTGGGTGCAAGTCGGTACATGTAGGACTGATGAATCTCTAGACCCGATACATGTCCCGGGTTTAGGATATCACCCGAGACATGTCTCGGGTTTCCGGATGACTGACCTCATCAGTAGAGAAAGATTGTTTAGGGGTGGAAGAGAAGGCCGCCACACAACAATCAAAGGCTTCGATGCCAGAACCGGCACACATGTGCGTCTTCCAAGAGCCCGTCGGCCCAAAGCTCAAGGGAGCCGTATTGTGTTTCGTCATAAATGGAGCGCACACCACTAGCCCCTCCTCCGGATCACCCCTCGGGACTCTGGTACTTGCAGTTCTTCAGTGGATCACCCAGTTGGGTGCAAGTCGGTACTTGTAGGACTGATGAATCTCTAGACCCGATACATGTCCTGGGTTTAGGATATCGCCCTAGATATGTCTCGGGTTTCGGGATGACTTCCCTCATCAGTGAAGAAAGATTGTTTAGGGGTGGAAGAGAAGGCCGCCACACAACAGTCAAAGGCTTCGATGCCAGAACCGGCACGCAGGTGCGTCTTCCAAGAGCCCGTCGGCCCAAAGCTCAAGGGAGCCGTATTGTGTTTCATCATAAATGGAGCGCACACCGCTAGCCCCTCCTCTGGATCTCCCCTCGGGACTCTGGTACTTGCAGTTCTTCAGTGGATCGCCCAGGTGGGTGCAAGGCGGTACTTGTAGGACTGATGAATCTCTAGACCCGATACATGTCCCGGGTTTAGGATATCGCCCGAGACATGTCTCGGGTTTCGGGATGACTTCCCTCATCAGTAGAGAAAGATTGTTTAGGGGTGGAAGAGAAGGCCGCCACACAAAAGTCAAAGGCTTCGAAGCCAGAACCGGCACGCAGGTGCGTCTTCCAAGAGCCCGTCGGCCCAAAGCTCAAGGGAGCCGTATTGTGTTTCGTCATAAATGGAGCACACACCGCTAGCCCCTCCTCCGGATCGCCCCTCGGGACTCTGGTACTTGCAGTTCTTCAGTGGATCACCCAGGTGGGTGCAAGTCGGCACTTGTAGGACTGATGAATCTCTAGACCCGATACATGTCCCGGGTTTAGGATATCACCCGAGACATGTCTCGGGTTTCCGGATGACTGACCTCATCAGTAGAGAAAGATTGTTTAGGGGTGGAAGAGAAGGCCGCCACACAACAATCAAAGGCTTCGATGCCAGAACCGGCACACATGTGAGTCTTCCAAGAGCCCGTCGGCCCAAAGCTCAAGGGAGCTGTATTGTGTTTCGTCATAAATGGAGCACACACTGCTAGCCCCTCCACCGGATCACCCCTCGGGACTCTGGTACTTGCAGTTCTTCAGTGGATCACCCAGGTGGGTGCGAGTCGGTACTTGTTGGACAGATGAATCTCTAGACCCGATACATGTCCCGGGTTTGGGAAATCTTCCGAGACATGTCTCGGGTTTCGGGATGACTTCCCTCATCAGTAGAGAAAGATTGTTTAGGGTTGGAAGAGAAGGCCGCCACACAACAGTCAAAGGCTTTGATGCCAGAACCGGCACGCAGGTGCGTCTTCCAAGAGCCCGTCGGCCCAAAGCTCAAAGGAGCCGTATTGTGTTTCGTCATAAATGGAGCGCACACCGCTAGCCCCTCCTCCGGATCGCCCCTCGGGACTCTGGTACTTGCCCTTCTTCAGTGGATCACCCAGGTGGGTGCAAGTAGGTACTTGTAGGACTGATGAATCTCTAGACCTGATACATGTCCCTGGTTTAGGATATCGCCCGATACATGTCTCGGGTTTCAGGATCACTTCCCTCATCAGTAGAGAAAGATTGTTTAGGGGTGGAAGAGAAGGCCGCCACACAACATTCAAAGGCTTCGATGCCAGAACCGGCACCCAGGTGCGACTTCCAAGAGCCCGTCGGCCCAAAGCTCAAGGGAGCCGTATTGTGTTTAGTCATAAATAAAGCGCACACCGCTAGCCCCTCCTCCGGATCGCCCCTCGGGACTCTGGTACTTGCAGTTCTTTAGTGGATCACCCAGGTGGGTGCAAGTCGGCACTTGTAGGACTGATGAGTCTCTAGACCCGATACATGTCCCCGATTTAGGATATCGCCCGAGACATGTCTCGGGTTTCGGGATGACTTTCCTCATCAGTAGAGAAAGATTGTTTAGGGGTGGAAGAGAAGGCCGCCACACAACAGTCAAAGGCTTCGATGCCAGAACCGGCACGCAGGTGCGTCTTCCAAGAGCCCGTCGGCCCAAAGCTCAAGGGAGCCGTATTGTGTTTTGTCATAAATGGAGCGCACACTGCTAGCCCCTCCTCCGGATTGCCCCTCAGGACTCTGGTACTTGCAGTTCTTCAGCGGATCACCCAGGTGGGTGCAAGTCGGTACTTGTAGGACTGATGAATCTCTAGACCCGATACATGTCCCGGGTTTAGGATATCGCCCGAGACATGTCTGGGGTTTCGGGATGACTTCCCTCATCAGTAGAGAAAGATTGTTTAGGGGTGGAAGAGAAGGCCGCCACACAGAAGTCAAAGGCTTCGAAGCCAGAACCGGCACGCAGGTGCGTCTTCCAAGAGCCCGTCGGCCCAAAGCTCAAGGGAGCCGTATTGTGTTTCGTCATAAATGGAGCACACACCGCTAGCCCCTCCTCCGGATCGCCCCTCGGGACTCTGGTACTTGCAGTTCTTCAGTGGATCACCCAGGTGGGTGCAAGTCGGTACTTGTAGGACTGATGAATCTCTAGACCCGATACATGTCCCGGGTTTAGGATATCACCCGAGACATGTCTCGGGTTTCCGGATGACTGACCTCATCAGTAGAGAAAGATTGTTTAGGGGTGGAAGAGAAGGCCGCCACACAACAATCAAAGGCTTCGATGCCAGAACCGGCACACATGTGCGTCTTCCAAGAGCCCGTCTGCCCAAAGCTCAAGGGAGCTGTATTGTGTTTCGTCATAAATGCAGCACACACTGGTAGCCCCTCCTCCCGATCGCCCCTCGGGACTCTGGTACTTGCAGTTCTTCAGGGGATCACCCAGGTGGGTGCGAGTCGGTACTTGTAGGACAGATGAATCTCTAGACCCGATACATGTCCCGGGTTTGGGAAATCTTCTGAGACATGTCTCGGGTTTCGGGATGACTTCCCTCATCAGTAGAGAAAGATTGTTTAGGGGTGGAAGAGAAGGCCGCCACACAACACTCAAAGGCTTTGATGCCAGAACCGGCACGCAGGTGCGTCTTCCAAGAGCCCGTCGGCCCAAAGCTCAAAGGAGCCGTATTGTGTTTCCTCATAAATGGAGCGCACACTGCTAGCCCCTCCTCCGGATCGCCCCTCGGGACTCTGGTACTTGCCCTTCTTCAGTTGATCACCCAGGTGGGTGCAAGTCGGTACTTGTAGGACTGATGAATCTCTAGACCCGATACATGTCCCGGGTTTAGGATATCGCCTGATACATGTCTCGGGTTTCAGGATCACTTCCCTCATCAGTAGAGAAAGATTGTTTAGGGCTGGAAGAGAAGGCCGCCACACAACAATCAAAGGCTTCGATGCCAGAACCGGCACCCATGTGCGACTTCCAAGAGCGCGTCGTCCCAAAGCTCAAGGGAGCCGTATTGTGTTTAGTCATAAATGAAGCGCACACTGCTAGCCCCTCCTCCGGATCGCCCCTCGGGACTCTGGTACTTGCAGTTCTTCAGTGGATCACCCAGGTGGGTGCAAGTCGGTACTTGTAGGACTGATGAATCTCTAGACCCGATACATGTCCCGGGTTTAGGATATCGCCCGAGACATGTCTGGGGTTTCGGGATGACTTCCCTCATCAGTAGAGAAAGATTGTTTAGGGGTGGAAGAGAAGGCCGCCACACAACAGTCAAAGGCTTCGATGCCAGCACCGGCATGCAGGTGCGTCTTCCAAGAGCCCGTCGGCCCAAAGCTCAAGGGAGCCGTGTTGTGTTTCGTCATAAATGGAGCGCACACCGCTAGCCCCTCCTCCGGATCGCCCCTCGGGACTCTGGTACTTGCAATTCTTCAGTGGATCACCCAGGTGGGTGCAAGTCGGTACTTGTAGGACTGATGAATCTCTAGACCCGATACATGTCCCGGGTTTAGGATATCGCCCGAGACATGTCTGGGGTTTCGGGATGACTTCCCTCATCAGTAGAGAAAGATTGTTTAGGGGTGGAAGAGAAGGCCGCCACACAACAGTCAAAGGCTTCGATGCCAGAACCGGCACGCAGGTGCGTCTTCCAAGAGCCCATCGGCCCAAAGCTCAAGGGAGCCGTATTGTGTTTCATCATAAATGGAGTGCACACCGCTAGCCCCTCCTCCGGATCGCCCCTCGGGACTCTGGTACTTGCAGTTCTTCAGTGGATCACCCAGGTGGGTGCAAGTCGGTACTTGTAGGACTGATGAATCTCTAGACCCGATACATGTCCCGGGTTTAGGATATCGCCCGAGACATGTCTCGGGTTTCGGGATGACTTCCCTCATCAGTAAGAAAGATTGTTTAGGGGTGGAAGAGAAGGCCGCCACACAATAGTCAAAGGCTTCGATGCCAGAACCGGCACTCATGTGCGTCTTCCAAGAGCCCGTCGGCCTAAAGCTCAAGGGAGCCCTATTGTGTTTCGTCATAAATGGAGCGCACACCGCTTGCCCCTCCTCCGGATTGCCCCTCGGGAATCTGGTACTTGCAGTTCTTCAGTGGATCACCCAGGTGGGTGCAAGTCGATACTTGTAGGACTGATGAATCTCTAGACCCGATACATGTCCCCGGTTTAGGATATCGCCCGAGACATGTCTCGGGTTTCGGGATGACTTCCCTCATCAGTAGAGAAAGATTGTTTAGGGGTGGAAGAGAAGGCCGCCACACAACAGTCAAAGGCTTCAATGCCAGAACCGGCACGCAGGTGCGTCTTCCAAGAGCCCGTCGGCCCAAAGTTCAAGGGAGCCGTATTGTGTTTCGTCATAAATATAGCGCACACCGCTAGCCCCTCCTCCGGATCGCCCCTCGGGACTCTGGTACTTGCAGTTCTTCAGTGGATCACCCAGGTGGGTGCAAGTTGGTACTTGTAGGACAGATGAATCTCTAGACCCGATACATGTCCCGGGTTTAGGATATTGCCCGAGACATGTCTCGGCTTTCGGGATGACTTCCCTCATCAGTAGAGAAATATTGTTTAGGGGTGGAAGAGAAGGCCGCCACACAACAGTCAAAGGCTTTGATGCCAGAACCGGCACGCAGGTGCGTCTTCCAAGAGCCTGTCGGCCCAAAGCTCAAGGGAGCCGTATTGTGTTTCGTCATAAATGGAGTGCACACCGCTAGCCCCTCCTTCGGATTGCCCCTCGGGACTCTGGTTCTTGCAGTTCTTCAGTGGATCACCCAGGTGGGTGCAAGTCGGTACTTGTAGGACTGATGAATCTCTAGACCCGATACATGTCCCGGGTTTAGGATATCGCCCAAGACATGTCTCGGGTTTTGGGATGACTTCCCTCATCAGTAGAGAAAGATTGTTTAGGGGTGGAAGAGAAGGCCGCCACACAACAGTCAAAGGCTTCGATGCCAGAACCGGCACGCAGGTGCGTCTTCCAAGAGCCCGTCGGCCCAAAGTTCAAGGGAGCCGTATTGTGTTTCGTCATAAATGGAGCGCACACCGCTAGCCCCTCCTCCGGATCGCCCCTCGGGACTCTGGTACTTGCAGTTCTTCAATGGATCACCCAGGTGGGTGCAAGTAGGTACTTGTAGGACAGATGAATCTCTAGACCCGATACATGTCCCGGGTTTAGGATATCGCCTGAGACATGTCTCGGCTTTCGGGATGACTTCCCTCATCAGTAGAGAAAGATTGTTTAGGGGTGGAAGAGAAGGCCGCCACACAACAGTCAAAGGCTTTGATGCCAGAACCGGCACGCAGGTGCGTCTTCCAAGAGCCCGTCGGCCCAAAGCTCAAGGGAGCCGTATTGTGTTTCGTCATAAATGGAACGCACACCGCTAGCCCCTCCTCCGGATCGCCCCTCAGGACTCTGGTACTTGCAGTTCTTCAGTGGATCACCCAGGTGGGTGCAAGTTGGTACTTGTAGTACTGATGAATCTCTAGACCCGATACATGTCCCGGGTTTAGGATATCCCCAGATGTCTCGGGTTTCGGGATGACTTCCCTCATCAGTAGAGAAAGATTGTTTAGGGGTGAAAGAGAAGGCCGCCACACAACAGTCAAAGGCTTTGATGCCAGAACCGGCACGCAGGTGCGTCTTCCAAGAGCCCGTCGGCCCAAAGCTCAAGGGAACAGTATTGTGTTTCGTCATAAATGGAGCGCACACCGCTAGCCCCTCCTCCGGATCGCCCCTCGGGACTCTGGTACTTGCAGTTCTTCAGTGGATCACCCAGGTGGGTGCAAGTCGGTACTTGTAGGACTGATGAATCTCTAGACCCGATACATGTCCCGGGTTTAGGATATCGCCCGAGACATGTCTCGGGTTTCGGGATGACTTCCCTCAATAGTAGATAAAGATTGTTTAGGGGTGGAAGAGAAGGCCACCACACAACAGTCAAAGGCTTCGATGCCAGAACCGGCACGCAGGTGCGTCTCCCAAGAGCCCGTCGGCCCAAAGCTCAAGGGAGCCGTATTGTGTTTCGTCATAAATGGAGCGCACACCGCTAGCCCCTCCTCCGGATCGCCCCTCGGGACTATGGTACTTGCAGTTCTTCAGTGGATCACCCAGGTGGGTGCAAGTCGGTACTTGTAGGACTGATGAATCTCTAGACCCGATACATGTCCCGGGTTTAGGATATCGCCCGAGACATGTCTCGGTGAAGGACTGGGTTCTTAAGACCCAGCGGTGCCAGGGCACAACACCTGAAACCTTCGTGGGTAACCTGCTCCGGCGTACAAGTCACAGAGACACGGGACACTTCCTTCGGCGTCAAAGAGTCAAGGTTTATTTACTGCAGGGAACACAGAAGTCACAGGAAGTACATCGAGTGTAGTTCGGGGAGACTGCTTCAAATTGTATTTGTGGATCGCTCCTTTTATACAGTTTTTACCCATAGGATAACATGATACACAATAGTTTACAACCTGGTTCCCACAAGTCGCTCTCAGAGGGGTCGCTTAGATCACTTTGAAACACACAAGATCCGGAACATAAGTGCGGAAACATTTGGCGGTTCCCAACTGTAAAAACCCATCTTCCCACCATTAGCAAATTCCAATCAGCAGTAAAGTAGATCGAAATAGGAACGAAGACAGGTGCAGAGGAAGACGGAGACAGTAGGGAGATCGGAAAGGGTGTAAAAGGGGAGTGTCGAGAAGCACGAGATACAGGCATCAAAGGGACGTGCCTAATGAGATGCACGGCTGAGACAATAAGCCCGTGCGGCAAGATGAGCCTCGAGCGGCGCCATCTGCCTTACAGTAGCATCCCCCTCGTCATAAAGACACTTACAAAGAACATGTGTCTTCCGCAAATATCTTGGGAGTCCCAGGGTCGCGAAGCGGACAGCGTCCGTTCGCTGGCTACTTGAGGGCAAGAGACAAAATGGATGCCGTATCTAAGATGGAACCCGTGGGTACAGATGACAAACCCACATAACAAACGAACGGTTTAAGTTAGCACAGCGAAACTGCGCACACTTACAAAACTCGTCATTTGCGGTTCATAGATACTAGACTCGACCATATTCGTGCGAGTTAAAAACACCACTTACAATTGTCACGGAACCTCAGACGCTCCTTTTGCCCTCATGTAGGCAAGCACTAGTCGGAATCATACTTGATATTCATCAGACCATCAAGATGTCGTTGTAGCATAGCTCTGTCCAACCGAGTCCCCTTGGTAACAGATGGTTGTCTCATACACGTTGTAGCACAGAGGCCACATAAGGCAGGACCACACTGCACACAAAGGCAACACGTGAACAGGAACACTACCACAACCCCGATGATCGTCAGAATCTTCCAACCCCAAGTCGACACCAGGCCCCAAAACCAACCAAGTAGCGTCCAATCCCCTACATCCACGTGTATGGATTCGGAGATCTTGTGCAACTTCGAGATGGCTTGATAGACAGTAGGAGCATTATCTGGAATGAAAATGCAACAGCTCGAATGGATCACTTTACATACCCCACCGCGATCTGCTAAGACAACATCTAAAACCATACGGTTTTGTAATGTCATAAGTCTCTCCGCCTGAAGTTCTGTGGTGATATTACCAAGGGCACTGGCAGTAATGTTAGCTGTCGATTCTACCACTCGAGTCAAATGTCTCAGGTTCCTACTATTAACCATAGGTCCCCAAAACGGGAGGAAACCCTTGAAAAAGTCTCCTGCCTCTTGACCGGCAGTATCCTCTTCGCTAATTACGCCTCGTACAACTCTAGTCTTATGATAATCGGCATCTACAGTAAACGTCGGAGGCAACAGATTTGCAACAAAACATGAGCCCATGAAGTCTGCGGGCAACCATGTGTATGCACGATCATGACAGATGAAGTATGTACCCTTGGCAGCCAGAAGCACAGGGATCGGGGACATTGACAGAACGTAACTTTCAGTGCAAGCACTTACTCCAAGTGAGGCTTGCGAGCCACGACCCACAAGACAAAGATTACCAGTGTGGGGTACGACCCATATTGGAGGCGAGCTTTTAAGCTGCTTTTCATTAATGAACGTACTATATTCCCCTCTATCCGGTGCCCTATAGGCTTGTACCTCTGCCTTAGGGATGAGAAAAGCATCATAGATCTCATCTTCCAAATCCTGTATTATCATCGATACCACCCACTGCCACGAGGTAGGACCCGGTTTGGGGGAACGTTCTGGAGAGGGGTGGAAACCTAGTGCGCTTCGAAGCATTGTTTGGTATGCTCGAGCTGACCCCTGGGAACTATACGGTAACACCAGATATGGAATTCCCTTACCCGTAGTATGTGGCATCAACCCACACACCCAACAATTAGTAGTGTTAACCACTAACTGATGCTGATGGAGGAGCTGGATAAAGGAATTGTTGCGGAATTCTACACGTCTAGCCTGTTCGTGTTCTGGTAACATATGAAAGGAATGAGGAGAAGCAGTAGAAGTAATGTTAGGGTAAGGAGTAGGAGTAGGGGTAGGAAGTAAGAAGTAAGACATAGTGTAATACACCCCACCCGCCAAAAATGCAGAAGCAGTTAAAAACAAAACAAACAACTGGGATACAAAACATTTCGTACGACTAAGTTTCTGCAGCTTGACTCTATATGCCTGAGCTCCTTCCAAATCATTCAGCTTCGAAAATGCCATTTCCCTACGACCGTCCGCAACGTTTCTTGACGCACTTCGTTCTGTGCAGCAATAGTCAATCCCCAGGAGTTCCTAGGAACCGACGGTCTTTAACCTAGCGTCAAGACCTACTGTCCAGAAGGAAGTACGCGCGCGGCCCTACGGCCCTCAATACACAATATGTATTTATTTAGCACAATAATTCAGCTGTGGAAGGAAAAAGATACAAGGAAGAAGCTTGATATATATATATATACAAAACAATTTTCAATGATACGAATGTTCAAAGTTGATCATGGGAAACGAAGATATTGCAGTTATCAGTTTCAGCAAAGCAAGAAATTTTATTAGTCCTTAATGTGAGATCGCAAAGAATATCGATGTTTCCCGGGACGTGTCTGCACGTCGAACAAAGGATCTGTCGAAGAGACAGCGTCCTGCTGATCAGTTCGTTGGTCTGGTCTTGAGTCTCTTGCCGACAAATGTTCAACAGTGGCTTTCTGCTGCGCTGAGGGTTCTCCAACAAGCTGTGCGTCGCTAAAAGGTACAAACGCCGGCAATGTTTCTGTTTCTGTTGACGCAATGCCTTTCCTTACCCACGGGTCTGCCGACAAAGGAATAGGGACTCGCTTACAATGGGTAGCATGTACCCAATTTTTCCGCCCCTCAAGACGAACGGCAGTCCTCGTGGCCAGGAGCACCTGGTAAGGTCCGGTGAAGCGAGGGTCCAGATTGTTTTTTCGTGAAAAATTTCGGGTAACCACCCAATCTCCGGGCTGGAGCTGGTGGCCTGGACCCTCCGTCTGCGTCGGCAAGGCGTCGTAAACCTGTTGATGAATTAACCTCAGTTTAGCAGTCAAGTCATGTAAGTAATCAATCAACATCGGAAACTCAAGATCAGAGAATATTCCTGGCCTAGGAACCCCCCACACATTCGCAGGACGGCCGAACACTATTTCATAGGGACTGAGCCCTATTCGGGAGTGTACAGTCGCCCTAGTTGACAGTAATGCTAGAGGCAAAGCATCAGGCCACGAAAGTCCAGTCGTAGCTTGAATCTTCGCTAATTTTAGTTTAAGGGTGCCATTGTACCCTTCAACCAATCCAGCTGACTGGGGATGATTGGCGCTATGGAATTTCTGATTTATTCCAAGGCCCTTACACACACTCTTCATCACACTTCCAACAAACTCACTTCCGTTATCTGACCACACGACTCTAGGCATTCCATACCGAGGAAAGTATTCCTTCAGTAGGATTTTCGCAGTAGACAAAGCAGTATTGTCTTTGAGGGGATAGGCCTCGATCCATCGGGAGAATGCGCAAACCACAACCAAAACGTATTTCAGGTTATTGCATCGCTCCATATGGATGAAGTCCAATTGGATCACCTCAAAGGGATACAAAGGAGGAGCAAAACTGCCAGGGGGAGTTGGGGTTCCTTTGCCAGGATTGTACATTATACACACCATACAATTCTTCACCAAACGTTCAGCACACTTAGTAATTCCATCATTCTTCCACACATCAGCCAACAACTTGCAAATACCTTTCGCGCTAATATGTGCTAACCCATGTGCCATTTGCACAACGGCCAGTACATACGCATCAGGCAACATCCATCTTTTCTGATCTGACAAATCAATCCAGCAACCATTCACATCCAACCTTCCCGTACTTTCTTTCCACTTCATCTTTTCAGTGTCGGTGGCCTCATTCTGAATTGCTTTCACACTCTCTATAGTATTCTCACACATACTTGATTCTGTAGGCCACCTAACCGAATTCGTCACATACATTCGAGTGCTAAGGTTCCGGGCAGTCTCCTTAGCAATCTCATCTGCAAACGCATTACCACGACCAACATCATCCGTCACTTTACGATGCGCACTACATTTAACAATTGCAACTTGAGCAGGCAAAGTCAATGCATCCAAAAGATCGTTCACAAGCTGGCCATGCTGTATTTTCGTGCCATGTGACGTCAAGAAACCACGTTCTCGCCATAATCGTCCGAAACTATGCGCTACACCGAAAGCATACTGACTATCGGTGTACACATTCACACGTTTACCTTTTGCTAATACACATGCTCTAGTAAGAGCGATCAGCTCTGCAGCTTGGGCAGAATTCTGATTCAATCTCGCAGTCTCAACAACAGTATTCAATGTCACCACAGCATAAGCAGTAGTCACATCACCATTCGGCAATTTAAAACATGACCCATCCACATACAGGATGCCATCCGGGTCTTCCAATGGGGTGTTTTTAAGGTCCACACGACCTTTTGTTTCCTCCTCTGTCCGCAAGTAACAGTCATGTTCTGTTACTGCATCTGACTCTGCACTAATTGGTAACAAAGTTGCCGGATTTAGGACATTACAACGTTTTATCTGAATGTGGCTTGCCAAGAGCGTCAATTCGTACCCAGATAACCTCGCACTCGTCAAGTGCTGAGTTTTCGTACGGTTCAAAAGAGTATCGACTGCATGCGGAACCATCACCGTAAGCATATTATCCATGACCAATCCTGCTGATTGTCGGATGGAGACCGCAGCTGCCGCAGTTGCTCTCAAACAACTCGGCAATGCTCTAGCTACTGGGTCTAAGGTCGAGGAAAAATATGCACATGGACGTTGCTTACCACCAAAAGGTTGCGTTAAGACGCTTAAAGCACAACCTTCCCTCTCGTGAACATATAACGTGAACGGTTTACTGTAATCAGGGGTACCTAACACAGGAGCCGAACACAATGAATCACGTAATTCAGAAAAACTTTTCTGACATTCTTCCGTCCATGGTAAAGGAGTCGAAACATCCTTGCACGTAAGAGCCACCAATGGTTTCGCTAGCAATGAAAAATTAGGAATCCACTGCCTACAGTACGACGTGATACCTAGAAAGGCACGCACATCTCTTTGGGTTTGTGGCACAGCCATGCGCGCAATCGCTGCAATTCTCTCTGGGGTCAATCTCCTTCCCTCCTTTGACAATAAGTGACCTAGGTAGGTTACTTCTTGACAACAATATTGGAGTTTAGAAGGTGACACCTTGTGATTTAACTCACAGAGATGTTGCAGCAACGACACTGTAGCAATTTTGCAAATGTCCTGAGTATCAGCAGCCACCAATAAGTCGTCGACGTATTGGATTAAAGCCGCACCAACCGGCAACCTAAACGCATCTAGTTGACCCTTCAAAGCTTGACTGTAAATCGATGGACTTTCACAGTAGCCCTGAGGAGCGCGTTTGAACCGGAAGCTACGTCCACCAAGAGAGAAACCGAAAAGGTCCCTGCTCTCTTCGGCAATCGGGATGCTGAAAAACGCATTTTTCAAATCAATCACCGAAAACCATGAAGCTGTAGCTGGAATCAGAGTCAGTAGCGCCGTAATGTCAGGCACAACAGGGAATTGAGGAACCACAATTTTATTCACCTCCCGTAAATCGATAACAAAACGATAAACAGGCGGTTTGGTAGGATCAGTACGTTTAAGAATGGGCAGTACAGGACTATTGCACACGTTTCCCCGAGTTTCTTCAATGACATCTTTCTCGATCAAATCATAGATGATCGCTAACAAAGCTCGTTCACCATCAAGGGAGATACGATATTGGGGAATACGTGGCAATCGCACATTCGATTTCAACTGAACAACATAAGGGGAGATATCAAGTAGGCCCACGTCATTTGGACCCGTCGCCCACAAAGATGCAGGAAGAGAACTCAATTCCGGTGGAAGCTTATCGAGGGACAAGTACATGGGAGAGACTACCCTCTCTCCTAACGTAAGCTTTACACCCGCAGGAGAACAATACAAAGTCGCATACAAGCGTTTAAGCAAATCCAGACCCAAAAGATTTTCGCCACAACCAGTAGACAAAATCAATGGAGCTTCGAGCTCACGTGGCCCAATTTTAAGGGGCAAAGGGCGCGAAACTGGATTGCTAACGGGGGCGCCAGAGAATCCAACGGAAACATTTGTTAAGCCAGACAAAGGTGCGCCAGGGAGTTTCGAATGCATGATAGAACTTTTCGCTGCACCAGTGTCCAACAGAAAAGGCTCAACGACGCCCGATGTAGCAACTGCGACGTAAGGCCCTCTCTGATCAACCGGAACTGATACCACTCCCTCTCCTTGTCTTTGGCTGTCCTAGTAATTACTATCGTCAGGTCCCTGATCGACGTAATAATCGTCTACATTGTACTGCGCAGATCGTCCTTGCGATGATCCACGTTGATCGAAACAGTTATTAGAATTTGATGAATGGTCAGAGCGATCAATCTGAGCACCACGACCTCTACCACGTGATGCGTGCTGTGCACCACCACGACCTCCTCTAGACGAATTACCACCACTACGGTCATTTAAAACAGGACAATTGAATTTAATGTGTCCCTCCTGTCTACAATAAGCACATTGATTGTACCCTAATGAAGATCTTTGGAAAGATGAATCATTACACGGCTGCGATCGATTCGATTGCGACTGCGATCTATTCTGCTGAGGCGCATTCTGATTAGAACGCGGCGGATATGCTTGTTGTAACAACACTTTAGTTTTCAGCTCTTTCGTCTTTTTATCGGCACGGTCATTTTCCTCTTTTTCTCTATTTTCGTAATATTGTGCCGTAGCCAATATCTGAGCTGAGGTAGAAACGGCCCATGAACTTTCTGAATTTTTCAATTTATGGCTCAAGTCGGGCAATAAGTTCGATACGAATTTATCCACAAACAACCTCTGTCCACCCTCAGTACCCATATCCTGCCCACTATGATCGACGAATGTTTCCTCGAACCTCGTAAAGAAGTCTGAAACACTCTCATCTTTCTTCTGCTTACAGGCTGACAACTTGTCCCAATTTACCCTCATAGCTGGCATAAGCGTTTTCATTAATGTAATGATTCGCTGGGGAAGAAGTTCAATCAACTGATCGGGTTTAGTAGCAGCCACTTGTCCAGCGTCTGCCGCTGTAATGGCAGCCCAATCACCACCTAATTCATTCGCGTGATCTTGGTGACGAATCTTGGCCCATACCGGTTGCGGTACGACATTGCCAAACAACATGTCGATATCGGCCAGATTCATTATCGTAGCGTCTACGAGCTGCGATAATTCTTTGTAATACCCCGCAGGATTTTTGCGAGGATCAGGCAAAGTTTGTTTCACCTGAAGCACTTCCGATCGTTTCCAAGGGAGGTGTATCCACACTCTCTGGAAATGTGCTGGTATTGGAGCATTAGCATTAGTATTATCAGCGGGTACCCAAACTGGCGGAACTTCACGCATAGGATATTGGCCAGACCCATCTCGTTGTTCAATGTCCTCAACAAACAATGCATGAGGAATAGGAGCGGGACGAAGAGATAGCAACCGCTCAATAGCACGTCGGACATTAGTGTCGACTATCAGTCCAGTTGCGAACTGAAGCCGGAGTTCAGACAGGGCGGTCAGCACCTCGTCAGGCGCATTGGCCGCTATCTGATCATGTAAGAACTTGCACATTTCATCAAACACATATCTCTGAGTAGGTATGTTGAATTGATCAAACGTTTCGAGGACAACACGAGGTGGATTTCTAACAGGGTTTATCATCCAACCCATCGCCATATTGTATAGCGCAACACGTTCTCTATTACCAGGAAGCTGGCTACGTCTCTGTGGACCATCAGAACCTGCAGACCCAAAAACAGGTCCGAGCGACTGAAAGAAGTTTGTCGCAAGGGGAGAATCACGATTACGAGTAGAGGGAGAAGAGTAAGACACAGGACTAACAAGAGAAGGAGTAGAGACGTTAGCAGCAACAGGGGTTAACAACACAGGAGCAGTAGCGTGAGCAGTAGCGGGAACAGGAGTATGTGGAAGCGGAGGAGCAGTAGGAATAGAAATAGGCAAAGGAGCAGGAACAGTCGGAAGAGCAGGTGCAGGTTGAGGAACTGGTGGAGGAATAACAGGTGGAAGAACAGGTACGGCAGGGACCACAGAAGCTGCGGTACCCTGTACGTACGGAGGTGGCGACTTCATAAGATAGGACATTAAAGAATCCTCAACTGCCTCTTCCTTCTTATCCGACTCCGTAGGCAAAACAGGATAGCATTTGTCTATGGACATACGCTGTAATCTCTCAAACACTTCCTTATCCTTATCCTCCTTACCACGCTGAAACTGCTCAGCTTTCTTCACTATAGTAGCAACAGTATCTCGCTGACTACGTTTATTTTGTCTGATCTCTTTCTGTCGGGCTTCTTTGCGCCAGAACCGAAAGGCATCAAACATGGCCGGCCTTGATTTACGTTCGAACAACTTTATTTCCAAATTATCTAAGATCGACGCTTCGAAGCTACCGTGAGGTGGCCAACGAAGATCGCCGTCTTTCTTTGTATATTTGATCCAATAATCGTTAAAAGCAATCGGGCCTAGCCCATGTTTGCTATATAAGTCATATGTAGGAGTTCCAACCGGAGGTATCGGACACGAGTCCTCCAGCAGGGAATCCGCACCACAAGGTCTAAAGCAACTGAACAAAGTACTACGACCAGGCATCTTGCACACTAGCCGAGTTTCACAAACTTCAAGGGTTACGGGATTTCGGGATTTACCAAGTCCCAGCAAAGAACTAAACCCTCGGTCTTTGGCGGCTGCAGTCGTCAAACAAATACAACAACAACAAAGTACGCTAGCAAAGTGTCACCGACAAAAACACTCACACAGCGTGTACAACAAAGACACCCGCTAAAGTGTCTACAACAAAAACACTCGCTAAAGTGTTTACAACAAAGACACTCGCTAAAGTGCCTACAACCAAGAACTCTGGGAGCGACCCACAAATACTTAACTCAAAGATCAATGGCGTCCTCAGGAAGGCCCGTCAATCGTCTCGCTATACCAAGGTCTACGCCAGGCGCCAAAACAGGTCTACAGTCAGGGCAGCAGTCCGTCGCAGCCGTTAGGAGGCGGGAATCTTCGCGGGAAAAGTCTTCGGGCCACTTATTTCGACAACAGGATCGATGAAGCGGGGTGCACCTTCCCTCGGAGATTTCACACGAAGTTCCTCACGATCGTCGGGCTTGGACCGGTACCACTGATGCAGCCCCACGTTGGGCGCCAACTGAAGGACTGGGTTCTTAAGACCCAGCGGTGCCAGGGCACAACACCTGAAACCTTCGTGGGTAACCTGCTCCGGCGTACAAGTCACAGAGACACGGGACACTTCCTTCGGCGTCAAAGAGTCAAGGTTTATTTACTGCAGGGAACACAGAAGTCACAGGAAGTACATCGAGTGTAGTTCGGGGAGACTGCTTCAAATTGTATTTGTGGATCGCTCCTTTTATACAGTTTTTACCCATAGGATAACATGATACACAATAGTTTACAACCTGGTTCCCACAAGTCGCTCTCAGAGGGGTCGCTTAGATCACTTTGAAACACACAAGATCCGGAACATAAGTGCGGAAACATTTGGCGGTTCCCAACTGTAAAAACCCATCTTCCCACCATTAGCAAATTCCAATCAGCAGTAAAGTAGATCGAAATAGGAACGAAGACAGGTGCAGAGGAAGACGGAGACAGTAGGGAGATCGGAAAGGGTGTAAAAGGGGAGTGTCGAGAAGCACGAGATACAGGCATCAAAGGGACGTGCCTAATGAGATGCACGGCTGAGACAATAAGCCCGTGCGGCAAGATGAGCCTCGAGCGGCGCCATCTGCCTTACAGTAGCATCCCCCTCGTCATAAAGACACTTACAAAGAACATGTGTCTTCCGCAAATATCTTGGGAGTCCCAGGGTCGCGAAGCGGACAGCGTCCGTTCGCTGGCTACTTGAGGGCAAGAGACAAAATGGATGCCGTATCTAAGATGGAACCCGTGGGTACAGATGACAAACCCACATAACAAACGAACGGTTTAAGTTAGCACAGCGAAACTGCGCACACTTACAAAACTCGTCATTTGCGGTTCATAGATACTAGACTCGACCATATTCGTGCGAGTTAAAAACACCACTTACAATTGTCACGGAACCTCATCGGGTTTTGGGATGACCTCCCTCATCAGTAGAGAAAGATTTTTTAGGGGTGGAAGAGAAGGCCGCCACACAACAGTCAAAGGCTTCGATGCCAGAACCGGCACGCAGGTGCTTCTTCCAAGAGCCCGTCGGCCCAAAGCTCAAGGGAGCCGTATTGTGTTTCATCATAAATGGAGCGCACACCGCTAGCCCTTCCTCCGGATCGCCCCTCGGGACTCTGGTACTTGCAGTTCTTCAGTGGATCACCCAGGTGGCTGCAAGTCAGTACTTGTAGGACTGATGAACCTCTAGACCAGATACATGTCCCGGGTTTAGGATATCGCCCGAGACATGTCTCGGGTTTTGGGATGACTTCCCTCATCAGTAGAGCAAGATTGTTTAGGGGTGGAACAGAAGGCCGCCACACAACAGTCAAAGGCTTCGATGCCAGAACTGGCACGCAGGTGCGTCTTCCAAGAGCCCGTCTGCCCAAAGCTCAAGGTAGCCGTATTGCGTTTCGTCATAAATGGAGCGCACACCGCTAGCCTCTCCTCCGGATCGCCCCTCGGGACTCTGGTACTTGCAGTTCTTCAGTGGATCACCCAGGTGGGTGCAAGTCAGTATTTGTAGGACTGATGAATCTCTAGACCCGATACATGTCCCCGGTTTAGGAAATCGCCCGAGACATGTCTGGGGTTTCGGGATGACTTCCCTCATCAGTAGAGAAAGATTGTTTAGGGGTGGAAGAGAAGGCCGCCACACAACTGTCAAAGGCTTCGATGCCAGCACCGGCACGCAGGTGCGTCTTCCAAGAGCCCGTCGGCCCAAAGCTCAAGGGAGCCGTGTTGTGTTTCGTCATAAATGGAGCGCACACCGCTAGCCCCTCCTCCGGATCGCCCCTCGGGACTCTGGTACTTGCAGTTCTTCAGTGGATCACCCAGGTGGGTGCAAGTCGGTACTTGTAGGACTGATGAATCTCTAGACCCGATACATGTCCCGGGTTTAGGATATCGCCCGAGACATGTCTCGGGTTTCGGGATGACTTCCCTCAATAGTAGATAAAGATTGTTTAGGGGTGGAAGAGAAGGCCACCACACAACAGTCAAAGGCTTCGATGCCAGAACCGGCACGCAGGTGCGTCTCCCAAGAGCCCGTCGGCCCAAAGCTCAAGGGAGCCGTATTGTGTTTCGTCATAAATGGAGCGCACACCGCTAGCCCCTCCTCCGGATCGCCCCTCGGGACTATGGTACTTGCAGTTCTTCAGTGGATCACCCAGGTGGGTGCAAGTCGGTACTTGTAGGACTGATGAATCTCTAGACCCGATACATGTCCCGGGTTTAGGATATCGCCCGAGACATGTCTCGGGTTTTGGGATGACCTCCCTCATCAGTAGAGAAAGATTTTTTAGGGGTGGAAGAGAAGGCCGCCACACAACAGTCAAAGGCTTCGATGCCAGAACCGGCACGCAGGTGCTTCTTCCAAGAGCCCGTCGGCCCAAAGCTCAAGGGAGCCGTATTGTGTTTCATCATAAATGGAGCGCACACCGCTAGCCCTTCCTCCGGATCGCCCCTCGGGACTCTGGTACTTGCAGTTCTTCAGTGGATCACCCAGGTGGCTGCAAGTCAGTACTTGTAGGACTGATGAACCTCTAGACCAGATACATGTCCCGGGTTTAGGATATCGCCCGAGACATGTCTCGGGTTTTGGGATGACTTCCCTCATCAGTAGAGCAAGATTGTTTAGGGGTGGAACAGAAGGCCGCCACACAACAGTCAAAGGCTTCGATGCCAGAACTGGCACGCAGGTGCGTCTTCCAAGAGCCCGTCTGCCCAAAGCTCAAGGTAGCCGTATTGCGTTTCGTCATAAATGGAGCGCACACCGCTAGCCTCTCCTCCGGATCGCCCCTCGGGACTCTGGTACTTGCAGTTCTTCAGTGGATCACCCAGGTGGGTGCAAGTCAGTATTTGTAGGACTGATGAATCTCTAGACCCGATACATGTCCCCGGTTTAGGATATCGCCCGAGACATGTCTGGGGTTTCGGGATGACTTCCCTCATCAGTAGAGAAAGATTGTTTAGGGGTGGAAGAGAAGGCCGCCACACAACTGTCAAAGGCTTCGATGCCAGCACCGGCACGCAGGTGCGTCTTCCAAGAGCCCGTCTGCCCAAAGCTCAAGGTAGCCGTATTGCGTTTCGTCATAAATGGAGCGCACACCGCTAGCCTCTCCTCCGGATCGCCCCTCGGGACTCTGGTACTTGCAGTTCTTCAGTGGATCACCCAGGTGGGTGCAAGTTGGTACTTGTAGGACAGATGAATCTCTAGACCCGATACATGTCCCGGGTTTAGGATATTGCCCGAGACATGTCTCGGCTTTCGGGATGACTTCCCTCATCAGTAGAGAAATATTGTTTAGGGGTGGAAGAGAAGGCCGCCACACAACAGTCAAAGGCTTTGATGCCAGAACCGGCACGCAGGTGCGTCTTCCAAGAGCCTGTCGGCCCAAAGCTCAAGGGAGCCGTATTGTGTTTCGTCATAAATGGAGTGCACACCGCTAGCCCCTCCTTCGGATTGCCCCTCGGGACTCTGGTTCTTGCAGTTCTTCAGTGGATCACCCAGGTGGGTGCAAGTCGGTACTTGTAGGACTGATGAATCTCTAGACCCGATACATGTCCCGGGTTTAGGATATCGCCCAAGACATGTCTCGGGTTTTGGGATGACTTCCCTCATCAGTAGAGAAAGATTGTTTAGGGGTGGAAGAGAAGGCCGCCACACAACAGTCAAAGGCTTCGATGCCAGAACCGGCACGCAGGTGCGTCTTCCAAGAGCCCGTCGGCCCAAAGTTCAAGGGAGCCGTATTGTGTTTCGTCATAAATGGAGCGCACACCGCTAGCCCCTCCTCCGGATCGCCCCTCGGGACTCTGGTACTTGCAGTTCTTCAATGGATCACCCAGGTGGGTGCAAGTAGGTACTTGTAGGACAGATGAATCTCTAGACCCGATACATGTCCCGGGTTTAGGATATCGCCTGAGACATGTCTCGGCTTTCGGGATGACTTCCCTCATCAGTAGAGAAAGATTGTTTAGGGGTGGAAGAGAAGGCCGCCACACAACAGTCAAAGGCTTTGATGCCAGAACCGGCACGCAGGTGCGTCTTCCAAGAGCCCGTCGGCCCAAAGCTCAAGGGAGCCGTATTGTGTTTCGTCATAAATGGAACGCACACCGCTAGCCCCTCCTCCGGATCGCCCCTCAGGACTCTGGTACTTGCAGTTCTTCAGTGGATCACCCAGGTGGGTGCAAGTTGGTACTTGTAGTACTGATGAATCTCTAGACCCGATACATGTCCCGGGTTTAGGATATCCCCAGATGTCTCGGGTTTCGGGATGACTTCCCTCATCAGTAGAGAAAGATTGTTTAGGGGTGAAAGAGAAGGCCGCCACACAACAGTCAAAGGCTTTGATGCCAGAACCGGCACGCAGGTGCGTCTTCCAAGAGCCCGTCGGCCCAAAGCTCAAGGGAACAGTATTGTGTTTCGTCATAAATGGAGCGCACACCGCTAGCCCCTCCTCCGGATCGCCCCTCGGGACTCTGGTACTTGCAGTTCTTCAGTGGATCACCCAGGTGGGTGCAAGTCGGTACTTGTAGGACTGATGAATCTCTAGACCCGATACATGTCCCGGGTTTAGGATATCGCCCGAGACATGTCTCGGGTTTCGGGATGACTTCCCTCAATAGTAGATAAAGATTGTTTAGGGGTGGAAGAGAAGGCCACCACACAACAGTCAAAGGCTTCGATGCCAGAACCGGCACGCAGGTGCGTCTCCCAAGAGCCCGTCGGCCCAAAGCTCAAGGGAGCCGTATTGTGTTTCGTCATAAATGGAGCGCACACCGCTAGCCCCTCCTCCGGATCGCCCCTCGGGACTATGGTACTTGCAGTTCTTCAGTGGATCACCCAGGTGGGTGCAAGTCGGTACTTGTAGGACTGATGAATCTCTAGACCCGATACATGTCCCGGGTTTAGGATATCGCCCGAGACATGTCTCGGGTTTTGGGATGACCTCCCTCATCAGTAGAGAAAGATTTTTTAGGGGTGGAAGAGAAGGCCGCCACACAACAGTCAAAGGCTTCGATGCCAGAACCGGCACGCAGGTGCTTCTTCCAAGAGCCCGTCGGCCCAAAGCTCAAGGGAGCCGTATTGTGTTTCATCATAAATGGAGCGCACACCGCTAGCCCTTCCTCCGGATCGCCCCTCGGGACTCTGGTACTTGCAGTTCTTCAGTGGATCACCCAGGTGGCTGCAAGTCAGTACTTGTAGGACTGATGAACCTCTAGACCAGATACATGTCCCGGGTTTAGGATATCGCCCGAGACATGTCTCGGGTTTTGGGATGACTTCCCTCATCAGTAGAGCAAGATTGTTTAGGGGTGGAACAGAAGGCCGCCACACAACAGTCAAAGGCTTCGATGCCAGAACTGGCACGCAGGTGCGTCTTCCAAGAGCCCGTCTGCCCAAAGCTCAAGGTAGCCGTATTGCGTTTCGTCATAAATGGAGCGCACACCGCTAGCCTCTCCTCCGGATCGCCCCTCGGGACTCTGGTACTTGCAGTTCTTCAGTGGATCACCCAGGTGGGTGCAAGTCAGTATTTGTAGGACTGATGAATCTCTAGACCCGATACATGTCCCCGGTTTAGGATATCGCCCGAGACATGTCTGGGGTTTCGGGATGACTTCCCTCATCAGTAGAGAAAGATTGTTTAGGGGTGGAAGAGAAGGCCGCCACACAACTGTCAAAGGCTTCGATGCCAGCACCGGCACGCAGGTGCGTCTTCCAAGAGCCCGTCGGCCCAAAGCTCAAGGGAGCCGTGTTGTGTTTCGTCATAAATGGAGCGCACACCGCTAGCCCCTCCTCCGGATCGCCCCTCGGGACTCTGGTACTTGCAGTTCTTCAATGGATCACCCAGGTGGGTGCAAGTAGGTACTTGTAGGACAGATGAATCTCTAGACCCGATACATGTCCCGGGTTTAGGATATCGCCTGAGACATGTCTCGGCTTTCGGGATGACTTCCCTCATCAGTAGAGAAAGATTGTTTAGGGGTGGAAGAGAAGGCCGCCACACAACAGTCAAAGGCTTTGATGCCAGAACCGGCACGCAGGTGCGTCTTCCAAGAGCCCGTCGGCCCAAAGCTCAAGGGAGCCGTATTGTGTTTCGTCATAAATGGAACGCACACCGCTAGCCCCTCCTCCGGATCGCCCCTCAGGACTCTGGTACTTGCAGTTCTTCAGTGGATCACCCAGGTGGGTGCAAGTTGGTACTTGTAGTACTGATGAATCTCTAGACCCGATACATGTCCCGGGTTTAGGATATCCCCAGATGTCTCGGGTTTCGGGATGACTTCCCTCATCAGTAGAGAAAGATTGTTTAGGGGTGAAAGAGAAGGCCGCCACACAACAGTCAAAGGCTTTGATGCCAGAACCGGCACGCAGGTGCGTCTTCCAAGAGCCCGTCGGCCCAAAGCTCAAGGGAACAGTATTGTGTTTCGTCATAAATGGAGCGCACACCGCTAGCCCCTCCTCCGGATCGCCCCTCGGGACTCTGGTACTTGCAGTTCTTCAGTGGATCACCCAGGTGGGTGCAAGTCGGTACTTGTAGGACTGATGAATCTCTAGACCCGATACATGTCCCGGGTTTAGGATATCGCCCGAGACATGTCTCGGGTTTCGGGATGACTTCCCTCAATAGTAGATAAAGATTGTTTAGGGGTGGAAGAGAAGGCCACCACACAACAGTCAAAGGCTTCGATGCCAGAACCGGCACGCAGGTGCGTCTCCCAAGAGCCCGTCGGCCCAAAGCTCAAGGGAGCCGTATTGTGTTTCGTCATAAATGGAGCGCACACCGCTAGCCCCTCCTCCGGATCGCCCCTCGGGACTATGGTACTTGCAGTTCTTCAGTGGATCACCCAGGTGGGTGCAAGTCGGTACTTGTAGGACTGATGAATCTCTAGACCCGATACATGTCCCGGGTTTAGGATATCGCCCGAGACATGTCTCGGGTTTTGGGATGACCTCCCTCATCAGTAGAGAAAGATTTTTTAGGGGTGGAAGAGAAGGCCGCCACACAACAGTCAAAGGCTTCGATGCCAGAACCGGCACGCAGGTGCTTCTTCCAAGAGCCCGTCGGCCCAAAGCTCAAGGGAGCCGTATTGTGTTTCATCATAAATGGAGCGCACACCGCTAGCCCTTCCTCCGGATCGCCCCTCGGGACTCTGGTACTTGCAGTTCTTCAGTGGATCACCCAGGTGGCTGCAAGTCAGTACTTGTAGGACTGATGAACCTCTAGACCAGATACATGTCCCGGGTTTAGGATATCGCCCGAGACATGTCTCGGGTTTTGGGATGACTTCCCTCATCAGTAGAGCAAGATTGTTTAGGGGTGGAACAGAAGGCCGCCACACAACAGTCAAAGGCTTCGATGCCAGAACTGGCACGCAGGTGCGTCTTCCAAGAGCCCGTCTGCCCAAAGCTCAAGGTAGCCGTATTGCGTTTCGTCATAAATGGAGCGCACACCGCTAGCCTCTCCTCCGGATCGCCCCTCGGGACTCTGGTACTTGCAGTTCTTCAGTGGATCACCCAGGTGGGTGCAAGTCAGTATTTGTAGGACTGATGAATCTCTAGACCCGATACATGTCCCCGGTTTAGGATATCGCCCGAGACATGTCTGGGGTTTCGGGATGACTTCCCTCATCAGTAGAGAAAGATTGTTTAGGGGTGGAAGAGAAGGCCGCCACACAACTGTCAAAGGCTTCGATGCCAGCACCGGCACGCAGGTGCGTCTTCCAAGAGCCCGTCGGCCCAAAGCTCAAGGGAGCCGTGTTGTGTTTCGTCATAAATGGAGCGCACACCGCTAGCCCCTCCTCCGGATCGCCCCTCGGGACTCTGGTACTTGCAGTTCTTCAGTGGATCACCCAGGTGGGTGCAAGTCGGTACTTGTAGGACTGATGAATCTCTAGACCCGATACATGTCCCGGGTTTAGGATATCGCCCGAGACATGTCTCGGGTTTCGGGATGACTTCCCTCATCAGTAGAGAAAGATTGTTTAGGGGTAGAAGAGAAGGCCGCCACACAACAGTCAAAGGCTTCGATGCCAGAACCGGCACTCATGTGCGTCTTCCAAGAGCCCGTCGGCCTAAAGCTCAAGGGAGCCGTATTGTGTTTCGTCATAAATGGAGCGCACACCGCTTGCCCCTCCTCCGGATTGCCCCTCGGGAATCTGGTACTTGCAGTTCTTCAGTGGATCACCCAGGTGGGTGCAAGTCGATACTTGTAGGACTGATGAATCTCTAGACCCGATACATGTCCCCGGTTTAGGATATCGCCCGAGACATGTCTCGGGTTTCGGGATGACTTCCCTCATCAGTAGAGAAAGATTGTTTAGGGGTGGAAGAGAAGGCCGCCACACAACAGTCAAAGGCTTCGATGCCAGAACCAGCACGCAGGTGCGTCTTCCAAGAGCCCGTCGGCCCAAAGCTCAAGGGAGCCGTATTGTGTTTCGTCATAAATGTAGCGCACACCGCTAGCCCCTCCTCCGGATCGCCCCTCGGGACTCTGGTACTTGCAGTTCTTCAGCGGATCACCCAGGTGGGTGCAAGTCGGTACTTGTAGGACTGATGAATCTCTAGACCCGATACATGTCCCGGGTTTAGGATATTGCCCAAGACATGTCTCGGGTTTCGGGATGACTTCCCTCATCAGTAGAGAAAGATTGTTTAGGGGTGGAAGAGAAGGCCGCCACACAACAGTCAAAGGCTTTGATGCCAGAACCGGCACGCAGGTGCGTCTTCCAAGAGCCCGTCAGCCCAAAGCTCAAGGGAGCCGTATTGTGTTTCGTCATAAATGGAGTGCACACCGCTAGCCCCTCCTCCGGATTGCCCCTCGGGACTCTGGTTCTTGCAGTTCTTCAGTGGATCACCCAGGTGGGTGCAAGTCGGTACTTGTAGGACTGATGAATCTCTAGACCCGATACATGTCCCGGGTTTAGGATATCGCCCAAGACATGTCTCGAGTTTTGGGATGACTTCCCTCATCAGTAGAGAAAGATTGTTTAGGGGTGGAAGAGAAGGCCGCCACACAACAGTCAAAGGCTTTGATGCCAGAACCGGCACGCAGGTGCGTCTTCCAAGAGCCCGTCGGCCCAAAGTTCAAGGGAGCCGTATTGTGTTTCGTCATAAATGGAGCGCTCACCGCTAGCCCCTCCTCCGGATCGCCCCTCGGGACTCTGGTGCTTGCAGTTCTTCAGTGGATCACCCAGGTGGGTGCAAGTAGGTACTTGTAGGACAGATGAATCTCTAGACCCGATACATGTCCCGGGTTTAGGATATCGCCTGAGACATGTCTCGGCTTTCGGGATGACTTCCCTCATCAGTAGAGAAAGATTGTTTAGGGGTGGAAGAGAAGGCCGCCACACAACAGTCAAAGGCTTTGATGCCAGAACCGGCACGCAGATGCGTCTTCCAAGAGCCCGTCGGCCCAAAGCTCAAGGGAGCCGTATTGTGTTTCGTCATAAATGGAGTGCACACCGCTAGCCCCTCCTCCGGATCGCCCCTCGGGACTCTGGTGCTTGCAGTTCTTCAGTGGATCACCCAGGTGGGTGCAAGTAGGTACTTGTAGGACAGATGAATCTCTAGACCCGATACATGTCCCGGGTTTAGGATATCGCCCAAGACATGTCTCGAGTTTTGGGATGACTTCCCTCATCAGTAGAGAAAGATTGTTTAGGGGTGGAAGAGAAGGCCGCCACACAACAGTCAAAGGCTTTGATGCCAGAACCGGCACGCAGGTGCGTCTTCCAAGAGCCCGTCGGCCCAAAGTTCAAGGGAGCCGTATTGTGTTTCGTCATAAATGGAGCGCTCACCGCTAGCCCCTCCTCCGGATCGCCCCTCGGGACTCTGGTGCTTGCAGTTCTTCAGTGGATCACCCAGGTGGGTGCAAGTAGGTACTTGTAGGACTTATGAATCTCTAGACCCGATACATGTCCCGGGTTTAGGATATCGCCTGAGACATGTCTCGGGTTTCGGGATGACTTCCCTCAATAGTAGATAAAGATTGTTTAGGGGTGGAAGAGAAGGCCACCACACAACAGTCAAAGGCTTCGATGCCAGAACCGGCACGCAGGTGCGTCTCCCAAGAGCCCGTCGGCCCAAAGCTCAAGGGAGCCGTATTGTGTTTCGTCATAAATGGAGCGCACACCGCTAGCCCCTCCTCCGGATCGCCCCTCGGGACTATGGTACTTGCAGTTCTTCAGTGGATCACCCAGGTGGGTGCAAGTCGGTACTTGTAGGACTGATGAATCTCTAGACCCGATACATGTCCCGGGTTTAGGATATCGCCCGAGACATGTCTCGGGTTTTGGGATGACCTCCCTCATCAGTAGAGAAAGATTTTTTAGGGGTGGAAGAGAAGGCCGCCACACAACAGTCAAAGGCTTCAATGCCAGAACCGGCACGCAGGTGCTTCTTCCAAGAGCCCGTCGGCCCAAAGCTCAAGGGAGCTGTATTGTGTTTCATCATAAATGGAGCGCACACCGCTAGCCCTTCCTCCGGATCGCCCCTCGGGACTCTGGTACTTGCAGTTCTTCAGTGGATCACCCAGGTGGCTGCAAGTCAGTACTTGTAGGACTGATGAACCTCTAGACCAGATACATGTCCCGGGTTTAGGATATCGCCCGAGACATGTCTCGGGTTTTGGGATGACTTCCCTCATCAGTAGAGCAAGATTGTTTAGGGGTGGAAGAGAAGGCCGCCACACAACAGTCAAAGGCTTCGATGCCAGAACTGGCACGCAGGTGCGTCTTCCAAGAGCCCGTCTGCCCAAAGCTCAAGGTAGCCGTATTGCGTTTCGTCATAAATGGAGCGCACACCGCTAGCCTCTCCTCCGGATCGCCCCTCGGGACTCTGGTACTTGCAGTTCTTCAGTGGATCACCCAGGTGGGTGCAAGTCAGTATTTGTAGGACTGATGAATCTCTAGACCCGATACATGTCCCCGGTTTAGGATATCGCCCGAGAAATGTCTCGGGTTTCGTGATGACTTCCCTCATCAGTAGAGAAAGATTGTTTAGGGGTGGAAGAGAAGGCCGCCACACAACAGTCAAAGGCTTCGATGCCAGAACCGGCACGCAGGTGCTTCTTCCAAGAGCCCGTCGGCCCAAAGTTCAAGGGAGCCATATTGTGTTTCGTCATAAATGGAGCGCACACCGCTAGCCCCTCCTCCGGATCGCCCCTTGGGACTCTGGTACTTGCAGTTCTTCAGTGGATCACCCAGGTGGGTGCAAGTCAGTACTTGTAGGACTGATGAATCTCTAGACCCGATACATGTCCCGGGTTTAGGATATCGCCCGAGACATTTCTCGGGTTTCGGGATGACTTCCCTCATCAGTAGAGAAAGATTGTTTAGGGGTGGAAGAGAAGGCCGCCACACAACAGTCAAAGGCTTCGATGCCAGAACAGGCACGTAGGTGCATCTTCCAAGAGCCCGTCGGCCCAAAGCTCAAGGGAGCGATTTAAACTGTGTCATTTTAAGTAAGGCAGACCTACTGCCTTTGTCAAAGGCTTAAAATACCAAAATGTAAATGTTGCTGGGCCTATTGGCTTCATCAAGGGGTCAGCACATCAACATATATATAAAGCAGAACTATTGGCTTTGTCAAAAAAGCCACCAATAACTATAATCAAATGTATGTTTCATAAATCTACACATTGCAATGTTTCATAATGGTGATTGTTTTAAGTAATTTGTAGTAATGCATTGAAACAGTTGCAAAAAGTAACAACTTTATGTCTTTTCTTCAAAAATGTAGGCTTCAAAGTGCAGCCATAAAACTAAACACAAGGGAGGCTTGCACTCCAGATGACGACCATGTAGCTCCAGCTCCGAGTGTTTTAAAAAAGAAAATGGTAAGGTCTCCTGGGGCCATAATTCAATGACCTAGAGAGACTTGCTGTATTTTTATTTTATGTTGCTGGAGGGCTGCTGCGCTCCCTGAAATCATCCACAACACTGAAAAAATTGTTCTTGGTGCCCCTGCCCTTTCTAAGGGTCCACCAAGAAGAAATAATGGAATTAGGAAATCTTTAATGGCACCTGCTGCTCATGTATTATTCTATTTTTAAGTGGGTGCCCACCAATAGTGCATACAACATGTCCAAATGTTGTGGGCCATGGAGGGAGCCCCAAGGCCCCTTCCAGCTACCCAGCGAGCACCCATACTGGGTGCCAGAGGGAGCTGGAATTTTTTTAACGGGCCCCTGGTGACTATCAGGGGCTCTCACAACATGGCAACTACTGGGCGCAATGAGGGAAAACCTCATGGCCATGTGGCTCTTGCAGTCTTTCCAGCCAGCACGCATATCAGGTGCGTACAAGAGCCATTTATTATTTTACAGTGGGTGCCCCAGTGCCCACCCACGGCACCCACAATGTAGTTAAAGCTGGGGGCCAAAGGGGGAGTCACAGGGCCCCCAAGGCCCATGCTGGCTCCCCAGCCAGCACCCAGGATGGGTGCTGTCAGGAGCCACCTCCATTACTTTGCTTCTGCCTGGAAGGAAACAGCTTATTTCTGTGCTACCACCGGGGCAGGAACAGAGTTGTGTTTCTTGCCCAGGACAGGGCAGACCGGGATTTATAAGTATATTCGCTGCTAGCATTCTCCCAGGCATGGAACACCAGTGTTCCAAGGATGGGGTCTCTGGAACACTGCACAAGTCATCGGCCCCTGGGGGATGGAGTCCCCGGGGAGAATGTACAGATTGGGGAATGGGGCGGCATGCAGCCTCTGTCCTGACCGGGTTTTTGTTCAATTTTTGAGTGAAGGTGACTTTAGCCTACTATCATTCTAATAGAGGGATTAGAGCCTTAGATTTGGCCTATTTGACATAATTTCCAATTCTTTTCCCTATTCTAGGGCCTATAAGCTTATGTTAGGGGATAGATTCCTTAGTATTGGTATTATTTTGTCCTTTTGTAAGGTTATTAGTATATTTCTGAGAGAGCTATTCATCTTCCTGCTTACTTCGGGCCTTGTAGGTCTCGAACGGGAGAGACTCCATCTTTCTTTCTGCCTCGGCTGCTTGAGATGCTTCTAGGTCAAATGTGATGTTTTAGTTATAAGGTGTTGTTCGCATGGAGAGAACCGGCTCGAGCTGGCCCTTATCGAATGACTGTATTTTTCTTCGTGTCGAAGACGCAACATCAGGCCGGCCGGCTGAGAACGTGTCCTTGGCCCGGGGTGATACAAGAATTTGGTGGGCGGCAGGTTACTGGCTGGAAATTTCCATGCAGGAACAGGGTTCTATATTAGCAAAAGTACAGAGAGGAGGAGAGTTCATTCAGTCAGTTAGTAGACGGCAGCTAGTCGTTAGCATTTTTGCAGTTAATTAACTTGGAGCAGACAGTCGCCATTTTGAAGTCTGAAAAGACCGAAGGCTGATAATCTCTCAGAAAGATTGAAGTTACTTTAATGGGAGCAGTTGGTGAGCTTTGATACTGAGATCAGAGCATGCAGAGTGAAGAAGCTAGTGGAGCGGACGAATACTAGAGCAGCAGAAACTGATTTATAAGATCGAAGTTGGAAGGTGAAGATAGTCCGTGACCGAGAGGAGAGAGGAGTAGTGCAGAACGACGAGAGTGAGACAGACGAAACAGAGAACAAGAGAGAGGTTCCAGTGACTTGGAGGGGAGCAGAGGAGACAGAGCATAGCGGTGCAGACGTGTATCCGTGACTGCAGGGGTGATCCTAAGATGAGCCAAGGCACAGACGAGAAGGGAACCAAGATGACAACTAAGTCCAGACTTCGTACTCATAAGGTGACGTCGACCCTTTCTTATTAGCGCGCATACACACATGTCTTAATTCTTTCCTTTGCTTTTCAGGTTATATGTTATATTGCAGTGTTATATTATATTATATATTATTATTTGCTATTGTGTAATAAAGGGACCCCAGTTCTTAGTGAACCACTGTGCAAGTGTTGTTTTTATGATAAGATTAACCTTTCTTCTAATCGGATGCTGTTATGTGGACGGATGTGTTTCCCGTCGGGGTAAGTGGTAACTGAGCAAGGGAGCAGGGAGCGCCTAAATCAGAGAATAACCTTTGCATATCAAGATTTGGCCATTCTTGTGTGAGAGGATTGAACTGTCTATCAACCACATAAAATATAATATTACATCCCCAATAGATATTAAACATATAGAGAAACTTCCCAACAGAGAGAGAGAGAGAGTTCAAAGGTATCAATAGGACAGTGATCGCCGTTGTGTAGCGGTGTTAGTGAGAGCACCGGAGGGATACGGTGTGTATCGTCACCTGATTGTGGCCGCAGCGTGAGCACCAGGAGGATACGGTGTGTATACCCGCAAGATTGAGGCTTGAGAGAGCACCGGGAGGATACGGTGTGTATACCCACAGGATTGTGGCTTGCGTGAGCACTGATTGAGGTCAGTGTGTAATGGTAAGTGATCAGAACTGCCCCCTTCACTATGAGGAGGAGGGTAGCATAGTCTGGGCCTGAGTTGCCGCGAGACTATAAGGTATGAGTGTGGTGTAGAATATGGAATTCCGTAGCCATTAGTGATTGTCTCTAGTAATCCCTATGGATTTAGTGGTGTTTTTGATTATATGAGCTTGTATATTGCTAATTCCTCATCCCGGGAAGGTACCCAGGTACTGAGGTAAGTAGGTCCTGAGGAGGGAGGTGGTTACGTTTCGGCCAGGTTGGTGGTGTCTTGGTGAGCTGATTCTATCTGGTCCGAAAATCCGGTTGTTACATCTGGTGTCACGAACCGCTTACGTTAGCCTGTTAGCGCGGTTTTGTTTTTATCTTGTTGGTTTGAGCTCGGCACGTGTGGAGTACATTTTGTATATTATTTGTTTATAGTTGTATATATCTTTTTGTTGTTGGCATGGTGTTTTTGAGAAGGTCGAAATCTACTTTTAAATTGGCTTTTGAAATTCCCGGATGGGAATCTATGCCGTACGAGGCATTGGCTCATGAGTGGGCTGATTGTACTGGTTTGAGTGAGAATTGGAGTTCTTGAGATCCGACTAATGTAATTGCTTGCTTGCAGAAAGTGCCGATTGTGAAGGGCGAGGAGCTTCCTATTTTGGGACGCACAGGTTGGATTGTATTATATGCGTACAGGCTTGTACATGAAAAATTTCTGAAATTGCAACGACAACGACAATGTACTGATCTCGAAGAAAAGTTTGTTGAAGTGCAAAATGCTCACACTCTTTTGAGATGTCAAAATAAATTGCTTGCCGACAAACTTGAGACTTATCAGACTATTGCTGAAAGAGCTGCTGTTCGTATTGCTAAATACAAATATAAGAATCGTCGTGGTCGAGTTAGCAAATGGAAAGTGCGTCTGGTCGTGGCGAAAGCCGGACTGGACTGGAATCCTGATGAGTGGGATGGTAATATCTGGGACTCGAATGATTCTGGCTCCTCCTGAGGAGTCTGACAGACGCGAGTATTCTCGTACCGGACGTGACTGTAAATCTAATACTTTTGACAAACTTGATGATTCCGGCGAGCGTGGTCGGTATTGTAAATCTGACGACCTTTCTCAATCTGACTGTCTTTCTAAATCTGTTGATCGGGTTCCTTCTGCTTCTCGTACTGAGGTTTCTGCGCATCCGGTTTTTCGACGAAAGTCACAGCAGGCTCCTGGTAATCCTAATGGTATTCCTTTGGATAGCTTAGAGGATTTTACGCAACAGGAAGTTAGTGACATTTTGGAACGATTTCGACAACGGCCAGGTGAGGCCTTGCTTACGTGGATGGTGCGTCTCTATGAATTGGGTGCTGCTGGCATCATGTTGGATATGGGAGATGCTTTGAAATTTTGTTCTTTAAGTTCTGATTCTACTATGCAGGATCTTTTCCGAAACTATAACGCCGTTGGTCAAATTAGTTTGCTTCAATTAGCGACTGATGGTTGTAATCACAAATACCCTACTGAATCTGACTGGCCTCTGAATGACAAGCCATGGTATACTTTGCGAGATGCGGCACAAAGACTGAAGGAGGAGGTGATGAAAACTGCGATTTTTCTGAGTACTTCTGACAGATTGTTGGATGGTTTGTTGACATCATCTGTGCGGAATCGCATCATCCGTTCTTCCCCTGTTGCATATAAACAAGTTAGGATGACATTGTTGATCAATCAAACTGGTAACGCTTTGTCCTTGGTGCTTGAATCTGTACGTCAGCTTGGTGAATTGGGCGAATGGCTTAAACCTGAAAGACAATCCAGACCTGAGGGTCATACTGGTGGACATTATCAGTTTTCTAGAAGTGATATGTTTCTTGCCTTGTTGGCTGATGGTGTGAAAAGAGAAGAGATTGATGGTGAACCTAATAATCGCTTGTGGGTTATGTTTCGCAAAAGTGGCTTGGATAGAAAGGAGGGTACTAGACGTGTACGTAAGAATGATTGTGATCGTGAATATTCTGATGACAGTGGGGATGACAGACGTCGTGATGATTTAGATCGGTATGATAGACGACGGAATGAGAGAGATGTTTCCCCTCGGTGTGAGAGAGAGAGGTGGAGAGAGAGAGAGAGAGAGAGGGGGAGAGATGAGCGTGTTGAAAACAGATACAGAGATGAAAGGGATCAGTCCCCCGAAATAAGGAGAAGAGAGGAACGATACAGGTTTTCTGAGCGTAATTCACAATACCATGAAGATGACAAAAAACCGTTTCGTGATGGGAATAGATATGAACAGGAAGTTACATCGTCTAAAAAGTTTGAGAGTCTTTACCATGATTTATCTTAGTTGTCAGAACGCAATAAAAATGACTTGGAAATAGGTCAAGCTCAAGTAGGCAGTTGGGCTCACACAGACAATAGACCCTATGTAGATATTGAAATTTTTTGGAGACATCGTAACATACAGAGGGCCCGAGCATTAGTAGATACAGGAGCGGAGGCCACTTTCATTCATGGAACATCAAAGAAATTCAAAGGACAATTTTTTACAATCACTGGTTTAGGTGGAAAGGAAACCCCCGCAGTACAAACAAATGTTGAGATGAAAATAGGTAGAATTCCCCGAAAAGAATATTCTGTTTTAGTTGTGCCACTCTTAGAATACATAATTGGAATTGATATCTTAAAAGGTATGACTTTATATTTAGATGATGGATGTTATCAATTTGGAAATAGAGGTTATATATCAATCAGACCTGTACGAGTTGGCCGTTTGAGAATGCCTCCTATAAAAATTCCCCAGTCTACAAAAGTTATTTCTCAAAAACAGTATCGTATTCCAGGTGGGCATGAAGAAATTAGTGCTACTATTCAGGATCTAGTGAATGCAGGAGTTATAACTCTGGTTACTTCTGCTTGGAATAATCCCGTTTGGCCGGTGCGTAAAAGTGACAATTCTTGGTGTATGACTGTTGATTATCGCGAATTGAATAAACATACACCCCCTTTGACTGTTGCAGTACCGGACAATATTACTTTAATTGAAAGAATTCAGAAACATCCAGGAATGTAGTATGCTTCTATTGACATTGCCAATGCTTTCTTCTCAATTCCAATTGCCCCTGAGTGTCAGGAACAGTTCAGTTTTACATGGAATGGACGTCAAATGACGTTCAGAAGTCTTCCCCAAGGGTATGTACATAGTCCTACAATCTGTCACCGGCTGGTGGCGGAACATTTAGCTGAAATACCCATAAATCCACAGATACAGATGTGTCATTATATTGATGACATTTTGATTCAAGGTGAAACACAGGATCAAGTTCAGACTCAGTTAGACCAAGTTATCAATCATTTGCGAGACAAAGGTTGGGAAATTAATCCCGACAAATTACAAGGTCCATCACAAAGTGTAACATTTTTAGGTATTAATTGGCACAAAGGAAACAGAGAAGTAATTCCACAAGTACAACAGAAAATTCTTGATTTTGCAGTTCCTCGGAAGAGAAAAGAAGCCCAGAGATTTATTAGTTTATTTGATTTTTGGCGTCAACATATTCCACATTTGAGTCAGATATTAGCCCCTTTGCACAGAGTCACTCGTAAAAAGAATGCGTTTGAGTGGAATAAACCGCAGCAAGATGCGTTTGATTTGGCGAAAGAAGCGATCCAGTATGCTTTGGATCTATGGCCTGTATGTGATGGTGATGTGGATCTGAATGTGTCTGTGCAAGGTCCTTATGCGAATTGGAGTTTGTGGCAAAAACAAGGCAGAAATAAAGTACTGCTAGGTTTTTGGACTCAAAAGTTACCCTATGCTGGTGAGCACTACACACCCTTTGAAAAACAGTTACTTGCATGTTATTGGGCTCTGGTGGATACCGAGCAATTGACTTTGGGACATGATGTGATGTTGAGACCTGAAATTCCTATTATGCAATGGGTTCTGAGTTCGCGAAAACTCATCGAAATGGACATGCTCAAGAGGCGAGTGTGATTAAGAGGAAAGGGTACATACAAGACAGAGCACGTGTGGGACCGAAAGGTGTTGCAACGTTACATGAGCAAGTGGCGCTGGCGCCATCGAAAGAGACTGAGAGTGATTGCTCCGTACCTATAGTACAGGAATCCCCTGTTAAGTGGGGTAAGCCATTTGATGATCTGTCCGTGGAGGACAGAAACCATGTGTGGTTTACGGATGGTTCAGCGAGGTACATAGGAGAGAAGAGGCATTGGAAGGCAGTGTCCTATAATCCTGTCACACAAAAATTGCGGAGTACAACTGGTGAAGCAAAAAGTAGTCAATGTGCTGAATTGTATGCTGTTTACCAAGTTTTAAAACAGGAATTGCCTGGTACGTGTCACATTTTCACTGACTCCTGGTCCACTGCTAATGGATTGGCAGTCTGGTTACCAACATGGTATCCTCGCAATTGGGAATTACATTCTAAAGAATTGTGGGGTAAAGAATTATGGTAAGAAATTTGGGAATTGCTTCCGCAAAGTACTGTTACCATCTTTCATGTGGATGCCCATACACTAATAGACTCCCTTGACAAATTCTTTCACAATACTGCTGATGAGAAATCTAAAATTGCTGAGGCAGTGGTGGACATGCAGAATTCTGATTTAGCGTGATTGGTGAAATGGGCCCATCAGAAAGCAGGACATTTTGGAGAAGGAGCCACTAGCAGGTGGGCTGCTGACCGAGGAATTTATATTCCTCTGCATTTTATTAAAGATACTATAATGCATTGTCCTGTTTGTCAACATTCTAGACAACGAACAGTACCCCAAATTGTTAGAGGACAATACATCGAGGTAAATTACCAGCTCCAATTTGGCAAATTGATTATATCGGTACACTTCCAATGAGTAAAAATAGTCAATATATATTCACCATTGTAGACACTTATAGTGGTCTTTTGGTGGCATTTCCCTGTGAACAAGCTACGCAAGTAAATACCATTAAAACATTGGAATTAATCATGCTGTATTATGGTGTCCCATTTCAAATACAATCTGACAATTGAGGTGCCGGGTTTTTAGGAACCCGGTGGTGCCAGGGGTAACACCCGGGGACCTCTGAGTTCTCCCTGTTCCGGACAACAGTAACACAGAGTCTTCTAGGTGAAGTCAGAGACCAAGTTTTATTGGCTGCAACCAAGTAACATGTGTCCTAGAAGTACGGCAGCACGGGCCGTAAGTTCTCAGGAGACTGTTCGTTTTTACAGAACCAGCCTTCTCCTTATATCAATCAATCAATCAATCACTGACATTTATAGAGCGCACTACATACCCGTAGGGTCTCAAGGCGCTGGGGGTGGGGGGGTGCCGCTACTGCTCGAACAGCCAGGTCTTCAGCTTCTTCCTGAAGGAGAGGTGGTCTTGGGTCAGGCGCAGGTTGGTCGGGAGGGAGTTCCAGGTCTTGGCGGCCAGGTAGGAGAAGGACCTTCCTCCTGTAGTCGCTCTTCGGATGTGGGGGACGGCGGCGAGGGCGTGGTTGGCAGATCGGAGGTGGCGTTTGGGAGCGTAGAAGTTGATTCGGCTGTTGAGGTAGCTTGGGCCTTGGTCGTGTAGGGCTTTGTGTGCCTGGGTGAGGAGGCGGAAGGTGATTCTTTTGTTGACGGGGAGCCAGTGAAGGTCTCTCAGATGTCCGGAGATGTGGCTGGTTCGTGGGATGTCGAGGATGAGTCTGGCTGAGGCGTTCTGGATCCGCTGGAGTCTCTTCTGGAGCTTGGCGGTGGTACCGGCGTAGAGGGCGTTGCCGTAGTCCAGTCGGCTAGTGACGAGGGCCTGGGTGACGGTCTTCCTGGTCTCGGTGGGGATCCACCAGAAGATCTTCCGTAGCATGCGTAGGATGTTGAAACACGCCGAGGAGACGTTGTTGACTTGCCTGGTCATGGAGAGGGAGGAGTCCAGGATGAAGCCCAGGTTGCGTGCATGGTCTGTCGGTTTGGGTGCGGTGCCCAGGGCGGGAGGCCACCAGGAGTCGTCCCAGGCGGAGGGTGAAGAGCCCAGGATGAGGACCTCCGTCTTATCCGAGTTCAGTTTCAGGCGGCTGGTCGTCATCCACTCGGCTACCTCTTTCATCCCTTCGTGCAGGTTGGCTCTGGCGGCGGCGGGGTCGTTGGTCAGGGAGAGGATCAGCTGGGTGTCGTCGGCGTAGGAGATTATGCTGAGGTTGTGTTGGCGTGCGATGGTCGCGAGGGGGCTCATGTAGACGTTGAAGAGGGTGGGGCTCAGTGAGGATCCTTGGGGGACGCCGCAGATGACTTCGGTGGCCTCTGACTTGTACGGTGGTAGGCGGACTCTCTGTGTTCTTCCGTCGAGGAAGGAGAGGATCCATTCCAGCGCCTTTTCCTGGATTCCGACGTTGCTGAGGCGCTGTACTAGGGTGCCGTGGCAGACAGTGTCGAATGCCGCGGAGAGGTCTAGGAGGATGAGGGCCACTGTTTCTCCGTTGTCCATCAGGGCTCGGATGTCATCGGTGGCGGCGATGAGGGCGGTCTCGGTGCTGTGATTGGCTCGGAAGCCGGACTGTGAGGGGTCGAGGGATCCATTCGTCTCGAGGAAGGCGGCCATCTGCTTGTTGACGGTCTTCTCGATGACTTTGGCTGGAAACGGGAGGAGTGAGATGGGGCGGTAATTCTTGAGTTCGGTGGGGTCCGCTGTGGGTTTCTTGAGTAGAGCGCTGAGTTCGGCGTGCTTCCAGCTCTCAGGGAAGGTGGCGGTGTCGAAGGATGTGTTGATGATGTCTCGCAGGTGGGGTGCGATGACAGCGTCGGCCTTGTTGAAGACGTGGTGAGGGCAGGGGTCGGTCGGTGAACCGGAGTGGATGGAGTTCATCGTGCGGATGGTGTCTTCGGTGCTGATCGGGGTCCAGGCGTGGAGGGTGGTGGTGGGGGGTGGTTGTTCGGTCTTGGTGTGCGTTGGTTGGTTGTTGAAGCTGTTGTGTATGTCCGCGATCTTGTTGTGGAAGTATGAAGCGAGGGAGTTGCAGAGGTCTTGCGATGGGGTGATGTTGTTGTTTCCTGCGCTGGGGTTGGATAGCTCTTTCACGATGTTGAAGAGTTCCTTGCAGTTGTGTGCGTTGTTGTCCAGCCGGTCCTTGAATGCAGTTTTCTTGGCAGCGCGGATCAGCTGGTGGTGCTTCCGGGTGGCAAGCTTGAAGGTAGTCCTGTTGTCCGGTGTGGGTTCCCTTCTCCAGACTTTCTCGAGGGCTCGGCAGTTCTTCTTGGAGCTCTTGAGTTCTTCGGTGAACCACGGGGCTTTCTTGCTGCCGGGTCTGCTGGGCGGGGTCCTCAGCGGGGCGAGCTCGTCCGCGCAGATGCTGATCCACTTCGTGAGGTTGTCGGCGGCCTGGCTGGGGTTCGCTGAGCTGGCAGGAGGGTGCTGGCTCAGGGAGGTGGCGAGCTGGTCTGCTGTGATCTTGTTCCAGCTTCTGCGGGCGGCCTGTTGCTGGTGGTGGTGGGTCGTCGTTCTCTTGAAGGTGAAGTGGACGCAGCTGTGGTCCGTCCATTGAAGCTCTGTGGCGTGGCTGAAGTCGATGTCTGTGCTGGAAGAGAAGACTGCGTCGAGTGTGTGTCCGGCGAGGTGGGTGGGGGTGGACACCAGCTGCTTGAGTCCAAGATTGGCGAGGTTGTCGAGCAGGGTGCTGGTGTTGCGGTCGTTGTTGTTCTCCAGGTGGAAGTTGAGGTCCCCCAGGAGGATGTAGTCAGCGGAGGGGAGGGCATGCGGGCTGACGAAGTCGGCGATGTCCTCGCTGAATTGTGTGCGTGGTCCCGGGGGTCGGTAGATCAGGGTGCCTCTGAGGGTGGTGTTCGGGTTGGTGTGGATCTGGAAATGCAGGTGTTCCGCAGTGGTCAGGGAGTTGTCGGTGCTGGTCGTGAGACGGATGGTGTTCCTGTGGATGATGGCGATGCCTCCTCCCATCTGGTTGGCGTTGCGGTCCCTCCGGACGATCTTGTAGCCCTCTGGGATAGCGATGGCGATGTCGGGAGCTGAAGAGGCGTTCATCCAGGTCTCTGTGAGGAAGGCGACGTCAGGGGCTGTGGCGTCTAGGAGGTTCCAGAGTTCGATGGCGTGTCTGTGGAAGGAGCGGGTGTTGAGCAGGATGCACTTGAGGTGGGTGCTGCTGGAGTTCGACTTGGCGGGTGCTGGTGCGAGGCAGGTCCGGGTGCAGGTGAATTTGCAGGCGTGGCAGCTGAAGGGTCCGTGGGTGCGTCGTGGTGCGGCTTGGTGGCATTCTGGGAGTCGGCCGGTGTTGAGTGCGATGAGGGTGGCGGCGGAGTACGTCAGGCGGGTCGGTCGGGGTCTTCGGGGGCCAGGGGTCCTGGCGCTGGTCGCGATCCGGTCGCGGACGGGCGCAGACGGGCTTACCTTTGGCGCGCCTTCGGCGCACAATCGGCGCACCCGCTGCGCGTGGTACATAAATAACAGCTGCGGGCAAGAATTCTTGTGTTTATGATATGGTTATACACATATTTCTACAATAATACAAAGAGCGAAGTCATGCTGGTCAGCACATATTTTAGATGTCCAGTTGGTGATGGATTACCCAGCCAGGCCCAGGATTCCCATCAGATATCGATGAAACACCAATAAGGTCGGGCACCCTCCCATCGTAAAAACTGGTCGTAAACAAGAGTCATGGACAGGTGTACGTGTATGGAAAACATGGTCTGTATGTAGTGAATGGTTTATGGCATGTTGTGCCTTGATGATATCTTACTCGGCCACTGGGCAAGGAGCTGCCCAAACAGGTTTGGCTGGAGGCAGTGGAGTTAGCTCGGCCAGGTCATGGGGAAGTCAGCTACGGTGGACGTGTCCTTTCGGATCAAACTTGGTCTTAATCAATTGACTATATGAGGGCAAGTCACAAGATGGATGCCGTTTACAAGATGGAGTCTGAGGGTTCGGAACGGAAACCATGATTTAAGGGTGTTAGCATCACTCAATCATGACGCAAATGTATAGGGATAATGTCCTAATCATTACCGGTCCGTAGATACCAAAATCGTCATGGTACGACGATATTTTGTGATACGAGTGTTGGACCTCGATACCGGTGGAACGGCAGGGTCCGGATTTTCAGTACCACACAATGCATCCCATTTCAAAGGAAGATTGGTAAAGGAATTTTGTGTGGAAAACAACATTGAATTGGTGTTTCACATACCGTACTACCCACAGGCAACAGGCCTTGTGGAGAGAATGAATGGTTTGCTAAAAGATCAATTGCGTAAATTATCTGATGACAAATATAAAAATTGGAGAGATCATTTGTTTCATGCACTGTTAATTTTGAATAATCGCCCCTATTTAAATGCTGACTCCCCATTAATGCGTTTATTTCCTCCAGCTGTTGATGCTAAACCAAACACAGTTAAGACTACTGTAATGTATTGGGAAATACCCCTGGAGCCTTAGCTCCATGCAGAGCAACCCCAGGTTCCGCAGGCTTAGACCTGCATGCCATGAATGACATTACTGTAAAAGGAAGAGATCGAGTTATCATTGAAACTGGCACTGGTGTCAGTATACTGACAGAAAGTTTTGGATTAATTGCCCGAGATCGGGCCTGGCCTTAAAAGGCATCCAAGTGCTTGGAGGTGTAATTGACAGTGATTATCAGGGAGAGATTAAGGTACTCCTGCTGAATAGCAGTGATGTTGATTTACCAATTCATAAGACAGACCGAGTTGCTCAATTACTAATCATGCCTGTTTTCAGTGGCGAGATTCAAAAAGGCACCGCCCAAACTCTATTAACTGTTAGAGGGCAAAAAGGTTTTGGCTCCACTGATAATCCAGGAGCGAGAGTATGGGTGCAAGCGCCTAAAAATCCCCCTGAGCAAGCTGAAATTATTGCAACCGGTCATGATAATACGGTACTTGTCATGAGACCAGGGAGAGATAGCTGGGAAGCCATACCAGCTGATAAATGTTACTTACGAGAATGAATGATGCCTGTATTTGATTTTCTTTTCAGATCATTCTCTGGACTGCTGTTGTAGGATGTGCCGGCGTTGGACTCCTTTTGGCCTGCTACGTCGGGAGAGGAAAGAACCCCCAGACTTTGGTTGATTCACTAACCAAAAGACATCGTTCCTTTGCTGCGTGGAATATATCATCAAACTTTTGGACAACCCTAGCACGGAGAGTGACAAACTCCCCACATTTCTGTTTGACACCGATGCGTTCGGTAACGGACATATTAGCGACCTGTTTGGTTGCCGTTCCAGCTTCTTTGGAGACCCTTGCCCATATTTTTAATATATCGAATGCCCGTCCTAACATTATTTTAGGTGACTTTGCAACCCATGAGTACTGTCCTTTATGTACGGTGCTGTTAGACCCAGTACCACCAATTCATTCCCAGATAACTACATATAATATCACACAGGGTGATCTATGTTTCTTCCTCACATGTGATCCGAGTGCCATAACTGAATGTGTTCGTTTAAAACTGAAAGGTGCCACTTCATTTACAGATAATGAAAAAGCGTTATGTTCCCGAAGATTACCCAAATCCTGTACTTCGGTCAAGAACAAAATGACATGTAAAAGTCTTGTAGTTACCCCTAGCCACTATCGTACAATGTTATTACCTTCTGGGTGGCTTTTCTCTTGTGGCAATACGTCTTGGCCCTATATTCCTGCAAATATTTCCGGAGGACCCTGTGCTATTACTAGATTAAGCTTGCTAATGTTTTCTTCACACCCTAATGCAAATTCCCGTATTGCCCGTGATGCTGTAATATTGCACGACAATTGTGACTCTTCACTACATTTATTTTCTGAATCTGAATATCTTAGTTTGGCTTTCTCTATTTTAGGTGTTCCTGCCTTGTCAGTGTATAATGCTAAATCTATTGGAAAAATGGCCTGCTGGATGGTTAAATCCATCAATCACACTTCCATGATTCTATCTGACTTGCTTTAGATGCCCAAGGTGAGCGTAGAGCAATTCTACAAAATAGAGCTGCTATAGACTACCTTTTACTCAAACATGGTCATGACTGTTCTGACTTTGAGGGCCTTTGCTGTTTCAATCTATCGGACCACACTAGGTTGATTCAGGTTCACATTGACAAACTCCACGATTTAACCAAAGAAGTTAGAAAACATATAGACCAGGGTTGGTTTGACTGGCTCTTTAATTGGTTACCAGATGTACATTCTTTACGTCAAATACTAGGGGGTACCCTACTTGCTATTTGTATTTTAGTTGCTATTTGTTGTTTCATTTAGTGTATTCCTTCTTTATTTCAAACTTGCAGATGGCGAACTAGAAATAGATCTGTCAACTTTGTTTCATATTATTCTTCAACAGACGTTAGTTCCATTTAGCGAATAATTAGTAGCCTAAAGTCAAAAGTGAAATGCCCTGACTGGTTTTTGTTCTATTTTTGAGTGAAGGTGACTTTAGCCTACTATCATTCTAACAGAGGGATTAGAGCCTTAGATTTGGCCTATTTACAAGGTGTTTGACATAATTTCCTATTCTTTTCCCTATTCTAGGGCCTATAAGATTATGTTAGGGGATAGATTCCCTAGTATTGGTATTATTTTGTCCTTTTGTAAGGTTATTAGTATATTTCTGATAGAGCTATTTATCTTCCTGCTTACTTCGGGCCTTGTAGGCCTCCAACGGGAGAGACTCCATCTTTCTTTCTGCCTCGGCTGCTTGAGATGCTTCTAGGTCAAATGTGATGTTTTAGTCATAAGGTGTTGTTCGCATGGAGAGAACCGGCTCGAGCTGGCCCTTATCGAAATGACTGTATTTTTCTTTGTGTCGAAGACGCAACATCAGGCCGGCCGGCTGAGAACGTGTCCTTGGCACGGGGTGGTACAAGAATTTGGTGGGCAGCAGGTTACTGGCTGGAAATTTCCATGCAGTAGGTTCTATATTAGCGAAAGCACAGAGAGGAGGAGAGTTCATTCAGTCAGTTAGTAGACGGCAGCTAGTTGTTAGCATTTTTGCAGTTAATTAACTTGGAGCAGACAGTCGCCATTTTGAAGTCTGAAAAGACCGAAGGCTGATAATCTCTCAGAAAGATTGAAGTTACTTTAATGGGAGAAGTTGGTGAGCTTTCATACTGAGATCAGAGCATGCAGAGTGAAGAAGCTAGTGGAGCGGACGAATACTAGAGCGGCAGAAACTGATTTATAAGATCGAAGTAGGAAGGTGAAGATAGTCCGTGACCGAGAGGAGAGAGGAGTAGTGCAGAATGACGAGGGTGAGTCAGACGAAACAGAGAACAAGAGAGAGGTTCCAGTGACTAGGAGGGGAGCAGAGTAGACAGAGCATAGCGGTGCAGACGTGTATCCGTGACTGCAGGGGTGATCCTAAGATGAGCCAAGGCACAGACGAGAAGGGAACCCAGATGACAACTGAGTCCAGACTTCGTACTCATAAGGTGACGTCGACCCTTTCTTATTAGATTATACACACATATCTTAATTCTTTCCTTTGCTTTTCAGGCTATATGTTATATTACAGTGTTATATCGTTATTATAATTTGCTATTGTGTAATAAAGGGACCCCAGTTCATAGTGAACCACTGTACAAGTGTTGTTTTTATGATAAGATTAACCTTTCTTCTAATCGGATGCTGTTATGTGGACGGATGTGTTTCCCGTCGGGGTAAGTGGTAACTGAGCAAGGGAGCAGGGTGCGCCTAAATCAGAGAATAACCTTTGCATATCGTGATTTGGCCATTCTTGTGTGAGAGGATTGCACTGTCTATCTACCACATAAAATATAATATTACATCCCCAGTAGATATTAGACATATAGAGAAACTTCCCAACAGAGAGAGAGAGTTGAAGGTATCAATAGGACAGTGATCGCCGTTGTGTAGCGGCGTTAGTGAGAGCACCGGAGGGATACGGTGTGTATCGTCACCTGATTGTGGCGGCAGCATGAGCCCCGGGAGGATACGGTGTGTATACCCGCAGGATTGTGGCTTGAGAGAGCACCGGGAGGATACGGTGTGTATACCCACAGGATTGTGGCTTGCGTGAGCACTGATTGAGGTCAGTGTTTAATGGTAAGTGATCAGAACTGCCCCCTTCACTAAGAGGAGGAGGGTAGCATAGTCTGGGCCTGAGTTTCCGCGAGACTATAAGGTATGAGTGTGGTGTAGAATATGGAATTCCGTAGCCATTAGTGATTGTCTCTAGTAATCCCTATGGATTTAGTGGTGTTTTTGATGATATGAGCTTGTATATCGCTAATTCCCATCCCCGGGAAGATACCCAGGTACTGAGGTAAGTAGGTCCTGAGGAGGGAGGTGGTTACGTTTCGGCCGGGTTGGTGGTGTCTTGGTGAGCTGATTCTATCTGGTCCGAAAATCCGGTCGTTACACCCTCCCAAAAATGTAACTTTTGGCCTCGGCGATGGGATCCCTAAGGTCTCCATGAGGTTTGGGGTGTAGGGGCTGCATTCAACGTCCCCTAAAAAAGGTCGGTCCTGGGGGATTGGTCCCTGGCGACTAAATAAGACTTGAAAAGGCAGGCTGTGTGTACCCTACCAATTTCAACAAGAGCACCCCCATAGGATGGGTCCCCCAGGGCTTGAAAAAGCTCAGGAGGAGGCACCCACTTCTAGTTTTGACAAAAACAGCCCCAGGGTATGGTTCTCCAGGGCCTCAAAAAAGCTCAGGGAGGAGGGCACACATCCTTTACAAAAATATTGATTGCATTGATTATCTGGGCCCCGGCCCACCCCAGGCAGCTCAGATATAGAAAAGTTGGGAGACTGCAGTTTTTGTCTTATCAGCACCACTGATCCACGTATCCGCATCAGCAAAAGCAAAAATATATTACTTTTTTGGCCCCAATATATATTTTTAAACCTTTTTATAGGACATGGGATTGGGTCCCCAATACCTAAAATTACTGCTGCCACATCTTTGTTGATGTAGTGGCAGCCAATCAGATTTTACAATTTGATCTGTTGGGTCCCCAGATCTTCAGCAGCTTGATAAATACATACATATTGCCGGATGGTCACTCCCCGCTTCCATCACACCAGGATGGGGGGGCCAGTCTCTTTCGGTCAAAGCTCCCAATCTCTGGAACAACCGCCCGGACAGTCTGCATCATACACAGGACCTCCGCACCTTTAAGAAATTGCTTAAAACTCATCTTTTCAACCAGACCTCCTAATTATTCTCATTTTTTACAGCCTCAGTCTACCTACGCGCCAGGACACTCCAAAATATTAGTGCGCGCTACAAATCATCTATAACATAACATAACATATTGAACATCAATTTCTAAAAAAAAAACACTAAAAGGACTTACACCAAATCACAAGCAAGCTTTCTGGACCATGATCTAACCTTCATGCCAAATTTGATGTAATTACTAGCTGTGTCTAATTTTCTAATGGAAAATTGCATGGGGAAAGTGTATTTTGGAACCCTCCTATGTTCTCGGCCCTGCTTGATAGATCTCTCCGAATCTTTCTGGGAAAGAGCTGCAGTTGATGAATTTGGTCATTTAGAAAGTTTCGTGAATATTCGTCAGGTGTACCAAAGTTATTAGCAAACCAAAAAATGCTTTTCCTATGGAAATGAAGGGCTAACTATAACTGCCCACTGGTGAGAAATCGGTGCATCGGTGCACTTCCTTTTAAATTACAATATGCCTTTAGCAACAATGTACAGATCAAATAAGCAGGATGGTTATTATGTTGTTTAGCGGGAGAAAGTAGTCATTGCTTGTAATCCACTGGTGGCCAAGACTCTGCTGCGACTGCCTCAAGGTAAAGTCCTTGAAGCATGTAATCATTCTGCAGAGCTGCTCTATTGTAGTGAGAAGTAATGGTCAGGTTGGTATATACACTTTCAGTGTCAATATATGATGATAATAACAGAGAATTGTTGAAAAGAAGTACCCCTGTCCTTTGATGTGCCTGGCTCCTGCAACCATACTTGCTTGATCTTTAACTTTTCAAGCTTGCAGGATAAACACCGTAATTCATATAATTTAGGCATGGGAGGCTCCAGCGAGGCTACGTCTGCTGCTCTCAAAACCTTGTGTCAATTGAGTTTAAAGCGCTTTGGAAATGTTGGAAAACAACAACGGCAGCCTTTCTGTTCCAATTATCTCGTCTATTTCGGTATTTTAAACACACCCTTCACCCCTCAGACTTTAAAGGTGTCTCTGTGGCTGCTTTAATCTTCAGTTCCCAATCGAGTAATTGCAACATTGTTGTGTGGGGGACTTTAAAAGCGGTAAGTGCAGTTGTAAATCTCCGTTTTATAATGTTGGTTTTGCGTTCGCTTTGCTATGGTAGTGCCGCTGTTTGTGATAGATTTATTTTGGTTACAGGAATGTTCTTGAACTCCAGGGATGCAGATGTGAGGGCTGAGGTAATGGGTGCTTTACAGCGTTATTATCATGATTTACAGCTGCAGTGTCAAAACAAGTGTCATACTGACTCAGCGTAAACCTGCAGCCACTACACACCGACCACAACAGTTGCAACCTGTTCCTCAGTTCATCATATAGCGGGATGTGCAGATAGCCACAGGGCCGGCTCTAGGCTCATGGTGGCCCTGTGCAGGGAGCGTAGGTGGGGCCCCGGAAGAGGGGGTCCGGACCCTCACGGACATCGATTCGCCAAAATGTTATGGGTGACAAAAGCGACATGTCACTCCCTTTCACACCCAGTGACATCACAGGTGTGTCTAACCTTGGACTTTCGACGGCCTCTTATATTTACTGCTTGAGGTGTTATGGAAAGAGCAAGAAATGGAGACAACAGAAAAGGAAACAAAGCTCCATGGGCCCTCTTTAGTTTCTGTTCTCTCTGTCAGTCAGTCTCTCTCTCTGTCAGTCTCTGTCAGTCAATCTCTCTCTCAGTCAGTCTCTCTCTCTGTCAGTCTCTCTCTCTCTGTCAGTCTATCTCTCTCTGACAGTCTCTCTCTCAGCCAGTAAGTCTCCCAGTCTCTCTCTCTCTCTCTTAGTCTCTCTCTCTGTCAGCCAGTCTCGCTCTCTCCCAGTCAGTCTCTCTCTCTCCCAGTCAGTCAGTCTCTCTCAGTCAGTCATTCTCTCTCTACCTCAGTCAGTCTCTCTCTCTCTCTCCCTGTCAGTCCCCCTCTCAACCAGTCTCTCTCTCTCTCTCTCTGTCAGTCTCTCTCAGTCAGTCAGTCTCTCTCAGTCAGTCAGTCTCTCTCGCAGTCAATCAGTCTATTTCTCTCAGTCAGTCAGTCTCTGCCTCTCTCTCTATCTCTCTCTCTGTCAGTCAGTATCTCTCTACCTCAGTCAGTCAGTATCTCTCTACCTCAGTCAGTCTCTCTCTCTGCCAGTCAGTCTCACTCTCAATCAGTCTCTCTCTCTCTGTTAGTCAGTCAGTCACTCTCTTAGTCAGCCAATCTTGCTCTCTCTCTCTGTCAGTTTCCTAGCCAGTCAGTCTCCCAGTCAGTCAGTATTCAGTCTCTGAGTCAGTCAGTCAGTCAGTCTCTCTCTCTCTCAACTCTCTCTCACTCTCCATTCTCTCTCTCAACTCTGTCCACTCCATCTCCACTGTCTCTCCACTCTCTCTCCACTGTCTCTCTCTCTCCACTTTCTCTCTCTCTACACTCTCTCCACTCTCTCTCCACTATCTCCCTCCACTGTCTCCCTCCACTCTCTCTACTCTCTCTCCACTCTCTCCCCACTCTCTATCTCCACTCTCTCCACCCTCTCTCCCTTCACACTCTCTCTCTACTTTCTCTCCACTCTCTCTTTCTCTCCGCTCTCTCTCTCCCTCTCTCTCTCCACTCTCTCACTCCACTCTCTCACTCCACTCACTCTCTCACTCTCTCTCTCACTCTCTGTCTCACTCTCTTTCCACCTTCTATCTACTCTCTCCACCCTCTTTCTACTCTCTCTCCACTCCCTCTCCACTCTCTCTCCACTCTCTCCACACTCTCTCTCTGCACTGTCTCCTCCACTGTCTCCCTCCACTCTCTCCCCCCACTCTCCCTCCACTCTCTCACCACTCTCTATGCACTCTCTCTCCTCTCTCTCTTCTCTCTCTCTCCACTCTCCACTCTCTCTCTCCACTCTCTCTCTCTTCTATCTGTCTCTCCACTGTCTCCTCCACTGTCTCCCTCCACTCTCTCTCCACTCTCTCTCCACTGTCTCTCCACTCTCTATCTCCTCTCTCTCCTCTCTCTCTCTCCACTCTCTCTCCTCTCTCTCTCTCTCTCCACTCTCTCTCTCTCTCTCCACTCTCTTTCTCCACTCTCTCTCTCCACTCTCTCTCTCCACTCTCCACTCTCTCTCTCCACTGTCTCTCTCTCTCCACTTTCTCTCTCTCTCCACTGTCTAGCTCCACTCCCTCCACTCTCTCTCTCTCTCTCTCCACTCTCTCTCTCTTCACTGTCTCTCTCACCACTTTCTCTCTCTCTCTCCACTCTCTATCCACTGTCTAGCTCCACTTTCTCTCCACTCTCTCTCTACCCTTTCTCCACTCTCTCTCTCTCTACTCTCTCTCTCTCTCCACTCTCTCTCTCTCCACTCTCTTTCTCCACTCTCTCTCTCCACTCTCTCTCTCCACTCTCTCTCTCCACTGTCTCTCTCTCTCCACTTTCTCTCTCTCTCTCCACTGTCTAGCTCCACTCCCTCCACTCTCTCTCTCTCTCTCTCTCTCTCTCTCTCTCTCTCTCTCTCTCTCCACTCTCTCTCTCTTCACTGTCTCTCTCACCACTTTCTCTCTCTCTCTCTCCACTCTCTATCCACTGTCTAGCTCCACTTTCTCTCCACTCTCTCTCTACCCTTTCTCCACTCTCTCTCTCTCTACTCTCTCTCCACCCTCTCTCTCCACTCTCTCTCTCCCTCCACTCTCTCTCCCTCCACTCTCTCTCCCTCCACTCTCTCTCTCTCTACTCTCTCTCTGTCTACTCTCTCTCCACTGTCTTTCTCTCCACTCTCTCTCCACTCTCTCTCCACTGTCTCCCTCCACTCTCTCTCTCTCCACTCTCTTGCTCACTCTCTCCACTGTCTCCATGCTCTCTCCACTCTCTCTCTCTCCACTGTCTAGCTCCACTCTCTCTCCACTCTCTCTCTCTCTACTCTCTCTCCACTCTCTCTCTCTACTCTCTCCACGCTCTCTCTCCACTCTCTCTCCACCCTCTCTCCCTCCACTCTCTCTCTCTACTCTCTCTCCACTCTCTCTCTCCACTCTCTCTCTACTCTCTCTCCACTGTCTTTCTCTCCACTCTCTCTACTCTCTCTCCACTCTCTCTCCACTGACTCTCTCTCTCTACTCTCTCGCTACTCTCTCTCTCCACTCTCTCTATACTCTCTCTCCACTGCCTCACTCCACTCTTTCTCCACTCTCTCTCCACTCTCTCTCTCCACCCTCTCTCTCCACCCTCACTCTCTCTCCACTCTCTCTCTCTACTCTCGCTCTCTACTCTCGCTCTCTACTCTCGCTCTCCACTCTCTCTCTCCACTCTCTCTCTCCACTCTCTCCCACTCTCTCTCACAAAGTAGTGTGCGTTCCATGGGCATCCGCAGAAATGTTTCCGGGGGGGCACATTTTTAACTTCATCTCCATCCCCCTTGCACCCTTCTCCCCTCTGCCTTGCAGCACCCTTCTCGCCCTCCCCCTTGCACCCTTCTCCCCCTCCCCCTTGCACCCTTCTCCACCTCCGCCCTGCACCCTTTTCTACCTTGCACCATTCTCCCCTCTGCCTTGCACCCTTCTCCCCTCTGCCTTGCACCCTTCTCCTCTCTGCCTTGCACCCTTCTCCCCTCTGCCTAGCACCCTTCTCCCCTTTGCCTTGCAGCACCCTTCTCGCCCTCCCCCTTGCACCCTTCTCCCCCTCCCCCTTGCACCCTTCTCCACCTCCGCCTTGCACCCTTTTCTACCTTGCACCATTCTCCCCTCTGCCTTGCACCCTTCTCCCCTCTGCCTTGCACCCTTCTCCTCTCTGCCTTGCACCCTTCTCCCCTCTGCCTTGCACCCTTCTCCCATCTGCCTTGCACCCTTCTCCCCTCTGCCTTGCACCCTTCTCCCCTCTGCCTTGCACCCTTCTCCTCTCTGCCTTGCACACTTCTCCCCTCTGCCTTGCACCCTTCTCCCCTCTGCCTTGCACCCTTCTCCTTGCAGCCTTCTCTACCGTGCACCCTTCTCCTCTCTGCCTTGCACCCTTCTCCTCTCTGCCTTGCACCCTTCTCCCCTCCCCGTGGCACCCTTCTCCTCTCCACCTTGCACCCTTCTTCCCTCCGCCTTGCACCCTTCTCCCCCTCCCCGTTGCACCATTCTCCCCTCTTCCTTACACCCTTCTCCTCTCCACCTTGCACCCTTCTCCTCTCTGCCTTGCACCCTTCTCCCCTCTGCCTTGCACCCTTCTCCCCTCCGCCTTGCGCCCTTCTCCTCTCTGCCTTGCGCCCTTCTCCTCTCTGCCTTGCGCCCTTCTCCCCTCTGCCTTGCACCCTTCTCCTCTCTGCCTTGCACCCTTCTCCCCTCTGCCTTGCACCCTTCTCCTCTCTGCCTTGCACCCTTCTCCCCTCTGCCTTGCACCCTTCTCCCCTCCACCTTGCACCCTTCTCCCCTCCGCCTTGCACCCTTCTCCCCCTCCCCGTTGCACCATTCTCCCCTCTTCCTTGCACCCGTCTCCCCTCTGCCTTGCACCCTTCTCCTCTCTGCCTTGCACCTTCTCCCCTCTGCCTTGCACCCTTCTCCTCTCTGCCTTGCACCCTTCTTCCCTCTGCCTTGCACCCTTCTCCCCTCCGCCTTGCACCCTTCTCCTCTCTGCCTTGCAACCTTCTACCCTCTGCCTTGCAACCTTCTCCCCTCTGCCTTGCACCCTTCTCTACCGTGCACCCTTTCTACTCTCTGCCTTGCACCCTTCTCCCCTCTGCCTTGCACGCTTCTCCCCTCCGCCTTGCTCCCTTCTCTACTTTGCACCCTTCTCTACCTTGCACCCTTCTCCTCTCTGCCTTCCACCTTTCTCCCCTCTGCCTTGCACCCCCCCACCCCTCACCCCTCACAGCCCTGGCCTCCTCCCTTCTCAAAGGAGTAGTGCCCTGAGGAGAATGCACTATCTCAGGGCCCCCACCCCCTCCTCTTTCCGGGCCTGGCTCGTGGCTTTGACTGAAGAGAAACATTGGAAGTTGATACTTTGTTTCTCTTCAGTCAAAGGTCAGCAGTGCGAGGAGAGGAGCAGGCTGCAGGCAGCAGCAGCTGCTTTAGAGAGAGAGACACAGCTCTCTACCGGAGAGCTCAGCTGAGGGGCCCCCTTCATCGACTGGAGACGTGGCGGCCCCTGGGGTTTGGCGGCCCTGTGCAGGTGCACAGTTTGCACATGCCTAGGGCCGGCCCTGCATTCCCCGGCATTCATCGGTTCGAGAGCTCCACCCACCAGGGACTTTTGTAAAGCCTGCTCAGGTGACTCCTGTTTTCATTGTGGTTAAAGCTGGCATTGACAAAGAAGCCACACAATGATGACACTTATAGAAAAATAGCAACTCTGACTAAGTCTGTCAGTAACTCATGGAGTTCAAACACATTATGAACTGCAAGTCAAACAAGCATTGACAAAGCCAATAGGTTTAGCCTATGAGAGATAGGGATGGGGGGGGGGAGGGGGCTCGGCTTTGGGGCTTCTGGCCTCCTTTCTCAGTGATCGGGCACAGACAGTGAAATTTGGCAATTCTATTCGGCCTCTAAACCCCTGTTGTGTGGTGTTCCTCAGGGCTCCTCCCTGATGGTAGAGAGTTAGTTGGTGTTGGGTATCGTAATTGATATCGTAATTGATAGAAGGCTACCAACTCACACTTTACTCTAGTTTTAAAACAACCAATAGCCACTTAATTGGGATAAACCTGGCAATGTGGTTCTATGATACATCTATTGGAAATGTCGTTCATTTATTGGTAACGGTACTGGAGTTTAGAATCTAGGAATTAGGCAAGGCATTTAAAGAATTTTGCTTAAATCATCCTCTTTGATGTTTTTGGTCTAATTTCAGAAATACACCTTTGACCTAATTGAGAAAAGACAGGTGTATTCTCAAAGGGATAACACTGAACCGATATTCAACTACAAGGCTGTGGCTTTATAAGAAATTCTATTTGAATACAGGTCTCCTAAGGGTGAGTAACTTGATAAATAAAAAACGTTGAAACAAGTATGGTTTCAAATGAACTATTCAATGCACTTACTGAAACTATATATCCATCTATTAATTGAATATAATTGAATTTGAATTTGAATTTGAATAGGGCAACAAAAGTGTACCCCACTATTTTCCAGTACCGTCGTCCTAATTGGAGAAGGCAACGGTAGAAAGTTAATAAAGTCGACCACTAATGGGTGAGTGAGTCTAATACAAATGATATCATTTTTAACGATAGGTTAAAATGAAAATGAGGTGAGTATTTTATACCATGTACCCCTTGACCCAACAGGAATGAGGGATTTATAGACGTCAATAATAAAGAGGGAGTTACCCTTTTGATAGGAAAAGGATTGGGTCAACAATCATAAAAAAACAAAAAAAACTCCTTCTCCTGAGCTTGGCAATGGGATTGTAATGCTAAATTCCCATAAGGGGCGTTTACACAAGTGGGAGGGGCTCAGTCTTTGCGTGGGTTACTAAATTTACACCTTTGTATTTGTCAGATCAATCATAACATGAAAATATTGCAAACACAAAATTAAAAGTTTCATTCATTTATTTTAAGATAAATTAAAACTCAGGAGAAGGAGTTTTTTTGTTTTCTTAGGATTTATAGACGTCTACTATTTCCTGCAGAGAAGATTTGAAAAGGAATTGATAAATTCTCTGTAAGTATGTTGCAAAAATACAAATAACTCTTTTTGCTCTTGAAATTTGATCAAATTAAATCTATTTAATTTATAAATTCCCCTAGATTTCATGAAGTGACATACAGAGAGAAACTAGGATACGTTTGACATGTATAAACTGAACTGTCTACCGAATATCCATTAATCGTATTCAAGGCTTTATTCGAGGAATATACTCATAAAAGCACAAACATACTGTTGGACAGGCCACATGACGGGCCGCTCTCCCCCGGCTCGACCAGGCCCGAGCCAGTCACGCAAGCACCACACACCACCATTGCACGTCCTACGTCCCCTCAGGGACACCTGTCCTCGAGCATGATAACCTCGTGGGTCCGATCCACTGCCGACCCATGCGCCCAGCCGGGGCCGCCATCTTGGACACTTCGCCACGAGGCCGCCTGGCCCCCGATCGACCTCAACCCTGGGCCTAGCCCGGCCTCAGACATTCCGGCACCACCCTCCACCCAGGAGGTGAGCGAGCTACTTGGCCAGTCAATGGGAGGAAGAGGTGTCGATGGTTCTCCCCCGGCCAGTGCCGCTCGCCCATCGCCTCCCCGGGCGCTGGCTCCACCCCCCTGCTGGGTGTCTGGACTCCCTCATCCCGGACCTCCCGACCTCCAAGTGCGAGGGTCCGGACATCAAAGCACGCCAGCCCTATAACTGGGGCAGCTCCAGAGCAGGAGGGCAGTTGTATCTTGGAGTCGAGAGACGAAAGAAGAACTCATCCTGGACGGACTACTGGCGCTGCCGTAGCTCTGTCCTGTGCACCATCATCCTGCCTGTTGGCGCTGCCACAGCCGTCGTAACCTTCATCCTTCACCGTCGTCCGGATCTGCTGGCGAGGCCGCGGACCGTTGTAACCGTCATCTGCATCGGGACCTGCTTGGCTTCTCCACGGCCCGTCGACCATCCTTCATCCATCTCGGGACCTGCTTGGCTCCTCCACGGCCCGATCAGCAAACCCACCGAGCTCGAGGATTGAGAGCTATTGAACTCATTGGTAACTAAGACTGACCCGCTACCCTTTTCCTCAACCAGAGATCAGAACCGAGGGGACCCCTGAGTCCAGACCTCCTTGTATCATATCGACGTAACCTAAGAATTGCATATAAAGTCTCGTTAACCTTCAATCTTGTGTGGTGTCCGTCTGTGGGGGGGAAGTTACTTATTTGTACAGTCGTTGGAGACGGCTCTCCCTGGAGACCTCTCCCCGTAACCTCGGCCGACCCTCCCGGTCCGTCTAACATTGGTGGCCAGCGGCGCGATCCGAATCACCGCATAACGTACAGAGAGTAGCTCACCCCACAACGAACAACAATGTCGACTAAAGAGAGCGGAGCAACTGAGAAGTTCCAAATGGAAAAACTAGAGGAATACAGCCATCGTGAACTAAAGCAGTTCTGCATCGAACTAGGTATCGCTACCACCGGACTAAGCACCAAGGACGATTTTAAGCATGCCCTAGAATCTTGGGCAGAGACCGGGGATGTCGAAGCCCCTGAGCAAAGCACCGCGAAAAAGACCAACACGGCCCCTGAAGAGCAAAGAACGGGTCTCTCGCAAGACGAGATCCAAGAAAGAGAAAAAGCCCGACTACACGAACTCGAAATGGCCCGACTCAAGATGGACGTAGAACTCAAATTGGCCGAGCAAAAAATAAACTTAGAGCACCTTCGCCTCCGAGAAGAAAGAGAGGAGAAACAGAGGCAAAGGGAGCTCGAGGAAAAAAGACTAACGTACGAGCACGAGCGGAACCTAGCCGAGATCAACCTGCGCAAACAGAATAAAGAGTTAGGGGTGCCCGACAGACCGTCCACCCCAGGGACCACGGACAAAAAAGTGCACATCCCCAAGGATGTGGTCCGAGAATATTTTCGAGAAGACGACATCCAGCAATGGTTTAAGGCATATGAAATCGCGATGACTGCGCACCGGATCGATAGAGCCGACTGGGGAGCCGGCCTATGGGGCAAATTCCTCAATGAGGGCCGCGATACTCTGTTACAGCTCCCAGACCACCAGATGACCTCCTACGACCATATGAAAGCGGCCCTCCTCACTCGCTATGGCCTCACGCCCGAGATGTACCGTCAGAGGTTCCGAGACTGCACACGCATTCCAGGTACAACTTGGGTGGACTATGTAACGTACTTTAGCCGAGCCTTCGAAGGCTGGATCAGAGGGAACAACGTCACGACCTACGAGCAGTTGTTCAATCTGATGGTATGGGAGCATCTGTCCAACAATTGCTTCATTGAACTACGCCAACACCTCCTCGACAGCAAGCTAACCGATCCCCGGCAGCTCGCAGCTGAAGCTGACCGGTGGGAGATCACCCGAGTGGGCCGGAATGGGTCCTACGAGCAGAACAGGAACAACAATGGTCACCACCGACCCAGAGGAGGAGGAGGGGGCCAAGGACGAGGAAGAGACAACACTCCGGCCGCCCCCACTACCAGCACCACCCCCCCGGCCAACCGGGGCAGCACCCCGGCGCGACCGGGATACAGAGCCAATGTTACATGTCACCGATGCCAACGAGTCGGCCACTATGCAAACGACCCCAGCTGCCCGCAGTATCAGAGTCCAAAACCCCGCCATGTGGCCGCCGCGGCACTAGGGGAAGAACAGATCTCCGAGGAACAAGAAACAGACGAGCAAGAGTATCAAGAGTGGGAGCCAGCCGCCATGACTCTCGCGTGCTTAGGGGGAAGAGACATGGTCCCGCGGGTCCCCCTACCCGCTAACACCCAGAAGTACAGCCAATGGGTGAGCATCAATGGACAGCGGGCCGAAGCCCTTCGAGACACCGGGGCTAGTGTGACAGCCGTCCGCTGCCACCTGGTGACCCCAGAACAATATCTACCGAACATTCTCTGCCCTGTGCGATCAGCCGACAACTCGGAGAGTCTGTGTCGGATGGCCTGCGTCCCCTTTGAGTGGGGAGGGGTCTCCGGCATGTTGAAAGTAACGGTCCGAGATGACGCCCCCGTGGACTGCCTCCTCGGAAATGACCTGGAAAGCTCCCCGTGGGCAGCCGTGGAGCGAAAAGAACACTTGGGGATGTTGGGCGTCCCAGACTGGGCGTGTGTCACCACCCGGTCCATGGCCGCCCGTGCCAACCATCACCCGGAAGAACCAGAATGGCCGGCGCCTCCGCCTCCGGTCGCCCCCGCCGAGACCCCCGACCAGGACATCCCCCTCGAACCTGCTCAACCTTCCGACCTTGCTAATCTTGACCAGTGGGCTCAAGAAGGGGGACCCACACAAGAACAATTTCGTCAGGAGCAGAAGACCTGTCCCTCCCTTGAGGGACTCCGACAACAAGCGCTCGCCCAAAGCGCAGGGGATACCTCCGGAACTCATTGGGTCTACTGGGACAATGACCTATTGTACAGCGAGCAACGAATCGCCGAGCTGGGGGCCAACAGAGTACTAGTGGTGCCCCTCCGCTTCAGAGACTTCCTGCTAAATCTGGCCCACGATGTCCCCCTGGCAGGGCACCTGGGACAAGATAAAACCTACAGCCGCCTAGTGACCCACTTCTTCTGGCCAAAAATGAGAAACGATGTGCACCAGCATTGCCGATCTTGCCCCACGTGCCAAGCTAGTGGGAAGAGCGGCCGCAAGTTAAAGGCCCCCCTGCAACCCTTTCCCGTAGTCACGACCCCATTTGAGAGGGTCGGAATAGACATTGTGGGACCCCTAGACCCGCGTACAAGACAAGGCCATCGCTTCATCCTAGTACTAGTGGACCACGCCACCCGCTACCCTCTCCGGACTGTGACAGCCCCAGTGGTCGGCAGGGCCCTGATGGGGATCTTCTCCCGTGTGGGGTTCCCCCGAGAAGTCGTCAGTGACAGAGGCACGAACTTTATTTCCAAATATATGAAGTCCCTCTGGCAACAGTGTGGGGTCACCTACCGCTTCACGACCCCCTATCACCCCCAAGGAAACGGACTTGTTGAGAGGTTCAATCGCACACTAAAAGGGATGATCGGGGGATTGGAAGAACCCCTCCGTCGCCAGTGGGACGTGCTGCTGCCGTGCCTCCTCTTCGCCTACCGGGAGGTCCCACAGAAGTCCCTAGGCTTCAGCCCATTCGAGCTGCTCTATGGGCACCCAGTACGGGGGCCACTCAGCCTGATCAAAGAAGGCTGGGAGACGCCTCCGGCCAAGAGTCCTCCAGATGTCTTCCGGTACCTCCTCACCCTCCGCAACCAGTCCCAGCGGCTCAGAGACCTAGCAAAAGCCAACCTAGAGGCCAGTCAAGAGGACATGAAGAAATGGTATGACCAGAACGCCTCATCTATTGAATTCGAGCCGGGGCAACAGGTCTGGGTAATGTCCCCCACAGAACCGTGCGCTCTCCAAGACAAGTGGACGGGACCCTTCAAGGTAATCGAGCGCAAGGGTCCTGCCACTTATCTGATCGATATGGAGTCCGCCCGGAATCCGCTCCGAGTCCTCCACACCAACAGACTGAAACCCCACTTTGCACGAACAGAACTCAGCCTCTTGATGGCCACAGACAACGGGGTTGAGGACGACTCCGAGCCTCTCCCTGACCTCTTGCGGACCCAGGAGCGAGACGGCTCCGTGGATGGGGTCCGACTCTCGGAGACCCTCACCCAGGAACAACGCCAAGAGTGCCAAGCCCTCCTATCACGATTTGCCAGCCTGTTCTCCCTCACCCCAGGTGTCACTTCCTGGTGTGTGCACGATGTGGACACCGGAGACAGCCCTCCTATCCGCCACCGGGCCTACCGCGTACCTGATCGGGTACGGGCCTGCATCCAGGCGGAAGTAGCCAAGATGCTCACGCTCGGGGTCATCGAGCCCTCCGACAGTCCATGGGCCAGCCCGGTCGTACTGGTCCCCAAAGCAGCCGCCCCCGGAACCACACCCGAACTCCGGTTCTGTGTCGACTACCGGGGCCTGAATGAAGTCACCAGAACGGACGCACACCCCATCCCCCGGGCAGATGAACTGGTCGACCGAATGGGCGCTGCCCGCTACCTCAGCATCTTCGACCTAACGGCGGGCTATTGGCAGATCGGCCTCACACCCCGAGCACAAGAACGTTCTGCCTTCTCCACCCCCGATGGCCACTATCAGTTCACGGTCATGCCCTTCGGCATGAAAAATGCCCCAGCGACTTTCCAACGGCTCGTCAATCAGGTCCTGGCGGGGCTCGAAGAGTTCAGCGCCGCCTACCTGGACGACATCGCTGTGTACAGCCACCATTGGACCGAGCACCTCCACCACCTCCAAGCAGTGTTGCAAGCCCTTCAGCGAGCTGGCCTCACGATCAAGGCCAGCAAATGTCAAATTGGACAAGGGTCGGTGACCTACCTCGGACACCAGGTGGGAAGCGGTCTAGTGGCCCCTCTACAACTGAAAATTGCCGCCATCCAGAACTGGCAACCCCCTATCACTCAAACTGAAGTGCGAGCCTTCCTGGGCCTCACGGGCTACTACCGAAGGTTCGTGAAAGACTATGGTACCATCGTGGGGCCTCTCACCGAACTCACGTCGAAAAATCAGCCCAAGAAGGTGAACTGGACCCCAGAGTGTCAAGCGGCATTCGAACAGCTAAAGGCCGCCATGTGTTCCGCTCCTGTGCTCCAGGCCCCAGACTACAGCCGAGAGTTCGTCGTCCAGACGGACGCCTCCGACCAGGGCATTGGGGCGGTCCTGTCCCAGGTGAACACCGAAGGCCTTGATCAACCGGTGGCCTTCATCAGCCGGAGACTCCTGCCACGGGAACAACGCTGGAGCACCATAGAGAGGGAAGCCTTCGCTGTGGTATGGGCCCTCAAGAAGCTCCGACCCTACCTTTTTGGCACCCACTTTCGGGTGCAGACTGACCACCGACCCCTGCAGTGGTTGATGCATATGCGGGGGGAAAACCCAAAGCTGCTACGCTGGTCCATCTCCTTGCAAGGTATGGACTTTACCGTTGAACACCGGCCTGGGTCCGACCACGCCAACGCGGATGGCCTGTCCCGGTTTTTCCGCCTCGACGAAGAGAGTCCCCAAGAGGATGGGTAACTCTCCCCGCCTTCAGCTGGGGGGGACGCATGTTGGACAGGCCACATGACGGGCCGCTCTCCCCCGGCTCGACCAGGCCCGAGCCAGTCACGCAAGCACCACACACCACCATTGCACGTCCTACGTCCCCTCAGGGACACCTGTCCTCGAGCATGATAACCTCGTGGGTCCGATCCACTGCCGACCCATGCGCCCAGCCGGGGCCGCCATCTTGGACACTTCGCCACGAGGCCGCCTGGCCCCCGATCGACCTCAACCCTGGGCCTAGCCCGGCCTCAGACATTCCGGCACCACCCTCCACCCAGGAGGTGAGCGAGCTACTTGGCCAGTCAATGGGAGGAAGAGGTGTCGATGGTTCTCCCCCGGCCAGTGCCGCTCGCCCATCGCCTCCCCGGGCGCTGGCTCCACCCCCCTGCTGGGTGTCTGGACTCCCTCATCCCGGACCTCCCGACCTCCAAGTGCGAGGGTCCGGACATCAAAGCACGCCAGCCCTATAACTGGGGCAGCTCCAGAGCAGGAGGGCAGTTGTATCTTGGAGTCGAGAGACGAAAGAAGAACTCATCCTGGACGGACTACTGGCGCTGCCGTAGCTCTGTCCTGTGCACCATCATCCTGCCTGTTGGCGCTGCCACAGCCGTCGTAACCTTCATCCTTCACCGTCGTCCGGATCTGCTGGCGAGGCCGCGGACCGTTGTAACCGTCATCTGCATCGGGACCTGCTTGGCTTCTCCACGGCCCGTCGACCATCCTTCATCCATCTCGGGACCTGCTTGGCTCCTCCACGGCCCGATCAGCAAACCCACCGAGCTCGAGGATTGAGAGCTATTGAACTCATTGGTAACTAAGACTGACCCGCTACCCTTTTCCTCAACCAGAGATCAGAACCGAGGGGACCCCTGAGTCCAGACCTCCTTGTATCATATCGACGTAACCTAAGAATTGCATATAAAGTCTCGTTAACCTTCAATCTTGTGTGGTGTCCGTCTGTGGGGGGGAAGTTACTTATTTGTACAGTCGTTGGAGACGGCTCTCCCTGGAGACCTCTCCCCGTAACCTCGGCCGACCCTCCCGGTCCGTCTAACACATACATTTAAAATATTTCACATTTAAAAAAAAATCCTTATTTATACAGACTTTTTAAAACAATTGTACATACATGAACATTAAAAAAACAAATTTTTAGTATACATTTACACATTTGCACAAATATCCCTTGATGCCCTAATTATGTTACATTGGTAGAGATTGTCCTCCGTCTAATAGACCAAGCCAACCCCAGATACTTTGTTGTTCCTAGAACGATAGGCATATCAGTGGTGGTACAAATTATTCGTAGTGCCTCAACACCCCTGGATGTCCCTAGATTTCTACAAACAGGGGGGGTGTGGCTAGCGGCATGGAGGAGTGAGACGTGCCTCAGCTCAGCTCCTGGCCCGCCGCTTAAATCCGACATATACTTTCACCCCAAAACGACTTTAAAACCTGAGTGACGGCAACCGGAGCCAGTGCGGATACCCTGACCACGGCTCCGCCGGTTCCCCCCGCAGTTTGGAGCTCGCAACCGGCCTCGGAAACATCGGAGGCTGGAGCCGCGCTGGGACGGCAAGATGGCGCCCGAGGGGAGCCGACGAACCCAGCAGTGACCGGAGCGAGGACCCGGCTTGGTGCCCCGTGAGCTTGCTGGCGGGCGGAGACGAGTGCCGGAGGAAATCGGAGCCTGCATGGGCAGGTGCCCGGTCATTGCTCCCCCTGATCGGTGAGTGCCTGCCTTGATACGGGGAAGCCTGAGCTCGAGACCGGCGGCGCCTCCCTGGACCCCTCCCCCCCCAGTGACTGCAACCGCAGCGGAGGGAGCTGGAAAGTCCGTTTTTTGCGGGGGGCCTCGGCCGGAGCGGACCCCCCCCCCCCCCCGGATTTTGGGCCACGGAGGAGGCTCTTGCACATTGGGACGAGCCTGAACAGCGGGGGGCCCACAGCACATCACCTGGGTGGCAGAGGGCAACATATATTGCTTGGTGGTCTCACCCCTGATCTTCATTGTGAGCCACCAGGGGGGCACCTGTTTGTGTGCATGCTGTGTGAGACTGGGCGAGCTGCGAGGAAGACACTGAGCTTGACCCCCCCCACCCACCGTGCATTGCATTTCCCGGACATTTGTACCTAACTGGTGGGGAACGATGGGGAAAAGAGACCCGCCTGCCCGAACTGCCCGACAAGAATCCATTGAGACCTACACAATGGCAAAATCGCAGAAAGAGCAACCCCAGAATCCCCCGGAAAAGCACACGGACATGGCTGCGCTTCTGGAGGCGATTCAGGCCTCTAGAATCGACATTAAAGACTCCAGAATGGCGTTGGAAACTAAAATAGGCGAAGTAGGATCCGAGGTGCTCCTATTGCGTCAGGACTTTCGCAACCTCACTGAGAGGGTAACCACAGCGGAATCCAGAATCGGGGAGACGGAGGACTCCGTCGCCACACTTCGCAAAGAAATGGCGGAGCTACAGGCGTCCCACAGGCAACTGCTGTGGAGAGTAGATGACGCCGAAAATAGGGCGCGAAGAAATAACCTCCGCTTTGTGGGCTTTAGAGAGGGGATTGAGCGGACTGACACGGCAGCCTTCCTCCAGGGCTGGCTGCGTACCACCTTCCCGCATGCCCAGTTCTCTACCTGCTTTGTGATCGAAAGAGCGCACCGGGCATTGCTGGCGAGGCCGACGGAGGGGGCGAGGCCGCGGCCGATCATCGCGCGCTTCCAAAACTACGCGGATACGGACCTCATCCTCCGTGAAGCCAGGAAGGCGGGTGAGCTGAACTTCGAAAACACGCACATCATGATCTTCCCGGACTACAGCCAAGACGTCCAGTAGCTGCGAAGGTCGTACGATTCGGTCAAGGCGAAACTCCGGAATCTGAATATATCTTATATGTTGCTCTTCCCAGCAAAATTGAAGGTGATCTTTAAAGGGAAATCGCACTTCTTCAGCCGCCCGGAGGAGGCCTGGCAATGGCTGGAAGAGAGACCCCTGTTTCGAGAGGCTGAGGAAGAGGGCCGCAGAATCCGGACAGAGCTCGCGGCAGCCAACTTTCGGAGGAACTCACCGAAGCCCCAGAGATCCCAAATTCCGCGAATGCGGAGAGGCTCGCACCCATCACCATATGTGAACCCCCGTCAGAATGACAGAGGATTGCTGGACTGTGACGCGTCCTCTGCTGTTACCGACCAACGGGAGTCCGGATCCAGTGGTCGGGCCCTTCGGCTCTCAATGGACGAGGGAGAACTGGACAACGGAACATTATCGGAGATGGAGGAAGCGACGGACCGCTCGACGCACCCTCTGGAGGTGTTGATACGGGAGATGGAGCAGGGGGCGACAGGTTGAACACAGGAACAAGACATTGACACGCAAGACTCGCAGTCTTGAAATGGTTTGGGACCTACATTCGTGTTGGCGGCGGGCCGCTGCTGACACCAAGCAAGTTATACATACATTCTTTCTCTTCTTTTCATTATATGGACTCAGTTGGGGCTTTTGGGATGCGGTTGTGGGACACTGGTCTGATTTGCTCTAGATACGACAGGCCTTGGGACACGACGCACCCACGAAGCTGGCAGCCCCCGTGGAACTCACGTTTTGAGCCCTGGGGCTAGTTTGATAGATGTCCTATTGGGTGGGCGACAGACCTTTTACTACCTGAAAGTCCTAAGGCTGCATGGTTTCTTGGAAGGACTGGATGGGGGGAAAAGGTGGGGAGGGGGGTGGTAGGAGGGGAACAGTTGCTACAGTTTTTTGCGTGGAAGGGTTCTGGTTAAAGGTTTGGGGGGATATGTTTTTTTTTTGCAGTCTGACGGATTGGTGCTATGTGCTGTACTTCCACACCGGAGGTCTCCCGCCCTTACCACCCGGATGGCTAATGCAATGCTGACACCAGACATGGCTTTAGAGAAAATACGGGTTCTGACATGGAACGTGAATGGTTTGGGCAACAAAATCAAACGGGGTTTGGTGAATAAATATTTGAAGAGAGTAGGCCCGGACATAGTTTTCCTACAGGAGACTCATCTCAGGGGTTCGGCTTGTGCCTTTATAGCGAGGGGTAGATATAAAGTGCTGGGACACGCGGGCTACACGACTGATTCCAGGGGGGTGGCGGTTATTGTCAAGACTACTTTCCGATTCCGTGTCACACGCACCTGGGATGACCCACTAGGAATGTGTGTGGGAGTACAGGGAACATGGCGCAGGCGCACCTACACTCTCATTTCAGTATATGCACCCCCGAAGCTGCAGGCTACGGCTCTGAAGAAGCTAGCGACCATACTCCTGGACACCTCAGACTCTATTCAGTTCGTGGGTGGAGATTTTAATGACGTAATGGATAAGACTATGGGTAGGTCAGGGACGCCCAGTACCTGTGGCTTGCGGACCCCCCTCGCCCAAACAATGTCTGACATAGGCTTAACCGATGTCTGGCGACTGCTGCACCCGGACACCATTGCATATTCCTTCTACTCAGCTGCACATAAGGTATTCTCTAGGCTGGACTATGTATTTATGCACAGGCAGGAGCTCACCATGGAGGACACTGCGGAATACCTGGCGAGGGGTCTCTCTGATCACTCGCCTCTATTAGTATCGCTAGGCCGCTCTAGACATAGAGGAGAGACCTCGAGGCGCCTGGCCGCCTGGGACCTCACGAATAAAACTATACTTAAAGGCATTAGAGCCGACGCCCGGGTCTACTTTGCTGACAATGACGGCTCGGTAGACTCAGCTGTGACCCTCTGGGAAGCGCTGAAGCCGGTAATGAGGGATAGAATAAATGGGAGACTGGGGAGGAGAAGAGGAGGCAACAGGAGGAGGTGGGAAACGTTGAGAGGGAAATAGTGGAGCTCGAGAGGGAACACCTCCGTACTAAAAGCGTTACCGTGCTGCGTAAACTTCTAGACACTCAGAGGCGATACCGGGAATTGGTCTTAGAGGAAGCAAAAACACAACACTTAGCAACACTCCATAGATTATATGATGTGGGGGATAAGTCGGGCAAACTTCTAGCGTGGCTTAGCCGTAAAGAGCAAGCGGCGAGATGGGTGGAGGGAGTCAGGGACGACAGGGGAAGGATGGTGTGCACGGACCCTCATATTGCAGACACATACGCGGCCTACTATGAACGCTTCTATGAAGCTAGACCACTGGGCACGTGCGACGACGCCCTACTCTACCTGACACAGGTCACCCTGCCCGTGGTGGACGCTGAGGCCCTTCCGGCTCTGGAGGCTGATATCTCCTTGGAGGAGGTGAAGACCGCCATCTCAGAGCTGAAACCGGGTAAGGTCCCTGGACCGAATGGATTTCCCCCGGAATTCTTTAAGGGTACAATGGACATACTAGCCCCCCACATGCAAAATCTTTTTACTGCGGCCTACCGGGAAGGAGGCCTGCCGGCTGACCTCGCCATGGCAATCATTGCACCTATACATAAGGAGGGCAAACCTCGAGAGGACTGCGCCTCGTACCGGCCTATCTCCCTATTGAACACTGAGGTGAAGGTCCTCGCCACGGTCTTGGCGCGACGGTTAAAGGCGATACTGCCTGACCTGATACACCTGGACCAAACTGGTTTCCTGCCAGACCGAGCCACGAAATTCAATCTCCGACGCACACATAACTGGCTGCAGGAGGTGCGGGATAGGGAGCTGCCGCATTGGTTCCTCTCCCTAGACGCCGAGAAGGCCTTTGACTCAGTACATTGGCCATTCCTAGAGGCCGTGTTGCAAAAATTTGGCCTTGGCCCAAAATTCTGTGCGTGGATACGACTTCTGTATACCAGCCCACGTGCCAGAGTGAGAGTCAATGGGAGGCTCTCCCGCATCATTGATATCCAAAGGGGCACCCGTCAGGGTTGTCCCCTATCACCGCTCCTGTTTACACTTACCATTGAAGTGTTGGCGGCCAGGATTAGGCAGAACCACAGGATCTCAGGCTTCCGGATTGCTGCCGCGGACGCCACGCAGGAGAAAATATCGTTATATGCGGACGATATTCTTCTGTACATCACTAACCCGCGGACTACAGTGCCCGAACTCTTCAGAGAGTTGGAGCGCTATGGCAGCCACTCCGGCTATGCCATCAACTGGCACAAATCTGTCCTCTACGACCCTAGTGGAGGTGCGCGAGTGGAGGTGCTTCCAGAACGACTGGTAGTCTCTGAGGAGGGCTTTCAATATTTAGGGATCTACGTCACACTTGACAGGCAATTGTCGCGTCGCAAAAATGTAGACAGAATACTCTTGAACTCTGCCTCGGACATGGACCGTTGGTGACGACTCCCCTTGACACTCCTGGGCAGGGCAGCGATGTACAAGATGATCATACTACCTTAGTACTTCTACGCTCTCCAAAACGAGTACTATCTGCTCCCAGACAGCGTACTACGTAAAGCCCATGCAGACCTCCGAGCCTATATATGGTTAGACAGACAGCCGAGAGTGGCGCTGACCACCCTCCAAAGACATCAATATAGTGGTGGAATCTCGCTCCCCAACCTTGAAGCCTACTATTGGGCAGAACACGTATCCCCCATTAATGACTGGTTACACGCCCCGGCGGATCACCCCACGTATGCACTGGAACGGGCCAAACTATCCCCCCATGCTTTGCTAACGTACCTATATGGCAGAACAGCGACGAAGTCGCTGCTCCCGGCCACAAACATCACACTCCGAGCCTGGAGAATAGCCACGAGACGCACAGGCTGGGATAAGCGACCCACGAGGCAGACTCCGCTTTGGCACAGCAAGTGGCTACCTGAGTTGTATAAACTTACCGGGTTTAGGAGATGGGATGATATAGGGATATCCACGATAGGCGACGTAATCGCTAGAGGTGACCTGAAATCCTTTGCGACCCTACAGGCAGAATATGGTTTACACCGAACACAGTTCTATAAATACACCCAACTGCGGCGTGCATGGAGAGCACAGTCCCTGACTTTAGAAGGTCTCCCCGAGTATGCCCCGCTGGAAGGCAGACTGTTACAAGAACGAATACCGAGCAAGGCTGTATCGCTTACATATAAAACACTCACCAATAATATGCTGGGGGACCTTGCGAGCCTTAGAACGACATGGGAGAATGATGTGGGCACACTTGAGGACATAGACTGGGACACAGTTTTAATGCACCCCAGGGAGGTGGCCATTAAATCCCGGCTTCGCCTAATCCAACATAATGTACTACATAGAACGTACTATGATAGGGTGAGACTGTTTAAAATGGGGAGAATCATGGACGCCACATGCCTCCGATGCCAGGACGAGAGAGGGGATTTTTTCCATACACTATGGACATGTGATAAAATACAGTCCTACTGGACCCTAATCTTTGCTGAACTTAAAGATGTCCTGTCGGTACCACTGGAGCTAGAGCCCAAGCTCGCCATCTTGGGCATGACGAACGATGTTGATCTCCCACGTCCTTTGCTGGTGTTCCTGACCTTGGCGCTAGTGGTGGCAAAACGGGATATTGCGAGGTACTGGGGGTGGAACCAGTCCCTACTGTGGAGGAGTGGAGGAGAGGGTTGGATCTTTACATGGCAGCAGAGCGTGTGACATACAAGGCCAGGGGTTGCCCGAACAAGTTTATGAGGGTCTGGTCGAAATGGAGACATTATCACGGGATGGATGGGGGGCTGGGATTGGGGGGCGTATGATTCATGACTGGTGAGATGGAAAGGGGGTGCGAAGGGGACCGAGATACTTGTCTTGAATTGAACCTGATGCAACAGGACCGCACTGAGAGTTCAGCATTCTTACACACATGCCTGCCGGGCGGGATGGGAGGTTGGAAATTGAAGGAAATGTATGGTGCCAATGTTATGACTGCACAGTTTAGTTCTGAACAAGAGATGTTAAGATGATTTTTTACATACACACTATGCTGTTTGTTCAAGGGAAGGGGGGAGGGGGTATTACCAAAAAAACAAAAGCAGCCGCTTGAATGGTTCACATGAGTGCCTCCCTCACTAAGCCAATGATATGTGGAGATTTGGACATTGTTATCACCGGACTGTTTTTGCTGATTATCCTAGGGCAGAGCGGAGGACTCCGTGGGTTTACTTTGTAGTGTACTGATGCGTACTTTGAAACATGTATGTTACTGTGGATTTCTTCCCATTTGAGCGTCTGCAATAAAAATATTTAACCATAGATTTCTACAAACAGGATTATTTGCTATCTGTACCCCTAAATATGTAAATACAGGAACAGCCTCCAACTCACAGTTATTCAAAAGTATTTTGGGCCGGGGTCCACGCTTAGATGAGAAGGCCATCAGCTTGGTCTTACCCACTTTAACTTCCATACCATGTTCCCCACAGAAGAGATCAAAGATGTTTAGGGCTCGCTGCAAGCCTGCCGGTGTTTTAGATAAAATCAATGTATCATCGGCGAACATCAGGATCGGAACCCTGACACCCGCCAACGAAGGTGCGTCAACACCGGCATCCAGCATCCTAGCCACAATTCCGTTAATAAATAGGGAAAAGAGCAGGGGGGCCATAGCACACCCCCGTCTTACTCCGCGTCCAATTGGGAAATCGGCAGATGATTCGCCATTCGTGCCCCACTGGACTTTGGCGAAGTTACATTCATGTAGCCTCATTATCAGGGTGAGCAACTCGGCTGGAAGGCCTATATCACTCAGAACTGCCCAGAGCTTTCTCCTAGGGACCAGGTCAAAGGCAGCCCGCAAGTCAACAAAAGCGACATACAGGCTGCCCTCACCAAGCACCACCGTCCCCCACTGCAGCAGAGCAAAACGAAACACCTGATCAACGGTGTTTGTTGCCCGCCGGAATCCAGCCTGATATGGGGACAGGGCATTTTCCTCATCTACCCAATCCATTAGCCTGTTTACCACCAATCTCCCCACCACTTTTTGGATAGTGGCAATCAGGCTTATCGGCCTATAATTGGCCGGAAGGGATCGATCTCCTTTTTTATATATGGGTATAATAGTTGCCCCCTTCCATAATTCCAGGACTACTGTTCCCTTTGCAATTGCATTTCCTAGGATAAATATATACCTGGCCCACCTCGCCTTGTCATTTATAAAAACGTCAGAGGGTATCCCGTCTAAACCCGGGGCCCTTCCCCCTTTGGCAGCGCCTATTGCAGCTTCAGTTTCTTTGATGGAAAATAAATTCCCTATAGGGAATACAGCTGGAACTACCTTCACGTCATTAAACTCCGTTGACTCAGCGTATTGCGGTTCAAAATAATCCACCCAAGCACCCTCAGCGACATTGTTATCAGGTTTGTTTGGAAGTCCTCCTCTACCCCACTTGACAATATTCCAGAACAACCTGGAATCCTTCGCCCCTGCGGCCTCCTTTAGCTCAACCCAGTGGTTTTCATCCCATGTTTTTTTTGCCAGTAATACACTAGCCTTATAGTGCTTTCTAGCCTCACCAATCACTACCTTATCCCTATTCCTGATTGCACATCCCAAGCTTAGCCTGGCATTCCTGCACTGATGATTATACCAACTAGCTGGTTTAGGTGGTTTTTTCCTGTTTGTCTTACTGGACCTCAAAAAATGCGGTTTTAGAGTGGAAAAGAGCTTGTTATGTATGTCCGTTATTTCCCTTGAACCTGGGGTTACAGGATCTGCAGCCTCCATAGCAGCGATTGCAGTGTCCACTTCAGAACTTATAAAGTTCATAGCCTCTGCATTCGCTAGTACCCTCGGCCAGTTGAGTCTGCGCATGTCATTGGCCATAGTAGGCATTAGGCCATTACTTAATTGTTGGTTCCCTGATGTGGCCATCCACCAATCATGGGACACACAGAGGGGATTGTGGTCGTTTTCTAATCTACCCTCAATTTTCATGTCACATACCAACTGCCACAGATTAAGGCTACAAAGGACATAATCTATCCGACTTTGACTGTGACCATTGTCGAATGTGCAAGCACCTTCCCTATCGCCCTTCGTCCTCCCATTTAGGGCTCTCAAACCATGTTCCAATCAGATGGCATTCAGTTGCAATATATCTTTCGTCCATCGCTTGACAGGAACCAGATGTAAAGTCAGAACACCCCACTGTATATCTTCTTCATGCCCCAGGGTATCGTCCAAACTACCCAATGGTTCAAAGGTTCTATTTAGGTCACCAGCTACTACAACTTTGTTACCCAGAGACTGAGATTCCGGGGAAGTGGACAGTGCCTCAAAAATGGGAGAATTCCCATTGGTACTACTCCTGGCATAAATGTTATACACATCTATCTCTCCACGCTTTTCTGAGGTTATTCTTAACATTTGGATGTCTTTACTACCCAGATCCACTACTTTGATTGTCAGCTGAAGGCATTGCCTAACCCAAATAGTCAGGCCTCCCATCGGTCGGCCCCTAGAAGTTCTAGAACCTCTAATGGCTGGAATTGAACATTTTAAATAACCAGGGAGAAATATAGGGTCGCAAGCCCATGTCTCCTGGAATAAACAGATTTCGAAACCATTAATGAAATCAATCCAATTTTGGGACGTCAGCTTACTGTTCAGGCCCGCGATGTTCCATGAGAGGAACTTCCCGGGGCTGTCCATGGATAACTCTCCTACACAGGACACCCTAGTTCCATGTCGCCTATCCCCCCTGAGGTTCCGTGACAATTGTAATTGGTGTTTTTAACTCGCACGAATATGGTCGAGTCTAGTATCTATGAACCGCAAATGACGAGTTTTGTAAGTGTGCGCAGTTTCGCTGTGCTAACTTAAACCGTTCGTTTGTTATGTGGGTTTGTCATCTGTACCCACGGGTTCCATCTTAGATACGGCATCCATTTTGTCTCTTGCCCTCAAGTAGCCAGCGAACGGACGCTGTCCGCTTCGCGACCCTGGGACTCCCAAGATATGGCGGAAGACGCATGTTCTTTGTAAGTGTCTTTATGACGAGGGGGATGCTACTGTAAGGCAGATGGCGCCGCTCGAGGCTCATCTTGCCGCACGGGCTTATTGTCTCAGTCGTGCATCTCATTAGGCACGTCCCTTTGATGCCTGTATCTCGTGCTTCTCGACACTCCCCTTTTACACCCTTTCCGATCTCCCTACTGTCTCCGTCTTCCTCTGCACCTGTCTTCGTTCCTATTTCGATCTACTTTACTGCTGATTGGAATTTGCTAATGGTGGGAAGATGGGTTTTTACAGTTGGGAACCGCCAAATGTTTCCGCACTTATGTTCCGGATCTTGTGTGTTTCAAAGTGATCTAAGCGACCCCTCTGAGAGCGACTTGTGGGAACCAGGTTGTAAACTATTGTGTATCATGTTATCCTATGGGTAAAAACTGTATAAAAGGAGCGATCCACAAATACAATTTGAAGCAGTCTCCCCGAACTACACTCGATGTACTTCCTGTGACTTCTGTGTTCCCTGCAGTAAATAAACCTTGACTCTTTGACGCCGAAGGAAGTGTCCCGTGTCTCTGTGACTTGTACGCCGGAGCAGGTTACCCACGAAGGTTTCAGGTGTTGTGCCCTGGCACCGCTGGGTCCAAAGAACCCAGTCCTTCAGTTGGCGCCCAACGTGGGGCTGCATCAGTGGTACCGGTCCAAGCCCGACGATCGTGAGGAACTTCGTGTGAAATCTCCGAGGGAAGGTGCACCCCGCTTCATCGATCCTGTTGTCGAAATAAGTGGCCCGAAGACTTTTCCCGCGAAGATTCCCGCCTCCTAACGGCTGCGACGGACTGCTGCCCTGACTGTAGACCTGTTTTGGCGCCTGGCGTAGACCTTGGTATAGCGAGACGATTGACGGGCCTTCCTGAGGACGCCATTGATCTTTGAGTTAAGTATTTGTGGGTCGCTCCCAGAGTTCTTGGTTGTAGGCACTTTAGCGAGTGTCTTTGTTGTAAACACTTTAGCGAGTGTTTTTGTTGTAGACACTTTAGCGGGTGTCTTTGTTGTACACGCTGTGTGAGTGTTTTTGTCGGTGACACTTTGCTAGCGTACTTTGTTGTTGTTGTATTTGTTTGACGACTGCAGCCGCCAAAGACCGAGGGTTTAGTTCTTTGCTGGGACTTGGTAAATCCCGAAATCCCGTAACCCTTGAAGTTTGTGAAACTCGGCTAGTGTGCAAGATGCCTGGTCGCAGTACTTTGTTCAGTTGCTTTAGACCTTGTGGTGCGGATTCCCTGCTGGAGGACTCGTGTCCGATACCTCCGGTTGGAACTCCTACATATGACTTATATAGCAAACATGGGCTAGGCCCGATTGCTTTTAACGATTATTGGATCAAATATACAAAGAAAGACGGCGATCTTCGTTGGCCACCTCACGGTAGCTTCGAAGCGTCGATCTTAGATAATTTGGAAATAAAGTTGTTCGAACGTAAATCAAGGCCGGCCATGTTTGATGCCTTTCGGTTCTGGCGCAAAGAAGCCCGACAGAAAGAGATCAGACAAAATAAACGTAGTCAGCGAGATACTGTTGCTACTATAGTGAAGAAAGCTGAGCAGTTTCAGCGTGATAAGGAGGATAAGGATAAGGAAGTGTTTGAGAGATTACAGCGTATGTCCATAGACAAATGCTATCCTGTTTTGCCTACGGAGTCGGATAAGAAGGAAGAGGCAGTTGAGGATTCTTTAATGTCCTATCTTATGAAGTCGCCACCTCCGTACGTACAGGGTACCGCAGCTCCTGTGGTCCCTGCCGTACCTGTTCTTCCACCTGTTATTCCTCCACCAGTTCCTCAACCTGCACCTGCTCTTCCGACTGTTCCTGCTCCTTTGCCTATTTCTATTCCTACTGCTCCTCCGCTTCCACATACTCCTGTTCCCGCTACTGCTCACGCTACTGCTCCTGTGTTGTTAACCCCTGTTGCTGCTAACGTCTCTACTCCTTCTCTTGTTAGTCCTGTGTCTTACTCTTCTCCCTCTACTCGTAATCGTGATTCTCCCCTTGCGACAAACTTCTTTCAGTCGCTCGGACCTGTTTTTGGGTCTGCAGGTTCTGATGGTCCACAGAGACGTAGCCAGCTTCCTGGTAATAGAGAACGTGTTGCGCTATGCAATATGGCGATGGGTTGGATGATAAACCCTGTTAGAAATCCACCTCGTGTTGTCCTCGAAACGTTTGATCAATTCAACATACCTACTCAGAGATATGTGTTTGATGAAATGTGCAAGTTCTTACATGATCAGATAGCGGCCAATGCGCCTGACGAGGTGCTGACCGCCCTGTCTGAACTCCGGCTTCAGTTCGCAACTGGACTGATAGTCGACACTAATGTCCGACGTGCTATTGAGCGGTTGCTATCTCTTCGTCCCGCTCCTATTCCTCATGCATTGTTCGTTGAGGACATTGAACAACGAGATGGGTCTGGCCAATATCCTATGCGTGAAGTTCCGCCAGTTTGGGTACCCGCTGATAATACTAATGCTAATGCTCCAATACCAGCACATTTCCAGAGAGTGTGGATACACCTCCCTTGGAAACGATCGGAAGTGCTTCAGGTGAAACAAACTTTGCCTGATCCTCGCAAAAATCCTGCGGGGTATTACAAAGAATTATCGCAGCTCGTAGACGCTACGATAATGAATCTGGCCGATATCGACATGTTGTTTGGCAATGTCGTACCGCAACCGGTATGGGCCAAGATTCGTCACCAAGATCACGCGAATGAATTAGGTGGTGATTGGGCTGCCATTACAGCGGCAGACGCTGGACAAGTGGCTGCTACTAAACCCGATCAGTTGATTGAACTTCTTCCCCAGCGAATCATTACATTAATGAAAACGCTTATGCCAGCTATGAGGGTAAATTGGGACAAGTTGTCAGCCTGTAAGCAGAAGAAAGATGAGAGTGTTTCAGACTTCTTTACGAGGTTCGAGGAAACATTCGTCGATCATAGTGGGCAGGATATGGGTACTGAGGGTGGACAGAGGTTGTTTGTGGATAAATTCGTATCGAACTTATTGCCCGACTTGAGCCATAAATTGAAAAATTCAGAAAGTTCATGGGCCGTTTCTACCTCAGCTCAGATATTGGCTACGGCACAATATTACGAAAATAGAGAAAAAGAGGAAAATGACCGTGCCGATAAAAAGACGAAAGAGCTGAAAACTAAAGTGTTGTTACAACAAGCATATCCGCCGCGTTCTAATCAGAATGCGCCTCAGCAGAATAGATCGCAGTCGCAATCGAATCGATCGCAGCCGCGTAATGATTCATCTTTTCAGAGATCTTCATTAGGGTACAATCAATGTGCTTATTGTAGACAGGAGGGACACATTAAATTCAATTGTCCTGTTTTAAATGACCGTAGTGGTGGTAATTCGTCTAGAGGAGGTCGTGGTGGTGCACAGCACGCATCACGTGGTAGAGGTCGTGGTGCTCAGAATGATCGCTCTGACCATTCATCAAATTCTAATAACTGTTTCGATCAACGTGGATCATCGCAAGGACGATCTGCGCAGTACAATGTAGACGATTATTACGTCGATCAGGGACCTGACGATAGTAATTACTAGGACAGCCAAAGACAAGGAGAGGGAGTGGTATCAGTTCCGGTTGATCAGAGAGGGCCTTACGTCGCAGTTGCTACATCGGGCGTCGTTGAGCCTTTTCTGTTGGACACTGGTGCAGCGAAAAGTTCTATCATGCATTCGAAACTCCCTGGCGCACCTTTGTCTGGCTTAACAAATGTTTCCGTTGGATTCTCTGGCGCCCCCGTTAGCAATCCAGTTTCGCGCCCTTTGCCCCTTAAAATTGGGCCACGTGAGCTCGAAGCTCCATTGATTTTGTCTACTGGTTGTGGCGAAAATCTTTTGGGTCTGGATTTGCTTAAACGCTTGTATGCGACTTTGTATTGTTCTCCTGCGGGTGTAACGCTTACGTTAGGAGAGAGGGTAGTCTCTCCCATGTACTTGTCCCTCGATAAGCTTCCACCGGAATTGAGTTCTCTTCCTGCATCTTTGTGGGCGACGGGTCCAAATGACGTGGGCCTACTTGATATCTCCCCTTATGTTGTTCAGTTGAAATCGAATGTGCGATTGCCACGTATTCCCCAATATCGTATCTCCCTTGATGGTGAACGAGCTTTGTTAGCGATCATCTATGATTTGATCGAGAAAGATGTCATTGAAGAAACTCGGGGAAACGTGTGCAATAGTCCTGTACTGCCCATTCTTAAACGTACTGATCCTACCAAACCGCCTGTTTATCGTTTTGTTATCGATTTACGGGAGGTGAATAAAATTGTGGTTCCTCAATTCCCTGTTGTGCCTGACATTACGGCGCTACTGACTCTGATTCCAGCTACAGCTTCATGGTTTTCGGTGATTGATTTGAAAAATGCGTTTTTCAGCATCCCGATTGCCGAAGAGAGCAGGGACCTTTTCGGTTTCTCTCTTGGTGGACGTAGCTTCCGGTTCAAACGCGCTCCTCAGGGCTACTGTGAAAGTCCATCGATTTACAGTCAAGCTTTGAAGGGTCAACTAGATGCGTTTAGGTTGCCGGTTGGTGCGGCTTTAATCCAATACGTCGACGACTTATTGGTGGCTGCTGATACTCAGGACATTTGCAAAATTGCTACAGTGTCGTTGCTGCAACATCTCTGTGAGTTAAATCACAAGGTGTCACCTTCTAAACTCCAATATTGTTGTCAAGAAGTAACCTACCTAGGTCACTTATTGTCAAAGGAGGGAAGGAGATTGACCCCAGAGAGAATTGCAGCGATTGCGCGCATGGCTGTGCCACAAACCCAAAGAGATGTGCGTGCCTTTCTAGGTATCACATCGTACTGCAGGCAGTGGATTCCTAATTTTTCATTGCTAGCGAAACCATTGGTGGCTCTTACGTGCAAGGATGTTTCGACTCCTTTACCATGGACGGAAGAATGTCAGAAAAGTTTTTCTGAATTACGTGATTCATTGTGTTCGGCTCCTGTGTTAGGTACCCCTGATTACAGTAAACCGTTCACGTTATATGTTCACGAGAGGGAAGGTTGTGCTTTAAGCGTCTTAACGCAACCTTTTGGTGGTAAGCAACGTCCATGTGCATATTTTTCCTCGACCTTAGACCCAGTAGCTAGAGCATTGCCGAGTTGTTTGAGAGCAACTGCGGCAGCTGCGGTCTCCATCCGACAATCAGCAGGATTGGTCATGGATAATATGCTTACGGTGATGGTTCCGCATGCAGTCGATACTCTTTTGAACCGTACGAAAACTCAGCACTTGACGAGTGCGAGGTTATCTGGGTACGAATTGACGCTCTTGGCAAGCCACATTCAGATAAAACGTTGTAATGTCCTAAATCCGGCAACTTTGTTACCAATTAGTGCAGAGTCAGATGCAGTAACAGAACATGACTGTTACTTGCGGACAGAGGAGGAAACAAAAGGTCGTGTGGACCTTAAAAACACCCCATTGGAAGACCCGGATGGCATCCTGTATGTGGATGGGTCATGTTTTAAATTGCCGAATGGTGATGTGACTACTGCTTATGCTGTGGTGACATTGAATACTGTTGTTGAGACTGCGAGATTGAATCAGAATTCTGCCCAAGCTGCAGAGCTGATCGCTCTTACTAGAGCATGTGTATTAGCAAAAGGTAAACGTGTGAATGTGTACACCGATAGTCAGTATGCTTTCGGTGTAGCGCATAGTTTCGGACGATTATGGCGAGAACGTGGTTTCTTGACGTCACATGGCACGAAAATACAGCATGGCCAGCTTGTGAACGATCTTTTGGATGCATTGACTTTGCCTGCTCAAGTTGCAATTGTTAAATGTAGTGCGCATCGTAAAGTGACGGATGATGTTGGTCGTGGTAATGCGTTTGCAGATGAGATTGCTAAGGAGACTGCCCGGAACCTTAGCACTCGAATGTATGTGACGAATTCGGTTAGGTGGCCTACAGAATCAAGTATGTGTGAGAATACTATAGAGAGTGTGAAAGCAATTCAGAATGAGGCCACCGACACTGAAAAGATGAAGTGGAAAGAAAGTACGGGAAGGTTGGATGTGAATGGTTGCTGGATTGATTTGTCAGATCAGAAAAGATGGATGTTGCCTGATGCGTATGTACTGGCCGTTGTGCAAATGGCACATGGGTTAGCACATATTAGCGCGAAAGGTATTTGCAAGTTGTTGGCTGATGTGTGGAAGAATGATGGAATTACTAAGTGTGCTGAACGTTTGGTGAAGAATTGTATGGTGTGTATAATGTACAATCCTGGCAAAGGAACCCCAACTCCCCCTGGCAGTTTTGCTCCTCCTTTGTATCCCTTTGAGGTGATCCAATTGGACTTCATCCATATGGAGCGATGCAATAACCTGAAATACGTTTTGGTTGTGGTTTGCGCATTCTCCCGATGGATCGAGGCCTATCCCCTCAAAGACAATACTGCTTTGTCTACTGCGAAAATCCTACTGAAGGAATACTTTCCTCGGTATGGAATGCCTAGAGTCGTGTGGTCAGATAACGGAAGTGAGTTTGTTGGAAGTGTGATGAAGAGTGTGTGTAAGGGCCTTGGAATAAATCAGAAATTCCATAGCGCCAATCATCCCCAGTCAGCTGGATTGGTTGAAGGGTACAATGGCACCCTTAAACTAAAATTAGCGAAGATTCAAGCTACGACTGGACTTTCGTGGCCTGATGCTTTGCCTCTAGCATTACTGTCAACTAGGGCGACTGTACACTCCCGAATAGGGCTCAGTCCCTATGAAATAGTGTTCGGCCGTCCTGCGAATGTGTGGGGGGTTCCTAGGCCAGGAATATTCTCTGATCTTGAGTTTCCGATGTTGATTGATTACTTACATGACTTGACTGCTAAACTGAGGTTAATTCATCAACAGGTTTACGACGCCTTGCCGACGCAGACGGAGGGTCCAGGCCACCAGCTCCAGCCCGGAGATTGGGTGGTTACCCGAAATTTTTCACGAAAAAACAATCTGGACCCTCGCTTCACCGGACCTTACCAGGTGCTCCTGGCCACGAGGACTGCCGTTCGTCTTGAGGGGCGGAAAAATTGGGTACATGCTACCCATTGTAAGCGAGTCCCTATTCCTTTGTCGGCAGACCCGTGGGTAAGGAAAGGCATTGCGTCAACAGAAACAGAAACATTGCCGGCGTTTGTACCTTTTAGCGACGCACAGCTTGTTGGAGAACCCTCAGCGCAGCAGAAAGCCACTGTTGAACATTTGTCAGCAAGAGACTCAAGACCAGACCAACGAACTGATCAGCAGGACGCTGTCTCTTCGACAGATCCTTTGTTCGACGTGCAGACACGTCCCGGGAAACATCGATATTCTTTGCGATCTCACACTAAGGACAAATAAAAATTTGCTTGCTTTGCTGAACTTGATAACTGCAATATCTTCGTTTCCCATGATCAACTTTGAACATTCGTATCATTGAAAATTGTTTTGTATATATATATATATCAAGCTTCTTCCTTGTATCTTTTTCTTCCACAGCTGAGAAATATTGTGCTAATATATACATATTGTGTATTGAGGGCCGTAGGGCCGCGCGCGTACTTCCTTCTGGACAGTAGGTCTTGACACTAGGTTAAAGACCGTCGGTTCCTAGGAACTCCTGGGGATTGACTATTGCTGCACAGAACGAAGTGCGTCAAGAAACGTTGCGGACGGTCGTAGGGAAATGGCATTTTCGAAGCTGAATGATTTGGAAGGAGCTCAGGCATATAGAGTCAAGCTGCAGAAACTTAGTCGTACGAAATGTTTTGTATCCCAGTTGTTTGTTTTGTTTTTAACTGCTTCTGCATTTTTGGCGGGTGGGGTGTATTACACTATGTCTTACTTCTTACTTCCTACCCCTACTCCTACTCCTTACCCTAACATTACTTCTACTGCTTCTCCTCATTCCTTTCATATGTTACCAGAACACGAACAGGCTAGACGTGTAGAATTCCGCAACAATTCCTTTATCCAGCTCCTCCATCAGCATCAGTTAGTGGTTAACACTACTAATTGTTGGGTGTGTGGGTTGATGCCACATACTACGGGTAAGGGAATTCCATATCTGGTGTTACCGTATAGTTCCCAGGGGTCAGCTCGAGCATACCAAACAATGCTTCGAAGCGCACTAGGTTTCCACCCCTCTCCAGAACGTTCCCCCAAACCAGGTCCTACCTCGTATCAGTGGGTGGTATCGATGGCAATACAGGATTTAGAAGATGAGATCTATGATGCTTTTCTCATCCCTAAGGCAGAGGTACAAGCCTATAGGGCACCGAATAGAGGGGAATATAGTACGTTCACTAATGAAAAGCAGCTTAAAAGGTCGCCTCCAATATGGGTCGTACCCCACACTGGTAATCTTTGTCTTGTGGGTCGTGGCTCGCAAGCCTCACTTGGAGTAAGTGCTTGCACTGAAAGTTACGTTTTGCCAATGTCCCCGTCCCCTGTGTTTCTGGCTGCCAAGGGTACATACTTTATCTGTCATGATCGTGCATACACATGGTTGCCCGCAGACTTCATGGGCTCATGTTTTGTTGCAAATCTGTTGCCTCCGACGTTTACTGTAGATGCCGATTATCATAAGACTAGAGTTGTACGAGGCGTAATTAGCGAAGAGGATACTGCCGGTCAAGAGGCAGGAGACTTTTTCAAGGGTTTCCTCCCGTTTTGGGGACCTATGGTTAATAGTAGGAACCTGAGACATTTGACTCGAGTGGTAGAATCGACAGCTAACATTACTGCCAGTGCCCTTGGTAATATCACCACAGAACTTCAGGCGGAGAGACTTATGACATTACAAAACCGTATGGTTTTAGATGTTGTCTTAGCAGATCGCGGTGGGGTATGTAAAGTGATCCATTCGAGCTGTTGCATTTTCATTCCAGATAATGCTCCTACTGTCTATCAAGCCATCTCGAAGTTGCACAAGATCTCCGAATCCATACACGTGGATGTAGGGGATTGGACGCTACTTGGTTGGTTTTGGGGCCTGGTGTCGACTTGGGGTTGGAAGATTCTGACGATCATCGGGGTTGTGGTAGTGTTCCTGTTCACGTGTTGCCTTTGTGTGCAGTGTGGTCCTGCCTTATGTGGCCTCTGTGCTACAACGTGTATGAGACAACCATCTGTTACCAAGGGGACTCGGTTGGACAGAGCTATGCTACAACGACATCTTGATGGTCTGATGAATATCGAGTATGATTCCGACTAGTGCTTGCCTACATGAGGGCAAAAGGAGCGTCTGAGGTTCCGTGACAATTGTAATTGGTGTTTTTAACTCGCACGAATATGGTCGAGTCTAGTATCTATGAACCGCAAATGACGAGTTTTGTAAGTGTGCGCAGTTTCGCTGTGCTAACTTAAACCGTTCGTTTGTTATGTGGGTTTGTCATCTGTACCCACGGGTTCCATCTTAGATACGGCATCCATTTTGTCTCTTGCCCTCAAGTAGCCAGCGAACGGACGCTGTCCGCTTCGCGACCCTGGGACTCCCAAGATATGGCGGAAGACGCATGTTCTTTGTAAGTGTCTTTATGACGAGGGGGATGCTACTGTAAGGCAGATGGCGCCGCTCGAGGCTCATCTTGCCGCACGGGCTTATTGTCTCAGTCGTGCATCTCATTAGGCACGTCCCTTTGATGCCTGTATCTCGTGCTTCTCGACACTCCCCTTTTACACCCTTTCCGATCTCCCTACTGTCTCCGTCTTCCTCTGCACCTGTCTTCGTTCCTATTTCGATCTACTTTACTGCTGATTGGAATTTGCTAATGGTGGGAAGATGGGTTTTTACAGTTGGGAACCGCCAAATGTTTCCGCACTTATGTTCCGGATCTTGTGTGTTTCAAAGTGATCTAAGCGACCCCTCTGAGAGCGACTTGTGGGAACCAGGTTGTAAACTATTGTGTATCATGTTATCCTATGGGTAAAAACTGTATAAAAGGAGCGATCCACAAATACAATTTGAAGCAGTCTCCCCGAACTACACTCGATGTACTTCCTGTGACTTCTGTGTTCCCTGCAGTAAATAAACCTTGACTCTTTGACGCCGAAGGAAGTGTCCCGTGTCTCTGTGACTTGTACGCCGGAGCAGGTTACCCACGAAGGTTTCAGGTGTTGTGCCCTGGCACCGCTGGGTCCAAAGAACCCAGTCCTTCACCCCTCCCTCTGATGGTATCCTCCACACTATGGTCAACCTCCTGGGTGTCCACGGTGCTTAATTTAACCCCTTGTATGCTGATGATGATACCCAGCCGTCATGCACTACAGTGCTCGTGTGCTGATGACAGCTGGGTATCGTCATGGCCCGCCCCTGTTCATTTGTTTACCGCACAGCGGCGGAAACCGGCCAGCAGCGAAGGGGTTAATTGAAACCTCTCTCTCGGAGTCCCCGAAAGTAGGAATACATTCCCCACAGATTTCATCCAAAATCGTGGTCTCCCCACAAGTTCTCATTTCATTTAATATCACATTTTTGGGCAAAACAGTTAACGCAGGTTTCCCACATATCTCCCTACTGGACATACTTTCCCTGTTGTTCTGTCAGTAATCGGAACTGGGTCAATAGATCCACCCTGGATCATTCATTATTTCAAACCGATTATACATTAATCCGTTACAGAAGTTTCCCCGTTGGGAGGTTACAGTGAAAGGTGCAATCCCTAGGGAGGGGAAATTGTTAAAACAACCTGGTTCACTGATCATTCCAAATTGTATACCTGTTGGTCTAGGGTAAAAAAATGTAAGATCAACAACACCAATTCCACCACTACTTGGGCCCCAATTTTGCTTCGTAATCAAACGTGCCACCCTAGGATCTTGAAAATTAACAACAATACACTCCCCCCCCCAGGTTCTTAGGAGTGCAACCTATCCAATCTGTCCTTCTCACTCCAATAATCAGCCCATCCACTTCCCCGGGCAATGGTCTATTTGCCTTCAACCAGTGCATTACCTTGTTCTTTAGCATCTGGAAGGATTCTCTTTGCCAGGCCAGCAGAGGTGGTACATTAGTGAGGACAGCCACATAGGGGTAAGAATCCGGGATAAGATTCATGGGAGGTATCCTACGTGGTGCTCTCACCGGGAGGGTAATAGGTCGACTTGTATCAGGAGCAGCAGGACATGTTGTTGAGATGCTTGGTAGTGGCTGGGGACAACTCAATGCAGTGTTTTTGATATTGGAACTGTCTTGGTTACCCCTAGCTGGGACACCAGAACGAGGTTTTAAGCTACTTGGTAAAGGTTGTGATCCATTAGAGACAGGATTACCATTTTTGGAACTCTCCTTATTACCCGTAGCCATGGTATCAGGCAGCTTGGTTTGTTTGCTAGCATTACTACTTGTGCGGTCCAACATAACTGGGTTAGTCTTAGGGGTATGGCCCTTCGACTGAGGCTTGCTAGCAGTGCTAACTATAGGGGGAGATGGCACTACAATGGACATACCATTAGCCTGGTCATTTGGTTTCAGAGAGTTGGTACTTCCCCCAGTCCTGGGATGGGACTTGATTAGGGCTTTGGTTGAAAAAAAGTTGTCTAGGGTTGCCTGCTCAAAATAATCTAATCGATCAGCTAGTTTTTTAACTCGTTCCTCGATAGGGTTCAAGAGAGACCTCATCAGCCTTTCCAGCTCGAGAAGCAGAACTGGAGCAGTAGATAATGTCTCAGCCAATCCCTTCGCCGAAGGGACATTCGTATTAGATGCAGGACTAACCGAAACAACTCCATCCTTAGAAGAGTCTTCCCCACCAGGGGCAGCCCCAGTAGGCTCACTAGAAGGACGTATGGCTACTCCAACCTTCCTTATTTTTTTCGGATGTTTTGAAAGAGAACACTTCTTCGGGGCAGCACTTCTTTTCCTTTTAATACTTGGTTTAGTTTTATCAATGTGAGCTGACACACTTAACTGTGCGGTGGTCACCTGCCCTAAAAATAAACCAGTTGTTGTTAAGGGGGAGGTGGGGGACGAGATGGCCACACTCGATTGGGCAGTAATCACCTGCACTGTAGGTGAGCTGGTTAGGAATGTGGGCGAGTTGGGCAACAATATAGGCTCAATGAGGCCAACAGATGAGCCAGCCAACAGCTCTGGTGAAGGGGGAAAGGCATAGGGTGTTTCCAATACAACTGGCACGGTTAGAGCTGACAGGGGAGGAACCAATGCCAATGCAGGAAAACCTTGGGGTGGCCTTTTCTCTAGGGGAATTTTAGGAAGTTCAATGGATAACCTACACTCGGCGCGCCTCTCGGCCAAAGCTATTTCTTTGTCAATATCTTGGGTTGCCTGACTAAAATATTTGTCTAAAGGACCCAGGATAACTGGCCCCGCCTCGGCCTGAACGGGGATCAGGACAGTTGGGTTTGGGTTAGAAGACATATTTCACAGTCAAGAAACTATAGGATTCACAATACTATGTATGCAAACACCAGGTATATCATGAACCTAATAACCGACTATATCATGTACATTTATCGCACAATGTTAGAGGGTAGGCCCAGCCCAGCCTCCTTCGGCCTCTGACGGCCACAGACGGTCCCGCCCTTGTCCCGGGCTTCTCCCGGCACCCTTCCGCGCGCTCTTGCGCAGCGAGAATTATACTTTCCCTTAATGGGGAGGTGTAGGGGGCGTGTCGATCGGGGAGAGCAGCCCAGGTGTTGCAAGTTGGGCTCGCAGGGACTCCTGGTCAGTGGAGTCCCTGCTTTTGCTTGCAGCCCCAATCTAAGAGCCCGGTGAAGGCGAGAGCAGCCCCTCAGCTCCCGAGATCCACAGCAAAAGTTTGGTGCGCTGCGGGACCCACGCAGCGGGTCCGGCGAGTCGTTTCCACACAAGGGGGTCGATTTTCTCCAAGCGCCAGTCCGCACTCTAAGGTCCTTTCTCAGCAAACACAGTCCCAGTGAGCAGCCCCAAGCGTCCGCCTTTACCTCCGTAGGCGCTGGGCGTGTCGATCAGGGAGAGCAGCCCAGGTGTTGCAAGTTGGGCTCGCAGGGACTCCTGGTCAGTGGAGTCCCTGCTTTTGCTCGCAGCCCCAATCTAAGAGCCCGTTGAAGGCGAGAGCAGCCCCTCAGCTCCCGAGATTCACATCAAAAGTTCGGTGCGCTGCGGGACCCGCGCAGCGGGTCCGGCGAGTCGTTTCCACACAAGGGGGTCGATTTTCTCCAAGCGCCAGTCCGCACTCTAAGGTCCTTTCTCAGCAAACACAGTTAAGGGTAAGCAAACGGGGGTGATCCATACTACCAGTGGCTTTCACAAGAAAGTAATAACCCATAGTGAAAGATATTCATTTGATTGACAATAGCAATATATTTGCCTGAGCAAGTTAATCAGAAGGCAAACACTGTGCACAGAATTGTCATGAACCAAAGTCACTGAAGTACTCTGTGGGGTATAACAAATTGACTAATGAATTGTATGTGCCCTGAATGAATTTAATAAGAGTGATACAATAAACCTGCAGTCTACTTTTAAGTGACTGCTCTAATTAACAATAGAGTAACACTAAATTATAGTGTAATACATTGGACCAAAGAAAAGTTAAATTGAATTTGAGCACACGTTCTGCATCTAACTGTATGTATCTTTTATTTTTAGATTGATTGGGTTGATAAGAGTGAGCATTTTGTGATTATATTTTGTTGGGTCCTGAAGAAGGTGTTTTTTTAACTACATGACACACCGAAACGCTTCGACACAAGGATAAAGTTATTTTAAGTTTTATGAAAATTATGTTGTAATGTTTTTATATTGTAATATGCACTAGGAAATGTAAAACATTTGTGTGATTATCTTTAATCACTGTTGAAGAAATTATAATATAAGTAAATATAAGTTACAATGTTTATGTTTTAACTTTGAACAAATGTGTTCTATTAAATGTAATATTAATTTTTTTTAACCATGTTATAAAATTGCCTGACGTTTTGATAAAGATGCAAATAATAATAAAAATACTAAGGATATAAATCTAGACTACGTGTTGCTATACATAGGGACATTTATGTTCTTTTTTCTTTGGTTCACTGTAATATACACTCAATTCCTTTGTAGATGTATTCATTTGTAACATGATTTTTCTGTCTTTGTTTCCTTTAATAATTAGGCATGAATCATTAATACCACCCTAGAACACATTTAAGAGTGCTTTCTCTTTATACTGGCTGTTTGAAGTATGCACAGATTAGTGCTAAAAATTCCAGCTTTAGGTGATTTTGCATATTTTTGAACTGGCTGTGACATCAAAATACCTGCCTGTAGAAATCTGGTCAGCTGGCAACACTAATCACAAGACTGAAAGTTTGTTGAAGGATCAGCAAAATCTTTATTTCCTCCATCCCTGATTAATTCCAGAATAGAACAGTTTAACTTGTATCAGAAATCCTAATCCAGTCGTCAAAACAATGCAGAGTTACTCCAGGTGTCTGGGAATACATTGCATTCAGACAACTCACGCCTCATCCCCATGGCTCACCTTTCACTTTCACACATACCCTGCCACTGGACTCCCACTGCTCACCATGCACTTACACCATTCATCATTCTCCTCGGCACTCACACAAGAACGCAGCTCACCCTGAACGCAGATGACTCTCCACTCGCTTGTAACTTTCACTGCTCACCCTACACTCACTGCGATCACACTGCACTCACGCTGTTACTCTGCATTCACACCATTCATCCTCATCTCACCTTACACGCACACAAGCATACTACTCACCCTGCACTCATGTGACACTTCACGCACCTGTCACTCTCACAGCTCACTCTGCGATCTCACTCAAACAAGAACATCACTCACCATGCATTCATTTCTCCCTCTCTGAGCTTTCACCTGCACCCAAACTCATCCGTCACTTCACTCACCCTGCAATCATTTCTCTTCCCCTACTCTCACACTGTCACATCGCTCACTGTGCACTCATTGGCACTCCTGTCACTCACAGAGTTCATCCTTCAGTCACATGAAGACAGCACTCACCCTGCACTCACACCATGCAAACAAGCACAGCACTCACCCTAGAGTCACACCACTCACCTTGCACGTCTAATCCCATCCTGCACACACACACAGACACACCTCTCAGCCTGCACTCATATACGCACTCTGTTCATCCTGCCTGCAAATAGGGACAAAAGTCTGCCAGAACTCATAGGGACACACCACTCACTCTGCACAAACTCCTCTCACTGTGCACCCACCAATTACTCTCACACATCACCCTCCACTCTCACCACTCACCCTGCCCCACATGCAGGCACACCACTCACCCTGCATTTACACCGCTCACACCACCCTGCACTCACTCCTCCCACTCTGCACACATTCCTTTAAAACAACAGTCACATGCACCCTCTTCTCACATTGTATTCAAGCAGCTCCGCCAACACTCACATCGGCACATTTTTCACTCTACACTCGCTGCACTCAAATACACTACTCACCATCACCCAACACTTACATGAGCACACCTCATACTCTGCAAATATGATATATATAAACAACTCTCATGAATATACACATATTTCTACAAAGGCACCCACAGAATACCTGATCTTTCTGTAGTACTAGAGGCCTACTTTATTCCATCCGCAATAACAGGGCTGGTGCAAGAGGGGAGAGTGAACTTAAAATGTAGGATGGCACAAGGTGATGAGAAACGATCCTCAATTCAACTCCATACCCCAAATCCTCAGCCCTCCAAGGATTGAGGATTTAGGATATGGTACTGGATTGAGGATCGTGTGACACCTTCTGCCATTCCTGGCTTTTTATTCACCACAATGCCTCATTCCAGGACATGTAGTTATAGAGATATAGTGAGAATGTGTGTGTGAGAGAATGTGCGTGTGTGTGAGTGTATGTCTGTTATGCGTGCAAGTGTGCTGCTGGTCTGGCATTCTGAAGGTTATTCTTACCTTATGGACAAGGGTACAAATAGCATATGGATAAGAGGTGTTACCTATGGCAAACTGCAAGCCCGGACATGCTTCTATTAAGACACCATCATTGGCTGTGGGAACTTGAACTGTCTAACTGAGAAAGCCCCTAGCCAAGTCATACGTAGCAGCAGGGACACAGAACACACGCGACCAGACCTGGCAAAATGTCCTGATTTGATGCACATCATTCTTAGCATATGAAGGGGATCCATAGCAAAATGTTGGAACTAATATTTGAGGTAACTCTTGCCATAAGATTTCCTGTACTCATTTTATAGGGGGTGCCAATAGCAAAATGCTGACCTGTGTTTAATGGAGGGAATTTTTAGAGGTACACAGTACATGAAATTTCTGGCTCTGTCATATTAAATGTACTCCTTGGCATAAGGGGCTCGCCCATGCAAACATGAGGACTTTGATATAGCAGAAGTAATTTCTGACTTAAGACATTTGAAAAAAATAAGATCTACTCCTAGGAAAGGCCACGTTTTCCTAGTGCACCATGAAAGTACTGGAATATTTCATGATTGCCCTATAAGGGTCTGCAGCGTTTTAGCAAATTTGAGTCCAAAAGTTTTAAAAAGATCTCAGAAGAGAAATCTACTCGCCCATAAATCATCTACAAGAAATCTGTTAACATATTTTGCTTGCTTGCTGGAATTTGGGGAAAGCATCACACCCCACCACTTACATAGATTTTTTTCCTTAGATAATGGCTATGAGGTTAGCTCTGACCCCATTTCTGGAAAAGCTTGTTCCGCCCCATTACTGGGAAGAGGACTGTCTTTAGGGCGGTGAGACCGGTGCAGCCACACATAGGATTGACTTTGTGGGGGGCGCTGTTGTTTTTGGCTAGAGGCAGTTTTGGCTCATCGTAAAGTAGGTTAATGTGCCTGCTGCAAATAACATGTACTGGGAAGATCACAGGACTGAGTGTGAGTGAACTATGAGTAGCACTATATAAAAATTGAATGTACCTCAGATAAATGCTTTGGAGAGATGAGGGGCACTGTTGGAGAGTCGTAGTGGAAGGATGTTATAGGGGAGGAGAGCACCAAAAAAGACAGTTGTAACGGCTGCCTCTGGTGCTCAAGGAGCCCTGGTTCGAGGTCTTAGCTACCCCCCTGACCCCAAAGTTCAGGTCTAGTTTCGCCCCTCTGCTGACTTGCTTTCATGAAAACAGGCTGTACCCAGTTTTTTGTTAGTGATTTAAATATCTCAGACCATATTTTATTCATAAAGACATTGGTTCAGCAAAACATCATCCAAACAGCGGTCAGCAAAAAATCCATCAGCACAGTTTCAGAAAATTTTAAAATAGTTTAGATCCAGTCAGGTGTTTAACAGAGTCAGCTATACATCGAGTCTCCTAGCACTTCTAACACCCCAAGAATTTGCTTTCAGTGAGCTCATGGTTGACTCCTCCTGGGTCATTACCACCATTTTAAGGACCCACTCACTAGGTGTAACCTCCCGGGGCATCCTTTACCAAGATGCTCCTCCTAGAGCAAAACTAGTAGATTTTGTAGCCACAAGCGGGAGACCTGCCCACCCCAAATGGTGCGTATACCCCAGGCGCCCCCCACACCTACCATAGCCAGTCTGAGCATCTGAGTCATGACCTGATCCACTGGTACGGGATGCACTCTACAATACCCAAAGTGCCACTGTACCAGAAGCGCCACTGTGCAAAGGTTGAGCTTGCCTGGGGCCACAGAAGAGACCATTTTACCTCCTCCCCTGCAGCTTCTCTACCAAATTCTGCCTGCACACCCCTTTGCATTACTGAGACAAAGTTATTGTGAATGCATTAGTTAATAACCTGCCAGGGTGACCTGAAAATTCCTGCCAACCAGGAACTCACCCAGCCTCAATACGACAAAAGGCAACAGAAAACTTAACCGACCAGGGAATAAAGAAGGTTATACCAGTAACAACACTACCCCAGAAACCACAAAACAAAAGGGGGTAGGGTGGGTGAGTGGAGCAAAAGGGAAGAAGTGTGTGAATCCTTCGGCATCCTCTTGTTGTGGCGCGGTGAAGGGCACTGTGCCGTAGCAGGTAAAAAAGGCTGACTCCTGATCCACCATCCTTTAAAAAGGGGGTGGCGCTGGGATCTGCCCGTGACACAACACAAGACCACCGATGACCCCCAAACCCTGCGATAATCTCAGGGGGCAGTGGGCCACACCTCCACGCCACCCTCAGACCGGCCATCCAAGCAACACAGGCCCACTCCCACCATGCCCCACATAATGCTCCCTCCTTAGCCATTTTCTTCACAACCAAAGATAACAGGTATAACTACAATACCAGATACCAAACTCCAATAAAGTAACTGAAATGTAAAACTAAGTAAATAAAACTAATCTAAAAGGAAGTAATCACAGTTAACATAACAAAGTCCTTAAACCGAACTGTCTCTTTGCAGGCTTTGTTGCTCTAATCAGCGAGTGTCTGCCACAGGTTTGATAATCCGTTAAAGTTGACGTGAAGGATCACAAGCTTTTTTCATTGTACACCACCATAAATTTAATAGCTGTGTCATTAACTTCTTCTACCACATCTGCGGCTTTCCAAACATTAGCAGGTTCCTTCACTCTCACTCCCCCCTCCCACATCAATCTCCGTTAAACCTGTAGACTTTTAACATCAAAAAGTTCCTTTGCAGTAGACTAGTTAGCTATGATGTTATTGATGCTATTTTAAAAGGCTGTTCCATATCAATGTGACTGTCTTGTCACAGCCTCATCTACAGTGGCACTAATTGGAATTGACAAGGCACCCCATAAGAAGAGCAACAAGCACTGGCGTTGCCAATAGGTCTCGCAGTAGTAAAGTTGGAGCTATTGGTTTTGTAAATGACATTTTATATTTATATATCGTTATTGGCATTGTCAATAACAATATATAAATATAAAATGTCATTTACAAAACCAATAGCTCCAACTTTCCAAATGCGAAACCTATTGGCAACGCCAGTGCTTGTTCAGATAGGGGCTGTAACACAGCACAACATATTGTGACTACCGGGGCCAAATCTAACTGACATGGAGATGAGCACTGACTCCATGTTTAATTTCTCTTGAAACAATACCTCAACTTCCTTGGCATGGAGAATGAGATCTGCATTTCAGATAGGAGGACTCGAACTCAGATGGAAAGGATTTTCACAAGACTGAGGTGAAGAGGCAAACTTCACAAAACACTGCGTTACTTTTTATAGACATATGTTCTATTACTGCACAGAACAACCTGTGTTGCAGAATTGTTATTCGGAACGTTCATACTCCTAGAATATTTTTTATCTACGGCTCATAAACCATATATTATAAATCAACAAAACTCGAGACTGGTGCACACTATTTGGTAACACGGATCTGATGCCACTGAGCCTCATGTTGTGATGTCATCGTGCCTGCCTTTGTCAAGGAATTCCAAAGAAATACTACTGAGCCCTGATGGGTCAGAGAATTCTGCTAATGTCACTGACCTATTTTGTGACATCTGCGCTGAGCTTTCAAAGAATTCTGCTATGATGTCAGAGAGCCCAATGTTGTGTGTTTGAACCCTACATCACTTAAACCTGCTAGGGCACCACAGAGTCCTCAACTGTGACATTACTCAGCTATTTTGTCCTGTAAAGAAGCTCAATCTTGTGACTTTACCCAGTCCTGTTGAGTCACTGACTACCTCTACGACCACTGAATTCTGCTGTGATGTCACAGATTCCTGCCAGGTCACTGAATCCTAATGAGATGTAACTGAGATGTAGGTTTTAATACCACTGACGTGTTCAGTGTGGTGTGACCAAGCCCCGTTGTTCAGCTGAACCCTGCTGTGACAACACAGAGGCCTGTATTGCGGTGTCATTAAGACTATACAGTGGTGTCAGTACACCCTACTGTGTCACTGAATTGTACGTGGATGTCACAAAGCAGAATACATTAAGGCCCTATGCTGTACGTTGTGAGGTCACTGTGCTTTATGTTGTCATTTGACTGTCCCCCACCCCTACATTATGAGGTCTTTGAGCCCCATTGTGTCACTGAGGACCACACAGACATCTTTGATATCTATGAGCCGTCCTAGGTCACTTAGTTCTGGCATGATATCAAGAGGCTTGAGGCAAGAGGCTCCGAATCATGACGTCACTGAGTTCCGTGGCACTGAAGTGGCATGAGATGGCATGGGCCGCGTACCTCCATTTGGGGTGGCCTGAAAACTAGAGTGCATGAAGGAGTTGCAGCAAGCATTTGCTTGGACCTCTCAGAGGTATTCAACATTGGACACCATCAAATGTTAGTGGGCAGATTAAATTCAAGCTGGGCAAAGATGACAAAATTAATAGCAGCATGGTCCTGTAGCCGTACAACCAGTGGATCAGTATTGCAAAACCTTAACACGCTCCCTGCAAGATGCATTTATAAAAAAAATATATATATACTTTTGTAATTGTGAACGTGCGCATGGGTCAATTTTCATTTAAGTGTTAGGTTTGGAATGGCAACCTGTATTTTGATTAACTTTTCGGCCAAGTTACTGACCGTCTCTCAGTAACCCTGCACTGCAGAAGGAATACATAAAACAAAAAAAGGTCAGCAAAGAGGAACTAGAGGAATGGGCCAGGTATACAATGAAAAAAAAAGTAAACACTCACACTGCAAGTGGCGCCCGTCACATAAGCACCCGAATCTCGGAGTGGGTGGCGGAGGTCTCTTTGCTCTGCTCACTGATGACGTACACCAACAGAGCCCTAAATCCAAGAGCAGGCCAGCCATATGGTGGGGAGGAGGTAATGTAGCATAGACAGTGCGAGGGGGCAGGCTAAGGCTGCACCTGGACACGTCCTGCATTACAGGGACCTGGCAGTGTTCAAACTGGAGTGTTTCATAGCTGCTTTCACCATCCCTGGACGGGGAGGCTGCTGTGAAAGACGCTGAGGCAGTAACCTGAACATTTCTGGAGGACATCCAAGGAAGGAAGGGAGCGGGAAGAGATAAAGGAGGGGTGAGTAGACAGGAGGCCTGCGGGGAGTGAGCCAGGAGAGGGCAGAAGGGGAGAACGGCAAGGCAGGGGGCGGAGAGGTGGAAGGGGAAAGCCGGGAAAGGCGGAACGGGAGGCAGACATAAGGGCAGTACGGGAGAGAGCCAAGGCTGCAGATGTAAAGGGTGAATAAGTGAGCTCTACGAATAGAGAAAGGAAGGAGTGGACTGAGAGTTGGAGACAGCAGTGAGAGGCCAGTGCAGATGGAACCATTAAACAGGAGAGATAATGGAAGAGGATGCGAGAGCGGTGAGGGGGGAGTGCACAGAGCTGGAAGCAGAGACTGGGGCCATTGAGGGAGGAAAGAGCTGTTAATGGGTCAGTGAGGGGGTAGTCACCCACAAAAGGAGAGAGAAGAGAGCCGTGCGCGTGCGATATTAAGTGCTGTTTTTGTGGGGAGCGTTCATATATAAAATGATCCGATTGATGTCTGCGTACGTCAAAGGCAAGGCAGGGGGCGGAGAGGTGGAAGGGGAAAGCCGGGAAAGGCGGAACGGGAGGCAGACATAAGGGCAGTACGGGAGAGAGCCAAGGCTCCAGATGTAAAGGGTGAATAAGTGAGCGCTACGAATAGAGAAAGGAAGGAGTGGACTGAGAGTTGGAGACACCAGTGAGAGGCCAGTGCAGATGGAACCATTAAACAGGAGAGATAATGGAAGAGGATGCGCGAGCGGTGGGGGGGGAGTGCACAGAGCTGGAAGCAGAGACTGGGGCCATTGAGGGAGGAAAGAGCTGTTAATGGGTCAGTGAGGGGGTAGTCACCCACAAAAGGAGAGAGAAGAGAGCTGTGCGCGTGCAATATTAAGTGCTGTTTTTGTGGGGAGCATTCATATATAAAATGATCCGATTGATGTCTGCGTACGTCACGGGATATTGTGGCACATCCTTAAAGGGAGTTTTCATTTATAAAATTATCCGATTGATGTCTGCATACGTCACGGGATATTGTGGGAGGGAGGAGAGCACATCCTTAAAAGGAGCGTTCATATATAAAATGATCCGATTGATGTCTGCGTACGTCACGGGATATTGTGGGAGGGAGGAGAGCACATCCTTAAAGGGAGCGTTCATATATAAAATGATCCGATTGATGTCTGTGTACGTCATGGGATATTGAAGAGCAAGGGATAGTAACAAATGAAGGGTCGTGAAGATGCTTAAAGGGAGCGTTCATATATAAAATGATCCGATTGATGTCTGCGTACGTCACGGGATATTGAAGAGCAAGGGATAGTAACAAATGAAGGGTCGTGAAGATGGTACGGCCGGCCAACGGCCAGCCATGAATAATTAGGAGAGGAGAAGCCGCACAGCACACACTGGGAGAAGCCCTTTGATGTGCTGTGCGGCCGTGACAAAATGCAATTAGGAGGGAGGGAGGGAGGCTGATGCGCGTGCTTGTTTGGTCACGTGATTCACGTGAACTTAAAGAAAACCGCAGCAAGAAGCCCTTGGTTTGACGAGGATTTTGAGCACTTGAATTCTCGCTCCGCTCAATGCGCTTGCGCGCATTGATAGGTCGCGAGACCTAAAAAGTGAGTAGGCAGAAACAAAAAGTGAGAAGTGTTTCTACAAGCCCCATGCATTGATCTCATGGATTCAATGATGGTTTTCTTGCATGCTACAACCCACTGTACACAGCCAGAAAACATTTTGTTTTCTCATTCAACAAATCTTTTAGATTGTGGGTGATACAATTGATGTTCTCATTTGTTTAATGCACAGTGTTCGAAGAAAGTTATCATTCTGTCAGAGTTGACTTGCACATCACTGTCCGAAACCAATTCAGAAGTAAATTTCTCTGGAAAGATGTCAGTGAGAAATTAAAGACACATTTGTTATCTGGTCCCTCAAAAATCTTGATTTCTGCCCACTTAGTAAAATACTATGCAAAGACGAAGGCATAACTATACTGTTTGTGTAACAGGTGGAAAGGCACAAAATGTCAATGGTCAGTTTACACCATGGTTTGTCCGGGATAACTACCAAACAACAAGAGCGATTACTTGTTTGAGTAACTTAAAACCCTATTAAGTCTCTCACTAAGAGAATCATAGGTGGGAAACCTTCAGGTTATTTTTAAGAACCCTCACTCGCCAACTGGGTTTTTAAAAGAACCCTCATGCCAAGGTTGGTGAGATAATGCCATCTAGGACTGACAAATGTAGTGACATTTTCTAGAATGGTCTAATGACTACAGCAAAGGATTTTTCCTGTGGTCTACCTTACACAGTGTATTTTATTAAAAAGCCTTTCGGGGCACCACTATTCATTCCATTAATTCAATCACCATGAGATAAAGCCAAGCCAATACTGAGAGTCACTGCGTCCAGGGCTGTGGCAGCAACAAAACATTGCTCACTCTCTTCTGCTTTCACCTGGTCAGTATCCATGGGAACATGAGATCGAGAAAGGAAATATACTCAGGCATTCTTTGTGCCTGGTCTATATTTGACATTGAAGTTGTACTGCAGCAACTAGTTACACAGTGTACCAAGTCTCTCTGTTCTACTTTTTGTCCCTACCAGTGCCATTGAGAATGTTAACTACGGGGTGATGGTCAGTTCACCGAGAAAACTGTCTGCCCAAAGAAATGAATACAATTAGTTGGCAGGCCACGTGTAGAACAAAGTTATTTTTCCATCACGTAATAACATTTTTCTAGTTTTCTTTGAATCCTAAAAGCAAATTCTAAAGTCAATTAATTCTTACCATCAATCTGGGACTTCACCGCCCCTAATCCCTTATCGCTGGAGTCCACAGTGATGTAACACATTAAGTTTTCATTGCAGATGTGTACATAGTTCGCCCACAAAATGGTGGTGGCCCAATCATTTCACAGCAAACATTCCAGGCACAAGGCCAACGTTCTGAGAAGAAGTTGGTTTTATTTTTGGAAAACTGACCTACATACATATAATAGAGAAAGTATCGCAAATAGGAATAAGATTCTTTAGAAAAGATGAGAAATGCTAAAAAAAAATTAGTGCAGTTGTATGCCTTTTGCTTTCTTATTTTTTACCTTAAATTTTAAAAACGCAAGCTTGCCGTCATTTCCGCAGATGTTTTCATTTTACCTGCATATTTTATTTTTTCCTACATACATTTGTTAACACATCTGCTCATTTTCCACATACTACTCTGAGTATCTCTGCTGCCTTTAGTTATATGTTGGCACTGATTGCCATTAGAAGTTGACAGTTTATGGAAAGAGAGTGTTGAAAGTTATTTTAAAGAGAACGTTTCAGGGTGCGCAGTTTCTCTGAAGAATTCACCTAAAAAATTATTATAATAAAAAGGCACACAATTTTGGAGTAGCTGCGTAATCCTTCATAGTTTGTGGGCGAAGGAGCAGTGTGAAATTAGGCAGAGAGTGGGAGGTTTGGATTGTGGAGTGCATTCCTCGAGAAAAAAGCTATTGACATCAAGTGGAGGCATCACTGATGAGTGGTCGGCATGTGACATGTGAGACACTTGATTAACTGATGAAGCGATGTGACACGAGAATGCAGACACCTCAGTTTGGACACTGGGATTCCACTGAGTAGGAGGTTGAAATGACAAACACATAGAATGTTGTGTTCAAGAATGCTCATGAACACCAATAAGTCAACGTTGAAATCAATGATTCAAAAGAATAAGTGAGATTATTAGGTGAGCAATCAAATGGATGTTGGGAAGGCATACACATGGAAGTACTGAGAATAGGGCGTGGAGTGGGAAAATCTTGAGAGACATGCAGTACCAGTATTACATTGAACTCACACCTGGTAACCACCTTACAGCACAACCATCAGAGGGTGCAAGACTGCAATAAAAGACCTCAACTATGACCTTAGGTTTGCCTGCGGCTCATCGGAGCTGAGAGCACTTTTTAAGAGATTGGCAAGAACCAGGGGTGAAACAGGATCACAATACACTGACTCCTCGAAATCTTTTGGTATTTGTTTCTATCAGTGAAAACAGAGAACTGGAGGCAACATTCACTGGAATACTACATTTCTCTCTAAAAATGTTTGCAGACAAGAAAGAGCATTTTAAAGCATTGTCCCACCACCTCGTCCTCCACTAACAAACGGCTTCTTTCACACCTCTTTCCTCCAGCTGCTGTGTCTCGCTATTCAAAGCACATGGAGTGGGTTATATGAATGCCAATATGATTCAATAATAAACATCAGTCCAAGACAGCCGGCGTGGAGTCTCGTAAATAGTTCTGTGTTTTTTTGTTTTTAATTTCTTAATTGGCATTTTGCATAAGACAACAAACATTACAAACTACCAGCCACTTGCTTACAGTCACATCATAACCAATCACTTGCGTGGATCAATAATTACATATACAAAATCAAATATGCAGTGCCACCTGTGAATATAGAGAAGCAATGATGAACAAACAAAAACAATACCGCAGGAGACCGCAGAATTGCAACCCCCATTCCAGTACTCCCACCATCTCCATAAGGGACTGGACCCGCTGAACCTGCCTATATGGATGTGTAGCTGCTGGAGCCTGCTCTGAGAGTGAAGCAGTAATGGGCGCGGCAGGCGGGCTAGTTAGTGTGATAGTGAACTCCTTGATTATTGATAAAGCACACCCATCCATCTGCTGCTTGGACTCATTCATTGTTCTCACTGTCTAGCGCCTTGAAGTCTATCTGGGAGTCGTGTGGTGTTAGTGATATTCTCACCGGGTTCATTTAATGTCTGCTGGACTGCGGAAGCCAGCAAGAAACTTCAGCGAGTGTAACCTGTAGGGCCGCAGGCATCATTGTGCAAAAGAGGTATAGTGCTAAAAAATCAGTAGGAGCTATAAAAAAAGATACCCACGCATGATGTTTGTCCTCTTTAACCCCTTAGTTTACAATCACGTTATATGCGTGGTGTCAAAACAATACAAGCTGATAGGATGTTCTCTTCCTTGGACTCCCCCCTTTCAGTACACCCTGGGCACTCACAATCAACGCCTGTATGAAGCACCTGAGCCTCCATGCCTTGCAGGAGTCCCCCGTCCATATGTTGGGTCCCCGCAGCCCTTGGGTCCGCACGGGCGCTTTAAAGACAGAAAAGGAAAAACAAGCTGATGACTCTCTGTAAATGACATGTCTGCATTTCAGAGCAGGGCTGCGTGTGCAGGGTCTGTGGGTCGGGTCCTGATAGGCCAGCAGGGTTTGGAGTCAGGCTCTCCCGTGTTCTGTAGCTGACTCCTTCTTTCTCGAACCCTTAGTCTCTGGCTGCGGTGTGTTTACTGTGATTTAAAGTTTCTTTTGTGCGGCGGCGCGATGGTTTATTGAACTCTTTTGGTGAAGAAAGCCTGCAGTTTGTCCATCTCCAGCAGCCCATTCTCCTCTGGAGTTGTCCCAGCAACAACTTTAGCATTTGAAAGGAGCCCCTTAATAACGGAGCCTGTGATTCTTGACAGGCCTGTAATGAAGAAACAGCCTGCCAGTGCTGACGCCCGCAGTCTGAGCCCGCTGCTGGTTCAGCGCTCTTTGGGAGCCCGGGCAGCACAGTGCCCACTGCAGGCTCACCCTTTGGGAGTCAGCGCAGTGCGGTGCCCACTGCAGGCTCACCACTCTTTGGGAGTCAGAGCAGTGCCGTGCCCACTGCAGGCACACCCTTTGGGAGTCAGGGCAGTGCCGTGCCCACTGCAGGCTCACCCTTTGGGAGTCAGCGCAGTGCAGTGCCCACTGCAGGCTCACCACTCTTTGGGAGTCAGCGCAGTGCCGTGCCCACTGCAGACTCACCCTTTGGGAGTCAGCGCAGTGCGGTGCCCACTGCAGGCTCACCACTCTTTGGGAGTCAGAGCAGTGCCGTGCCCACTGCAGGCACACCCTTTGGGAGTCAGGGCAGTGCCGTGCCCACTGCAGGCTCACCCTTTGGGAGTCAGCGCAGTGCAGTGCCCACTGCAGGCTCACCCTTTGGGAGTCAGCGCAGTGCAGTGCCCACTGCAGGCTCACCCTTTGGGACTCAGCACAGTGCCGTGCCCCCTGCAGGCACACCCTTTGGGAGTCAGGGCAGTGCCGTGCCCACTGCAGGCTCACCCTCTGGGAGTCAGCGCAGTGCCGTGCCCACTGCAGGCTCACCACTCTTTGGGAGTCAGCGCAGTGCCGTGCCCACTGCAGGCTCACCCTTTGGGACTCAGCCCAGTGCGTTGCCCACTGCAAGCTCACCCTTTGGGAGTCAGCGCAGTGCCGTGCCCACTGCAGGCTCACCCTTTGGGAGTCAGCGCAGTGCAGTGCCCACTACAGGTTCACCCTTTGGGAGTCAGCGCAGTGCAGTGCCCACTACAGGCTCACCCTTTGGGAGTCAGCGCCGTGCCCACTGCAGGCTCACCCTTTGGGAGTCAGCGCAGTGCCGTGCCCACTGCAGGCTCACCACTCTTTGGGAGTCAGCGCAGTGCGGTGCCCACTGCAGGCTCACCACTCTTTGGGAGTCAGCACAGTGCGGTGCCCACTGCAGGCTCACCACTCTTTGGGAGTCAGAGCAGTGCCGTGCCCACTGCAGGCACACCCTTTGGGAGTCAGGGCAGTGCCATGCCCACTGCAGGCTCACCCTTTGGGAGTCAGCGCAGTGCAGTGCCCACTGCAGGCTCACCCTTTGGGAGTCAGCGCTGTGCCGTGCCCACTGCAGGCTCACCCTTTGGGAGTCAGCGCAGTGCAGTGCCCACTGCAGGCTCACCCTTTGGGAGTCAGGTCAGTGCCGTGCCCACTGCAGGCTCACCCTCTGGGAGTCAGCGCAGTGCCGTGCCCACTGCAGGCTCACCACTCTTTGGGAGTCAGCGCAGTGCCGTGCCCACTGCAGGCTCACCCTTTGGGACTCAGCCCAGTGCGTTGCCCACTGCAAGCTCACCCTTTGGGAGTCAGCGCAGTGCCGTGCCCACTGCAGGCTCACCCTTTGGGAGTCAGCGCAGTGCAGTGCCCACTACAGGTTCACCCTTTGGGAGTCAGCGCAGTGCCGTGCCCACTGCAGGCTCACCCTTGTGGGAGTCAACACAGTGCCGTGCCCACTTCAGGCTCACCCTTTGGTACTCAGCGCAGTCCATGCCCACTGCTGGATCACCACTCTTTGGGACAGGGGCGGCCGGCACAGCTCGTGGGTGGAGAGACCGACTCGCGGGCGGGGATAGGGCCCGCAGGCTGCATTAAAAAAAAATAATAACACTTACCTTTCTGCCGCCAGGTCCCGCGTCTTCTCTCCTTCTTGCCTGTGTCCGATTCCAGGTCAGAACAGAAATCAGGCAGTCAGGCTCCCACCAATAAGCCAATCACAACACTGCAATGCAGCGTTGTGATTGGTCTGAGCAGCGTAACACGGCGCTGAGCCATGGGCTGGAAGGGTGGGCATGTTCTCCATGCAGGGTGTAATGCAGCCTGCATGGAGAACAGGGAAATGCGCATGACTGTTTTGGGCGGCCTGAGAAGGCTGACCAAACAGTCATTGCACACAGGAATGTTGTACCACTCCTTCCCTGCTCTGCAGCCCCGCTCCCTCAGGCACGCTGCCGCAGCGGGAGGAAAAAATAAAATTATAAGAACATTCCGTTATTATCATTTTGTTTTCTCCTTTCTTTTGCTGCTTCCTGGCAGTGGGAGCGACAGCTGCCACTGCTTTGGGAGTCAGCTGGTTTACCGCTCTGTCGGAGTCAGCTCACTGCTGTGCCCACTGCTGGCTCACCACTCTTTGGGAGTCAACACAGTGCCGTGCCCACTGCTGGTTCTCTGCTCTTTGGGAGCCAGGGCAGGGCAGGTCCGTGCCCACTGCTGGTTCACCGCTCTTTGGGAGCCAGGGCAGGGCCGTGCCCACTGCTGGTTCACCGCTCTTTGGGAGCCAGTGCAGGGCCGGGCCGACTGCTGGTTCACCGCTCTTTGGGAGCCAGTGCAGGGCCGGGCCCACTGCTGGTTCACCGCTCTTTGGGAGCCAGTGCAGGGCCGTGCCCACTGCTGGTTCACCGCTCTTTGGGAGCCAGGGCAGGGCCGTGCCCACTGCTGGTTCACTGCTCTTTGGGAGCCAGGGCAGGGCCGTGCCCACTGCTGGTTCGCCGCTCTTTGGGAGCCAGTGCAGGGCCGTGCCCACTGCTGGTTCACCGCTCTTTGGGAGCCAGGGCAGGGCAGGTCCGTGCCCACTGCTGGTTCACTGCTCTTTGGGAACCAGTGCAGGGCATGCCCTTACAGTATCTTCTCTTCCCCGATGAGAGGGCAAATATACTCAAAAATTGAATTGGAATCGAACACACGGCGCCAATGAGACTGAAATTCCGGTTTGCACCTGTGACCAGTCATGCAATTAATAATTCTATTACCTAGCTACGTCGTTCCAAAGCAATTGCAACAAGAGAAGAAGAACAAGAACAACAATAATAATATTAATTTGGTACTCCAATAGATACCCGTCCCTGGCTGTATTTGTTCTAGGTGGGTACAGTGCTGTAATGACAGTCGTTCGGTTTCAGCGTCTCGGCATGGCTGGTTCCAGAACTGCTTTTTTTGGATAAGACATATAAAGTCCGTGATAACGTGAGAAGACAAGGGAAGAGGGGTACTCCGAAGATTTTTAAGAATCATGTCGGAATGAAGAAATGACTGGAGAAATACTAGTGTGATTACAGAGGGATCACTCAAACACAACACACCGAAAAGATCTGCAGCGCCCTGAAGAAACTCCTTGGTATGGAGTGAAACGCGTTGGCTGAACTCGTTACATATTTTATTGATGTGTGTTTTAACTGGACAAAGATAAATAAAGAACATTTTTCTACTTACTTTTTTTGGACTTTCATTTTGGTGCGCCCCCATGAGTATCTAAAAAACTGTTCAATTGATCTGGAGAGCACAGCGACGCCAAACAGCAGCTGGTGTCGGGGTTGGCAGCACAATACCAAACCTACTTGATCATTGACTCATTGGCACTGGAGTTTAGGTGCGGCATTCTAAGGTCCGCTGCTGCTTTTTCGTATAAATACCTAATAATAATATTAATGATGGTGATAGAAACACAAAATACAAATTAAAAACGAATAATGATAATAAAAAATAGATGTTTTTAAAACTACTACTAATGATAATAATAACATTAAGAACTGCGATAGCCATAATAATCTGTATGTATAGTAGCTATAATGATGCCGATAATGGTATCAGTAAAAATAATAATAATAATCTTAATAAATATAAGAATGCCTAAAATACTAATGATAATAATAACTTTAAAAATACAGTCATTCAGAAGAAAGTTAAGAAGTTGCTGTAGGGCAGGTTGTGTTTGTTTTATGTGCGGTTTGCTTACGGCGTGTTGTCGTTTATGGCGGTGTATTATGGCGGTGTACATCACAGAATTTCTGTCACCCTACACGTTCCGTAACACAGGCCCCCGCAGCCCCTTCAGTGCGTGGGGGCCCGAGCTGCAGGGGGCCCCAGTACTCTGACCTGAGAGCTCTATATTAAATCCGCAGCTGGGGGCCCCCTTGTACCTTGCACGGGGAGATCAAGGGGGAGGGGAGGAGGCTCAAGTTTTGTTACGCACATGACGTTGCTGTGTCAGAAAGTAAGCTCTCAATAATTGGATTTTTTGAAGTATTGGGCATCACACTACGCTGGCTGAACCGTTCATACGATTTACCAAAGGCAGATCTTTGCCACTGATGCTGGGGCTGCGAGTTATCGGACGCCCGAGCTCTGAATATCAGCAGAGGACACCTCACAGGGGCGTCGCTGTGGGAACCACGCTCTGCCCCGCACTCACTTTGTAAGTCACCCACGGCACCTCGGCCGGGAGAGCCATCCGTCTTGCAGCAATTTCCTACAGTAGCCGGGGCGCAGACTGCTGCTGTCCTCGGGGCGAAATCCATCACGCCGAACTCTGCCTTCCATCAAAGGCTGCTCCGGGGAAGGGTCAAGTGGGCCGCCGCCATGCTGTTTGGGCTCATCAGAGACATATTTAATTTAATTAAGCTTGTCAGCACTATTGATTTTGGCAGTTTCAATTACTGCGCGGTTATGGCTTCTGCATCTAGTGATCTGTGAGGAGCCCTATCTGCGCGGGCACACATTGACGAGAAAGCCCTTTGTCTGCTTTAAAGAGCGACACCTCCTGCCAGAGGCCGTGACTTATTGCTTCCATCCAGCCCGGCTCCTCTTCTCTTCCTCGTAATTAATTTCTCATTAGACAGCTCTTTATTGTTTAATTTGTGCAGTTTATAATCAAATTGGGCACATTAATTGCAGCCGAATTTAAGGCTAATGAAAAATAAAGGTTTTCAATAACTTACTCTTCCATTATTCCAGACACGATAAAATAAAACACTTTAGGAGTTGTCAGCTTTTTAAATTATAAATTAGGTTGTTTAAAGAGCAGGGGTATTTAGGAAGCAGTTATCACACATTTAGCGCGAATAAATCCAACGGTGCAATTCGATTATTACGAAATATTTACTGTTGCAGCAAAGCGTTTTTTGTTGTGTTGTTTTCGCAGTTGGTTAGGCTCCCACTGCCTCACAGGGACACGGATGTAATGTATATTGTATTAGAACTATACTTTTTAGAGGGTAGTGTAAACGTACTTTTAAATGCTCTAAAACAAGAATGTTGCTTCACTGCACTGGACACAAATATATCTTAAAGAACTGCAAAAAGCGAGTCTGTATTGCTAAACCATAGGGAACATTGAGATCCCAGGTTTACACTTAACTGATTGTTCATTCGTTTTGGTAGAGCTCTGTGTGCTGCCTCGCAACAGTTTCTAAGAGCTTAGGGAGGTGCTCGGGACAAGAGGAGGAGAAGTCAGACAGATAGACAGGTTACAAAATGTTAGAGTCAAAGATGGCTTCGGATTCCAAGTCACAATGATCAAGGCTTGCGACAGTCACATCTTTGGGGTGCAACTCAATTAAGTGGAAGGAATTGAAGGTGGAGAAGAGCTGGGTTGAAGGAGTAACTCTAGCCAGCCATGTCATGTTAGGTTGTTTAGAAATGGGATCTAGAGTGAGCTTAGGAATACTGATGCAGCGTAATGCATACCAGCTTGGGTTATGTTGAGGTGTGCCACCGTGAGCTGTGTCAGGGCACACAGTATGCGCAAGGGCAGGCGCGCATAGAAATTACAGACACCACACTTGCTCTCTTGGTCGGAACGCCCGCCCCAAGCGGGCGGTCCCTTTTATTATACCCCGCAGGCCACCCCTGGCCTGCGGATGACATGCGGCAGTCCAATCGGAACTAGACCGCTAACCACTACATCCCTTTCCAGCTCAGTCTCTGAAAACAAACAGTTCATACAGTTCGTGTGGCAGGCACATGGGTTCACAGTACTTGCGTGCATCGCAGGTGCGTCAGCCGGATGTCTTCAGCAGGCAAAGTCCCTCAGGACGAGGATTTGGTCGCAGATTGTACCCCTGGGGACATCTACGCAGCCGCGGGGTGTCGGGGGTGGTGTTGTCTGGTGTCCGACAGGGTGGTGACAGGACGGTGTCCTCCAGAGTCTCTCGGCCTCCGCTGCTCCCTGGTCCTCTGCTAGGGTCTTCTTGCGTGGTGACAACCTGGGCCATTTGGTTGATCGTCAGAGGGTCTCGCTGGGCGTTCTGTTGGGACTTCCTTGAACCACGAGATGTTTCGGGACCCCTCTTCGCCTCCTCTTTGTGGGGTTTCCATGGTTCCGTTATTTGCTGTGACTGTCGAGGCTCCTGGTTCGTAATTTGCTTTATACTTCCCTCTGGGGTGACGGTCCCGAATGAAGACAGTGGATCTTGTCCGGAGTGTCCTTGATGCGGCATGGTGGCGAAGGCTTGCTTGTTGGTTTCGGCAGGTTCTCCAATCTTGCGTCTCCTCAGTCTAGAGAGGCGGAGGTGCCCACCCTGGGCAGGTGGGAAGCAGATCTCTCCTCGGGCCATGGAGCATCAGGGACCACGGGCTCCACTGAGTGGTGGAATGGGGGGTGCTTCGGTACTCTGTCAGGAATTCGTGAAGCCTCTTCTCTGGATCCGCCTGTTCAACTACTGCGATGTGGAACATCTTGTTCAGCGTACACATGAAGTGTTCGACATCGCCATTGGCTTGTGGCCACTGAGGGGTGACTCGCCGGTGATGGATTCCTCGCTGCCTTAGGAAGGTTGCAAACTCGGCTCCTTGAAAGGGTGACCCATTGTCACGGATGTATGTCATTACAACGCATACCTTTACAACGAATTTTTTACACAGCAACATCCATTACAACGCATTCCATTACAACGCATGCCATTACAACGAATTCTTTGAAACTACCTTTACCTCCATTCCACTACAACGCATACTACATTTACAATGCATACCATTACAACGCATACCATTACATTGCACATATGGTAAGTATTGGATAGTCTAGGGGTAAAAATTACTAATCTAACTCCAGGGGGTACAGTAGTAGGGTAAGTGTTGGAGAGTGTAGGGGTAAAAATTACTATTCTAACTCCAGGGGGTGCAACACTAGGGTAAGTATTGGAAAGTGTAGGGGTAAAAATTACTATTCTAACTCCAGGGGGTGCAACAGTAGGCTAAGTGTTGGATAGTGTAGGTATGCGTTGTAATGGTATGCGTTGTAATGACTGCATTGCAATCACATGCGTTGTAGTGGTATGCGTTGTAGTGACATGCGTTGTAATGGTTGCGTTGTAATGGTATGCGTTGTAATGGATGTTGCGTTGTAAAAGTTTAGTTGTAAAGGTAGTGCGTTGTAAAAGTTGCGTTGTAAGTGTTGTTTACCATTGTCACTGCAGATCTCGTGAGGAAAACCAAACATGGCGAAAACATTTTCCATGACGGGGCCCACGAGGGTGAATGCTGTGGACATGACTGGCTCCACTATGGGGTACTTTGAAAAAGCGCTAACGAGCACTAGCGTGTGCTTCAATGCGGGGAAAATTCCGAAGTCTATGCTCACCTTGGACCACGGGGCTGTGCACCCTTCTTCAGTGATCACGGAGATCGGTCTTTCTGGGGCACTTGGCACGATGGGCAGTGGTGGACAAAATCCTCAACCATCTTCTCTACCTATTGGAACCGAACTTTTTCTCTCATACATGCCTTCCTTTTGGTTACACCTTGGTGTCCTCCATGAGCTAGCTGGGTTGCCCTATGCTTTAGGGCTTGAGGTATTACCAACCTTTATCCTCTTAACAGGATTCCGTCTTCTGTGGCGCTGAGTTCGTACCTTATCCGCCAGATCTTTGCTAGGTTTTCCCGGTCTTCTGGGTTCCAGGAGTTTGCTTGGCGAAGGTAATTCATCCACGACCATCCTTGGACTGCTCGTAGGGTTCTGGCATATACTGCGTCGGTGGCGGCCGCTTCCTTGACGTCATCCAGGGTAATGGTCTGGGGACATGCGGTCATTGATACTAGGTGGACGTAGTGTTTGGTATCTTCAACGTCTTCTTGAGCTTCCTGCGGGATGAGGTGCCTCGACAGGAAGTCAGCTGGGTTTTTGGCTCCCGGCCGGTACACCACCTCTATCTCGTATGGCTGCAATTGGACTGCCCAGCGTTCAATACGCGGGGGTGTGTGAGGAGCAGTTCCTTTGAAGAAAGGAACGAGCAGCTGGTGGTCGGTGACCATGGTGAATGGCTGTCCTTTTAGATATAGATGAAAAAGGTTGCAGGCCCACTTAATAGCCAACGCCTCCCACTCGATTTGAGCATATCTTGTTTCAGTGGGTGTTAGGGATTTGCTGGTGAATACTAGCGCTGCCCAGGGGCCAGGTTCATGTACTTGTGCCAGTACTGCTCCGAGTCCCACTGGGCTTGCGTCGACAAGCACCTCTGTTCTTTTCGCTGGATAGAAGTATGCTAGCGTAGCTTTTCCCAGAAATGCATCTTTTATGCCTTGGAACGCCTCTTCCTCTTTTTGTCCCCATTGCCACGTGGTGCATGTTCATGTAAGGGCACTCAGGGCTTCGGCCCGGGTAGCCAGTCCTGGGATAAACCACCCGCAGTACGTGGCCATGCCCAGGAAACTTTGTACTTCCGTTCCGTTCTTGATTGGATGTGATATCCTCCTGTCTACTTGGATGCTTTCCTGGTTGAACACCTACCCGAAGAATTCCAGGGATGGTTGGAAGAATTGACATTTTTCTTTGTGCAGTGTGACCCCATGCTCGCTGAGACGCTTCAAGGTGTCGCGGAGGTGTCTGTGGTGATCAGCTGCTGTTGCCGAGTGGATCAGAATATCGGCGCGGATGTTTAGCACTCCGGGTAATCCTGATAGCATTTCTCATATTGTATTTTGGAATACTTCTGCGGCCGAAGATATCCCGAAGTTGAGCCTTTTGTATCTTCGTAGCCCTAGGTGGGTACCGAAAGTGGTGATGTAGCGGCTCTCTTTTGCTAACGGGAGCTTGTGATATCCTGCGTTTAGGTCGATTTTTGAAAACCACTTGGACCCGATGACATCTGCGATGATGTCGTTCATCGTTGGTGTAATGTGGCGTTCCCTTCGGATAGCTTTGTTTGGTAGCCTTATGTCAATGCAGAGGCATATGGCTCCTGGCTGCTTCGGCTTTTCCACAATGACCATCGGGGATACCCACGGCGTGGGCCTTGACACCTTTTCCTTGCTTTTTCAGGTTTTCCAGTTCCTTCTCCACCAGTGGCCATAGGTGGAAAGGAACCCGCCTATGCCGCAGTGCAACTGGGGCTACTGTTTTGTTGATGTGTAGCTTGATAGGGTCACACTTGATGTGTCCGAGCACCTGGAAAAGTTCTGGGAATTGCCTAAGTAGCTCCTCCACTTGGTGAGTTTGGATTATCCTGGCGAAAGAGACAAGGCCGAGGTCTTCTGCCGTGTGGCTGCTCAGTGAGGTGTCTGCCTCCCTGTCGATGACATGGATAGTTGCTGTGACCTCGAGGTCATCTGCTTTGATGGGGACAGAGATCTTCCCCTTTAACAGGAGAGGTATGTCCGCCCCGTAGACATAGATTCTGGTCTTGAATGGCAGCACTGGAGGGCATGGTAGTAGACAGTGATATTGTTGGAGGCCCGTTTCAATGACCGCTTTTATCTCTGTTCCCGCTACCTGGATCATGTACGTCAGTTGGGGCCAGCGGTGTCGCTTGAGTTCATGTGCAAATGAGATTATGTACACTTCTTCGTGATTGTCTTCTGATGAGTCGTCAGCTTGCCCGACATCTTCTTTGTGTGTCCTCGGCCAGTGTTGTTTCTGTCACCACTAGTTGCCGTACCGCTAGTGTTGGGGGCCTTTGGCTTCGGAAGTCACGGCCTCTGGTTCACCTTCGGCATATGGTGGCGAAATGATTGGGTATGCCGCAGTTGGTGCAGGTCCTCCCTTGTGCAGGACAGTCTTTTGCAGCGTGTGGTTCATGTCCACAGTATCCACACCTTGACTTGGACGTTTCTGGCTTTGGTTTCCTGAAAGAGTCCCCTTTTGGCTTGGCTCTGAGGGCATCCACTCTCTCCGTCTTGATGGTGTCGAACCGTCCCTGGGGCTTGATGAGCGTCTGGTCCATCTCATCTCATTCGCTCTGGCTGCAGACAGGTCGTGTGATCTTTCTAGCATCAGCATGTCTTCGAGTGTGATTTTTGGTTGGCACAAAATGAGGCCTCTCAGCGTCTTGTCACGGCATACTTGGATGAGTTGCGCCCTAATTTCTTTTGGTTGGTCATCGTCGGTGCACGTGCTGGCGGGTTCGCGTAGTCGAGCGTAAAATGTGTCCATGGAATCCCCTTCTCTCTGGCAGGCTTGATGCTGTTTAAACCGTTCGAAGTCCGGGTTCAGCTGTGGGTCAAAGGGGCATCCAACGAGGTCACTGCTGCGTTATAGTCAGTGTCTGCCCCTGTGTTGGGCAAGAGCTTGAACAGTTTGAAGATTTCATCACCGGTGTAGTGCAGCGATAGAGACCGCTTCGTTGGTTTCTCGGGTCGCGACAAAGTAGTTATTCAGGCGTTCTATCCAGATTTTCCATCTGGGGGATGCAGTCGCGGAGCCCTCCAATTCAACGGGGGTAAGACTCCTGAGGCTACGTGTTGGAAAGGTGTGGTGGAAATATGATGGGCCGGCAAAAGCAGGTAGCGACCCCTCACTGGTGGGGTGGGCTCAGCAGGGGTGGTGGCAACGAGCAGCAGATGTGGAAATGCGCTTGTGACCTGGTCCCTTTGCAGACTGGTCTTGAGTTATTATTCCCTTGTGGGGTCTTGCACACCAGAAACAGCGTGTGTCCTGCGGGGTGTGGCAGAAATAGGCCAGTGCTTGCAGGTCTCTGCGGGGCGCAGGTGATATGGCCCAGTACTTGTGAGTCACTGCGGGGTGTGGCTGATATGTCCAAACGTGTGTGGGTAACTCCTAGGTGGGCCATGCGCTTTGTAGCAGCCTCTGGTGGGCCGTGGCTTAATTGCGGGTGCAGCACGGGCCTATGCTGATGCAGGGAAGGTGCGTGAAAATGCACCAACCTTTCCTTGATGGGGCCGTAGATGAGGCGTGGCCGGGCGCACTCCGCAGATCAGGCTCGCACATGTGCGTTATGTGGTGCGGCCCGCAACCGAGGATCCTGTGCACTTCGGCCATAGCGGGTCAGCGGTAGGTGTCGAGCGAGGGTCTCGGCCCTCCTCGTCGCCAATGTTGAGGTGTGCCACTGTGAGCTGTGTCGGGGCACACAGTATGCGCGAGGGCAGGCGCACGCAGAAATGACAGACACCACACTTCGTCTCTTGGTCGGAACTCCCGCCCCTGAGTGGGCGGTCCCTTTTATTACACCCCACAGGCCACGCCTGGCATGCGGATGACGTGCGGCGATCCAGACCTAACTAGACCGCTAACCACTGCAGGTAACTCATTAACTACCGTAACCGTACACACCTGGGCCCTTAAACACTCATACATAAGCTGATAATTACTGCTGGCAATCGGGATTATTTTAACCTTATAATGTATTCACTTTATACCATAACTTACAAAACTTCATTCCCTAATTTCTAAATTTCCTCTGGTCAATTTGATCAGGGTGTAGCAGAATAGGTAGAAATTACATTTTCTTTTTAATTGAATAATCACAGACTCAGGAGAGGTTTAAAACCTTTATCTATGCTTAAATCTTTTGAGTCAAATACCAATACATTTCAAACACCAACTTTATGTAAAATAAGATCAAGTAAAATACATATATGAAAACTTAAAACAAATTTAATACTGTTGGTACCTGGGAGGGGTGGAAAAGAAAAAACAGTACAAGGACATGCCATACAGATTTATATTTACCTAGAATGGTGTGAGGACCAACCCCTGGCCAAGGGCTGGAAAAGGGACCCCTTGAATAATCAGGAGCCGATAGTGCAGGACAGGTTCAGGACAGGACAGGTGACCTCTTCTAAATGCAATGCCAGCGTCGCACCCCTCTCTGGTATTATTCCCCACAATTTTTCTCCCTTCCAGATGGATCGATTCTTCTCCTTCTGCAATCTCTCCAACTCTCCCCCTGGATTCTTCTGTCAGAGTGCTCGAACAGCGTCTCTGACCTCCGAGGCATCAGCCGTCTTCTGCTTCAATGATGGGTCCGTGACAAGACTGACAAGTCGGTGACAATCTAACTGGCTAAGCCTCCCTTTGTTATAGTATTCTCAGTGTATGTATCACCCCCCAATGTTTTAATATTTGTGTATTCCCAACTCCTGATTGGACAATGGGATGGGTAGAGGCCATCACACCATACTAATTTATTGTCATTTTCTTAGGTTTTATTGTTATATGTTCCTTTACCTTAATTTCAATTTACCATGCTTTAATTCCATCCATATTTCATATAATTTCATCTACATTGTATATAACATTTGTTTCAGTCTTCCTCTTTTTGGGTAAAGAGGTGATGTTCCCAGGCGTGTCATCTGCTTTATACTGTATTTGGCAAGCTTTCAATGTCATGGCTCGCAGACTGTTATGATTCCATGTGCGTGCGTATCATTCCCAAGATGGAGAATTCAGACAACCTCCAGGCCCAAATACGAACTAATAATAAAGTCAAAGAAAAACACATCAGAGTACCAAAATAAATTAATGCATTGTATACCACTTATTCCTTCTCTATTCCCTTTAATATATTTTAACTATAGCATTAGCAGTTTAGTAGAATGAGCAAAATGTAGTTTTTAGCACAGCATGTGCATTAGCATATGAGAGTCAAGCGGCCATCTTAAGTACTACTGCCAGCTGTAAAGAATTCCCACCTAGCAAAGGACGTCATACTACGTAGATATTTATTTTATTTATTATTTATACAATTTCTAAAGTGCACTATCACCTAACAGGCATCTTGGCGCTAGTAACTCCGAGACCATGTCAACACAGGGAAGGGGGGGGGGGGTAAATACACAGGCCTAGTTCGTGGGGTATAGCCAGGTTTTAAGGTTCTTTCTGAACGCAAGCAGCTCCTTGTTTTGCCGTAGTTCAAGAGGTAAAGTGTTCCACAGCCTGGCTGCAACCACCCCAAATGTTCTGCCCCCTGCTCTAACTTTGTTGAAGTGTGGTACTTTTATTAACATTCATCTCGAAGAACGAAGCTCTCTGCTCGGAACATACCACTCAAACATTTGCTGAAAAGAGGTTGGTCCTTTTCCATGCAAGGCTTTGAAAACTAGGCACAGAGATTTAAATGTAACTCTCTGTGTCACGGGCAGCCAGTGCAACTCCATCAATGCTCCAGAGGCAGAAGTCCGCCTTGACCAGCCTAATACCAATTTAGCGGCGGCAGACTGTACCCGCTGTAGCCTGTCTTGTAGAAATTTAGGGGACCTGAGAAGTAGAGCGTTACAATAGTCAAACCGACTAAGTATGGTGCTACGTGCTATCATGGCGTGGGCTTGATGGGGTAAAAGAGGAAAAATCTTCCTCAGAGAGCGAATAATCACCAGACAGCAACTCACCACTTTCCCTACATGCACCTCCAAGGAGAGGTTACAGTCAAATGTGACCCCTAGGTTACGAACTATTTTTACCGACTGACCGGGGTTGGAGAACTCCGGGGGCCACAGATTCATGGGCGGCCCTTCCCTGTTCTTGTGCGTTTCAAAGTGCCTCAGTTCAGTTTTAGCAATGTTAAACTGTAGGGAATTCTCCCTCAGCCATTGTGTCATATCTCCTAAACATCTATGAAACCCTTCTGCTGAGATAGACTGCTCGCCCTCCAGGGAGAGAATGAGTTGCGTATCATCAGCGTAATTGATGGCTTTGATGTTATGGCGCTTGATGATCTTCAGCAGGGGTCTCAAATAGACATTGAGAATAATGGGGCTGATGGCCGAGCCCTGAGGGACCCATGTGAAACAGGAGTAAAGGCAGATTGGTAAGGAGGAAGGGAAACTGCTTACTGTCTCCCTGAGAGAAAGGAGTGAAACCATCTAAGGGCCACTCCCGTAACTCCCACCTCACTCAACCTCCTCAACAAGATGTTATGGTTGACCGTATCAAAGGCGGCAGACAGGTCCAGCAGAATCAACACTGCTGCCTGGCCCCTGTCTGCCCGCCCCCGGAGCTCATCCATTACGGTCACCAGTGCTGTCTCCGTACCATGGGCCGGTCTAAAACCAAACTGCTCCTCCTCCAGAAGTTTGGCCCGTTCTAGGTGCGCGGACAGTGTGCCACTCACTACCCGTTCCACTACCTTGGTTGGGAAGGGAAGAAGAGATATAGGCCTAAAATTCTTCAGACATTCAGGATCCAGGGAGGCTTTTTTAAGCAGTGGTGTTACAAGTGCCTGCTTCCACTGGCTGGGAACCGCCCCTTCTGCAAGAGACTGGTTACAGATCTTACACAGCAGTGGAAAAAGTTCTACCCCGAATTCCTTCCAGTTTTTGCAAGGCAATGGATCCAGGGGGGAGCCTGACACAATACTATCCGTTAACCCATAAAAGTCCTCGATCTGGAGAGGGGGAAACTCAGAGAGAGCCTCCAAGGCAACCTCCTTCGAGCTGCCATTCCCTGTCAGTCCACCCCTATCCTCAATGAGGGCCAGCTGTTCAATTGTTACCATCGGAGGCTCTGATGTCATGCCCAGCTCCTCAATAACTCCTCAAAACTTTATTGTGGAAAAAGTTGGCAAGATTATCACAGAGCCTCTGAGATGTCGGAATGTCATTGATACAACACTCAGAGTTTGTCAGAGTATTAAGAATTTTAAAAATACAGCGGGAGCTATTTGAGGCCCTAAGAATCTCTGAGGCGAAAAAATCGGCCTTCGTTCTTTTTATGACCTTCCTGTAGTTCAGTATTTTTCTCTCCAGGCCTTTTTGTCCTCGATTAAATATTTCTGCCTCCAGGTTCTCTCAGCCCAATTACAATCAAGCTTCAGTTTTTCAGTTCCTCCCCGAACTAAGGGGCAGATGGCCTTCCTTTACTCTGAAAGGATTTTCGAGGCACCAGTGAGTCTTGGATCAGAGTGATCTTTTTACAGAAGGTGATATCATTTTCATTGACCTGAGACTAGGGCGAAAAGCAATCTTCCACCGGAAACACCTCACCATAATTTTTCCTCTGTGTCAAGGCCATCCAATCCCTCCCCCAGAATTGTATCCTCCGCTTACCTTCCATTTCATCCCAGTTGGTCATATTCAAATAGAATTTGACCAAAAAATGGTCAGCCCAATCCATATAGCTGCTCGTCTGAGGCGAAAATAAGGTCCAGCATATGGCCCCCGAATGGGTAGCTACTGTGACTTGTTGACGCAGTCCCAGCCCCTCACAAGATTGGAGTATGTTGGCAAGGCCCGTGTCCAGGGACCCGTTCGGCCAGAGATTAAAATAGCCCAAGATTAAAATTCTCCGATGTGTTGCCACCATGTCGGTAAACAAATCCAAAAGAAGTTGCTGATGCAGCAAACTAAAGAACCCTTGTGGCCGATAGCAGATAATCCTTGTCATGGATTGGCCCGTCTCACTTTTAATAGAGAACCCCAGGAGTTCAACCCCTAGAACCCGATCAATATTAATAGTCTTAAGATTCAGGGAGTCTCTGTAAATTAGCCCCACCCCTCCCCCTTTCCATCCAGCCTAGGCACATGCAGTAGTTTGAACCCTGGCGGGAAGGCCCATCCAAAGTCAACCCTACAGTCCAGCCGCGTCCAAGTCTCAGTCATACATAGTAACTCCAACCTGTGTGTCTCTACCAGTAGCTGAATTTCTGTCCTGTGCCTAGGTAAGGACCGGACATTCAGCAATCCACAGGGGAGAAGCTCCCCAGTCACGAAGTCCGATAGCGGAGCTGCAGATTCTGCCAGGGCCAGACTACCCTTACTCCTAATACCTCTGTTAAGGGCATGCAACTCGGCCGCCGAGTACCTTAAGATATTACCATGGCCTTGGGCCTCAGTTATCAGGAGAGAGGCAGCATGGCTGCGCTGAGCGCTTCCTTGGTGCTGACGGGCACAGACGGGCTCACCTTTGGCGAGCCTTCGGCGCAGTAGACGCATGCGCAGAAAATTCCCATGTTTTTGGCAGCCATTTTTAATCACTCGGGTTACTAGTTAGTAAAGCACATTTAACAGCTTTCCCTCGATGAAAAATATGTTGTGTAATGTAGAGTAGTGGGCGGAATTTGCGGAGTTGCCCTATGCAAAATTCAGCAAAATTGCAAGAAATCTCCGCGAGCACGCGGAAATTTGCATGCTTGCGGAGATTTCTTGTTGCTCCTATTGTAATCTATGCAGGGTGTCAGGGGCAGATGGGCATCTTGCCAGAATGAATCCTGACTTGCATATTTATCCAAGAAGATGCCTTCGTTTGGTGCAATTCCTCTACTCAGCTGGAGTACTTTCTACTGGCTAATCAGTAATTGAGGAAAGGAAGAACCAGTGAGAGGAGCAGAGTTTTGAGAGAAGGTGGAAGGAGGAGAAGACAGGAGTGTGAAAAAAGACAGCAGGGTGTGAGAGTTAGAAGCTTGTGAGAAGCAAGGACGAGAAGAGGGCCTTGTGTCCGAGAGGAGAGAGGGGAGAGACAGAAGCTCAGAAATGCTAGAGGGGGATGAGGGAGTGAGCTCAGACATAATGAGGGAAAGGGGAATAGAGGGACGGAGGTGTGAGAAAAGGTGTTGCGTGGGTGAGAGCAAATGTGTCTCACGTGGAGTGATGAAAGAGAGAAAGCAAAACTAGGCGAGAGAAGAGAAGAAAGTGATAGGCGGTGTGCCTCGAAGCTTCAGTGCAGGCGGTGGGAGGGCCACCGAGGGGAGAGAGAAAGGCGGTGAAGATAGCCCCCCCACACACACACCAATGGTGCAACAGCGTTGTGGCTCAGGGGCTGTTGTCGTCCGCGCCGATCCTGGCCCACACACCCCCATGCACACATACACACATGCACTCATACACACCTCATGCACACATGTTCACCCCCTGCCTCCCCAGTGGCACATTCTCCAAGGGTCTGTGCATGGTTTCTCCCCAGAGCCCCCTCGCTCTCTTCAAGACTCAACTTCTGTGAGCACTGTGCATGGTACGTGTTTGTCTGCAGCTGGGGGTACCTGCACACTCACCCCTCGGGCCTAAGTGACAGACACACTGGAGCAGGGGGGTGCAGGGCCAAATGGGCAGGGCTTGTATGCGAGTTCACATGCCTCTTGTTTGAAAGTTCAGAGACCGATCAGAGCAGCAGATGAGGAGAAAGAATCTCCAGGTCACAGGAGGAACTACACGTAGATTGCGCTCGAGAAACTCACAAAATGTTGATGCCCTTTACGTCCGCGTAATGGCTCCGTAGTTAAGCTTGCAGTGACACGCTGGTTACCAGTTTGAATCATAGAGAATGGAAAGCAAATGCATACGTCAGTCCTTCCAATATCGTTAAATCTTAAATTGGGTAACACTTAGATTTGCTATACACAGCTATTGGAAACATCAGAGGTACAGTAAAACTATTATGTAAAAAGAAGTTATTATGTATGTAGCACCAGCTAAAAAATATCAATGTGAAACTAAAGTCACTTCAGCTTTTAGCCAGCCACATGGTCGTGACTTGGATTAATGTAAACATATCTCCCGTCTTCAGAAACACAGACACCATCTTCTAGCCGTGGTCTAAGTTGCATGTAGCGCCTGAAAACGGCAGGCGCATGCATGGCGCATTCCATTTTATACATGCAGGACTTACAGAGACCAAGAGTTAGGTGCCTTCTACCACTTCCAAGAGGGGGAAGAACTATAAGGAATTGTCATCAGTAAGACCAGTTCTATTGAGCATCCTATGAATTCTTTGAGTTTAGAGCCTCGACCGAGCTCACAAGGTTTTGCTGGGCAGGTGTGCTTTCTCCCCATATCTAATGCGGTACAGAATTTGAGCTTCAACTCGGGCTCCTGCTTTATTTATATCTGTAAGTGCTTCCTGGTGAGATTTAATTAATACCTCATGCCCACGAATTCCGTTCCGCCGCGGATCACAGACGTTTCCACATTTTACGCGTACCGCGCTGAACGCGGAAATGTCGAAATTTCGCGAGTTCCACATGCGGAACTGAATATGCCGCCCAGTCAGCACACTGAGCCTGAAAGTGGAAGCAGCACTGGCCAGAGCTCCACTACAGACCACCTTCAGCTGAAAATCAGGAGACAAACCACCCCAGAAAATGTCCCAGGAAGCAGCAGGGAGCAGTGCCTCAGGAAGGAAAAGAAAAATCTAATTTTCCGAGCAGGAATCGGAATATTTAATTGAGGGAGTCTCCAAAGATCATGATCGGCTTTTCGGGAAGGATTCATGGAGGGTGCCTGAGGCGGACAAGAGGCGCAATTGGCTGTGCATCCGCGCTAAAGTAAACGCAGTGGGAGTGACCCAGCCCTCCATAGACGACCTGAAAAAGAGGTGGTATGACCTCAGAGGGCGTGCTAAGGAAAGAATTGCAGAGAGGCTGGGGGAGCGACTCGCAACTGGAGGAGGAGAGCCCACTGTACCACCCAACACCCCACTGGAGGACCTTGTGGAGGACACCCTGAATCCCGAGGCATGCGTGGAGGTAACCCGGCTGGACTCCTCCGACCCACCCAAGAATCCCAAGGTAAGTGTCATGCGACTGCGATCATGCTCCCTAACAATGGCCATGACCCCAGAGCTACCCATTATAAACCCCAGTCATGCAGACCATGCACACCAGAAAAGCCCTATTGCATTGTGGGACTTGTAGTGTGACCACAATTTCCAGGTAGCCCCATACAGCCAGACCTGCCCAGTGAGAGTCATTCCTAAGGCCTGTCAGGGAATGCTAGCCTGCTTGCATGTAGCAACCTCCCATGTGCAAGAAACATGTCATTAATCACCGTCCCATTTACATCACAGGTGGCGCAGAACAACCCAGCACCGATAGTGAGGCCCTTCACATTGACGACAATCCCGAGGACACCAAGGGAGAGGGCCATCCTTACCCTCAACCAGGACCATCACAGCCAGCACCAGCAGCAGTAGTACCACCACCTGCCCCTGGGGACAGGGCCACCCCTGCAACAACAGGCGCGCCACAACCACCCCGAGATACACCCATGCCAGTGGCACTGGCAACTACAGCTGCCGCACGGAGGCAGACAAGGCACACAGCCACTGTTCGATCACAGTCCAGCGGACTGGTGAGGGAGCCGCGCGTCACAACACCACGCGCTGGCAGGGGGGTGAATGTCCGGGTACCTGGCCTGTCTATTGAGTGTCGGATGATCCTTGTACATCAAAAGCAGGCACGTCACTTGGCAGCCATCCACCTGCAGCTGCACAAGACTGCACGTAATGTGGGATAGCTCACTGATAGCATGGAAAGCATGACTGCTGCTGTCCAGGAAAACATCCAGGTCCTACTGTCTCAGCAGGATGTCAACCGCCGCCGCCACCACCAGCTGCTGACCCCCCTGTCAGCGTACACATGCTCCAACCACATAATCGGGAATGCCACCTCCCAACTATCGCGTCACTCAATAGCGATGCAAACACAAATGGTGCAATGCTGCCAGGATGTCGCTAGGGCACTGGAGCAAGTCACCACTGCAGTGCAGAGTCTGCAGGCGACTGGCCATGGCAAGGCAGGTGGGGGGGATGATGCCAGTGAGGGCAATTCCAGCCACAGCAGCCTGTCGTTGCCGCTGGTGATGGTACCCCGCCGCAGCAGCATGTCCACTGCAGCCTCATGGGCAAATGCTGATGTGGAGGAGGTCGAAAGGTGACTGGGAGCGTCCGCCCGGAGGTGCCACTGACAATTTATTATTTTCCATGCAGGGCCATGATGATGTTACAAGCATGCCCTCCTCACAAACATGGGGATGTATGAGTCAATACAGCTCACATGCAATTTATAGAAAAAAATATTACATTATTGTGAAAAAAACAATAAGATTTATTATGCACAAGTTAATCTGACTCATGTAATTATTTCAATTGTTATGCATGAGTGAAGTGTTGGGTGAGGGGAGTGGGTGCATTGTGATTTGGGTGTGGCGCCTGTGTCCTTCAGCAGGATTCTCCCCGCGTGCATGACGCACATGTGCAGGTGGGCGGTTGTCCCCTTCCGACTCACTGCCAGAGATCTCGACAGGTATACTCCGCTTGGTAGCAATGTTATGGAGTATTGCACACACGGCCACAATGCGGCAGCTGACCTCAGGCTGGTATTTGAGGGCCGCACCAGTCTTGTGAAGTATGCGGAATCGGCTCTTCAAAAGCCCAAATGTCCGCTCAATGCAATTTCTTGTGCAGATGTGTGCAGCATTATAACGCCGTTGCTGTGGTGTGGCAGGGTTGAGGTATGGGGTGAGGAGGTACTCACGGAGACCGAGCAGTAGCGGCACCCCCCCCCCCCAGCGCCTTGAGACCCTACGGGTATGTAGCGCACTCTATAAGTGTCACTGATTGATTGATAGGCGCTGTCACCTGAATGAAAGGAGCAGAGGGTGAATGCCTGATATGCGCAGCTACATGGTTGCAATGTACTATTTGTTGGCATGTGTACTTACCTAGAAGGTGTCCTTCGCCAAGACTCCCCTGGCCAGTCGTGTGTGCATGCCGCTGTGCCGGAATATGAAGGAGTCATGTGTGCTCCCCGGGTATTGTGCCACCATGTCCGTCATGATTGTCTTAGCGTTGCACACCATCTGGATATTCGGGGAGTGGTAGGACTTGCGGTTCTGGTACATGTAACCTGTTTGTGCAGGTGGGCAGATGTGGATGTGGGTACAGTCAATGCATCCAATTACATGGGGGAATTGCGCAATGTTGTAAAAATCAAGCTTGGTTTAATTCAAGTGCTGTTGGGTGGTCGGAAATGTGATGTAATGGTGTAGCCGGGTCAGCATTGCCTTCAGGAAACTCCTTAGGCAGCGGGACATGGTGCTCTGGGAGATCCCCCCTGCAACGGCAACTATCCCCTGGAAGCTTCCGGAGGCCAGGAGGTGCAGGCTGCACAAGACCTGGACATGGATGGGCCCGGCATCGGTCCTCTTTGTTGGGTGCTGCATCAGGGGGTCTAGTTCCCGGATTAGCTTTGTAATCATTGCCCCATTCAGGCGGTACTTTGAGTAGATTTGCTCCTCAGTTTGGCCCAGAAGGGTGATCCGTTGGCAGAAGATTCGCTCCTGGATCCTGTGTCTGTTCCTTGCTGTAGCCTGGAGCTTTCGCCGCCTGACTACCATGTAGAGTCCTGGCATTGTGAAAGTCCTCATGCTCCTACTGTGTCTCCTTAAGTGTGTTTGGTCAGGCCTGCACCTGTGGCTAGTTTATTTTTTTATTTTTTTTATTTTTTTTATTGACTTCATGGTTACCACCTGGTTTGGGTTCTCCTTAAATTGCTCCTCGCAAATAGCGATTATGCAATTTTTCGCTATTTGCAATTTTTCATGAATAGGGTTTGCGATTATTTAGCAAAATCGCTAATTATTTCGCAGAATCATTGGAAACTCGCTAATTCCGATTCGCTAAGGGGGTTCCACCTAGATTCTGCGATTTATTTTTCGGTTTCGCATAATCGATCTTGCGAATTCGCTATTTGGTCATTTTTCACATTATGAATTGCATTTCTTTTAATTACGATCCCAATAGCTAATTTGCAGCTATTGCGATCGCAATTTTGGTTGATGAATCTGGCTGTATGTCCTTTATTCCAATGTCGTAATGTTGCACAAAGTATTTCTTTACTGTTTACATATATGTAATGAAGTGTTGATATTCGGGCACTTTTTATACTCTATAAATACCTACCTCTATGTCTATGACATATCATGTGATCAAACCTCTCGTTAGAGGCGAAACGCGTCATGGCGGATTGCTGGCTGTTTACTAGCACAGAATAAAACACTAAGGATTTCCACAAAATTGGGTCCACTCCTCTTTATTCTTTCTGAATAAGACAGGACTTTGTGAATGGCAACGTTCGCAAGTTATTAGTACCAAGGAGCTTTGTGGTATGAGTGGAACCCCCCTTCAACTTTGGGCATATGCGGCAGGAAGCTGGGATTCCGTGAACCGGAATCGGAAAACAGAGACTCCGATCGGAGAAAGCCACAAGAGCCCCTGCGAGTAGGGCACACGCTGCTACCGGATGGAAGGAGCCAGCGTCGACTGAAATTGATCGGAGATGCAGGCAGCCTAGTCCAAGGTAGGACAGCCAACGCAAAGCGCAGTGAAGGGTGTGCCCGGGGATAGCAGTTACATCGCCTGTTTCCCGGTCCTTAGTGGTGGCGCCATTTCTCAACGCCATTGAAAGCAACAAAATGTCCTCAGATGTGTTGAGACACAGGGAGGAGGCTGCCGAGTCTGTTTTTGTGGACTCCCCGGCTGGGGAAGAAACAGTCTCCAAGCTGGTTGAAAAAGGCAACAGCAATCCGACTATTAGAGATGTGTTCCAGAAACTGGAGAGGCTGATGAAAAAGGAGCAAGCCAAGTGGTGGGAAAATAAATCTTTGTCTCGCTATTTACAAGTGGGGCGCGTTCCCAGAGGTCTCCGCATCACATTGGCTCCCAGCTATGATAGCCCAGATCCGGCAATGTTGGCAGAATGGGCGGAGGCAAACTTAGAATCCTCAGCAAGATTGATGGGTATTTTAGTGAAATATGCCGAAAGCGATAGAATGAAACTACAGCTAGAAATTGAGAATGTGGAGACCGAACTGAGCGAAATAGAAAACAATGAAAATGCTAAAAAAAGGAGAGAGGATATGATGATCAGGCTGGCAAAAGAGGAAGATATCATAAAGAAAAGAAAAGCCTTTAAATTTGAGCGGGATTGCTTAGATTATTTAAATGGACAGATATTCACGTTTGCCCGCAGGTACGACAACATAAAAGCGAGTTTGGGCAAGTCTGTACAGAAACAGTCAGCGACATCAAGGGCGTTGACGTCATTTGCTGACCTGAGTTCGGCCCCAGAGAGCGAGGGGGAAGGGGACCCAAGGAAGACGCAGCAAGTGTGGTTTACAAAGCTTTACCTGGCGCAAGAGGTCAGCTGCCTCTGCGAGAATCGCCGGGACACTCTCAGGCCACGGATACATGCAGATCCCAAACAAAACAGCAAAGGGCAAACTACAAACGGCTCCAATGACGTAAATGCAGTAAAAGAAAGGGCAGTTGGAGAAAAGAAGGGCTATCGAGGTAAATGGAACAGATTCCAAAATCGAGGACAAGTCCGAGCACCAACTAATTAATTAACCTAACAAATGTGAAATTAACACCAAAGGAAGAGACCATTTTTGGACTTGGTTTGTCTTTCTGCCCACCGTGTGATTTTAACTACGCGAACACTCGGATGGATACCTTCAGGTTCATTAGGAAGTTAAAATTGGCCAAATTTCATCGCCTGCAACCGTGCATTAAAAAAGCGAGAATGGAAACAGCAACAAGTCCTTCATTACTTACGGCTACAGATGGCCCTGACTTTGAGGACATATGGGCACTCCAACAAGAGAGCCCAAATATAACCAATCCTAATACGCCAATGAGTGGAGTCAACATGGGCGGCGGAAGTACGCCATTTAAACTCAAGTCTACCGTTTTACCAGTCATGACTCATGACAATCTTGACGTTTATCAAGGCCTAATAACTCAGGATTTGAAAAAACTTTACATAGCAACAAATAAAAAACATTCTGTCATTAACAGACAAAATCAAGGTTATTTTAATCTGATTAAAAAGTTGGGGTCTGATCGGAATGTGATAGTGAAACAGGCCGACAAGGGCGGCAACATTGTGCTATGGGATCGAACTCAGTACATCAAGGAAGCAGAATCGCAGTTGGGGGATCCCACCTGCTATAGGAAAAGTAACATTGTGGCCATTAAAACAGCTTGGGCGGAATAGGACTCAAAGCTGATGGCCTGGCGGAGTGGAGGACTGACTTCTAATGATGAGTTTCGGTTCCTAAAAAGAGATCACCCAGTTATCCCGAGTTTTTATCTAATTCCAAAGGTCCACAAAAACGCCGAGATGCTACCTGGCATACCAATAATATCAGCCATCGGAAGTTCAGCAGAAAACATCTCAAAGTACATAGATTTCTTTTTGCAAGATTGGGTCAAACAATTAAAATCCTATGTAAGTGACACTACTGATTTCATCTGTAAATTGGAAAAAGTCAAGTGGAATGCATATTATATATTAATGACTCTTGATGCCACCTCACTTTATACGTCCATACGACATGGGGATGGCATTAAAGCCGTAGAGCATTACTTGGGAAAACGTCCCATGAATTACTTGAACCACAACAAAATGATTGTCGGAATGTTGAAATTATGTTTGGAACAGAATTTTTTTGTTTTCAACAACCAGATATATCAGCAAATGCGGGGTGTGGCCATGGGGGTCTGCTTCTCGCCGAGCTTCGCGTGATTGCACATGGGGCTGTGGGAGGAGCGGGTTCTCATGGACCAACACAAGGATATCATGTCTGAAAATGTTATGCTATATCTGAGATATATTGACGATCTATTTGTGGTGTGGAGGGGATCCAAGACTAGTGCTGTAAACTTTGTGGAACAACTAAATATGAATGTCTTTAACCTACAGTTCACATCAGACATACAAAAAGAATCAGCAAGATTTCTAGACGTAGAGGTGATTCTCAAAGACAATGGCCATTGCAACTACACTACACAGAAAGGTAACTGCAGGGAATACGTTCCTACATGCAACAAGTCAGCACCCACGTCATCTTATTCGTAGCATCCAAAATTCAACACAATGTCCAGCACTCTACGAAAGTGTAAAGGATCTATTTCTATACAGTATAATAAACAAGAAAAAACAATGTTCTTTATGAAAACTGCATCATATAGTCACAGCATTATATTCAGGCAATCCAGGTGAATCAAGAGTCTTCAGTGGTAGAGTAATGAATTCTTTATTCGGATCAAAAAGTGCATGGATTCTATCCTCGTAAAAACAATGTTGTAGCCGGTGCCTACGCGTTTCGTCCAAAAGGACTTCTTCAGGGCAGGTAATTCACTGTCTTTATTCAATCTGCCGTATCATCTAGGTTGTTATCTGCGAGTTGTTTTCTCAGCAGGCTTACACAAGCATTGTGTTAAGTGTCTTGTAAAAAAGTATTATCTTTTGGTTGGGAATCCCTTGTCTTTAAGAAGTGTCTCGTGATGTCTTTGGTAAAGATCACAGCTGAGCCGGGTTGTAGTAGGTCCAACTCATTGGTAGAGAGTGAAGATCCCAACGTCCATGGCATCGTAACCGCATCCGTAGCATCCCTTATGGGGAGATGTTAAGACTAAGACAAATCTGCAGTTCCGACTTGGATTGTGCAAAAGCTCAGGAGGAAAGCAAGAGACGCTTTATGCAAAGGGGATACACAGAGGAAACAATAGATAAAGCCATTGATAGTACAAGATCAATTACAAGACAACAGGCTTTGATCCCCAAACCCAAACTGGTAGTTTCAGAGACTGACAATAGCCAGATACAAGCAAGAGCCATTGTAGCATACAACAGACAGCATTCCAAGATTAGAAGTATACTTACCAAGAAATGGAATCTAGTGAGAGGGGATCCAGTAATCGGGGGTCTGGTAGCCAACAAAACAGAGTTAACATTTCGAAGGTCCCCATCTATGGCCAATGCCTTGGTAAGCAACAGCATTGACACCATGATTTCAGGTACATGGATGGCCTTGAGTATGGGTTTTAAGAAATGCATGTCATGCAAAGCCTGCCGCTATGGCATCAATAAGACTCACTATGTAAGTCCCTTCAAAAGCAAACCAGTCGCAATCAACAAGAGACTGACGTGTAAAATGGAGTATGCGGTTTATGTGCTGCAGTGTCCATGTGGGCTATGCTATGTGGGCAGCACTCGCTTGCCCACCCACAAACGGATTCTGCAGCACAAAAGGGCAATCTCAGGGAAAGATCAGGCATACCCAGTGGCTCGGCATTTCGAGATGCTACACGACAGTGACCCTAGACATCTCCAGTACTTTCTGGTAGATACTATCCCACCTCTTAAACAAGGTGGAGATAGGGAATCCAAACTGAGACTATTAGAAACACGCTATATACTGGAGATGGACAGTAAAAACCCGGGGGGTTTAAATGCGACGAGGATTTGTACACATGCTTATACGAAGATAATATATAGATATGATCTTTTAATTGCAATAAGAAGTCAATAGGGAATTATCTTTTCAACCAGCATGAATAGGAGTATAATAGGATAGGACTAGTAAAATAATGAAATATGAGCATTTTTTAAAATCATTCCCCACCATTTTTGGCTGGTCAAACCCTAGTTTGATCCTGAAACAGACTCAACAGCACTTTAATACTGTATATAATTTTTTAAGCACTTGCACTTATTCACTTAACACACACGTTTTTATATACAGCACCCAGAGGAGGAGTTTCAAAATAGTGACTGCGAAGTTAATCACAGGCCGTAGGCCAAGATTACTCACATGAGTTTAATCAGTAACAGTGAGGGAAGAAGCAATTATATAGTTACGACAAGGAACATGTAATAATGATTGATGTAGAGAGTGCCTCATAGGACAGTAATGTATGTATGAGGCTTAAATCGAAATATAAAACCGTTTTTTATCATATTTATATGGGTATTAAATGTGTACTTATATATGTATATATTGTAGATATATGAATTTATATTTTATACACATTGGGATTAATCTAATGTATATATTTTTCTATCATGTATTTATATTTGCAAAAAACGGACTTTTCAATGGACACTATGTCCTTTATTCCAATGTCGTAATGTTGCACAAAGTATTTCTTCACTGTTTACATATATGCACTGAAGTGTTGATGTTCGCGCACTTTTTATACTCTATAAATACCAACCCCTATGTCTATGACATATCATGTGATCAAGCCTCTCGTTAGAGGCGAAACGCGTCATGGCGGATTTCTGGCTGTTTACTAGCACAAAATAATACACTAAGGATTTGCACGAAATTGGGTCCACTCCTCGTTATTCTTTCCGAATAAGACAGGACTTTGTGAATGGTGACATTTGCAATATATATATTTATATTCACTGAAAAAACCATACGTTTCAGGGGCATTATAGTTATTTGGACATTTCACTCGTACAAAACCATTGAAATTTCCCCGTCATAGTTATTTCAGCTAACTATAACTCACGCGTCCGCAATGCACTGTTGATGACGTCACCTATTACATCACTCATGGCATGGTCAGTGACATCACTCATGACATTTCAAATGACATCACTCATGACATCACTCATGACATCATCCAGTGAATGTGTGTTTTTCTGAAAATTAATTATATATGTATATCTCAAAGTCGATGGAAGAATAAATGGGTATATAAGTGTCTTAATGGACGATTTTTTTGGTTGAAAAATTGATTGTATAACTGACTGATTACGTGTATCTTAGTGAATACATGGGTTAGTGAGTAATGTTTAAATATGTAAATATCTGTATCAGTCTCTTACTTTGTGTATAAGTGGCTGCATGGGTTGGTGAGTAGCTACATGAGTGTCTATATAGGGTATTTGTTGTTTTTTTGAGTATCAGTATGAGTGTCTAAGTGTATGGTTCGGTGGAGGGTATTACGTAGTGCATAGATGCATGAATGAGTGACTCACTGTTTGTATGTGTTGAAGACAGCATGTGTCCAGGACTCTGCATGGGTGGATGAGTGTGTGTATGTATGTGTTAGTGAGTGAATGACTGTCTCAATAGTGTCTTTATGAGTAACTACATATGTTTTAAACTAGTATATGTGAGTATTGGTGTATATAAGTGAGTATATGTGAGAGTGAGAGATTGGAAGAGTTCCTGTATAAATTAGTATGGGTTTCTATAGGTAACTGCTTAGAAGAGTAAGTATGTGTAAGTTTCTGTAGCAGTAAGTGTGGTGGTGTGTGTATAACTGTATATGCAATTTAATGGATGTTTGATACTTTAGTTGCATGTATGACTATGTGTGCGGATAACACTATGGATGAGTGTCACTGTGTAACAGGATGTATAGGTGTACAAGTACATATGATGAGTGAGTACATGTATGAGTGACTGTATAGGACTGTTGGTGAATGAGTGGATGTGTGTGTAGATCTTGGAATTACTGAATAGGTGTGTTGTAAGTGGTATTGAAAATGTTAATTTCTATTTTTGAGTGTGTGTATCAAAGGTTATATTAGGGTAAGAGGAGGTCTGCCACTCTATCGCAAGGATGATGTCATCAGTGATGTAATTTGAGATATCATCAGTGATGTCATGAGTGATGTCACTGACCATGTGATGTAATATGTGACGTTATCAGCAGTGCATTGCGGGCGAGCGAGTTATAGTTAGCTGAACTAACTATAACGGGGGAATTTCAATGGTTTTGTACGAGTGAAATGTCCAACTAACTATAACGCCCCTGAAACCAATGGTTTTTTCAGTGAATTTCTACGGTTTTTTAAATGCTAATTCCTAACTATAACGTGCCTCAAACCTATGATTTCTTTCAGTGAATTCCAAAGGTTTTTTAAATGCTAATTTGTAACTATAACGTGCCTGAAACCTATGTTTTTTTCTGTGAATTTCTAAGGTTTTTTAAATGCTAGTTTCTACCAATGCTTACAGAGGTACGACATGTGAAGAAAGAAGAAAAAATACACAGAAAGAAGTAAAAGAAATGCAGAAAGGAGCAACAGAAGACTTGTAAAAGTGCAGGAAGAAGGAAGACGTGCAGAAAGAACAAACAGGGGAGCAGAAAGAGGCCTTATTGCAAAATCATCCTGTTCCGTCAACTTTTTCAGATGGGTACTGGTGGTAACTGACTCTGACTAACCAGTCCTAGAGCCAGTGCTATGCTAAAAGACACAGAATACAGTTAAAACACCTACATATACTAGGGAACACTATGCGTCGGGGTACCCCTGTGATTACCATGTCCTCCTCTGTAAGCCCATAGTACATAATAGAGCAGGGGGATTTAAAAAACCTCTTAAAACGCCCCACAGTGCGCATTTGCACCTTGAATCCTGAGTGTCCCTTGGGTCCAACTAGCCCACCAGGTATCTCCAGGTAGTGCCACAGAGCTGCGTTGCAGAGAGGTGTAAAAAAGGGCACGGCCTAGACCACCTCTCTGCAACACAGCGCAGTAGCGCTTACTGGAAGCACCTGGTAGGCTAGTTGGTCCCCAGGGGCCCTCAGGATTGAAGGGTAATTATTTCCCCAACTTAAAACGCGCCACAGAGCGTGTTTGCACACTTCACCTCAGGCTCCATCCCCTCCCTTCACCACTGTGTAAACGCGTCCTGTGGCCATTTTAATTTGGGAGATTAAGTCCCCTTGAATCCTGAGGGTCCCTAGGCTCAAACTAGCCTACTAGGTATACCCAGTAAGCACCACAGAGCTGTGTTGTACAGAGGTGTAAAAAGGGGTGTTGCCTCTGAAGACCTCTCTGCAACACAGCTCCCTTGCGCATATTGTTGGTACCTGATGGGCTAGTTGGTCTGCAGGGACCCTCAGTATTGAAGAGGAATTAATTCCCCAACTTACAACTCGCCAGGGGGCGCGTATGCGCAATGGTGAAGAAAGGGGGCAGGGCCTGAGGTGACATGTCTGCAAACACACCCTGTGGTGCGTTTTAAGTTGGAGAATTAATTCCTCTTCAATCCTGGGGTCCCTAGGGGCCAACTAGCCCACTGGGTACCTCCAGTAAGCGCCAGAGAGCTGCGTTGCAGAGAGGTGTTCAGAGACCACACCCCTTTTTACAACACTCTGCAACTGGCGCTTACTGGAGGTACCTAGTGCGCTAGTGGCCCCGCAGGGACCCTCAGGAATGAAGAGGAATTAATTCCCCAATGTAAACCACGCCACAGGTTGTTTTTGCACACATGTCAAGTCAGGCCCCACCCCCTCCCTTCACCACTGTGCAAACGCGCCCCGTGGCACGTTTTAAGTTGGGGGATTAACTCCCCTTGAATCCTGAGGGTCCCTGGGGTGCAACTAGCCCACCAGGTACCTCCATTAAGCGCCACCGAGCTGCATTGCAGAGAGGTGTAAAACGGGGCGTGGCCTCAAAACACCTCTCTGCAACACAGCTCCCTGGTGCATACTGGGGGTTACTGGTGGGCTAGTTGGCCCCAAGGGACCTCCAGTATTCAAGGGGAATTAGTTCCCCATCTGCAAACGCGCCAGGGGGCTGGGGGCCTCCGGCGCGATGCCGGTCTTTTTCAATTTCTTTTTTCTGAAGGGGGCTGTGTGGCCCCCTTCTTTTTCTAATTAATTGGCCCTAGGGACCCCATCCCCCAGGGCCTCCTCCCCATTTAAAAAAAACAAACTTTGGTAGGGGGTCACGTGGCCCCACTCCCGATTCCATAATTGGCCCCGGAGACCTGAGGTAATTGAAATTTTTATGGTCAAGTATGTCCCCTAACGAGTACCCCATCGTCTCCATGTACGAGTTTAAAGTGCATGTAACTTCCCTCCGCAACCGAATCTGAAGACGCAAATATATTTGCGTCCAACGTTAACATGTCCTCTATCAGATCCACCATGAATGGATTGATAATTCCGTTCCTAACTATGCCTTGCCAACGTCTTTACATGATGCACTTTCACGTTTTTCCTGGCTCTGCAGAGCTAGGCCCTGATTCCTGCCATTGAACCACTTTCTGTCTCCGAAAGCTGCAACGTGGAGATGCATCCCTGACCTCTGCCTTACTTCCTGCCAAGCGAAGCGGTGCCTGGCTTGGCCTGGCCAGCCTGCCAAACATTACTATGCCTTCAAGTTATCAGTGTAGCCGGCTCTGCCTCCTCGAAAACACATTCCTGAAATAGGTAAACAGCTCCCCGGCTGCAGAGCAAAGGGCCAAGCCTTCCTGTCTCCCTCATGTAATTCATAGCTCCCGTTACCATGGTAGGCCCATGGCCCCGCGTATTGCACTTAAACACATATGCATCCAGTATAGAATAGCCTCTGCCCGAGAGACCTTTTACTTCAGATTACATCTACCCCAAATACCAGATATCAGACATGTTATAGGAACAGGTCGATCTGACATACCAGACTTCTGTCTCTTCTACTAGTGCTAAAAGTCAGACCCTCAGCTTTCTCCAGACACACGTCAATCACACGTCATACCAGCTGCGCGCGCACCCAAGTTACAGATTTCAGCTGACTCTGCAGAATCTTCTATGTATCTTCTATGTATCCACCCACTTATGACACTTTTCTGTGACGTTTCCAGCACACACCTCTGTGCACGCCTTTGTACACGCCTTTTTGCTACGCACATTCACTTGTCACGCCTACTGTATTCATTGCTATTGCACCGTTATACTATATATGTCATGTACTGTTAATAAATCGTTGACATCTTTTTGCCATCATTGCATATACCCCCGAACCCTTGTATTGATGGAATTGATTTCCATGGCTCGAGCCATCCTGAATTAAAGCCCTTATGACTCAGACACCCCGGACTCTGCCTCTCATTTTAATTGAGCTATTCTTTTACTTGTCATTATACGGAAAAAAAGTATACGGTAAATTATATTTACCACATAATTTGGCGCCCGAACAGGGACCCCTCCCCCACCCCACGCGCCGGAGATGCGTCGCAGGCCTTTCCCCCTGCCACAGCCGTGACGGACTTCTATGCGCATCTGCAGGTTTTCCTGTATCTCCCTCAGGCCTACGGAGGTGACGAAGACTGCGATCGACATCCAGATGAGGCGGTGAGGAGTGCGGAGGATCCTGACCAGAGCCCAGCCGAGAGAACAGTGTCCGAGGTGTCCAGAGGCCCACCTGTCCGAAGCGTCGAGGCGCATGCGTAGTGCGCAGCAGCAGTGACGTCGTAGCGGTCCAGTCCAGTCGAGTTTCCGAGGCCTTCCGTTCCGTGCTTCCCGGTGAGTACCGTTGCTGGGGACGCATCAAGACGGGTGCATTAATTTGTATCCGGTCAAGACGGGTTTGGGTACACAGATCCGGTCCGCACTGTTTTAGCAGTGTATCTGTGCTGTTCAGCAGTACATCTAGTAATTCAGTTATTCAGCGATTCAGTTTTGTTTTCGTTATAGAACTTGTGGGTAGTCAATATCTGTCCGAAATGTTTCAATGTGTTTAATGTCGTGGTATGAGTGATTGTTTGCATTTTTACTGTGTTCATTGTGTTAGCGTTCAACATAGAGGTAGCAATGCCTTTGTTCTCGAAATTACGACAGATAGGAACTAGGAAAGGGATACTTGAAGAAGCAGTTCCCATCCCACCTAGGGACACTCCAGGACATTTTATGTACCACAAGCACGGCTTAGATGCCATACTGTACTTAGACTTATGGGTGGATTATACCAAAGACCTGGCAGAGAATCAGAGATGGCCCGTTACAGGGACATGGGATGTCGAGTGCATCATGAGAGTAGAAGAAGCGTTATGGAAAAAGAAAGCCAGACAATCACAGAAAGACGCCATTGAATTGTGGCACAAGGAATCACATAGACGGACAGAGAAAGCACTCAGAAAAGCAGAGAAGAGTAGAGAAGATTCCGAAAAAGCTAAAGAAAAAGAACTACTAGAAGAGGGACAGCGAGTCAAAATCGAACAACATGAAAGACAGAGTAATGCCCTTATAACAGGATTGTATCCAGTTCTGGCCGAGGGCCGAGGGCCCAAAGCAACCCCGGAAATACCGAATGACCTGCCCCCTCCATTGGTTCCGACCAAAGTACGTCATAAACAGACCGCAGTAGATAGTTTCCTTTCTTCCTATTTAGATGATGAAGCTCCCGCATACGCCAATGTACCCCGACAACTGCCACTGCTGATTCCTGCTGATCAATCCACGACCCCTCCACGTCATCAACTTCCTGCACCTGTTGTCACTTCCCCTGCTGGTCCCCTTACTCTTGGTCCTAATAACCCTTTTGGTACAGATGCGACTCGGAGTCAGTCGTCCCCGATAAACATACCTTACCCACACCCATTAACGACAAGTCAGGCTCACGGTTCTGCCTCAGGAGGTGCTTCAGGAAGTTCCCATCACACTCCGCCACCCTTACACCGAGTGACAATGAGAGAAATAGCCATGTCGCGTACACCTAAAGCAAGCCCAGCCGAAAAACTTAAAGAATACCTGACAGATTGTAGATACGATCCAGTACCTGGCAAGACAAAACCCATGATGTTAGCCTCACTACGTCTACGCCGTGTTACAGACTATCTACTGTTATTACCAGACATGCCAGAACATCTAGATTCATAGATATCATTTTGTTAGAACAGGAGAAAGGCCAAAATGTGTTCGCGAAGCCATGGCACATGAGAAAGTTGAGACACAGGGTATGATATTGCGATTTCTGATTAATAGTTTGATAAGGGTACTGGACAAGCCAGGCTTTTCGCAAGAAGAGATGGAGGGTTTGTCGAGGTGGAGTCAGAATATTGCCGAATGTAAGCATGATAAAGAGAAATGTATAGCGGCCATGACTAGAAAGATCCGTAAAGAAATAATAGCAATACATGCCAGACAAGCTACTGACAAGCCTCTCGAGTCAGACGATAAAGACTCCTCAGAGGAGGATGAACCAGAAGATTCAGCAGCGACCCAAGTGCCTCCCGGCACGATAGCTTACGTAGGTAGGGCGAAACTCCCTAAACAGTATTCTCTTGATAGGCCCTTTGACAGACCCATCCGTCACCTTTTCCCGATTCCAGAGAAATGTTCCCTTGAACATGTTTTCCAAGTTACTGATAGAATCCTGAAAGAAAGAGTAGGTTATCATGAACTCACTACCTTGCGTGATCAGGAACTAGCCCGGTCCGCAGTCCAATGGGCCGGGGATGACAATATATATAAAGATGACTTAGTAGTGCAAACGTTTTTAAGTCTAACTCCAGAAGAACAGCGACTAGCTGGTATATACATGACCCAACATCTTATTGTACAGTACGAAAATCAACAATCTGATCCAGGTCCGTTGTATAATTTATTGCAAGACTTACTCCTGCATAGATGGAGAGGCCTAGGTACCGACTTGATTAATGTAATTCTCGAACAACGCCATAAATACAGAACGTTCTTGACCCCATGTTTTGTGCCTGCTCCACCCCCCAGTAAACAATCCTTTTCACCTAGACAGACAGAACCCTTTACGAGAAGTACACCCCATCCGGAAACCAGATAATACATTTGAACGCGTATATGTATATACGCCCATAACTAAAATGGAATTATTGGAAATGAAGAAAATAGTGCCTAGTCATGATAAAGATCCTGCAGGTTTTCATCGTGAAATAAAAGATATGTTACTCATGGGAGATTACACATATTCTGATATTATGAAAATACTGAAAGTGTTATTACCTGCTGGTGTTTACGAGAAACTCAAAGAAAAAGAGTGGGAGGTGGGAGACAAAAAGATTAATTGGACTGAATTGGAAGACGAAGACAAGGGTCGGACCCCAGGTTTAGGTCTTGGGGATAAGACTAAAGCGTTACCAGGATTATTAGTACAGATTCTGCCAAGATTGTTGACAACTAAAAAGGAGGACTGGGATGCGATCTCAGCCTGTAAACAGAAACACGATGAAGACACTAGCGATTTTTATTCCAGATTCGAGAAATGTTTTATCATTAATAGTGGCCTGAAAACAAGTAGCGAGTCATACCCACATCTATTTGTAACCAAATTGGTTGAGAATTCATTGCCCCAGGTTAAGAACCGTGTATTGAAAGTCGAGAGCACATGGCAAGCAAATACGCCTTCCCAAATGTTACAAATGTTACAGTACCATCAGAACAGAATCAGGGAGGAACATGATCACGAACAGAGACGTATGAAAGACACGAAAATGAAGATGCTAGTTGCTCAGTCAGTTCCAGCAGATGGTCAGAAAAAGGGTGCGACACAGTCAAATAATTCGGCAGCTCCTGTTAAAGGGACATGCAACTATTGTAAACAGCCAGGTCACTATGTGAACGAGTGTACAGTTCTGAAACACAATATCGCCACAGGTAAAACGAAAGAGAGACCACGTGCACCCAGACAGGACCAGGTCCAACACCAGGTCCAACAACATGTTCCGCAGAATGTACAACCTATGCATGTTCCACAGCAGACCGTAGCGGTACCACAGCCCCAACCTATTGCCGCAACCCAGCATGTCACACAGCAGATGTACCAGTATGCACAATCCAATTACCCCGATTATCAGCAATACACATGAAACAGCCTAGAGAGGGAGGTCGGCTTGCCTCTTATTGAGGTTCCTGTAGATCAAGAGGGTCCTTATGTACATAGTCAGGTATTAGGAAAGGATAGAAAGTTTTTGATTGACACAGGGGCAAGCAGAACTACCATCAGTCATGACGAGGTTCCAGGGGCACCCCTCTCAGGCTCACAGAATGTTTCCCTTGGATTTTCAGGAAAGCCTATTGTTAACGAAGTATCAAAACCTGTTCCCCTTGCAGTTGGTCCATTATCCCGTACTACTGATTTATTGCTTACGAAATCATGTCCAGAAAACTTGCTTGGAATAAAGACTCTGAAAGCTCTAGGAGCTGTAATGTGTTGTTCTCCGGAAGGAGTAAGGCTGTTTCTTCGTGATTTCAAGGGCCATTATGTGTTGAGAGATTTTGATCCCAGGTTACAGAATGTTCCTGCACATTTATGGGCACAAGGCCCCACTGATGTAGGTTGCATGCACATTACACCATACCGTGTTACACTCAAGCCAGGAGTAGTACTGCCCCGAATCCGACAATATAAGTTACCACCTGATGCTGTAGTGGCTTTACTGAAAATCATTGACAAGCTCATTGCACAAGGAGTGGTTGTAGAAACCGACTCCAATGTTTGTAATTCCCCTATCATTCCGATTCTTAAACGCACTGATCCAAATGCACCTCCAGTTTATCGACTGGTGATTGATTTACGAGAATTGAATAAATGCATTGTACCACAGTATCCTGTGGTCCCAGATATCTCTTCCTTATTAACAGCTATTGATTCAGAGGCGACGTTCTTTACTGTAATCGATCTCAAGAACGCCTTCTTTAGTGTCCCCATTGCTCCGGAAAGCCAGTATCTTTTCGGATTCTGTTTAAATGGCCGAAGCTTCAAATTTGCACGCGCCCCTCAAGGATTCACAGAAAGCCCCAGCATCTACAGCCAAGCATTGAAACGACAACTTGACAATATACACATGCCTCCTAATACTGCCCTGCTTCAATACGTCGATGATCTATTGATCACCGCCCGAAGTGAACCAGAATGTGAACAAGCATCACTGACAGTTTTGTTTTTCCTGGCGGACAAGGGACACAAGGTGTCTCCTTCGAAGCTACAATTCTGCGCCCAGCAAGTGGTGTACCTTGCTGTCCAAAGAAGGGAGACAGCTGACACCAGATCGTATACAGTTAATAGCACATCTTACACAACCCAAGACACAGAAAGAAGTACGAGCCTTTATTGGACTCACTTCCTATTGCAGACAATGGATTCCCCAATAAGCATTTCTGGCTAAACCACTTATACAGTTGACAACACAAGAGGCAGCGTCTTCGGCTGTCCTCCCATGGACTCAGGAACATACACAAGCTTTTGACGAATTAAAGAAAGCCTTATGTCAAGCACCTGTTTTAGCGACACCATGTTACAGCAAACCTTTTACACTTTTTGTCACAGAACGCGATGGCACAGCATTGTCGGTCCTCACTCAGGTTCAAGCAGACAAATATAGACCGTGTGCTTATTTTTTGAGCACATTAGATCCAGTAGCCCAGGCCTTGCCTGCGTGCTTAAAATCAGTTGCAGCAACAGCACTAGCAATCAGACAAAGTGATTCCATTGTATTGGGACATCAATTGACAGTACAGTTTCCACACTCTGTGGAAGTCCTCCTAAACAGAACACAGACTCAGCACTTGACTATAGCACGACTGACAGGTTATGAATTGACATTATTCCAACCACACATAGTAATCCGACGTTGCAATACACTGAATCCTGCTACACTTTTACCATCGAGCACTACAGATCCTACTCCACACGACTGCGTGGAGGTCATTGATACTATCACGAAGCCCAGACAAGACTTGACAGATGTTGCATTACCCGATCCAGACCTGACACTTTATGTGGATGGTTCATGTATGAGAACAAGTACAGGAGAGCTAGTGGCCGCGTATGCAGTGACCACGGAAACTGAAGTCTTAGAAACACATCGCATTGACACCCTGTCAGCCCAAGCAGCTGAGCTCATTGCTCTGACCCAAGCCTGTATACGAGCCAAGAACCTTAAAGTAAACATATACACAGATTCACGTTATGCATTTGGAGTCGTACACGACTTCGGTGTCCTCTGGCAGGAAAGAGGTTTTCTGACCTCCCACGGAGCCAAGATCCAGCATGGTCCCCTCATTCAAGCACTGTTGGAAGCAATACATTTGCCTACAGCCATAGCCATCATGAAGTGCAAGGCACATACAAAGGTCACAGACACAATTTCCCAGGGTAACGACTTTGCAGATCGAACAGCGAAACATACAGCCCAGACTCAAACTCATACGACTGATATGACAAAGACTGACGTATCATCACTGACACATTGCATGACAGTCAGGGACCCCACACAAGATGTCATTGACATACAGACACATGCTACTCCAGACGAAATCAAGAAAGGGGCTGAACAAGGAGGGGTCCAGACTGAACAGGGATGGATGACGAAGGGAAAGACCACATGGTTTCTCCCCGACTCTATGGTCCAAGTAATTATCAACACTGCACATAGCCCAGCACATTTAGGTGAAAAAGCCATATTAGACAGTTTACAGAACCTCTGGTTTAACAAACATTTACGAGCAGCAGCAAAACAGAAAGTGCGTACCTGCATGATCTGTTGTCAGTTCAACCCAGGAAAAGGTATTCCCGTGGAGCGAGGTGGATTTCACCCTCCCGACCATCCTTTTGAAGTCCTCCAGATGGATTATATCCAGATGGACAGATGCAGAGGTTTTAAATATGTCCTTGTAGTTGTATGTGCCCTATCCCGATGGACAGAAGCATATCCCGTCCCAGATTACACTGCTCCGACCACTGCCAAGCAGTTGGTTCGTGAATTCTTCCCACGGTACGGTTTGCCCCGTGTCGTGTATTCGGACAATGGTCAGCCATTCTCGTCCGAACTCATGAAGCAGGTTTCCCTTCTATTAGGTTATCAGTGGAAATTCCACTGTGTCCGACATCCCGAGGCAGCAGGTCTCGTGGAGCGACATAATCAGACTCTGAAAACTCGTCTTGCCAAGGTGTGTAAAGAGAAAGGAGTAGATTGGATAGTAGCTTTGCCAGTTGCCCTCTTTTACATGAGAATGGTAGCCCATTCTAGGACAGGGCCACCCCCGTATGAGGTGGTCTTCAGTAGACCTCCTAATATGTGGGGGACGCCTATGCCGAGAAAGATTACTGATGTTGAAAGTACTATGTTGACAGATTACCTTGCTTCCTTGATGTCTGCACTACAATCATGTCGTTCACAGGTTGCAGCAGCTTTTCCAGACAACACCGAGGTGAAACCGCATGAGCTGGTCCCCGGTGATGTAGTCGTCGTGCGCAACTTCGACCGGTCAAGCCCTTTGGAGCCCCGTTGGAAGAATCCGAAGATCGTCTTGTTAACCACCAGGACTGCGGTGAAACTCGAAGGCAGAAAAACCTGGCTCCACTCGAGTCATGTAAAACGCTTTTATGGACTTCCGCCAAAGACTGATTCACAGCCTTGTCACATTCCAGAGACTGATACTAAACTCCCCCTGGTAGAGAGAACTCCTCAACAGGAGTTCCGTATGAAGTTGAGGTCTAGTAAGTCAGACAGTTTAATTGTTTAAGTCCCCCTCGGGTGAAGCGGTTAGACAGTTTCTTGACATGTACAAGTTAGACCCCAATAGAGAGAGAGATAGACAGGAGATCCAGAAAAGAAATCATTATTGCAAGAATCTCCGTAGTAGATGTATCTGCACCCTGATTATTATGTTTTTTCTGAGTCTTACGTTAATTTGCATCAGTTGGATGTTATATATGTATTTTCCGATTGTACATTCTTCTAATGACACTGCAGAGCACACGTTTAGTGAACTACCACCACACGAATTGTCTTATCGACTTGCGCTGCGCAACAATACATTCATTCGTATGTTACACCATTCACACCAGATCAACAATGCTACTAACTGTTGGATATGTGGCCGACTCCCTCCCTATCAGAACTACAAGGGAGCTCTGCCCCTCTTTCCTTACCCGTTTACACATAATGGTTCCTGTGGTGCATGGTTTAGTTTAATATCCTCCTTAGACACTGAATCAAGGGTTTCCCAAGGCAAATGGATATGGGGAAACCTGAACACAGTCATGAACAAAGCATGTTTCCCAGATGAAGAAGGTCTTCCACAAATGACAGGGACCGATCTAGAAAATGAAGTGTATGGATTAGGCAATTTTACACTCAACCTCATGATTCTAAATGTTCAGTCAGAAACTAGTCCAGACTTGCCATCTATATCAGTTTTACCAGCAAAAGGTGTATTATGCGTCAGAAAGAATGGTTCAGTACATCTAGGCCATAGTGACTGTACTACTGTGGTCGAATTTAGTGATGAAGGCAAGTCTACATTCAAAGCTTCCCGACATTCCTATTTCATTTGTGGTCATACAGCTTATATACGTTTACCTCTAGACTGGGATGGTACTTGTTTCATTGCATTCCTATTGCCACCAGTTTTTCTAGCCCCATCTGACTATCACAGGAATTCCCGCCTCAATCTTGTTAGGCACAAGAGAGATCTCCCATTAGTTGATCAGACTGAAACTGCATGGGAACAATATACAGATTTCAATAAAGGATTCTTTCCTTATTTAGGCACTGTCTCCAATAGTAAACTAATCCGCAAATTGACCAGAATTCTCGAAGCAGTAGTGAATGAGACTACTTCAGCTTTGGGCAACTTAACAGAGGAGCAGTCTGCTATGAGACTTGTTGTTCTTCAGAACCGCCTTGTCCTTGACGTCATCCTGGCCAATAGGGGCGGAGCTTGTAGAGTCATCGGATCCAGTTGTTGCGTGTTTATTCCTAATAACGCGCCATCAGTCTATAAGGCCATCACCACTTCACGAAATTGCCCATCAGATACATCAGAACCCAGGCTCCTGGACTTGGTCCGGTTGGCTCTGGAGTGTAATAACAGCCTGGGGATGGAAGCTACTGTCATTCCTAGGGATTATATTGGCCATCGTATTCAGTTGTTGTTTATGTCTTCAATGTGGGCCAGCGATTTGCGGCTTGTGCGCCACAGCTTGTATTCTCCGCTCAAGTTCACGTTCCCATTCTCGAAGAAAGAAAGAAGAACAAATGATGTTATATGAACAGATAGATGGTCTCATGAAAATAGATATATCCTAATGGGTCCGTAGGGGACAAGGAGGGAATGAGGTAATTGAAATTTTTATGGTCAAGTATGTCCCCTAACGAGTACCCCATCGTCTCCATGTACGAGTTTAAAGTGCATGTAACTTCCCTCCGCAACCGAATCTGAAGACGCAAATATATTTGCGTCCAACGTTAACATGTCCTCTATCAGATCCACCATGAATGGATTGATAATTCCGTTCCTAACTATGCCTTGCCAACGTCTTTACATGATGCACTTTCACGTTTTTCCTGGCTCTGCAGAGCTAGGCCCTGATTCCTGCCATTGAACCACTTTCTGTCTCCGAAAGCTGCAACGTGGAGATGCATCCCTGACCTCTGCCTTACTTCCTGCCAAGCGAAGCGGTGCCTGGCTCGGCCTGGCCTGCCTGCCAAACATTACTATGCCTTCAAGTTATCAGTGTAGCCGGCTCTGCCTCCTCGAAAACACATTCCTGAAATAGGTAAACAGCTCCCCGGCTGCAGAGCAAAGGGCCAAGCCTTCCTGTCTCCCTCATGTAATTCATAGCTCCCGTTACCATGGTAGGCCCATGGCCCCGCGTATTGCACTTAAACACATATGCATCCAGTATAGAATAGCCTCTGCCCGAGAGACCTTTTACTTCAGATTACACCTACCCCAAATACCAGATATCAGACATGTTATAGGAACAGGTCGATCTGACATACCAGACTTCTGTCTCTTCTACTAGTGCTAAAAGTCAGACCCTCAGCTTTCTCCAGACACACGTCAATCACACGTCATACCAGCTGCGCGCGCACCCAAGTTACAGATTTCAGCTGACTCTGCAGAATCTTCTATGTATCTTCTATGTATCCACCCACTTATGACACTTTTCTGTGACGTTTCCAGCACACACCTCTGTGCACGCCTTTGTACACGCCTTTTTGCTACGCACATTCACTTGTCACGCCTACTGTATTCATTGCTATTGCACCTTTATACTATATATGTCATGTACTGTTAATAAATCGTTGACATCTTTTTGCCATCATTGCATATACCCCCAAACCCTTGTATTGATGGAATTGATTTCCATGGCTCGAGCCATCCTGAATTAAAGCCCTTATAACTCAGACACCCCGGACTCTGCCTCTCATTTTAATTGAGCTATTCTTTTACTTGTCATTATACGGAAAAAAAGTATACGGTAAATTATATTTACCACAGACCGCATCCCCTGGAACCTGGCCATTTTTTTTTCAATCACTTTTTTGAGGGAGGGCTGCGTAGCGCCCCTCCTTCGGCCATTTATGGCCCTGGGGACCCCATCCCTCGGGGCTGGCACTCTCTGTTGGGGACTGTGAGGGTCCCCAATCCCCCCACGTTCCTGCCAGCTCTCCGCGTCATGCGGGAGCCGGCATTGCTTTTCCACATGGGTAGCTGCTAAGATGAAGCTCCCCGTGTGGAAACGCAATCGTCTTTGGTATTTGGAATGGAGAGCAGGCTTCCGGCTCTCTCTTCCAAATACCAAAGCACAGGGCGGGAGCCCCGAGGCTCCCGCCCTGCCATAGCAAACTACAGTGTCCCGGTGGTTAGCATCCCCGGACACTGCAGGAGCTGGCCCTGGGGGATGGCGGTCCCCAGGGCCATCTAGAGCTCCAGGAGGGGGGCCGTGTGGCCCCCTCCCAACATTTACAAAGCCCCGGGGATGGTGATCCTCAGGGCTTGGGAGTCCTTAACGGAACCCAAACTTAGTGTCCCAGGGAAGTGGCGGTTCCCGGGGCACGTGGGGGGCTCAAGCCCCCTACACTGGATTATTTATTTTAAAATTAAAGCCCCAGGGGTTTCAGTCCCCGGGGCTTGGGGTGCCTTTAAGCCCCCCAACCCATTTCTTTTTGAAGCCCGGGGGGTGGCGTTCCCCCGGAGCAGGGGGGGCTGAGAGCCCCCCCTCACATATTTGAGAAAAGCCCCCGGGGTGGCGGTCCCTGGAGCTGGGACCCCCTCTGGGACCCCCATTACATAAAAAATATGCCCCCAGGACTTGGCTCCCCAGGAGCTAAATACTAACGAAGCACAGGAGCCCGCGATTCGTTTTTTTCCTCAGCCGTATCCGTGGATTCTACACGGATTTTCCAGTTTAAAAATATATTTTTTTTGGGGGGGGGGGCCCTAGTGGTCCTTCTGGGACCCCCTAAGCAGGCCTAGGGGTCAAGGAGTTTCTACCCTGCCCCTTTTGCGTTTTGCGCACTTGTATGACTGATTTCGTGTGCCTCGGCTACCAAGGCACAAGATGGCTGCCAACACTTCCTGGTTTGGAGTGTTGACAGCCAATTAGCATACAGCTCGTGATGGGAAGGGTAAGCGGATCCTCCGCTGCCATAGATATATATTGGTTTTTACTTTTGATTTTCTCAGCAACTACTGAACGGATGTACTCCATTTAACAAAAAAGGGTTCTTTCTGAACCAAGAACTACCTCTTTGTCAATGAAATGTGGTTCTGACGAAATGCATTTAAGTTTTGTTTATTCTATGTATTTTAAAAATATCACTGTATTTTTAGACGGATAGATAGTCTTTTCATTATGTTTGTTTGTCACATGATTGTTTATTTACACACACTGAAAGAAAGACACCATTACTCACGATCAAGGGGTTGTCCCCGAAACGCGTTGGGTCTTGACTGAAGCTTGAAAATAAAACACTGCTTGCAACATTTGCATGCTGTTTGTGAAAGAAAGGGAACAGCATTTCCTTTGATATTTAGAGATTCGCCGTCTCGCCGAAGAACGCCGCTGTGAGAGGCAAGGAAGAGGCGACAGCGTTGCTTGCAATGCTCAGCTGTGGGATATATATATATATATATATATATATATTACCTACTGGCTATCGCCAGTAGGTATATATAGTTAGGATTAATTCCCTATGGGATTTCTGAAAATTCTATGTCTAATAACTTTGGCGTTTGTGGACGGAATCGGCTGAAATTTTCAGGAAAATGGCACATTTTGTTTCTGAGCAGCCCCTGAAAATTTGGTGGGGTTTCGTCAAGGGGGGGCTGAGAAAAAAGGGGGGTCCCAAAACGCGTTTTTTGCATTGAGTTTTCCATAGGGCGGTTGGACTCACTTTTAGCTCGAACGGCTGAATGGATTTGCACGAAACTTGGCAAAATTGTAGGGACTGTTAGCCCGATGTGCCTTTGCTAGGTCTCAATATATGTGCTCCAGTGGATTTTGAGAAATTAACGTTTAAATCAAGATATATATCTGTAACAGCGCTCCGGGCAGCGCTCCGGGCAGCGATCCGGTCCGCTTACTTTTCGCGTTTCGGAACTTTGCGTGCAGAAAGCTGATTGGCTCTCCGGTGTCTGTCAACATTCTAAACAGTCCGGAGCGGCCGCCATCTTGTCTCTCGGTAGGATCGAGAGAGAAGAAGAGGTGAAAAACGAAAGGGGAATTTAATGAAAGGGGGCAAGGTATCCCCCTCTTGACCCCCTAGGAATGTTGTTGGGGTTATTAAAGGGTCCCGTGGGGAAAAGAAAAAAAAATGATTTTTCACGGTAGAAGCGTTTCCCGGGCCGCGAACTGGGCCGCAAACTGGTAGCGAAACGGGAATTCGCCATTTTGTGCTTCGTTTTAATTGTTTAGAGACAAAAATTATCGCCGCACATCGGCCACAATGCATGAATATCGTTGAAAAGTCAGCGATATTCATGCATTATCCAGCAAATGCTCTTAGCCATGTTATCCACCTTCCATTGGATAACATGGCTAAAAACTGCTCTGTGCGTGACGTTTGTTATCGTTCGATTCGATGGAAATCAGGAAGTGTTGAACACCATTTTGTCACTGCGAGTAAATATTTTGTTATAAATGAATCCTTATTGATAAACATTGTCTGCGCCATCTTGCGTTTTTGTCCAATGCCACAATTTTGTCGTGCACGGCAGCCATTTTAGATGCCTTGACCAGGGCCACTCTCTGCACGCCGCCGATTCTCAGCATGGCTCCCCACCCTCGCACGCATCTCCCCCACGCAATGGTCACCCCCGCTCTCTCTCTCATGCATGGGACATATACTTCCCCCATCTGCGCTGCTCTTCTCTGAGAATCACACCCTGTGCCCGCTCGACACCTCCCTTTCACCCTATTCACTACCGCACCCTCTGACACTCCTCTTCCTCTGTGTCCGATTGTCCAGGCCGGACCTAGGCTATCACCTAGCCCTGCGGATGTAGTTTATGGCCCCAGCTGTAGAGTATCCAGACATGCCAACCCTCCCGATTCAGGCGTGAGACTACTTATTTCAGTGGTAGTCTTTCGCTTCCCGATTCCTGCAAGGAAAAACCCGGGGGCATATTACCAAAAACTAGCGGCAATTTTTGTCTCTAACTTGTTTAGAGACAAAAATTATCGCCGCACTTCGGCGAATTTTATCGCACATAAACCTTGCTATTAGCAAGGTTTATCGCAAATGCGATAAAAAACGGCCGCAATGCATGAATATCGTTGAAAAGTCAGCGATATTCATGCATTATCCAGCAAATGCTCTTAGCCATGTTATCCACTTCCCATTGAACAAGCGCATGGTCTTTTAAAGATTTGTGAAGTACTCGGGGCGGCGGTGTGTGTGTGCCCTCTTTCAGGAGCGGGCGGGGGGGCACTGCCAGCAATTTGCAGGCCAGGCAGTGTTCAACACGTGCATCACCCTTTCTCTGCCTGCTAATGCGCTCCATGCTTCGGAAAGGTAAGAAAAAGAACGTGCATTTGAGTTTGAAATGTCCGATCTTGTAGCAGTACACTTGCAAAGCCCACACATGACAATAACCCGATTCAAGGCCCCATTCACCCGATTTTAAAAAAATATATAGTACTCCAAGACAGTTACATTTTAAAATTTTATTAACATTTAAATATAACGAACGCAACAAAAACTGTAAATATATTTAACCATTTTTTGAAATTAACCAGAACTATAACGATAACAACAACAACAACAATAATATAACTTTTATGCCTAAATTACGCAAACATTTAGCTAATCTGCTAAAGGGGGGAGTCGCCATTTCTTTACAATAATCAATAATGAAAAATCCACATCAATAGGGTTGCCCGTTTTCTCGATGCAGCACTATAGTGCAATATACACAGCACCTGGGGTGTCAAGAGTGAACAGGTCTTTCTTTGTTCCTTAAGATGTTATCTCCGAGAATGCTGATGCATTGGTGTCTGTACACTTCTTTGTCAATTCTGTCAAGATGATAACTGCTTTATAAACAGACGATATCTTTGTTTAGTCATTAGTGTTAAGTGTGTCTGAAACTACAGTGCCCTTCTGTTTTTTTTTCTTCAGGCTCTACAGAGTTTTGTGTGTTGTTCTTTTGAGCGACAATTATTCCAGAGGTTTCAGGTTCACTTGTTTTGTCCTGCAGTGAGTTAACAGCTTTAGAGAGTTCATGTTTATTTACTATGTCCTGCTGTTCGTCAACTGCTTCAGAGACGTCAGCCTCATTTTTTATGTTTCAGTAGATCCTGGACCTGCCCGGCCGCGCCCAAAATGGCGCCGGTGTAAATGGGACTCGTAACTGCTTGTTCTGTACTGGTTGCCCAACCTTGATATCACGAGATACATATGCAGTTTTGAAGCACATGGCGGAGGCTTGTCTGCTGTAGTGGGGCGCCCCTTTATCGTTTCAGTCGCCATTCCGCCCGCTTTTGCTACACTGTGCCTTTTCCGCCATTCAGCTGTTTAGCGCCCGCTCTTACGGCTACAGCGTCTCGCTCACCATGTAGTTGAGTTGCTCCCACTCTTGCGGTGCAGCGATAGGCGGCTGCCACAGGACTCTTAAAATGGCGGCCGGCTCTTCGGATTTGGGCCTGGTCCAGTAAAATGGCCCTGGGACACCTTGGAACTCGGACGCTTGTCTGCCAGGGCTTGGGTTCCATTCTCGAAAGCGTCCCCTCAGCCTTGAAGATTGTACAAAAGTCTTGGGGGCCCTCGACTCCCGCAGGCTTCCGGTGGGGAGCGGCTGCCATGATTGCTTGCGGAATGGCCACGATGGAGCTACGAGATGGTGGTGCTCTCATGGTGACGCCAGCTTCAGTCTGAAACATCCAGAAACAAGGTGGGGCTTTCATCGTTTGGGGAAAAAAATGTTTTAATCCAATGAAAAGTGTTATTTTTAGGTCACATGACCTAGTCTTACATAATTAGGAAAAGAAAAGTAAAATGAACCAATGAAAAGTTTTATTAACAAGTCACATGACCTGTTATGCTTACGTTACGCGCTGCACGGCGCGCTCTGGATCGTTTCCGGGAAGCTGCGCCTTGCGCACCGGAGCACTTCCGGGTGCGCTAACGCGTCGCGTCATATGACGCATTACGCGACAATGCAGGTGCAGAATATAGTCAAAATGTCTCCACCAACCAGCGGTCGGAATACAACCGCTTTCAGCAGTCCAAAAAGTTCGGTCAAATCTTAAGAGCGGGAGCAACTCAACTACATGGTGAGCGAGACGTTGTAGTCGCAAGAGCGAGCGGTAAACAGCTGAATGGCGGAAGAGGCACAGAGTACCAAAAGCGGGCGGAATGGCAACTAAAACGGTAAAGGGGCGCCCTACGACAGCGTGTCTTCAGGTGAAACGGATTGTGGGACAAGGTCCAGAATGAAAGATTCTTCAAAAGGGAAAAAATTCCGCTGGACCCCGGGAGCCGGCCGCCTATGCCGAGGGCGATCTCAGGCCTCACCAGGGCAACACGACTTGGGGAGGGGGCAGGAGCCAAGCGCCCCCTCTCAGTCCGCGCCATCTCACCGCCCCTCGGGGGCCTCCGTCAAGCGGTTTAGGGAGGCACCGTATCACATTGTTTTCCAATGCAGTCAGGTCCACAAATGGACCCCACTTACTTTGAATAGTGAAGCTGCAGCAGGTGCAAATAAGGTTTAAACAGTGTTACAAGAGCTGCTTAGAACTCTGAAGTATGGCACTCAACAACCAGGACTTATGCCATTTATGTAAGGCAGTGACATGGAAGCAACTCAGGGACAAAAAGCATGAATGAACATTCACGTATGAAAATCTTATTTGGAGAAGGGGTAGAATCCAAACGCCCCCTGCCAGTTCGCGCCACTACACCGTATGTGGAAAATCTGAAGCCATCATTCTACAAACTCTCAACGCTTGTTATCAGTGCATGAGTTTCATGCTCGATCGATTGAGCTAGCCGGATCGGGCAATAAAAAGTATAAAATAGTTATGTAAATAGTTATTTAATAAAATGTTTTACTCTGTTTCTTTGGTGGTGTGTTGTGTATATTTATAATATTTGCATAGGGTTTGCCGTTATTTTGGGCGGTGTGGGTGGCGGAGTCGAGCTGTTTTGCAGCCCTCATGGTGTGGAGCTCAGTTCATTTCACTATTTTCGTATTTCTCATGAAGGGTTATTCCTAATGTTTGTATTTTACCGAGATCAAAAAGAGATCGAATTAGTGGTCTACTGATTTTGCTCGATTACTTTTATTTTTTTACACGATTTTTCACTATCTGCAAAGACTAAACAGAGTATTGCGACTTTGTGCTTGTTTGTAAATAGAGAATGATCCAAAGAGAACCAATTGTAAAACAGTAAATGCTTGGATAATAATCAATCAAATGGAGAGACAAGCAGGTACGACGGATTACAACAGGGGTAAAGGTCTGAGTTAACTACCGTTCACTATCTGCAAAGAGAGAGTACTACTAAGAGAAAAGAGGGGAGTGGGGGGGGGGGGCAGCGTTCAAAGCACATCAGCGTGCATAAACACGAAAACGTTTTTACCTATCACGTACTTGACATTTGACAGCTTTTGATACTTGCTATTAAAAAACCATTGAAATTCACAGAAAAAACCATAGGTTATACTCCATATATAGTTAGGAATTTGCATTTACAAAACCTTGAAAATTCAATGAAAAAACCATTGGTTTTAGGCCATATATAGTTAGGGATTTGCATTTAGAAAACCTTATTTTACTCGCATAAAACCATTGAAATTCCATATATAGTTATAAGCGCTAACTATATATCGCGCACCCGCAATCCACTGCTGATGATGTCACATATTACATCATTCATGACATGGTTAGTGACATCACTGATGACATCACTGATGACATCTCAAATGACATCACTGATGACATCACTGATAACATCTCATTTGACATGACTGATCACATCACTGATGATATCATTCATGTGATAATACCATGAACCTCTTCAGACTCTAATATAACCTTAGATACAATCAGTGTAAACAGACAGTCACTCATCCATGGAGTTACTCACACACCTAGTCAGTTATGCCAAAAATCAATCACACCTCCATTTTCTCAACTATACAGTTATACACACCTTACTTATTCAAACATATACTAACACATATTTACTTTACTCTCTTATGCAATCTCTGATACATGTTCACAATGATCCATACAGCCACTCACACATTCACTAGCTCTTATGCACAGTTATTTATAGATGTCAACTCTCACATGTACTGTGTTTTACATATGTACTTAATTTGACATGTAGCACTGAGATATCCATTCACTCACTAATACACTCATTCACAGTCAACCGCCCATACAGCTGTTTCCACATGCAGTTGTGAATCTATACATATAGTGAATCAACTACTCACACATCTATGTACAGAGTCACACACCTCCCAGCCACCCATACACACACACTCAGTTTCCCATACAAATACTTGGACAACCAATCAATAACCCATACAGTTACTCATATAGCTACTGAACAACATATGCAGCAGTTTGTAGAACAACAGATATAATGATGCACAAATTAAAACAGTTTAGTCACTAACCCATGCACTCAGTGAGACACATTTAATCACTCACTCAATCAGTCAGTCATGCACCTAGTAAATCCTTCATCCAGACACCTATACATGCACTCATTCTTCAATATGTAAAACATGTTTTAACTTTACAGAAACATACAGTCACTGGATGTTGTCATCAGTGATGTCATCAGTGATGTCATTTGAGATGTCATCAGTGATGTCATCAGTGATGTCACTAACCATGTCATGAATGATGTAATATGTGACATCATCAGCAGTGGATTGCGGGTGCGCGATATATAGTTAGCGCTTATAACTATATATGGAATTTCAATGGTTTTATGCGAGTAAAATAAGGTTTTCTAAATGCAAATCCCTAACTATATATGGCCTAAAACCAATGGTTTTTTCATTGAATTTTCAAGGTTTTGTAAATGCAAATTCCTAACTATATATGGAGTATAACCTATGGTTTTTTCTGTGAATATATATATATATATATATATATATATTCACTGAAAAAACCATAGGTTTCACACCAGTTCACACCAGTTATAGTTAGGAATTAGCATTTAAAAAACCTATTAAATTCACTGAAAAAACCATACGTTTCACACCAGTTATAGTTAGGTGGAAATTTTACTCGCATAAAACCATTGAAATTCCCACGTTATAGTTAGTTGGTCTCACTATAACTTGCGCGTTCAATGCACTGCTGATGACGTCACATATTACATCACTCATGACATGGTCAGTGACATCACTCATGACATCACTGATGACATCTCAAATGACATCACTGATGACAACATCCTTATGACAAAGTAGCAGACCTCCTATCAGCATAAAATAGCCTTTGACACACACATTCAAAAATAGAAACTAACATTTTCTTAAAAAAGGAGAAACCAATACCAATTACAACAACTTATTAGGTACCAATTACAACAACTTATTAGGTACAAGTGTTATAAAATAAATAAATAAATAAATAAATACAATTCCAACATCTACATACACATCCACTCATTCACCAACAGTATTGTTGGTGAATGATAGGGGGAAATGGAAATTAAGAGTAAAATCAGGTTGGTTAATTCTGGTATAGTACCATAGTGAATCAATCTTTTATCCAAACTCTTAAACCATTCGTCCTATATCCCTGTATACATATTTTCTCCTATGTCCGCCATTTGTCTAACTGATCCCAATTAATTTCTGAGATTTGTAAAGTCTACTAGTCAATAAACTATGAAGATTCCAGTATATATCAGAAAAATCGCATTTCTGTAGAGATGCGCCCTTTGTACTCATTACTAAGAATTCCAAAATTAAAGGATAATAAAATAAAATATCTATGTCAGTGTCAATATTTAAGCCGTGCTCTTATTGTTAATGTATATATTTTGTGGAGTTGTTGTGCCCGTAACCATATCTTCTATCCGTGATGCACATTATCACTCCACAACAGCCCGGTTTCTAGAAAAGGTAAAGGCAAAAGTAATGATTTGTTTCATAGGTAACCATAGTGGTTGAATATATACATCTAATACAGTTTCATCTCAATATCTCAATTTACAATCTAAGTCTATGTCCTCCAAGTAATCAGTTTGTTTTCAATACACCAAATTGCATCCAAATAATAATATATAAACAAAATTCATAAAATTTAAAATCAGATTGTCATGGAATCTGAGTATCCAGAAGTGGGCTAAGGAAGATTTTGGTCAGAAAAAGTTGTCTTATAAATGTACATACAATTCTTCATCAATATTCATACCCATAGGGGCGATACTGCCTGCCTGAAGGATGAACTTGGACTCTGCTCTATGCAGTGCTGTCACTCTGTCTCTTCCTCTCACATGTTTGGGAATTGAGTCTAGGCCAAAAAATGTTGCCTTGGTCCAGTCCCCATCATGATGAGTATGGAAGTGTTTGGCCGTGCTGTAGGAAAAGTCCTTGTTGGTAATTGCACGCCAATGTTCCAGGATCCTCTTCTTGACTGGAAAGGTTGTTGACCCAATGTACCATTTGCCACAAGGGCATGTTACCACATATACTACAAAGTCTGTGGTACAGAGGATTTTCTTATTTATCTTCCATTTTTTGTTCACCCTGCTGAGTACAACCTCCCTCACATTGGTACTGTATCTACAAGCCTTACATTTACCACATTTATGGAATCCTCCCTTTGCCTCCAGCCATGATTTTTTCTTTTCCATATGACTCTGTACTATTAAGTCTTTGATGGATTTGCCCTTCCTGTAGGTTATTGATGGGTGTTGGCCTAATCTCTCTTTCAGGATTTTGTCCTGTAAAAGGATATCCCATCTTTTCCTTACAATCTTGCTGAACTCGGGGGATTGGGTATTGTATGTGGTTATAAGTCTTATGGGAGAATTGGATGTATTCTGTGTACTCCTGGGTGGTCTGAATAGAGCATCTTTCCGGTCAATCTGAGAAACTCTCACCTCACCCTTCTTCAGCATATTAGGATGATAGCCCCTCACAGTAAACCTCTCACGCATTGCTTTCTTGTGTCTCTCAAAGGATTCTTGGGAGCTACAATTCCTTTTGGCACGTAAAAATTCACCAAAGGGAATTGCCCATCTAAAACTAGGGGGGTGAAAGCTGGTTGAATGTAGTACCGAGTTCCCAGCTGTTTCCTTTCTGAAGATTTCAGTCTCAATTTGATTTTCAACAATCCCTAGTTTTATGTCTAAGAAGTCAATGGTACTCTGACTGTGTTTCATTGTGAATTTTAGGTTTAAAAAATTCAAATTAAGTACATTCACAAATTTCAGTAGTTCCTTCTCACTTCCCTCCCAAACAAAGAAAATATTGTCAATAAAACGAAGCCAGATGTTCACCTTACTTGTCCATTGTTCTAGGGTATCGTTCCTGAGCACCTGCTCCTCCCACCAGCCCACCAAGAGGTTAGCATAGCTGGGGGCAAAGCAGGTGCCCATCGACGTGCCCTGTATCTGTTTGTACAAGTTTCCATCAAATAGGAACACATTCTCTTCAAGACAGAGCTCTATCATTTGTAGTAGCATTCTAGAGTGGGCTTCCAAATGTCTACTTCTTGCCTGTAAAAAGTACTCACATGCCTTCAAACCATCCCTGTGTCTAATTGATGTATAGAGACTCTCTACATCTAGGGATACTAACCAGAAATGGGACTCCCAATTGATGTTTTCTACTTTCTGAAGAAAGTCTTTAGTGTCCTCTATGTGTGATGTTAGTTCATTAACATAGTCCTTAAGAAAGTAATCTACGTAATGAGATATATTCTCCAGTAAGCTATTGATGGAGGACACAATGGGCCTTCCTGGGGGTTCTGTTTGGTTCTTGTGTACTTTTGGAAGTAGGTAAAGTGTGGGAGTAGTGGGATTTTCATTAATTAGGAACTTAGTTTCGTCCCAATTCAGTAGTTTGTCATTATTCCACTCACGAATGTGTTGATGTACCCTGTTTTGCAATTTGGCTTAATAGGTATGGTCAACTTTAACATAACATGCAACATCTGACAATTGTCTTATCGCCTCTTTAACATACATTTTCTTGTCCCACAGGACTACATTACCGCCCTTGTCTGAGGGCTTGATAATAATTGAGTCATCATTCTTTAAGTTTGTTAGGGCTTTTCTCATTTCTGGTGTTATATTCTGCTTTGCTGGAGGTTTATGTAAAAGTTTGAGCATGTCGTTCGCAACCAGATCATGAAATAAATCAATATTGTCGCTTGGCAATTGTGGCCTTTATCTAGACCTAGGTTTGAAAGGGGTCACTATAGTGTTAGATTGGGTCCCAGTTATGGATTTTAAGGTGTTTTCCTGGGTGATGGGGGTTAATGTCTGGGTTTGTGCTAAGTCTACTGCACCCTCTTCATGAAGGCTTTCTAGGGCATTCTGCAAGTCATTTCCTATTTCCTATTTCAACTGTGTCTTGTATCTGGTGAATAGGTTTTTTATTGGAGTGTATTTTATATAGCTTCAGCTTTCTAACAAACATGTACATGTCTATGCGTGTTTGTGTATAATCAAATTGTAGATAAGGACAAAATGTTAATCCTAGTCTTAAATCTTTCTCTTCATCAACAGATAACTGTCTATTAGATAAGTTCATTACCGTTAACTCCTTATTTTGTGCATCCATTATTTGTTCTTGGGCATCTGACTTTTGTTTCCCACTCCAGAATTTCTTGTTTTTCCATCGCCGCTTTCTTCGCCTTTTGCTTTTCCCCTTCCTCCTCGGCCTTGATATCGTGTTCGCCCTCTGATGGATTGCTCGTTGGCCTCTATCATGAGGCGCATTTCGTCGGAAAAAAACGTTATATCCGACCCCAGTTGTACATTTCCATCCAACGAGCTTGCGTCAGAACTAGTGAGGAACGTGGTTTTCAAACTTTTTCGCAAAAGTTAAGATCCTTCAAGACATATAGTCGCGCTCATCACGCTCGAACTTTCGCTGTTTCCTGGCTATTAAGTCCTTTTCAATTTTTTTTATTTTATCATCCACCATAGATATAGTCTTTGTCACCTCAGTTTGGTCAATATCTTTTGACAGGTCGTCAAGAAGCAGTTGTATCTCCTTTAATAATTCATCGTGTTCCTCCCATGCATTCTTGACTAGGATCTGCATCATTGTTTTAGAGCAGGCGCTGGTGTTTTCACGCAATGCTTTCAGGACCTCAGGTTTGGGTTTATTCAGCGTTGGAACGATAAAGATTCTTAAGCCTCTGGGTACGCGATCCATCTCAATGTAGTTTGTCAGAGATGTCGTCTCCCACCACAGGCTAAGTTCTTTTTTTCGAAGCCTTTCCAAATGATTGTCCTTTTGTTTCAATGATGTCACGCCCGTCAGGGCTGTCTCTCCAGATCCGCTCCGGTCAGTACCATCGGGCGCTTTCTTTTTCTTAAAAATGATTTACAACGAGGCCTCCCGCCCCTTTAGGAACTCCATTGCCCAGAATGCAACGCGGCCGCCTGGCTGTGTTTGTACCTGGTCGCGCTAACGGCAACAGTTGCCGTGCGAGCTCTGGTTGCTGATTTCGCCGCTCTCCTCTTACCCTGCTCGCTAGTTTTCAGCATCGGTGTAGGGAAGTTTAAACCCCGTGCTCGATCCCGCTGGGGGAATCCTCACGGGCGAAATCTTCTGAAGGCCGGTGGGCAGAGATTTCCTGACTCCACATCAATTTTAATTCCCGGCACAACTCTTCGCCCTTCCAAGCGAGCTGGGGCTTGTCTCTTGAGCGGGCTCCACCGCTCTGTTAAATCCACGAAATCCGATCGTCTATCACAGAGATGACAAGCCACACCAGCCAGGTATGTTCAAGATTTGTTTATTGGGCAAACAAACAATATATATATATATATATATATTGCTGCTCCATAAAACACCATCCTGCGAGTCACTCTCGTGGTGGGTGCTGTCACACGGTGGTGTACCGCGTAAACATCAGCGCTCCAAAATTCTCCCCCAAGTTCTTTCAATGGGAAGAAATACAGCACTCACGGGATCTTCAGCTTTAAACGGATTTTATTCTTAAGACAGACGCGTTTCGGGAAGCGTCCCTTCCTCGGTGTCTACAAGAACGCGCTGTGTGGCTACATTTTTCAAGAGCCTGTGTTGCATGATAAACATAAATGAGGGACCAGGCTGCATATGTTAACATCAGCGCCATCTTAGAAGCTGTATTTGCGCACATTGCCAGAATGTTATTCTCAAAGCTAGAATAGTTTTACACTTGATTTACACGTTTATGTTACAATCTTGCCGTGGATCGGCAATGGCAATCCTTTATATGGATTGCACCCCCTCTAATTTACAATTTGCCATCATGCATAGTTTATCGGTTTCGTCTACCCATATACAAATATTTACATTACATGAGGGAGAAACGTATCCTACTATTGATACGTTTTTTAAAATAGTTCTTTAGTCTAAACACATTATTCAAAGCATACCAAATGCTACATTTTCCAATCTAAGCCGTGGATCGGCTATTGCAGCCTAAATATGGCTGCTCCCACCCTCAATCCATTTAAATTGATATATAAGGCAAACAATAGCCCCAATATTCAATTTCGGCTCTGCTATACAGGTGAATTAGATCAAAACAAAACAAAAATATCACCTCTCAACCCGTCTTTTTACCTGACATTTCAATAATCAAAGTTATCAACTTTACAATATCTAGAGAATCACATATATGGCGATAGGATACCAGGTTCAAGGAACAGACAACACTATTTACAATTGACCAGCCATGTATCAGAAATTCATATATGTCAATGATCTATGTGTGATAAATTACCATTCAATTTTAATGTATCTTTAGCCCAAATAAGCTGACAGTTCTTCTCTGATATTCAAACCACCTGGTGCCTTTGTTTCTAGGTCCACTATGTAGCGTGACTCTAGTCTCCTTAACTTTTGTAATTTATTGCCTCCCCTCATGTTGTCTGACACATAGTCCAAACAAAAATATTGTAACAGACTCCTATCACTAGTATGCTTAATAGCGAAGTGTCGTGCGACAGGGTAGGAGAAGTCTTTATTTGCAATAGCTCTCATATGTTCAAGGATTCTAAGCTTTACTGGGTTGATGGTGCTTCTGATATATCCCAAATTGCATTGACAAGGCAGACAGTATACGGCATGGCTGGTATGGCAGGACTTACATTTATTAATCCTCCTACCTCCTTTGACTTCATATGTTACGGTGCGTTTACTCGAGGTGCAAGCTTTGCACCTCCCGCACGGGAGGAAACCTTTTGCATTTTTTAAAGTCCTAGTCTTTTTTACCAATGGTTCAAGATGGCTATTGACTAGTTGGTCTCGTAGTGATTGTGCCTTTTTATAGGTTATAAGTGGATTAACAGGAATGAACTTGAAAAGGTCTATCTGTGTTTGTGTATATTCCATACAGACATTGAGGCATAAGGTCAGTCCCAGTTTTAGAACGGATTCTTCACAGGGTGTCAAGATTCTGTGGGATAAATTTATGATCGTTAAGGAGTCTGGTTGTACTACCACCGGGCTCCTCCTTTGCTTCTTGTTATTCTTGTGGTTGCACTCATTTTTGCTCTTCCCCTTCCCCTTCCAGCCACCTCTTCTGGTTTTTCGTTTCCCTCGGGGGGTTTGTTTTTACCACCTGTCAGCCACTTTTGTCTGATCAAGTTGAACTACTGCTGAAAAGGGGTTTTAGTAGATACATTTGATGGTCCTGCAACCTCGTCCCCTGAGACTTCTCCCTCAGTTACCTCTGACTCCAAGGTTTCCACCCTGGACTGTGTTGTAGGGCCAGCGGTCAGGCTCTTCTTGGCTAACTCTTTGCGTGTTTGTAACTTTTGGCAAAGGTTAATACTCGGCCCAGAGTATAGTCCTTTTCATCTCGGTCAAATTTTTCTTGTTTTCTCATTTTGATTTTCATTTCATATTTCTCAAGCCTTTTCTTCATTGCTGTGCGTAGAGCCTCATGCTGGTCTTTGTCTGGATTTTTTAATAGTTCTTCTTCCATGGCTTCGATCTCTTTCACCACCTTATCCCGGTCACTCCATGCAAACTGTACAAGGATCTCTAACATTCCTTTGCATGACAAGGCTATATGCGCAGCCCATGCCTCCAGCAACAGGGGATCCGGATTTTCGTATGCTGGGATTGTAAAAATGCGTAACCATCGCAGAACTCTTTGAACTTCAATGTACCCTTGTAGGGAGGTACCCTCCCACCATTTCCGTAACTCCCTTTCATAGAGTTTCTCTAATTTCAGATATTGGTTCATTAGTGTATTGTCAGCCTCCTCGACGACTTTCAAAGGAGGTGGGTTGGAGAAGTCAGGGTTTTTGTTTTTGAACATTCCTCCTGCCGCGTCTCTGCGCTCTGACATGTTAAACATAATGTAGGTCTAGGTGGGTCAGTGTGGTATTCCTGGTCATAGAATATCACCCCTCCTGTCTGTTTCAACGCTATTATAGTCCCTCGCCTTGCCGCTCACTGAGACTTTGGAACTGGTGCACTTTTTAAGAGAGAGCAGTCTCTACAGGCTTACAGCACTTCGTCGTCGCGGTGTTGCGTTTATCCTGCTCTCCCCGTCCTCAGTATGTCGTTTTAAGGATTCCTCTCTCGTTCAATTTAACAGTGGCGGCGGTGCACTCGCTAATAATTAATTCCTGCTCCAAAAACACCATTATGCAAGTCACTCTTGTGGCGGGTGCTGTCACACGGTGGTGTACTGCGTAAACATCAGCGCTCCAAAATTCTCCCCCAAGTTCTTTCAATGGGAAAAAATACAGCACTCACAGGGTCTTCAGCTTTAAACGGATTTTATTCTTAAGACAGACGTGTTTCGAGAAGCGTCCCTTCCTCTGTGTCTACAAGAACGCGCTGCGCGGGGCCATTTTTCAAGAGCCTGTGTTGCATGATAAACATAAATGAGGGACTAGGCCGCATATGTTAACATCAGCACCATCTTAGAAGCTGTTTTTGCGCACATTGCCAGCATGTTATTCTCAAAACTATAATAGTTTTACACTTGATTTATTTATTTAATGTAGCATTTGATATGCTTTGAATAATGTGTTTAGACTAAAGAACTATTTTAAAAAACGTATCAATAGTAGGATACGTTTCTCTCTCATGTAATGTAAATATTTGGATATGGGTAGATGAAACCGATAAACTATGCATGGTGGCAAATTGTAAATTAGAGGGGGTGTAATCCATGTAAAGGATTGCCATTGCCGATCCACGGCAAGATTGTAACATACACGTGTAAATCAAGTGTAAAACTATTATAGTTTTGAGAATAACATGCTGGCAATGTGCTCAAAAACAGCTTCTAAGATGGCGCTGATGTTAACATATGCGGCCTAGTCCCTCATTTATGTTTATCATGCAACACAGACTCTTGAAAAATGGCGCCGAGCAGCGCATTCTTGTAGACAACGAGGAAGCGACGCTTCCCGAAACGCGTCTGTCTTAAGAATAAAATCCATTTAAAGCTAAAGATCCCATGAGTGCTGTATTTCTTCCCATTGAAAGAATTTGGGGGAGAGTTTTGGAGCGCTGATGTTTACGCGGTACACCACCGTGTGACAGCACTCGCCATGAGAGTGACTCGCAGGATGGTGTTTTTGGAGCAGGAATGGATTACTAGCGAGAGCACCGCCACCACTGTTAAATTGAACGAGAGAGGAATCCTCAAAACAACATACTGAGGACGGGGAGAGAAGGATAAACGCATCACTGCAACGACAAAGTGTGGTAAGCCTGTAGAGACTGATCTCTCTTAAAAAGTGCACCCATTCCAAAGTCTCAGTGAGCGGCAAGGCGAGGGACTATAGCAGCGTTGAAACAGACAGGAGGGGTGATATTCTATGACCAGGAATACCACACTGACCCACCTAGAACTACATTATGTTTAACATGTCAGAGCGCAGAGACGCGGCAGGAGGAATGTTCAAAAATAAAAACCCTGATGTCTCCCAACCACCTCCTTTGAAAGTCATTGAGGAGGCTGACAATACACTAATAAACCAATATCTGAAATTAGAGAAACTCTATGAAAGGGAGTTACGGAAATGGTGGGAGGGTACCTCCCTACAAGGGTACATTGAAGTTTAAAGAGTTCCATGGGGATTACGCATTTTTACAATCCCAGCATACAAAAATCCGGATCCCCTGTTGCTGGAGGCGTGTGCTGCGCATATAGCCTTGTCATGCAAAGGAATGTTAGAGATCCTTGTACAGTTTGCATGGAGTGACCGGAATAAGGTGGTGAAAGCCATGGAAGAAGAACTATTAAAAAATCCAGACAAAGACCGGCAGGAGGCTCTACGCACAGCAATGAAGAAAAGTCTTGAGAAATATGAGATGAAAATCAAAATGAGAAAACAAGAAAAATTTGACAGATATGAAAAGGACTATGCTCTGGGCCGGTTATTAACCTTTGCCAAAAGGTACGATCAAACACGCAAAGAGTTAGCCAAGAAGAGCCCGACCCCTGGCCCTACAACACAGTCCAGGGTAGAAACCTCGGAGTCAAAGGTAACTGAGGGAGAAGTCTCAGGGGACGAGGTTGCAGGACCATCAAATGTATCTACTAAAACCCCTTTTTTTCAGCAGGAGTTCAACTTGATCAGCAAAACTGGCTGAGGGGCGGGAAAAACAAACCCCCCGAGGGAAAAGAAAAACCAGAGGAGGTGGCGGGAAGGGGAAGGGGAAGAGCAAAAATGAGTGCAACCACAAGAATACCACAAGAATACCAAGAAGCAAAAGAGGAGCCCGGTGGTAGTACAACCAGACTCCTTAACGATCATAAATTTATCCCACAGAATCTTCACACCCTGTGAAGAATCTGTTCTAATAATGGGACTGACCTTCTGCCCCAATGTCTGTATGGAATATACACAAACACGGATAGACCTTTTCAAGTTCATCAGAAAAAATAAACTACACAAATACTGTAAGGTCAAACCAACACCTAAAGAAATTAAACGTCTCAGAGTGAGCCAAAGGGAGACTGACCTATTGAGTGTCAATGACTTGACAGCATGCGAACTCTGGGAAAATCTTCGAAATGAGAATCCTTTGGATGACAATGAGACTATTGCCACATTGACTCAGAGACTGGATAATGTTGGGATAGAGCAGGAAGCACCAAGCAGTGGTTTGAAACTGACTTCAAAATTTTTACCAGTAAATGCGGCCAATGCCATTGATACCTTCTCGGATGCGGTCATCAGGGATCTGATGGCGATGCGGGTAGAACAAACCCCCAAACAGTATTATAACATCACGAAACCCCAAAGACAAGCCGTGAAAGCTTTGGCTGAGGATACATCTATTGTATGTAAGCCCTTGGATAAAGGAGGCAATATCGTGATACAGTCACGGGAGAACTACGTGGAAGAAGCAATGCGTCAACTTGGGAATAGGAACTGTTATGAACCAACTACTAAAAAGACTTACCAGGAGAGTATTGGGAAACTATATAACTTGCTGAAAATATGGCACGACAAACAAATGCTGGACTTAGAGGAATATTTGTTTTTGAAAACCATCAATCCTACGTTGCCAACGTTCTATCACTTACCCAAAGTGCATAAGGACATGGAACACCCGCCCGGGAGACCAATCATCTCCTCTAGTGGGGGACTCACTGAAAATCTTTCTAAATTTCTGGACCACTTTCTGTTTGAATCTGTCCTGTCACTAAAATCATACATCAGGGACTCGACAGATTTTATTGAAAAAATTGAGACGATGCATTGGCTACCAACATACAGCATTACAACACTCGACATTACCAGCCTCTATATGTGTATTGAGCATGCACAGGGTTTAAAAGCTGTGGAATATTTCCTGAACAAAAGGCCATTAAAAATGGCAATGCATAACAGAATGTTGCTGGAGTTTGTCGATTTCTGTTTAAGAAATAATATCTTTTTTTTCAGGATGACATCTTTAGACAGGCGTCTGGCACGGCGATGGGCTCCTGCTTCGACCCCAGCTATGCTAATCTTTTGGATGGCTGGTAGGAGGAGCAGGTAGCTTGGGCCCCTGGAAATACAAAATGGATGGATAAGGTTGTGGCCTGGTATAGGTACATTGATGACTTGTTTCTTGTGTTGGACGGTCCCATAGAAGAGGCTGAAAGCTATATAAAATTGCTTAATACTAACACCTGCAACCTACGGTTCACTGGCCAGGCAAGCAAATAAACTGTTAATTATTTAGATCTGAAAGTTGAGGTCAGTGAAAGAAAATTAAAAACTTCACTTTACCAAAAAACAACTGCAGGAAACTGTGTTTTGCATGCGTCTACCAGTCACCGACGTAGCTTGATTAACAGCATCCCCTATGGGGAATTTTTGAGACTGAGACGCAATTGTTCATTTGACAGTGACTTTGAAAAGGCCGCCGATGAAAGTGTGGGTAGATTCCTTGAAAGAGGATACAAAGATAATCTCTTACAGGAAGCATTGAATCGAGTATGTAAACAATCTAGGGTGTCGCTCTTTGTTAAGAAAAATCGACCTAGTGGGATTGGGGAAGGAGGCAAATTCAGATTAATTACCCCTTACTCCATGAATTCAAACATATTAAGGGCCATTTTAAAGAAACACTGGCATGTCTTAAAGACTGACAACATCATTGGTCCAGTTATTCCTGTTACTCCACTTATAACCTTTAAAAAGGCACGATCACTACGAGACCAACTAGTCAATAGCCATCTTGAACCATTGGTAAAAAAGACTAGGACTTTAAAAGATGCAAAATGTTTCTTCCCGTGCGGGAGGTGCAAAGCTTGCGCCTCGAGTAAACGCACCCTAACATATGAAGTCAAAGGTTGTAGAGGAGGTAGGAGGATTAATAAATTTATGTCCTGCCTTACCAGCCATGCTGTATACTGTCTACGTTGTCCATGCAATTTGAGATATATCGGAAGCACCATCAACCCAGTAAAGCTTAGAATCCTTGAACATATGAGAGCTATTGCAAATAAAGACTTCTCCTAACCTGTCGCACGACACTTCGCTATTAAGCATAATAGTGATAGGAGTCTGTTACAATATTTTTGTTTGGACTATGTGTCAGACAACATGAGGGGAGGCAATAAATTACAAAAGTTAAGGAGACTGGAGTCACGCTACATAGTGGACCTAGAAACAAAGGCACCAGGGGGTTTGAATATCGGACAAGAACTGTCAGCTCATTTGGGCTAAAGATACATTAAAATTAAATGGAAATGTATCACACATAGATCATAGACATATATGAATTTCTGATACATGGCTGGTCAATTGTAAATATTGTTGTCTGTTCCTTGAACCTGGTATCCTATCGCCATATACGTGATTCTCTAGATATTGTAAAGTTGATAACTTTGATTATTGAAATGCCAGGTAAAAAGACGGGTTGAGAGGTGATGTTTCTATTTTGTTTTGATCTAATTCACCTGTATGGCAGAGCCAAAATTGAATATTGGGACTATTGTTTGCCTTATATATCCATTTAAATGGATCGAGGGTGGGAGCAGCCATATTTAGGCTGCAATAGCCGATCCACAGCTTAGATTGGAAAATGTAGCATTTGATATGCTTTGAATAATGTTTTTAGACTAAAGAACTATTTTAAAAAACGTATCAATAGTAGGATACGTTTCTCCCTCATGTAGTGTAAATATTTGGATATGGGTAGACGAAACTGATAAACTATGCATGATGGCAAATTGTAAATTAGAGGGGGTGCAATCCATGTAAAGGATTGCCATTGCCGATCCACGGCAAGATTGTAACATACACGTGTAAATCAAGTGTAAAACTATTATAGTTTTGAGAATAACATGCTGGCAATGTGCGCAAAAACAACTTCTACGATGGCGCTGATGTTAACATATGCAGCCTCTTCCCTCATTTATGTTTATCATGCAACACAGGGTCTTAAAAAATGGCGCAGCGCACCGCGTTCTTGTAGACACCAAGGAAGGGACGCTTCCCAAAACGCGTCTGTTTTAAGAATAAAATCTGTTTAAAGCTGAAAATCCCATGAGTGCTGTATTTCTTCCCATTCAATGAACTTGGGGGAGAATTTTGGAGCGCTGATAATATATATCCAGTGAATGTGTGTCTTTTTGAAAAATAAATATTAGTGAGTAATATTTTCATTTTTAAATATATGTATTAGTGTTTCACTTTGTGTATAAGTAGCTGCATGGGTTGGTGAGTAGCTACATGTGTATGTACATGGGTTATTAGATGTTTTTCTTAGTATCAGTATGAGTGTCTATATGGTTTGGTGGGGGTATTACTTAGCACATAGTTGCATGATTGACTGACTCTCTGTATGTGTTTTGAAGACAGCATATGTGCAGGACTGTATGGGTGAATGAGTGTGTATATCTGTATGTTAGTGAGTGAATGACTGTCTCACTAGTGTCTTTATCAGTAACTACATATGTTTCAATCTTGTATATGTGAATATTGATGTACATAAGTGAGTATATGTGAGAGTAAGAGATTGTAAGAGTTCCTGTTTAAATAAGTATGTGTTTCTATAAAGGATTGTTTAAGAGAATAAATATGTTTAAATTTCAATAGAAGTAAGGTGGTAGTGTATGTATAGCTCTATATGCAAATAAACGGATGTTCAATTGTTTATTTGCATGTGTGAGTATGTGTGTGAGTACCTTTTGGATGACTGTCAGTGTGTAACAGGATGTATAGGTGTATCACTACATATGATGAGTGAGTATATGTATGAGTGAGTATATTGAACTGTTTGTGAATGAGTAGATGTGTATATAGATGGTGGAATTACTGAATTGGTTGTTGTAACTAATATGGTTATCTCCATTTTTTTATAAATTTTAGTTTCTATTTTTGAATATGTGTTTCAAGGGTTACATTACAGTGAAAGGAGGTCTGTCACTCTGGCACAGGGATGGTGTCATCAGTGATGTCATGAGTGATGTCACTGACCATGTCATGAGTGATGTAATATGTGATGTCATCAGCAGTGCATTGCACGCGCAAGTTATAGTGAGTCCAACTAACTATAACGCGGGAATTTCAATGGTTTTATGTCAGTAAAATTTCCAGCTAACTATAACTGGTGTGAAACCTATGTTTTTTTCAGTGAATTTAATAGGTTATTTAAATGCTAATTCCTAACTATAACTGGTGTGAAGCCTATGGATTTTTCAGTGAATTTCAAAGGTTTTTTAAATGCTAATTTCTAACTATAAGTCTCAGTTCATAAGTAAGACTGTTAGCGCTCTAGTTGTTCTTTAGAACACTCTGGGACATTCTGTCATTGGGCTATATTTGGGCTACATCTGGCTGATATTTGGGCTACATTTGTTTTTTTTTGTCTCTGGTGGCCATCTTTGGGCGACATTGGGCTACATTGGGCTACATTGGGCTACATTTGGGCTCTAACATATATATAGCCCAATGTAGCCCAATATATATTTTTTCAAAGTTAATTTTCGTAAAAACCACTTGAGCATATATCTTGAGACATAGCAAAGGCACATCGGGCTACCAGTCCCTACAATTTTGCCAATTTATTTGTTTTTATATTGTTTTTTTTTTGCGCCCCGGAAAGCGTAGTTTTATGAAGCGCCCCCGGGCGCGCACCGGGGAGCGTCCCGTAAGCGCCAATATCGCGAACGAAAACATGATCGTGACGTATCGCGTAGCCGCGACCGCGTGATACGCACGGCGTAAACGCACCCGGAAGCACTCGAGCGAATACGATCGCAAAACGTAGGCGTCTGACGCGCTTACGCGACGCGCCCCTGGGCGCGCCCCGGGGCGCGTAGCGTAAGCCCGTTGGGTCATGTGACCTGAAAATAACACTTATCATTGGTTCATAACAGTTTTGGTTTCATAATGATGAAGCCCCTGGTCATGTGACCTGAAAATAACACTTTTCATTGGTTCAATACATTTTTTTTTTCAAAAGGATGAAAGACCCCACCTTTTTTCCTTATTCTGACTTTGTCCTTTGACTTAGGAAGACCTGTTTGTACCTCTCTGTACCTTTTTGATCTTTATAATGGCTTCAGTAGCAGCAGCAGCTGGTGCATCTGCACCACCACCACAACCACCAAGAGGACCACTACAAGATATCATTGGTGGTCAACAAGAGGAGGAAGAGGAGGAGCAGGAGGAAGAGGGGAGGAGAAGATGGCTTGAAGAACAAAATACCCCATACCAGCCAAGACCACACATTATATGGGAGTTTTTTTCGATCCCAGAGGGGAAGAAAAAAGTAAATGCAGCCAAGGTGACTTGCCTAATCTGTGGCATAGAACTTTCTAGGGGGAACCCTAATAAAAAATATTCATTTGGAAACAACACGATGATTCGCCACATGCAGCACAAGCATCCAATAAACTATTCTGCTGCAGAGATGAGGGTACTGGCCAGTAACCCTCCCCAATCCACAAGCACCACCACAAAAAGAAAGCAACCCACTCCGTCGGCACCAGAGGAAAGTGAGACGATGCCTTGCATTCAGCCACGATTTGCAGATTTCCGAATTATCTGTAAATATTGTGGGAAGACCATCTCCTACGGAGAACAAAGCGTAAAGCTCATCGTCCTTGCTGGGGACAACCACAAATGCCCCAATAAACCCTAATTATTTCTTTTCTTTTTTTTTTTTGCTCCAGTTGAGCCATTTCCAATTCCCTGTTTTTTCGTTTCTCCCCATGAAAAATACAAAAAAGTATAAAACTGTTCAGAAAACCCCAAAAAAGTTTAAAAATTTCAAAAAACAATAAAAAAAATATAAAACAACAAAAAGAAGAAAAAAAACAGTTCTTTTTAAAGCTACCCCCAATTTCTAAAAAAAGGCTACATTTAAATAAACCTTTATTATCCATTTTTCCCCATGGGACGCTCCCCGGTCCGCTCCCCGGTCCGCTCCCCGGTGCGCGTACCGGGCGCTCCCTACCCCCGCGCAAATAAAAAAAAACAATTTTTTTTGTTGCCCCGCTGGGCCCTTTTATGGCCCCCACATCAAACCTAGGAGGTCAGGGGGGGTCTATCCCTGCCCCCTTATGGTCATTTCCCCCTTTGATTTTTCCACCTCTTATGTCTTGATTTTACCGAGACACAAAATGCCGGCCGCTCCGGACTGTTTCGAATGTTTACAGACACCCGAGAGCCAATCAGCTTTCTGTGCGCAAGTCGCGTGGCGTGCCCGGAGCGCTCCCCGGAGCGCGTACCGGGGCGCTGCCATAGATATATATATTTTTTTAACCTAAATTATTCAAAAAACACTGGAGCACATATCTTGAGACATAACAAAGGCACATCGGGCTACCACTCCCTACAATTTTGCCAAGTTTTGCCAAGTTTTGTGCAAATCCATTCAGCCGTTCGGGCTAAAAGTGAAACCGACTGCCCTATGGAAATGGGGAAAACACGTTTTGGGACCCCCCTTTTATCTCGGCCCCCGCTTGACGAATCCCCCCCAAACTGTCAAGGAAAGAGCGGAGCGGAGCGGGCCATTTTCTTGGAGAAATTTGCGAAGATTCGTCCACCGGCGCCAAAGTTATTCCCAATAGAATGTTGCGTATTTCCTATGGAAAGTAGATCCTAACTATAACTACCTACTGGCGACCGCCAGTAGGTAATATATATATATATATATATATATATATATATATATATATATATATATATATATATATATATATATATATATATATATTCCAAACGAAACTGCTCAAAAGACGGAGAACCACACAGGTAGGTTTCTTTCTTCAATTTTATTCCAAACGGCATCTCAGGTACACTGGGACCCCACTTCCAGTAATATCACCGACGGGCTTCGGGTGTATCCCTTCCTCATGGCGAGAATCGCTAAGTGAGACAGTCAATATCGGAATCATTAAATACAGTTCCCACCCCAATAGGCGTGGTCTTTGCTGGCATGCTGGTCCTTGTAGTGCACAGAACATTAATGGTTCTTTTCATAGAGACAGGTGATGTTTGCGTTAGCCCGTTGCGCAATTTAATTCTCCCACCAAGAAAGGTATTTTTGAAAATGATTTTCTGTTTTCGAAGCTGCAAGGCTTCTGGTAGCAGTTATTTTTGGATTCCTCCTCACTGCGGCATCATTAGCACATACTTGCATGCATGCTCTTACCTGGGAGACTCCCGAACGTGTCCGTGTCCTCCGACTCAGCACGTCAGCGCTCTACCAGGTATTCTGCGAGGTGCCGCGGTGTTTGTTTCCTCCGATTCCCGGCTGCTTTTTAAGATTCTTTCCACATTCAACAGCATTCGTAGCTTTAATCAGCAGCTTGACTTTACTCCTTCGCGGGTTCACGGGTCTCGATGCCGGGTTCTCCTCTGTCTGTTTGGTTACTTTCTCTCACTTTGTCCCGTCACAGAGGGAGCACTTTCAGTCGGTGCCTGCGTTGAGACGAGGACAGTGTCTCATAAGTATTTCAATACAAAGATAGCGCGGCACACTTCTTGGTGGTTTCAAGTTGGTTTATTACAAATCGCAAGCAAAACTCCTACACGTTTCGAACCGTAGTCCTTGTTCACGGCAGTGTTCTACAAGTGTCCCTTTTCTATTTCACTAATTATACTATTACACCTCATTGTGTCTTGCGGTGCATTCTGGGCTATGTGATTAATATTTCAATAAACTTTATTGTGCAAGTGCAAATTGCGCATTTTGGTGCCTAAATGGCGTTAGTGTTTGTCAGTGGGGTTAACTATTATTTACTTCACATGCAATGCAATGCTGATGATGTCAGTCATGACATGGTCAGTGGCATCACTGATGACATCTCAAATGACATCACTGATGACATCATCCACTTAATATCCGATGTACCTCCTCACACCTTAATATCACCTTTCATACACCCACTCTATAATACAACCTTTTTTGAAACAATAGACACACCAATACCAGTTAGTATATACCCACTCAGCTACATATATATGTATACTTGTACACCCATACAGACACTCAAAAACCGCCACTCACCCATAGAGTCACTCACACACTTAGTCAGTCATCCAAAGAATAAATCACACTGCCATTTACTCACCTATACAGTTATACACACACCACCTCACCTATTCATACAGATGGTAACACATACCTAATCTCTTCTACAATCACTGAAACAAGCACTCACTCACCCATATAGCCACTCTCACAATCACTCAGTCACACACACAGTCACTTATATACTCCAACACTCAAATAAACTGCCTTTCACATATGCAGTTACTCATCCATATACCACTGAGACATCCATACACTCACCAACAAAGCCATATGCACACTCACTCATCTATACAGCCTCTCGCAGATGCACTCATGAAACCATAAACCCAGTGAATCACCCACTCACACATCCATACAGGGAGTCATACCCACCCCCAACCACCCACACAGAGACTTAGGCACCACTACAGGTACTCAGACAACCAATCATTAACCCATGTAGACACTCATGTAGCTCTTCACCAACCCATGCAGTCACTTACACACCAACTGATACACTGATACAGACATTCACAGAGATTAGTCCTTCACCCATGCATTCACTAAGACATTTTTAATCACTCACTTACACAGTCAGTCACGCACCCACTAAATCATCTATTCAGACACTCATTCTTCAATACAACTTGGTGAATATATATATGTCATGTGATCAAGGGAGGGATCTCCCGAAACTCGTTATGGCGGCGATGGCTGAATAAAATGAATGCACAATATTACGTAAGAGGATTTTGAGTGTAAGCGAGGAGAAAAGGATATATCTATATATATATATATATATATATATATAACATTCTTAAACGTTTAAAAAGCACTCAGTCACTGGATGATGTCATCAGTGATGTCATTTGAGATGTCACCAGTGATGTCACTGACAATGTCCTAAGAGATGTAATATGTGACGTCATCAGCAGTGCATTGCAGGGGAATGAGTTATAGTTAGCTCAGCTAACTGTAACAGCCGAATTTCTCTGGTTTGGTACGATTGAAATGTCAGCCTAACTATAACGTCCATGAAGCCTCTGGTTTCTTCAGTGAATTTCTAAAGTTTTTTAGATGCTAATTCCTAACTATAACATCCTTGAAACCTATGGTTTTTTCTGTGAATTTCTAAGGTTTTTTAAATGTTAATTTCGAACTAAGCCTACATAGGTAGGACATGTGCAGAAAGAGGAAGAAAGGCGCCGAAAGAAGCAAGAGACGTGCAGAAAGGGGGCAGAGAGGTGCAGAAAGAGGCAAGAGATGCACAGAAAAAGGTGAGAGAGCTACTGAAAGAGGCAATAGAAGTGCAGAAAGAAGCAACAGAGGTACAGAAAGAGGCAAGATAACTGTAGTACGATGGAAGAGAGGTGCAGAAGAAGGCAAGAGAGGTGCAGAAAGAAGCAAGAACAGTGCAGAAAGAATCCACAGAGGTGCAGAAAGACACAAGAGGGGTGCAGAAAGAGGAGAGAGAAGTGCAGAAAGAAGCAAAAGAGGTGCATAAAGAGGCAAGTGGGGTGCAGAAAGAAGCAAGAGCAGTGCAGAAAGAACCAAGAGATGTACAGAAAGAGTCAAGAGAGGTGCAGAAAGAGGCAAGAGATGTGCAGAAAAAAGGAAAAAGGGTGCAGAAAGAAGCAAGAGAGGTGCATAAATAAGCAAGAGATGTGCAGAAAGAGACAAGTGAGGTGCAGAAGGAGGCAAGAGAACTGCAGAAAGAGGCGAGAGAGTTGCAGAAAGAGGCAAGTGAGGTGCAGAAGCAGGCAAGAGAACTGCAGAAAGAGGAAAGGGAGTTGAAGGAAAAGGCAGATGGGGTGCAGAAAGAGGGGACAGGTAGGCAGACCGAGGCAAGGGAGGTGCATAAAGAGGGAAGAGGGGTGCAGAAAAAGACAAGAGGGGTGCAGAAAGAGGCAAGTGCGATGCAGAAATTTGGAACAGAGGTACAGAAAAAAGCAAGAGCAGTGCAAGAGAACCAACAGAGGTGCACAAAGAGACAAAAGGGGTACAGAAAGAGGTAATAGAAGTACAGACAGAAGGAACAGAGGTGCAGAAAGAGGCAAGAGAGTGGCAGAATTAAGCAACACAGGGGCAGAAAAAATCAATAGGAGTGCAGAAAGAGGCAACAGAGGTGCAGACACAGGCAGGAGAGGTACAGAAAGTGGGAACAGGGATGCAGAAAGAGGCAAGAGAGGTACAGTAAGAGGAAAGAAGAATGCAGAAAGAGGCAAGAGGAGTAGAGGAAGAAGCAAGTGAGGTACAGAAAGAGGCAAGAGATGTGCAGAAAGAGGCAAGAGAGGTGCAGAAAGAGATGAGCAGAAAGAGTCAAAAGAAGTGCAGAAAAAGAAAGGGGCAGAAAGAAGCAACAGAAATTCAGAAAGAGGCAAGAGAGATGCAGAAAGAAGCAAGAGTGGTTGGCACACCATTGATACCAATTTAATACCCACATTTAGCAAATAGGTAACACGTGACCATTGTAGGTTTACAAAGGGCCTTCCACATGCTGCATTTTTGGTAGCATTTGAGCTGTTTGAGCTATAAAACAAGTTTTCTAGTTCAAAATCTGCAGATTATGCAACAGATGATGGATTATGTGGCAAATGCGGAAAAATTGTGCGAATGTAGGTGCAGCCAAAGAGTCACATAATTCCAGTGGCCCTGCTCATACCTCTGACTAGGTCCTGAAGTGCTCGTCAGTGGTTCCTTCTTTTTTTGTCTCTTTAAATTCATAATTTAGTTTCAATGGAAACGAGGAAGACTAAACCTAAGGTTATCACTCCACAACACAGCCTACCATATCACATAATTACTCTCCATAACACATAATTCCACTCGTCATAATTCCTATACACCAAATACGACATACTTTCTATCAAATTCAAAGTATATCCACCTAATTTCACTGCACATCATACCACATAACTCCAGTACACCCAACTTACACCCACTCCACTCCAAGAAACATTAGTAAAACACTTGTACATTTACAACGCCAATAGCTCTAATTCTCCCAAATGTGAAACCTATTACATTGCAAATGCTTCTTTAACTAGTAGTCGCGTTTGAAGACAGGTGAAGAAAGGGTGCTGGGCCTCCGACCAGCGCTCGGGAATTCTGCTGCGTAGGACTTACAGGGGGTACCAGGAGGGCATCTAGGCTCCCAAAGTCCCTCAGGAGAAAAGTGGACTTCGTCCCTCAACCAGTACTGTGCCTGGAGGCACATTTGCAGAGTAGTGGAGCAAGGTGGGCTTCGCCTCCGAAGACCTCTTAGCCCTTCCACTGTGTAGAGGTAAAAGGAGGGGTAGTTGGCCCCAAGGACAACCTTGGAGGTCAACTATCCCTCCTATTACCTCCAGTAAGTCCCACACAGCAGGATTGCTAAGTTCTTATAGCAGGCCATGCCCCCTTTCCCCACCATTCTGCAAACACACTCCTTGGCACGTTCTTAGATGGGGATTAAAGTCCACTTTGCTGCTGGGGGTCCATAGGGGCCAACTAGCCTACCTAATACCTCCAGTATGCACCAGATAGTGGAATTGCTGACAGATTGACACAGGCCATGCCCCCTTTGTCCACCACTCTGCAAATGCACCTTCTGGCTCTTGGTTGGAGGAATGAAGTCCCCTTACCTCCTGAGGGTCCCTGGGGACCCTCAGGAGGTAAGGGGACTACCCCACCAGGGACCTCAATAGGTGCATTTGAAGAGTGGTGTAAAAAGGGGCATGGCCTCAGACCACTTCTCAGCAATCCCACTGTGTGGGGCTTACTGGAGGTACCTGGTGGGCTAGTTAGTCCGTAAGGACCCATAAGATTCTAGGGGACTTAATCCCCTAACCCAGAACGTGCCAGAAGTGGTGCAGGAGCGGATGAGGTGGGGCCCAGCTTCTCTTTTATTTATTATTTTGGAAGGGGGGCTGTGTGCCCCCCCCTTCTCTAAGTAATTTTGGGGCCCTGGGGACCCCAGAGCCTGAGCCTTTTTAATTTGTTTTAAAAAATAAAATGGGAAAGGGGCTGTGCGGCCCCCTCCCAAGGCCAATTTTGACCCCGGGGACCCATCCCCCTGGGCCTGGCTTCATTTAGGAATAAAATGAAATTATGTATACGGGAGGGGGGCCGCGTGGCTACCCTTTCCTGGGCCACTATTGGCCCAACGGGCTTCATCTCCTGGGGCCTGGCCAGACTTTATTTATTTCTTTTTTGGAGGGGGCCATGTGGCCCCCCTCCTGAGGCCAATTATGGCCCGGTGACCCATCCATTTGTCTCTTTTTTGTATTACTATGGGAGGTAGGCTGCGTGGACCCCCTCACCTGGGCCACTATTGGCCCCGGGTACCCCATCCACAAGGGTCTGGCCTCAACATTGGGGATCGTGGGGGGAGCCCCAATGCCCCTGTGATTTTTTACAAGTGGAGCTGCCTTGCTTTGTGGAAGCGTGAGCAGGTTTCCTGCTCTCACTTCCATGTCATTGCAAACTGCAATGTCCCTAGTTAGGCACCCTGGGACATTGCTGGAGCCGGCTCTGGGGGGTGGTGGTCCCCAGGGCCATCTAATGCTCCAAGAGGGGGGCTGCGCAGCTCACTCTATCAAGGTGAACATAGCCCTGGGGAGGTGGTGGTCCCTTAGTTCCCTGGGAGGTGGTGGTCCCCGGGGCAGTGTGGGGGGCTCAAGCCTCCATACCTATTATTTGTAATAGCCCCAGGGAAGGTGGTGGTCCCCGGGGCTTGAGAGGGCCCCTGTGGCCCCTGCCCATTAATAAAGAAAGCCCCGGAAAGGTGGTGGTCCCCGGGGCTTTGGGAGGCCCGTGAGGCCCCCCATAATTGAACAAAGCCCCGGGGAGGTGGCGGTCCCTGGGGCTTCAGGGGCCCGCATATGTGTGGTACATTGCCCCCGGGACCTGGCCCACCCGGGGGCTTATGAAAACGAAGCGCGGCAGACCATGCTTTGTTTTTTTTGGGTGGGATTCGCGCACCCAGTGCGAATCCTGCATTTTGTGGCCCAGGGGTTCCCTCTGCCACCCTCTGACCCGGCCTAGGGGGTCAGGGTGTTTGTACCCTGCCCCCTTTTCTTTTTTTTTTAACCATTTTCTTCCCTTTTTTCTTGTGGCTCGGTTTTACCGAGTCACAAGATGACTGCCAACACTTCTTGGTTTGGAGTGTTGACAGCCTAACAAAATGAAGCTCGTGATCGTGAGGATTCGCGCATCCACTGCAGTCACCAAATATCAATATTTTTTAAATGTTTTTATTTCTCAGGAACTACTTGATGGATTTACACCTTTTTAAAAAAAAGAACACTTTCTGAACCAAGACCTACCTACCGTTTTGCCAAATTTGGTGTAATTCCTTTCAGCACTTTGGTCTGTAGCTTTGTGTAAAAATTCCTATGGAAATAAATTTTTGGGGGTGAGCGCATAGGGCCAAACCAATTACCTAATTACGCTGCATTCAGAATCTCAATTAGTTTTTTTATTTCATATGCAGAACCAGTCTGCCTCCACCAATGCGTTTCAGCCTTACGGCCATGCTCACAGTGGATTGACATTATGGCTATGTAGAGTTTATATACCTCTTCTATTCCAAACCCATTATGTGGACTTCTGGGAGTTGTAGTGTTACATATAAAAATACATTCTTGTCACATTCAAAAGGTGGCAATTAACCTTGTTTTTTCATATTCATGAAGCATATGCTGGAATATTCTCTACAAGTAACAACATTTACTGTTAATTACTTACCGCTTAATGAACATTTTGGGATTTTTTTGTCATTAATGGTGACCATTTGTAACTCTCCATTTTTGAGTTTGAGTGCATGATTACATCTATAATATATATTACAAAAACTGCATATATTAAACATATTACATATGTTGTATATATTACATATATTGCAGATTCCTTGCAGGTATAGTACCAACTGGTCCCAACATGAGTCCTCACAATTATTCTAGGGCCAAATTATCAAGGACAGGCGATACATTATCGCCGCTTCTATCAGCAGGAAACTGCTGATAAAGCGGTGATAATGGGCTTGATAATATGCTCTATGGAATTCCAATCGAAGCCCATGTTAGATGTGAAGACATCAAACATGGGCTTCGATTGGAATTCTGTAGAGCATATTATCAAGCCCATTATCGCCGCTTTATCGGCAGTTTCCTGCCGATAAAAGCAGCGATAATGTATCGCCCATCCTTGATAATATGCCCCCTAGTGACTAGTACACTAGTACACAATTTATCTCTTTGTTATTTTCACAGGACATGTGTCTCACCGTGTTGCAGTCGGTGAAAGAACATTCAAGTGGGAGCGCAGTCATATGGATGTATAGCAGCTCTGGCCGCGAGGGCTCCCCACTGCCGACGAAGCAGGTCCTTTACACCTGTGATTGGTAAGGCGCAGATGGAGTGGCGTAGTCCGTGGTGGCAGGACTTGAAAATAGCAGGTTGTGGAACATTGTCCTTTGCTGCAAGCCCACTGAGGTTTTAAAGATCTACAAATCAAAAGAGAAACGGAGGCATATTTTAAGTAAATGAACCTTAAGTATCAGAACGCACTGGACCACAAGGCGGGACTTTTAAATACTTGCCACGAGTGCGGCGTTATTGTGTGCTTCCTGTTTTGCCAAAAAACTGTGATCAAGGGCTGGAGTGCCCGGAACGCGTATGGTGCTAATTTGGTTAATTGTGTTTCGCATTCCAATTGTTTGACACCCTGCAGTCTTGCTCAATAAAAGGACGATTATACGGGCGCTTGTGGTGCCTTCAAGTGGGAGCACAGTCATATGGATATATATATACAGGGCACGAGTCGGGGTACCACGCAGGTGGACGGCATCCCCCCACTTATTTCCGAGGGTTTTTCAGGGTGGACGCCGTCCACCCTGCTAAACAGCTGGACTTCACTCTCAGGCCACTGGGACGAGATCAGAGCGCACCTTCCGTGACGTCACTTCCTGTTGTGACGTCACTTTCGGTGACAGCGTCCCCCCACTTCTCTTTTCAGGACTCGTGCCCTGTATATATATATATATATATATATATATATATATATATATATATATATAAAATAAAAAATAAAAATATATATATATATATAAAATAAAAAAACTATATTTATATAACTTCCTGTACTATCAATTTGAAATCCGGGCTTTCAGTCCTTTGTGCAACATTCATCCGGTTAATGACACTGTGAGTTTCTGAAATACTTGCAATTTGAGCTTTTGGAAAGGATATTGATTAATTTATTACAGACACGTAAACCTGCCTAAGGGAATTATGGGTCACATAGTCTCGCTGGGAAGAGTAGCAACCACCCAGAGGCGGGCATTTTCGTCGTAATTATACACAGCCTGTGTAATTAGAGCCCTGTGGACTTGTTACATGCCCTGTATGCTTTTACCTTTTGTGTTTGTTCTTGCACACAGTTAAAAACACAGCTCAATGAAGTTCTGCTCAGTGCGATATTATCATTTACTTAACCGGGTAGTTTCTGCTCTGTTTAGTTACGGGGAAATGAGAGGAGCGCCAATAAGCATTGTTATTACTTGCAGCACTATTCAAAGCAGTTTTAATTCTTGCAGTTTTTTTCACTGTCAGGAAGGCAGCATGTTTTGAGAGCATTGATGCCATATTTTTAATTATTAGGAAAGCACCTTGGCATGTCATTATGACTTGTTTAGATCTCAGGCAAATAAGACACATTTATATATTTGCTGAGTATATATCAGGATTTTGATCAAGCTTAATAGTTGGCATTACATGCTCATTGCGAAGTATGCAGTTTCATATTCTTCAATCAAATTGCTTGCACGTTGCATTTATGTATATGTAAAAACTTTTAAGTTTTACCTGCTAAATTTTCAATCACACAGTCCACTTTCTATGCCAATTGTGTGCCTGATGGAGGGAGGAGGGCTATATATTCTAGAAACTCTATGGCACAAGTTAGATTGACAAAGCCTGCTGTGCAGGCGAAATGCGTCTTTCTTTTAATGCGGGGTTGTGGGAGACCTGAATAACAATAAAGAAACCTTATCCATGTCATGAGTGATGTCACTGACCATGTCATGAGTGATGTAATATGTGACGTCATTAGCAGTGCATTGCTGGCACGCAAGTTATAGTTAGCTGAACTAACTATAACCGGTGAATTTCAAAGGTTTTGTATGAGAAAAATGACCAGCTACCTATAACTGGTGTGAAACCCATGGTTTTTTCAGTGAATTTCAAAGGTTTTTAAAATGCTAATTCCTAACTATAACGTGTGTGAAATCTATGGTTTTTTCAGTGAATTTGCAAGGTTTTTTAAATGCTAATTCCTAACTATAACGTGGCTGAAACCTATGTTTTTTTCAGTGAATTTCAAAGGTTTATTAAATGGTAATTCCTAACTATAACGTGGCTAAAACCTATGGTTTTTTAGTGACTTTCAATGGTTTTGTAAATGATAATTTTTAAATGTAATAATTGACATATTTTTTATACTGATTTACTACAATATTATAAATTATTTATTTTTAGATATATTCTTTTTTAAATTACATTACATATTTTTAATATAAATTGAAAAAAAAATGTTTTTACACCTCTCTGCAATGCAGCCCCCTGGCGTGTTTGCAGAGGGGGAACTAATTCCCCTTGCATACTGGTTGTCCCTGGGGGCCAACTAGCCCACCTGGAACCTCCAGTAACCTCCAGTATGCGCCACGAGGCCCCACCCTTTTTTACACCTTTCTGCAACGCAGCCCCCGGGCGCGTTTGCAGAGGGAGAACTAATTCCCCTTGCATACTAGGGGTCCCTGGGGGCCAACTAGCCCACCTGGAACCTCCAATATGTGCCAGGGGGCTGCATTGCAGAGAGGTGTAATGAGGCTATGCCCCCTTATACAACTTGCTGCAACGCAGCCCCCTGGTGCGTTTGCAGAGGGGAAACTAATTCCCCTTGATTACTGGGGTCCCTGGGGGCCAACTAGCCCACCAGGAGCCTACAGTTTGTGCCAGGGGGCTGTGTTGCTTTTGGGGACCCCCGGGGCTTCTTTATCACTATGCCCCAGCAATTTGGTCCCCCCGGGGGGTAAATTTAATAAAAACAGACCGGGTTTTAAAAAAAAAAATGTTCGGGCCTTTGTGGGACCACCTGGGCAGGCCTAAGGGGTCAGGGTGTTTCTACCCTGCCCCTTATTGTGTTCTACATGTTTGTTTTTCTGCTTTCTTGTGCCTCGGTCTACCAAGCACAAAATGGCTGCCAACACTTCCTGGTTTGAAGTGTTGACAGCCAATGAGCATGCAGCTTTCTCAGGAAGGTACGTGCACCATACGTGTACCCTACGCATAAGGTGCGCGTACCCCGCGATTATTTTATTTATTTTTTTTTTTTTGCCCTTGGGGGTCCTTTTGGGACCCCCTGAGTAGGGCTAGAGGGTTGGGGGGTCTCTACCCTGCCCCCTTTTCGTGTTTTTCACTCTTGTTTTGGGCTCTCTTGTGCCTCAGTTCTCCTGAAAAACAATATGGTGGCCAATACTTCCTGGTTTGAACAGTTTGCGTACGGTGCGCGTACGTTGAGCGCATATAGATAATTTGCTCAAATTCTATTTTCTCAACAACTACTGGAGGGATTTTCACCAAATATAGAAATGGCACTACTGCATACCTGTCCCTACCATTTTGCCAAGTTTGGTGTACTTCCGTTCAGCTGTCCGGGCTGTAGCCGTGTCTAAAGGTCCCATATAAAATGCCATTTGAAAATTTTCAAATTCAATTTTCTCAAGGACTACTGGAAGGGTTTTCACCAAACATAGCAAAGGCACATCTGCATACCAGGCCCTACCATTTTGCCAAGTTTGGTGTAATTCCATTCAGCCATCCGGGCTGTAGCAGTGTCTAAAGGTCCCTATGGAAAGTAACATGGGAAAACACGTTTTGGGATCCCCCTTTCGGCCCCCGCTTGACGAATCCCTCCGAAACTTTCAGGGAAGGAGCGGAGCGGAGCTGGCCAACATTCTGGAAAATTACACACAGATTCCTCAATCAGCGCTAAAGGTATTCCCAATGGAATGTTGAGCGCATTTAGATATATAATTTGCTCAAATCAATTTTCTCAACAACTACAGGAGGGATTTTCACCAAATATAGAAAAGGCACTACTGCATACCTGTGCCTACCATTTTGCCAAGTTTGGTGTAATTCCGTTCAGCCGTTCGGGCTGTAGCCGTGTCTAAAGGTCCCATAGAAAATGCCATTTGAAAAATTTCAAATTCAATTTTCTCAAGAACTACTGGAGGGATTTACACCAAACATACAAAAGGCACTGCTGCAAACCAGTCCCTACCATTTTGCCAAATATGGTGTAATTCCGTTCAGCCGTTCGAGCTGTGGCCTTGTCAGAATGTCCCTAGGTAAATTAACATGGGGAAAACACGTTTTGGGACCCCCCTTTTTTCTTGGCCCCCGCTTGACGAATCCCCCCGAAACTTTCAGGGAAGGAGCGGAGCGCAGCGAGGCAAATTTAAGGAAACTTACAGGCAGATCCCACAATCAGCGCCAAAGTTATTTCCAATAGAATGTTCGGAATTTCCTATGGTAACTAGGTCCTAACTATATATACCTACTGGCGACCGCCAGTAGGTAATATATATATATATATATATATGCAGCTTAACAAAACCACATTGCCACAGCCCAGGAAGAAGGAGTGGACAGCTCAGAAACACGTTGGCAAGCAAGACGAAATTACGGATGTTAAGCCACCCTCGATATGCAAATAAATGAAGGAAGTTCCTTGATGCTGTTGAGTGCTTTTTTTGCTGCAGAGCCATTGACTAAAACAAATACGCACGACAGCTTCGTCGTGGAAAAAAGCACCACCCTGTTACAAAGGAAGGAGCCGCTGGAGAAAGGGGCAGCCAGACCATGGACATCCCGAGGTGAAGACAGCACAGCATTCTGCAACAATTGCGAGGGGAATTACATGCCAGGGCACACTGAAGTGATTTAAATATCACAGTGGTGTTGTACTGAACCACTGTGTACTTGTTTAATTATTGTGGCAAAACGGAACCCACTGTGGGCGCTTATGACTGCTGATCAATACTACATGTCCCAGAATTCATGGCGAGAAAGCTACGAAGCAGACACACCTACAGCTGCAACTACTTAAGACAGTTGAGGTACGGGACTGTAAACAGCTTAACAAAACCACATTGCCACAGCCCAGGAAGAAGGAGCGTACAGCTCAGAATCACGTTGGCAAGCAAGACGAAATTACGCATGTTAAGCCACCCTCGATATGCAAATAAATGAACGAAGTTCCTTGATGCTGTGGAGTGCTTTTTTTCTGCAGAGCCATTGACTAAAATATATATATATATATATTAGTGCAGAGTCAACAAGCCCCGGCAACAGAAAGTCAACACGGTGCACAGGGGTTTATTCTCAATGGTTCCAACAAGGGATACTGGCCTCAAACTTGCTGAGATGAGATGTCAGGCTTCGGTGGAGTTGCAGAACCACCACCTGTGTTGCTGAGCCTTTTAAAGTCTCTAAGCTTGAAGAGATGGTAAACCCCTACTGGGTCTCTGAAACTGAATTTCACATTTTCCCATGCCTTTCAAATTATTTACTAATGTGTAGGAAAAAAATACTAGTGCTTCATTCTGCCGTCTGCTGCGCACTATGGAAAAATAAAACAAATTGCATTTGGACCAGGATAAGATATTCAGACAATGTTAATCACATTCAGGTCCCTGTCAATACAGGTGCCTCTGATTCTGTTTTTCAACATCTACAGATTGGTTTTGGTGCGTTATAACACAGGATTTCAACAAAAATAATTCTATGCAAGCTAAACACTAAACCTACTCACACAATTTTTTAGGAAATCCCTTTTCCTCCAGTCACCTGAGCCTTCACAGGATTCATAGTTTCATGGTTTCTGGCATACGATAAAGTGCATCAAATGTCTTTCAAAGCAAAGACATTTGCGGGTCTGCTAGACAGGCAGGTCCCAGTAGGACAGTGCAGCTTTCAGTTAATTTAGAAAAATTTTAAAAGCTCAGTGGGGATTGTTAAATATATTACCAAGTGCTACATAGAAGACTAATTTCGGCTATGTTTGTAGCATTGGATGACACTCAGTGAAGTTGCAGATAATGCACACTGGCTTTAGGTCTGGCCTAGAGACAGCGTTAGATATTTTCTCCAGGTTCAGCTTTTCAAAGAAATTTATAATCAAAATAAATCTACATATACATAAAGGAGCTTTAGATCAGCCCTTTTCATCCATTGGTCTGTTCAAGCGACATGCATGTTTTGCTTCCACTAATCTCAGCATCAACATCGGGCACTGGGTCAGCCTGCTTTAGCCATTCACTTTGAGCGATGGAATCTGGCCTGTGAACATCCACCTAATATTTTTGCAGGGATTCTGCCCATACACAGAACTATGTGCAGGAATCCGGTACCTCTGTGTATTAGGGGCTACGCCTTCCTACTGCCTCAGTACCCACAATCCCAAGACCGACTAACTATAGTGTCTCACTCACTCTCTTAAACAATCACGAAGATACAAATGATTAGATACCCCAAAACACAACACTCCAGTCTCTCTCAGGATTCGCAGTGGCAGACTTATCCTTTCACTTACTCACTCATACTGGCCCACAACAGAATTGACAGTTACACTGTTATAGTTTATTTTTACTATTGTGCTCTATAACGCAGCATACAAGCCACTACCAGCAGCAAAACGCCTAAACCTAAAACAGTTAGCATTGTAGCAAGTCCATTTATTATAAAGGGAGATGTCATCTTATATAGACAGTGGATAAAGGATTATACGGCCTAACCACCCTCACCTTGGTAAGAAGAAGTATTATTATATAATAGAAGATCTCTGAGCTTTGTCAGCAGACCCCATACCTTAGTACCTAGATGGTATATCTACATCATAGGAACAGCATGGCTCTTCTCCCTGGAAAGGTCCCTTTCCAAATGTATGTCAACCAAACATGCATTTTCAGAATATCAAAGCTTGAGTCTTCAGCAGCCGCAGATGTGTTAGCATGTTATGTCTAGGTGCTAGGTTCAGACCCGAACACAACAACAAGGGCCATTGTTTATCGACCTTGCTCACTGTGTTCAGATTAAACTCCAGAAACAGACCGAGAATGCACAAAGCAGATGATTCTCATGTGAAAGGCATAAACAGAAACGTGCAAAATAAAGTCATTTAGTAACATGCGGAAAAGCAGTATCATGACAGCAGAGCTCATGCTAACTCCCTAATATCGACAATGGCCCTATCGGCCATATGACACCCTTCCATTGGTCAGGTCGTAGCATATAGATAAAGACCCAAACAGAGTTCAAAGATAAGCAGAATCTAAAAACGTGAAAAAATGGCCAAATTGGAAAAATAGAAAAATGAGAAAAATAAATAAGGTTCTGATGAAGATGTGATCAATGCAGATTTGGACAATCCATAACATCTCATGAACTTAAGAATGCAATCTGTTCCAAAAGGTCATCCCTATCATTTGTAGCAAAAAAGTATGCCATCCAGTTAAGCAGTTCGAAGGAGCACTCACATGCCTCATAATCCAATGCTTCCAAGAGCATATCCGGGCTACTTGTGTGATATTCGAAGATAATTTGTTGTAAGAGATGCTGTGCAGCCGCACAGGTATTCCACTCAGCCAACACTCCAAGTGACTGGGGGTGAATGTTTTGATTGTTCTGCATTCCGTCCATCAATTGTGTATCTTTAACACTCCAAGTGCAGCAGCACGCATCAAACGGCCATCCCCAGAACAGGCCTGGCAATGGACCCACCAACAGATCATAATCCGAATCTGCGTATGACGTATTGAAGAGGCACAAATCCAAGGCCCAATAGAAAGGGCACCGCAAGCAGTAGAACACTGGTTGCACGCAAGGAAAGTAGGCAAAGCAAAATGTTTGTCCATAACTAATGCCAAGGGTCACTAATGGCAAGCATCTAAAAAGTCTAATATGTCGGTCACGGTACAGTTGCAATTGGCCGGATCTGTGCAGTACCACAAGATGGGCAGCAATTGCGTAACATGAGTAGTAGTATCAGCACTCCACCCGCCAGCGCTAGGTCTAAGTGAAACCCTCTGAAGACACTGGAAAAAATAGAATGGATAAAGGCCAGTATTACTCCAAAAATCATCTGAAAAGAGGTCACAAGGCCGGGTCCCACAAGTTTCAAAAAATGAGCAAGGCCTTATGTGTCAGACGTATTAAATATTTGATTTAGCAGTTCCCCAAAATGCAGTGGGAGATTCGTATCGAATGACTTGCCGCCTGCAATTCGAAGGTCTCTCGAGCCAAAGTGAGAGCCACTTCCTGTCTAAACAATAGCGCTTTTAGCCTGCTTAGTTCTTTGAACTCTGTTTTCAAAGTCGGGATGGAAGGCCAAAGAGAACTATCTACAATCCCATGCGGGGGTGGAAAAAGCACATTGCTACAAGAAACACGTTGTGAAACTGTTACTATATACAGGATGCCTGCCCGTAAGCCACAGCAGTCGTGGTTATTCAAAATAATATAACTGCCATTCAAAAGCAATGTGAGTGTGGGAATTATTGCCGGACAGGTGTACCTTTCAAAAAGCAAGCTAGATAAGTGGCAGACACATTACAAGCGCTGTGCAATTTAAAACTTGTTTGCAAACTAGGGATTGTCCTACTGTGGAACCGCACTCCTCCCCTGTTAGGAAAACTTCCTTATCTTCCCATTGACATCTGTATGTAAAAGGCAAGAACCATAATTCATGAAGAAACGCACTACCCAGGGGTTCAAAGCGGCCTATCGGGAAGTGTTACATGCAAGATTTAAACTGAAATAGCGAGAACGGTAGAGAAATAACACCATGAATAATCTATACATCTGAATCAGTCTCTGCTACAGAGGATGGTAATTGTTCTGATTGTTCAATGTGCAACAATTGTATGTAGCGTCTTTCATGGACATGAACCTTTGTTTATCAGTCAAGTTAAATGGCATAAACAATGCAGAAGCGTTCAAATAATCCTAAGGTACTTTTCCTATTTTGAGAGTTTGCATTGTCCATGCAAATTGCATCACAGTTCATAATTGATTTTAACCACCGTACAACACAGATACATCTCTTTGAACAATATCAATGACAGACAAAACAATATTATCTAATGTGTAAATATGGGAAGACAATGTATTGATGCTAATGTCAACAACGACAAGAACATTCTCCAAATTAGCTTTGTCAATTTGGCACAGACTTGAAGAACTGGGCGTTTGGGCCTGGTGGCGCAGGGCACGCCTGAAATCTTCGAGTTCACCTGCCTTGTTGCACAGAGACACGGAATACTCTGTTGGTGTAGAAAGACCAAGGTTATTAGCTGCAGCTAATCACAGTTGTCCAAGAAGTACACTAAGTAGGTTCTCAAGAGACAGCCACTTTACTCCGTGGCTCACAAACTTTTATGGCCAAAATATATCTGTAGAAACATACACCCAATGCACAAAGTTTTAGCCAATCAGAAGAGTTTGAAAACAAAGTGTTGTGCAACCAGAATGGTCTCTGCTTACATGTTGTGTGTTATCCAGCCCCCAGAGTTAATCAATACTGATACCAATGGTTCAGTGTTGCAATGGCAGGACATGTCTGTATGCTTCAAAAGAAAGGTTGTGAAATAGGAAAACACAGGGAGAGAATAGCGAAGGCCAAAAAGATAAGATACAGCAAGAGAAGAATACTAAAGGCTAACAGATAGTTGATACGGGGAAGAGATAGTCCGCTTGGTGTCTGAGATTAGTTTCAAAACAAGGACGGAGGGGGTTTTCAACACATTGCAGTCCAAAAGGGCAGAGATACTTCGTTCATCGAGCAGCCTGTGTAAAGGCAACACAAAATGGCGGCGAATGTAAGATGGAGTCGAAATTAAAGAACCTCAGACCCTCCTTTTGACATTACGCAGGCAATTCACAAAGACTCACTCTAATCTGAATCAATGTCGATGGTCATGAGGTCGTCAAGCTGTTGCTGCAACATCATCTTCATATTCTCTGTTTTCTGTGACATGGGTCTTGGGACACACATAGTAGGACAAAGACCACAGATTGTGGGGCCACATTGCAAACAAAGGCAACATGAAAAGATGATGGCCAACACTACTCCAACAAAAGTCAATACCTTCCATCCCCATGTGGACAGTAGTCCCTAAAACCATCCCATCAGAGACCAATTTCCTTCTTCCTGGTGGATGGACTCAGCAATGTGGTGTAATTTAGAGATGGCCTGGTATACTGTAGGGGCGTTGTCAGGTGTGTAAATGCAACAACTGGATCCGATCAATTTACAGAATCCCCACGATCTGCAAGAATGATGTCTAACACCATTCTGTTTTGTAATGTCATAAGGTGATCCGCCTGAAGCTCGGCAGTTATATTACCCAGTGCTCCGACAGTTTCATTTATTGTTGCTTCAACTACTCGAATGAGATGTCTGATATTTCTACTATTCGCCATAGGGCCCCAAAATGGGAGAATCCCTTAAGGAAGTCGCCTCCTTCTTGTCCTGCTGTGTCTTCCAAAGCAATAACCCCTCTACCGTATCTTGTCTTGTGATGTCCCGAAGGAGCTGTATATGTTGGAGGGAAGAGAAAAGCTATATAAAAAGTTCCTGAGAAATCGGCTCGTAGCCATGTATAGGCTCTGTCATGGCAAACGAAATATGTCCCTTGAGATGCTACCAGTGGTGGAGACGTTTGGGATGCATAGATATATGTGATGTTACAAGTCCTCTTTCCCAATTGGGCCTTAGAACTTTGACCATTTCCTTGGAGACATAAGTGACCTTGGTGGGGTACAGCATATATAGGTGGGGATCCTTTCCTTTTGGCTCTGTCTGTAAGACTAGTGACATAATGTGTCACATTCCAATCAATGTATGGTTGTCGTTCGTCAGTGGGGAATTCATTAAATTTCTATTTCTATAATGTTTTGACATAGCCACTATTCCTGTTATCAGTGCATCATGACTAACGTCAATTCCATCCATGTATGGATCAACAGGATGTCGATGTTGGTTCTCATAGGCATTGACAAACATAAACGTGTCAGCCCAAGCAGATCCTTGTAGGGAGAAGGGTAGAACTAAATATGGCATTCCTTTATCTGTATTATGGGGTAAAAGTCCACATACCCAGCAATCGGTAGTATTGATCACAAATTGATGTTGGTGTAACAATTGAATGAAGGAATTGTTGAAATACTCCATTCTCCTAATTTGCTCATGCTCTGGTAGCTTATGAAATTGGTGTGCGGAAGCAGTAGTGATTGGCTGGCAGGTAGATATAGGCACAGATGTTGGCTGCAAAGTGTGAGTAACCCAACCCACGCAAGCCAATAAAACACATAGCAAAGTTAAAACACATAGCACTACGCCACTTTTATTACATAATTATTTACAATATTTCTTCTTCATTTCGGTTCTTTTATCAATTTCTGATTCACCAGAAGTCATTCCCTAAAGTGTTGCTCGTGGCAATCTTCCTATTTCACTCAGTTGTGGTTATTAGCCGTCCTGCAGACCTATTGCCACTATTCAGGTCACAAACCAAGTCTCCTACCACGACCCTGCAACCTAACGTAGGATGAATCCAGTATCACATATATAATTCCGAATTTTCAAATGCAATTTAAAAAGGAAAAAGGTTTCAAATGTCTTTTGCCACTCTAGGTCTCAAATTATATCTGTCCTTATTTGGCAAAGTTTGGTCTCGAAAAAGTGTCTCTGGATCAGTTGTATCTATTCTGAGATGCGGTGGTACAGCTTTTTGCAAAACGTCATCATCCTCTTTCTCAGACTGAGTCCATTCTAGGTGTGCATCACCAAAAGGTACAAACCGGGAGACCCTTTCTCCTTCACAATCACCTATACTTTCGCGGACCCACTGATCGAAAGTTCAAAGGCAAGGGCACCTTTTTGCAGTGCACACCATGGATCCAGTTCTTTTTCCCAACAACTTTCACAGCTGTGCGTGTTGTCAGCAGGGCCTGCCTCGGCTCCCGCCAGCGAGGCTCCAAATTCCTCTTCCTTTGGAAGTTTTTCAGACACACCCAGTCGCCAGGTTGGAGGGTGTGCCCAGGATCCGAGGAAGCCTGCGGCAAGGTGTCTTGTACCTGCTGATGGAGAACACTTAATTTAGTGGTGAGGTCATGCAAATAGTCAATTAGCATTGGGTATACTATGTCAGAGTACTTCTTGGGTCTAGGGACACCCCAGACATTAGCCGGGCGTCCGAACACAATCTCATATGGGCTAAGTCCCACACGAGAATAAACAGCTGTTCGAGTTGACAAGAGGGCTAAAGTAAAGCATAGGGCCAGGCAAGACCTGTGCTGGCTTGTATCTTCACAAGTTTAAGCTTGAGAGTGCCATTATAGCACTCTACCAAACCCACTGACTGAGGATGGTTTGCCGCAATGTTTAACCAGATTGTCTGCACATTTAGGAATCCCTGCATTCTGCCATACCGGAGCCAAAAGCTTGCATATTCCTTTCGCACTGATGTGGGCTGGACCATGCGCCATAGTTGCTACTGGAAGTACATAGGCGTCTGGTAACAGCCATCGTTGGTGTTCCGACAATTCTATCCAACACCCCGTTGCATCCAACATTCCCGGACCATCTCTCCACTTACTCAATTCTTTCTCTGTAGCCTCTTCCTGAATTGTTTTCACACTTTCTATTGTGTCCTCACACATTCCTCCTTGACTGACCCATCTAGCAGGTCCAGCAACATACATATGACTCGTCACATCTCTCGCTGTCTCTTACGCTATCTGATCCGCAAAAGCGTTTCCTTCCTCCACATCAACAGTGATCCTCTTATGAGCACTACACTTCACAATTGCTATCTGAGTGGGTAAAGCAAGTGATTCCAAAAGGTCATTCACTAACTGACCATGCTGTATTTTAGTACCGTGGGAGGAGAAGAATCCTCTTTCCCTCCAGAGGCAGCCAAAACTGTGGGCCCCCCCAAATGCATATTGGCTATCGGTGAACGGATTCACTCTCTTTCCTTTAGCCAATACGCAAGCTCTAGTCAGAGCTATCAATTCAGCTGCTTGGGCTGAATTATGCCTAATGCGTGCTGTCTCTACAACTGTATGCAAAATGGTAACAGCATAGGCTGCAGTTGTTTCACCATTGGGAAGCTTGAAACAAGAACCATCCACCCATAGGATCCCATCCGGGTCCAGGAGTGGCGTATCTTTTAAATCAATCCTACCTTTTGTCTCCTCCTCTGTACGGAGAAAACAATCATGTTGCTCTTGGGTGCCTTTCTCTACTGGGATCGGTAACAGTGTAGCTGGATTTAGGGTATTGCATCGTTTGATGTGTATGTGGCTAGCCAAGAGCATCAGCTCGTACCCAGATAAGCGGGCGCTCGTAAGGTGCTGAGTTTTTGTCCTATTTAGGAGAGTATCTACTGCATGTGGCACCATGACAATAAGAGTATTGTCTAGTACCAATCCAGCAGACTGGCGAATAGAAACTGCTGCTGCTGCTGTAGCTTTCATACAACTGGGTAATGCTTTAGCTATAGGGTCTAATGTAGCTGAAAAATAAGCACACAGGAGTTGCTTATCACCAAATTGTTGTGTCAAAACTGACAACGCACAACCAAAGGTTTCGCTAACAAAGAAAAATTCGGAATCCATTGTCTACAGTAAGAGGTAATGCCTAAAAAGGCACGTACCTCTCTCTGTGTGCATGGTACAGACATTTGAGCAACTGCTTGGATTCTTTCTGGGGTCAATCGCCGTCCCTCCTTCGACAAGAGATGACCTAAGTAGGTAACCTCTTGGCGACAATATTGTAATTTAGAGGGCGAAACCTTATGATGAAGGTCAGACAAGTGATGCAACAGTGAAACAGTAACTTGTTTACAAACATCCTCAGAATCAGCAGCAACCAACAGATCATCTACGTATTGAATAAGGGTGGCACCTGGAGGCAAAGTGAAAGCATCGAGCTGGGTTTTCAAAGCCTGACTATAAATGGGGGGACTTTCACAATAGCCTTGAGGTGCACGCTTGAACCTGAAACTTTGGTCTCCCAAAGAGAAACCAAAAATATCCCTACTTTCCTCAGCAATGGGAATGCTAAAGAAAGCATTCTTAAGGTTAATGACTGAAAACCAGGCAGCCGAAGCAGGTATCATTGTCAATAAAGCAGTGATATCTGGGACAACAGGAAACTGGGTTACAACAATCTTGTTGACCTCCCGGAGATCGATCACAAAACGATAAACAGGTGGCTGGGAAGAGTCAGTACGTTTAAGGACAGGCAGAACAGGACTATTGCACACATTTCCTCTAGTCTCTTCAACCACACCTTTCTCAACCAGATCATAAATGATAGCCATCAGTGCTCTCTCACCATCACTCGAAATTCTGTACTGAGGAATGCGAGGTAGCCTAACATTAGACTTGAGGGTGACAACATAGGGTGGAATCTGCAAGAGACCAACATCATTGGGGCCTGTAGCCCAAAGAGTAGCAGGCAGGGAGCGTAATTCAAGAGGGAGTTCGTCTCTAGACAAGTATGTCGGGGAAATCAATCTCCTACCTAAAGTAAGGTGTACAGTCTTTTCAATAAATCCAAACCCAACAAATTCTCACCACAACCAGTCATTAAAATAAGTGGAGCTTCCAAATCATAAGGACCAATGGAGATAGGCAAAGGACAAGAAACTGGGTTACGAACTGGGGCACCAGAAATTCCTAGAGAAATATTTGTTAAGCCAGACAAAGGTGCCCCAGGGAGTTTAGAGTGAATAATAGAACTCTTCGTTGCACCAGTATCCAAGAGAAATGGCTCTGACACACCAAGCGCAACGACATCAACATAATGCCCATTTTGGTCCACTGGAGCTGAAATGACTCCCTCACTTTGTCTAGGGCTGTCCTAGCGAGAGAAACCCTGATTCTCATCTTCCATATAATAATCGTCATTATAATAATGGGCAGACTGAGTATTTTGCTGATCAAAATAATTTATGGAATTTTGAGGCAGAAAGGAATGTTGATCCTGGGACATTGTACTTCGCACCCTCCCCCTAGGTGTTGACTGGAAGCCACCTCGGCCTCGCGGCCCAGGCGTACCACCAGCACGCTGCAATAAAATCGGTCAATTACTCTTGAAGTGACCTTCTTCCTTGCAATAGGCACATTGATTAGGACCCAGTGGAGGCCGTGGAACAAAGGGCTCAGGTTTCTGAAACAACTCCTGAAATTGGGGAGTCGTCTGAAACTGACGCTGAGCAGGGCGAGGGGGATAAGCCTGTTGCAAAAGAACTTTCGTCTTTAATTCTTCGGTCTTTTTATCAAGTTTATCCTTCTCCTCCTTATCCCTATTTTCATAATACTGAGCAGTAGCCAATATCTGGGCAGAAGAAGAAACAGCCCATGAACTTTCGGAATCTTTTAACTTATTAGAGAGTTCAGGAAGTAAATTAAATACAAATGTATCTACGAATAATCGTTGTCCACCCTCTGTGCTCATATCCTGACCACTGTGATCAAGAACCGTCTCCTCGAAATGTGTAAAGAAATCGGAGACACTCTCATCCTTCTTCTGTTTACAGGCAGCTAACTTATCCCAGTTAACTTGCAGATCGGGCATCATAGTTTTCATTAAGGTAGTAATCCTACCAGGAAGTTCTGCAACTAAATTATCGGGTTTAGCACCCCCACCTGGAGTCTATCAGCAGCCAGTATAGCATTCCAATCACCTCCTAATTCTTGAACTTGGTCCTCTTTCCGAATCCTAGCCCACAATGGTTGTGGGACAACATTTCCCATCAGCATATCTATGTAAGCCAAATTCATAATACAAGCATCAACAGTCTGAGACAATTCCTTGTAATAACCAGCAGGGTTTTTACGGGGGCCAGGTAAGGACTGTTTAAGGGCCAGAACCTCAGATCTCTTCCAAGGTACATGTACCCATATATTTTAGAAGTGAGCTGGTATAGGCTTATTACCATCCTGGGCGGCAACCACTTCTCTCTACACTGGGGGAACCACTTGCATAGGGTAGTATTTCAGTTTGCGCCTAACAGAAGGATCAGGTACAGACAAAGACCGGGAAATAAACATCGATCTGAAGGTGACAAGTGTCTGTATAGCATCCTCAACCTCAGGACCTACAATAATTCCCTTATCAAAATCAGTCCTAATATCAAGCAAACCCTTCGGAGCTAAACCCCTATCCTGCAGCCTCCCATTCCTGACCTAAAATGCCACACATGGTGTCAAAAACAAATCTCTGTGTAGGGGCATCCCACTGCTCAAAGGTTTCCATGATATCTTGCACGGTATACTCAGGACCTGCATGATCCATCTGTGAGCAAGGAGATCTAACGCATCTCGTTCTTGGGAATCAGGAAGTAAACTATGGGTCTGCCTACAGGGAAGAACAGGAGTCAGACTTACTGACCCAAAGAGAGGAGAAAAGAGACCAGAAACAGTCTCAACCATCCGCTGACGGACAGAAGGGGAAGTTGGCAGAAAAACAGGAGATAAGGTATGAGACGGAGCAGGAGAAGAGGCAACAGGTAGAAATGTGGTCGAGGGCAAAGAAGGCTGAGGCAAAGAAGTCAGAGGCAAGGGAGCCGAAGGCATGGGAGCTGGAGGCAGAGAAGCTGGCGGTAGTGGTAGTGCCACAACGGGCTGCGGTGGAGGTGCAGGAGCTGGAGCTGGTGGGAGAATACCAGGTTGATGGACGGGTAACAAAAGAGGGGGTGCATTAGCACCATGTACATAGTGCGGAGGCGATATTAACAAGTGAGACATTAAAGGATCCTTCTCAAGATCAGCATCGGGATTCGGGGAAGAAGTCGGCAGCATGCATGCCTCTTTCTTTCCTATCTCTTTTTGCCTGTTTAATTTCTTTCTGTTTGGCTTCCTTGCACCAAAGGAGAAAAGAGTCAAACATAGCCGGCCGGGCTTATCTTTTAAACAAAGTAGCTTCTAAATTGTCTAAAATATCAGGCTCAAAACTACCATCATGTGGCCACTGTAAAATACCATCTTTCTTCGTATAGCAGACCCATACTTCATTAAAAGTGATGGGGCCCACACCATGTTTAGAGTAGAGCTCATAAGTGGAGTTCCAGGCAGAGGATTTGGACAAGGGTCCTCCAGTCGGGAGTCCATATCGCAACAAAAACAACACCATTTTTTAAACTTACTGAAACCAGGCATCATTACTTCACTGGCTTCCTAAAAACAACAAGGGGCTAATCAAAACAGCACAAACGTACTCACCCCTTGGCTTCGAAAATTGCAATTGTCGAATCTAAGAACCCAAAAACAAAGAAGTGGGAGCTACCCCCCAGTACTTAACCAATTGTCTTCTCACGCCAACAGAGGTCCGTCTAACTTCTCGCAATACCAGTCATCACCAAAAAGGGACCAAGGCAGGGCGGCAGTCAGGGCAGCAGTCACCAGCCGTTGGAAAGGAAAAGCCACACTTCAAAAGACCATTGGTCCACTTTTCGACATACAGGGTGTGGGGGCGCCTCCTCTGGAATTTTCCTGTGGGGCTCCTCACGATCCTTGGGCTCAACCGCTACCTCTGAAGCCGCCCCACGTTGGGCTGCCAATTGAAGAACCGGGCCTTTGGGCACGCTTGAAATCTTCAAGTTCACCTGCCTTGTTGCACAGAGACAGGGAATACTCTGTTGGCATAGAAAGACCAAGTTTATTAGCTGCAGCTAAGCACAGTTGTCCAAGAAGTACACCAAGTAGGTTCTCAGGAGACTGCCACTTTACTCCATGGCTCACAAACTTTTATAGCCAAAATACATCTGTACAAACATACACCCAATGCACAAAGATTTAGCCAATCATAAGATTTTGAAAACAAGGTGTTGTGCAACCAGAAGGCTCTCTGCTTACATATTATGTGTTATCGAGCCCCCAGAGTTAATCAATACTGGTACCCATGGTTCAGTGTTGCAATGGCAGGACATGTCTGTATGCTTCAAAAGAAAGGTTGTGAAATAGGAAAATACAGGGAGAGAATAGCGAAGGCCAAAAAGATAAGATACAGCAAGAGACGAATACTAAAAGCTAACAGATAGTTGATACGGGGATTAGATAGTCCAGACAAGGATTAGTTAGGCCGGCTGGTGTCTGAGATTGGTTTCAAAACAAGGACGGTGGGGGTTTTCAACACATTGCAGTCCAAAAGGGCAGAGATACTTCGTTCATCGAGCAGCCTGTGTAAAGGCAACACAAAATGGCGGCGAATGTAAGATGGAGTATAAATTAAAGAACCTCAGACTGAACGCTGCTTCCATCTGTGAGAGTTTCCATAATTCATTATAGACCTCATAGATAAATCTTTTAGATCTTGATGATTTAGGACCAAAGATAAAATCCACCAAATTAATGTCGCTCGGCAAGAGAGACAGCTGTTGTTTCACTGACAACAGTGTAGAATGTTCCACCCATTGCTGACACAATTTCCCCACTGAGTAAGTGGTGACTGAATGTGAATGCGGGAAATGTGGTTCCGGTCTAGTTTGTGTGAAACCTGTTGTTGCATTATGAAAATGCAGTTGACAGGCATTCGCATTGGTTTGCCACAACATCCATCCTGGGGGCAAACCTCAGAGATATTTAAACTGCCCTTTCAAAACACTGCTTGTAATTCATCGATTGTATGATTGGTGTGTGTACGCTATCATGCTCAGCCAATGAGGGAATGTACAGAATATTAAAATTTTTGGCTGTAGCCAAACCAAAGCAAGTAGTTTGGTACACTGTGTCATTTAAAAATAATGTTTGATTTGGAATGAGACATGCACAATGCAAAGCTTTGGTTCCCTGGACCTGCCAAATCAATTTCAAATCAATCGTTTGTAACCCTGTAAGGCTAATTCTTTTCTAAATGAATTCGAATAAATCAACTTTGTGTGCCTCAACATGAATTTAGTTTGTGACAGCAATTTCAATTTAAAGAAATAGGACTCTGGATTGGACGTGTTGTAATCAGTAAAATAGGTGAACTTATGCTGAAGTGTTTTGGAACTTCCCTGTCGGTGAGTTAGACAATGTTCCCATTGCGTAAAATTAAAAACAGATCTTAGCGTGTTTGTTTTCTGCAAAAAATTATGACTATAATGTTGGTAACAGAATGTATCAGTATAATTGGCTGAATTTAAATGCAAATCTTCAGCATCAAAAGCAGCATAATACTTTAAATCGTAAAACAACGAATACACCGCTTGTGCATCCCAATCATCAGAATGTATGTCCTGTGTTACCACATCGCCTTAGGAAACGCGAAACACGTGTGGTATGTTGAGGACTTCCATCGGACCATGGATTTCGAATGCAACTTTATCCCAAACTATGTCATCAGCAACAAGGAAGGCTGAAATGTTCACAAGGGCTTGATCACGTTTCATGATATGGGACGATGTATGGGGAGCCAGAATCCCATCTACTAACTTCACAGCAGAGTGTTCTGGCAAGTAATGACCATTGATTAGAAAGAAGAACACTGTCACAAACCCAATCAACATGAAGAGGAAAATCAGTATAAGAACAAGCAAGATGTAGGTCCAGGGTGGGACCAGGTAAGTCTTTTTGAACCAGGAGATGAAAATACTGGTTTGCGTCAGTAGGGTTGTCACAGTTGATGACAAAGGGGAAGAGTCATAAGAGAAGCTCGTATGGTGCTCAAAATAACCTCTTGCTCCCACATTCCTTAAATGAGGCAGTGCAGCATCAGCTTGATGATGTAAAGGACTGTCGGGTACCTCAATATGACACTCATCCACAGGATAAGCATACTCAATGTCAGTATTGGAGGGAGAGGAGGGCACAACAGTCAGAAAGTCAATAGAAGTCTCCATCTTATCCTCAACGACACAGGCATTAGTCGAAGAGGTCAAAACCACCAGATTCAGGTGAATAGCATTGCTTGACACACTGGGAGTCACACTATTCAGAATCGGCCAGATGGTGTAGTTTGACGTCAATTGAAATATATCTGTTTTCTTTGCAACCAGGCAAAGGTGGTAGTATCACTGTACGAGTACCCTTTAATTTCAAGAACTGGACCGGTGCACGATAAGAGGGACCAAATAAATTTTCGTTCTCTAGCTTTTTTCGTACCAGATCGCCAATCTTTGGAAGCCAGCCGGCGACCGGGATCAGCATTGCCTTTTGATCAGAAGTGGGTAACTGTTCTGTAGCGAAGCTGCCACGGGTCTTTTTGTAGGTCCTGTAAAATAATAGAATGATTATCTACGTCAAATGTTGCGGCAGCCACCACTATGTCTAGATCATCAAGGTCTGGCACAAACATCTTAATACAAATAACAATACATTAGTGGAGGGCCTGAGGGGTATTTATAGACCAGCCTAGGTTGTACCCCTCTTCAGAGCTAAATGAACAACAAGGAAACCTAGGGGTCTCTACAGGAAAATATCTTGAAATTCCTTATTAACTAACCAGACGTCTAGCAGAGTACATCAAGTTAGCGTCAAGACTAAATAGTTTAGACAGAAGACAAGAAATATTAAGCAAAGGGCCACCTGTGATTGTAGATCAAGGCTCTTGTAGGATTCCCATCAAAGACTTGTAATGATCAATGTTATCATTTGGTCATCCTTAGGGTTGTGTGTCTCTGGATCATTGAGACATAGATCGTACCCTATGGTAGATTAGGGTTCCGACCCACAATCACTGTTGGACCATGTGGTATTGATCTGATGGAATCAGGTGCATTGCAAAAAATAATAAAAGTGGTGAATTAAAATAGGATAGAGGACCAAAAATAGGAATTTTTATTAAAGATGGCCTCTTCCTGTTAAAACCAAGAACAGTGCAATATCATAGCAGTTTAACCAAATATCTGCATGGGGGACAACATGTTTCAGGGGGAGGCCTCCCCCTGACTCAGTACCGGCCAGAGGCAACGACGGACAGAGCGGGTTCTCACAGTTCCTGAGCCAGGTCCAGGAGAGGTGAGGTCTGATCCCCGGGCATACTGGATGTAACAAGCACCCAGGTGTCACCGAGGAGATTTAACAGACGACGGAAAATATATCCTTTGCTGTTATAGATTTATATTCACTATTATATTTTGCGTTGGCACATTGTTTGCACTAAATGCAGTAGCAATGTTAATGAGAACAGAGGCCCTGAAGAAAGCCTGGGTCCCTTTTACCCATTACGCTGAAACATGTTGGCCCCCATGCAGATATTTGGTTGGCTAGAATAGACTTACATAGAATATAGTGAATGAAAGTGAAACAATAACATATAAAACAAATTCATGCAAGGACATACATATTAACGATTAAAAAACAGTCCCAGAATTCACAATGCATTGGTTACAACTCCATTTGAATTTTCTGATTGTGGTTGGAACCTAGTTAGGGCTGATATGTGACCTTATGTCGACTTTTTGACCCTATGTTACGGTGCTTGTTTGTTGCAACCAGCTCGGGTCTTCTTCAGGACTAAAAATACTGTGGGACAACCTATGGGGGAAAGGAAAAACCTTTAGCATGCTAGGTGTGTTATATTGTGCTCATCGGTGAGATAAACTATCTGTGTGGTTATCTCACCTGTAAAATTGAGATGTCTACGTCTATTCCTAAGACGAAGGTGGGAGGATCTGTCAGCCGACAATATTCACTCCTCAGGGGTCATTTTCTTTACCAAGTCTGCAAACGAGGTGTATTTAATCACTCCGTAGGCTATTTGCTTTTTAGTCATTCATTGTATTAATCCTGGAACAAATTAGTGTTTGTACGTACCTTTTGCAATTAATGTATTCGATTCATCCACCAGCCGGTGGAGAATCTGGGAATCACTTGGTCAAGCGCCGCAAAGCGATCACCTGTGGCAATGAAGAAAGAACTTCCCAAGTCAGACTTTCTTACAATTTTTACTTTTTAATGAATGCCTTTACAGAATGGACTATTCCCATCTGTATTTGTGCAGGTTTACTATTATAACGATTACAGGGTGCACTTAGTAAGTACATCGCGCTCTGAAAGTCCATGGATTAGCCGTTTATATTTCTAGTACTTTCTGTTAGGAAAGATAACTAGGACGATATATTGTTTATGAACAGATGTTTGCATGTATACTCAAAGCCCACATTCGGTGCAGAGTATCAAAAACTTCAAGTAAATATATAGCCATTTTGCGTATCAAACACACTGGCTTGTCATTGTCCAATTTGTGAAACAATTTCATTAATCGCTTAAAAGAATCTACATATGTACAGGGCACTTGGCCACGGCGTGCGTTATCTTTGAGGCTTCGCATATCGGCAAACCGAACATCCTGCACATATCAGGAAAACAAAACATCCTGATTCCATAATGAGTCTGCCCTTATTGGAGACAGGTGGTCAATGTGATGACATTTCAAATGTCGGGAAACATCCTAGTTAGTGACGGGGATGTGGCATGCCTATGCTCTAATTGCCGAGTTATATGTCGGGCGCCAGTAAAGAACCGAACGCGGCGCCTTTCTTACTTTGTGGGAAGTTAGGGGAAAGTGTCTCACTACTCCGTTTGTTCGTTTCTGAATACTTGAAACTCATCATTTACGGTGTCTCCTATCAGACAAACTTAGAGTCTGACACATGACTTTCAGGTTCGTGTAAGGAGTAAAATGCAAAAGACTGCGTGGATTTCAGTCGGAACTTAACTGTGCAAGGGGGATTCTTTTAACTGATCAGAGAGTGACATCAGTCTAGAGTTAGCATTCTCATTGATTCCTCAAGATGTCATGAATGCTTCTAGTGTTTCTATTTAGTTTAAGGTTATTTACCGAACTAGAGGTATATATACTCTATATCTTAACTTTGTATTTACAAGGTGCTTTTAATTGACATCAAGTCGTAATGACAGGTATCTTGGTTAAGCATGGGCGGAAAATCAGTTACGCTCGCGGATTTTGCGGATTTTTGGGAAATTCGCAATCCGCGAGATTTGCGAATTTCCCGCAAAATCCGCAAATTCGCACGCAGCGGATTTTTTTTGCGGCGCGCGGCATTGGTGATACAATTTTTGCGGCGCGCGGCGTTTATCATCGTTTGCCGAGTTGTTTTTCTCGATATTTTGTGAGTGCTGCGCCATTTTGGATCTTGCTGTGTGATCCCGCGGGAATTTGGCGAGCGCGATTACGTCATCGCGGCTTGCCAACTTGCACAGCGAGAGTTTGTCAACGCGAGTACGGCGAGATCACGTCTCGCGGTACTTCGCAATTGCGAGATTTGAGATGCGGCGAGCAGCAACAATCTCGCACAAGCGAAAATATAAAATTTGCAAATCTGCACAAGAAATCCACCAGCAAGCAGCATAAACCTTCTAGAAATGATGATTTTTATCTGAATAACTCCTTAGTTTGACATTTGCCTGCACTTTTTTAGCGAGGAGTCCATTTTGGGGAGGGGGGCAGGGGGGTGGGAGGAAGGAAGTGCCCCACAGTCTTCAACTTCCTGTTCCTGTTCAGCAGGCTCCTTCCAGTGCTTTGTCCATCTCCTGGTCACTTTTCATTTGGGTCTGGAGCTGGAAGGATCACTTTTTGTGGATGCTGCTGGATATTTGGATTTGAGGCCTTTTTGACTTTCTTTGGATCACTGTTGGATTAGAAATTTTACAAGTAAGTTTGTTTGGGGCATTACAGTTGCTGCAATAAAATTTTTGGAATTTTCGATTTTTGGGCTGTTTTGGGGCCTTTTGCCCAGGGGTACTCAGTGGTGGGTGGACTGAGTCTTTCTGTGGGTTGTCTTGAACTTAAACATCATGGAGGCCATGGATGGATTGGGATTGTGCTGATTTTTCAGTGATTTCCGTTTTTTGGGGCTGTACTTGTGGCCTTTTCACCAGGGGTATTTGAGTCTAGCATGGGCCTAGTCTTTCTGTAGGTTGTCTTGAATTTAAACATCATGGAGGGCACGGATGGAATGGGATTGTGCTGATTTTTCAGTGATTTTCGTTTTTTGGGCCTGTACTTGTGGCCTTTTCACCAGGGGTATTTGAGTCTAGCATGGGCCTAGTCTTTCTGTGGGCTGTCTTGAACTTAAACATCATGGAGGGCATGGATGGAATGGGATTGTGCTGATTTTGCAGTGTTTTTCGATTTTTGGGGGTGTTCATGGGGAGGGACAGGCCATGTGGCTGGTGGCCATTTTGAGTGCAGCTACAGGCACTGGCCATGTGCTGGCAGGCAAGTGGCCATTTTGAATGCAGGCTTTGTTGTTAGGCCTCCAACCATTTTGCCTACTTTTCAACCTTTATTTATGCCCAGGGGTAGTGAGTCTTGCATGGGCCTAGTCTTTCTGTGGGTTGTCTTGAATTTAAACATCATGGAGGCCATGGATGGAATGGGATTGTGCTGATTTTGCAGTGTTTTTCGATTTTTGGGGGTGTTCATGGGGAGGGACAGGCCATGTGGCTGGTGGCCATTTTGAGTGCAGCTACAGGCACTGGCCATGTGCTGGCAGGCAAGTGGCCATTTTGAATGCAGGCTTTGTTGTTAGGCCTCCAACCATTTTGCCTACTTTTCAACCTTTATTTATGCCCAGGGGTAGTGAGTCTTGCATGGGCCTAGTCTTTCCGTGGGTTGTCTTGAATTTAAACATCATGGAGGCCATGGATGGAATGGGATTGTGCTGATTTTGCAGTGTTTTTCGATTTTTGGGGGTGTTCATGGGGAGGGACAGGCCATGTGGCTGGTGGCCATTTTGAGTGCAGCTACAGGCACTGGCCATGTGCTGGCAGGCAAGTGGCCATTTTGAATGCAGGCTTTGTTGTTAGGCCTCCAACCATTTTGCCTACTTTTCAACCTTTATTTATGCCCAGGGGTAGTGAGTCTTGCATGGGCCTAGTCTTTCTGTGGGTTGTCTTGAATTTAAACATCATGGAGGCCATGGATGGAATGGGATTGTGCAGATTTTTCAGTGATTTTCGTTTTTTGGGCCTGTACTTGTGGCCTTTTCACCAGGGGTATTTGAGTCTAGCAGGGGCCAAGTCTTTCTGTGGGCTGTCTTGAACTTAAACATCATGGAGGGCATGGATGGAATGGGATTGTGCTGATTTTGCAGTGTTTTTCGATTTTTGGGGGTGTTCATGGGGAGGGACAGGCCATGTGGCTGGTGGCCATTTTGAGTGCAGCTACAGGCACTGGCCATGTGCTGGCAGGCAAGGGGCCATTTTGACTGCAGGCTTTGTTGTTAGGCCTCCAACCATTTTGCCTACTTTTCAACCTTTATTTATGCCCAGGGGTAGTGAGTCTAGCATGGGCCTAGTCTTTCTGTGGGCTGTCTTGAACTTAAACATCATGGAGGGCATGGATGGAATGGGATTGTGCTGATTTTGCAGTGTTTTTCGATTTTTGGGGGTGTTCATGGGGAGGGACAGGCCATGTGGCTGGTGGCCATTTTGAGTGCAGCTACAGGCACTGGCCATGTGCTGGCAGGCAAGTGGCCATTTTGAATGCAGGCTTTGTTGTTAGGCCTCCAACCATTTTGCCTACTTTTCAACCTTTATTTATGCCCAGGGGTAGTGAGTCTTGCATGGGCCTAGTCTTTCTGTGGGTTGTCTTGAATTTAAACATCATGGAGGCCATGGATGGAATGGGATTGTGCTGATTTTGCAGTGTTTTTCGATTTTTGGGGGTGTTCATGGGGAGGGACAGGCCATGTGGCTGGTGGCCATTTTGAGTGCAGCTACAGGCACTGGCCATGTGCTGGCAGGCAAGTGGCCATTTTGAATGCAGGCTTTGTTGTTAGGCCTCCAACCATTTTGCCTACTTTTCAACCTTTATTTATGCCCAGGGGTAGTGAGTCTTGCATGGGCCTAGTCTTTCTGTGGGTTGTCTTGAATTTAAACATCATGGAGGCCATGGATGGAATGGGATTGTGCTGATTTTGCAGTGATTTTTGTTTTTTGGGCCTGTACTTGTGGCCTTTTCACCAGGGGTATTTGAGTCTAGCATGGGCCTAGTCTTTCTGTGGGCTGTCTTGAACTTAAACATCATGGAGGGCATGGATGGAATGGGATTGTGTTGATTTTGCAGTGTTTTTCGATTTTTGGGGGTGTTCATGGGGAGGGACAGGCCATGTGGCTGGTGGCCATTTTGAGTGCAGCTACAGGCACTGGCCATGTGCTGGCAGGCAAGTGGCCATTTTGAATGCAGGCTTTGTTGTTAGGCCTCCAACCATTTTGCCTACTTTTCAACCTTTATTTATGCCCAGGGGTAGTGAGTCTAGCATGGGCCTAGTCTTTCTGTGGGCTGTCTTGAACTTAAACATCATGGAGGGCATGGATGGAATGGGATTGTGCTGATTTTGCAGTGTTTTTCGATTTTTGGGGGTGTTCATGGGGAGGGACAGGCCATGTGGCTGGTGGCCATTTTGAGTGCAGCTACAGGCACTGGCCATGTGCTGGCAGGCAAGTGGCCATTTTTAATGCAGGCTTTCTTGTTAGGCCTCCAACCATTTTGCCTACTTTTCAACCTTTATTTATGCCCAGGGGTAGTGAGTCTTGCATGGGCCTAGTCTTTCTGTGGGTTGTCTTGAATTTAAACATTATGGAGGGCATGGATGGATTGGGATTGTGCTGATTTTGCAGTGTTTTTCGATTTTTTTGTGCTCTATAACTGAACTGATGTTCCTCTGTCTTCAATTTTTTTTAGGTGCACAAGACTCAAGAGAACCACCAGTGCCAGGAAGAAGTCCTGCAGCGGTGTGTGTGTGCAGCATAACGTCACGCGACGTCACGTCTGGCCTCAGACAACTCTACAATTCGTGCAACTGCGGCCTGCTGTCTGACCTGCTCTGAAGAAGATGGCCCCAAAGAAAGGTCTCCGTAGCTCCTCTAGCAAGAAAGTTGCTAGTAAGGAGCAGAAGAAGCAAGTTACCAAGGAGGCTGGTGTGCCACCCGCCACGTTTTTTGGGAGAAAAAAAAAAGTACGCCTGCAGCAGCAGGATCTGCTGGGGACCAAGCTGGGAGCAGCACCCCTGCTCCATTGGGTTCAGTGCCTCCACCACCACGCCAACTTAAGTCAAAGCCCTTGAGTGCTTCAGAGGCAGTCAGTGTACTTCTCCAATCACCATCGACCAGTGATGTTGGCTCATCGCAAGAAAGTAGCAGCAATTTCCCTGAATCAACACAGGTTGTTGTAACTCATTTGACAAGTGTTGAACAACCACAGCTGCAACAACAACACCATGTGCAAGTACACGCCCAAGTACATGTGGAAGGAGAGGCAGCAAAAGGAGATGCGCAAGCAAAGGTGCATGGAGGTTCACAAGTGCCCACAATAGTTGTTCCTCCCGAAGTAGGGGCACATCAGGAAATCGACAATGAAGCTGAGGTATCATTGGAAGCCACTCCTCCTGATGATCATTCATTGTCTTCCACATCCCTAGCAAGGAAAAGATCAAGGGGGGTGTCTACATCTTCTTCAAGCCCACCTCGTTCTGATGCAAGTGATCTGTCTTGGGAACCACAACTGCGGTCTGACAGTGAGGCACACCATGATCTGACACCGGTACCTAAGCGTAAAAGGAAGGTCGTCCAAAAACTCAAACCTATGGAGTGTGATGAGGCTCAACAAGAAGTGACAGATACTGCTGGTGATGAAGCCTCTCACGATGACGACGAGCCAGTCATCACAAAGGTCACTGCAGCCCCACCGGGCATGCAGCAAAGAGACATTTTGACCCTATCCCGAGAAGCTGCTGAGCGTGATGATGATGTCGGCGAGGAGGCAATGGAAATGGAATCATTAGATTTGGAGTTAAGTAGTACACCAAAACCTACCGCTTCCATATTTCTTCCTCGCAAGAAGGTACCCACCTCGTCCTCGACCTCAATTCGTGGTGGTGAAAGTGCAAAACGTACTGAAGTTCGGCAATCCACATCCTCCACTTCATCTGGCATTAGCAGCAGGACCACCACCACCAGAATCGCCGCCTCCTCCGGCCCCCAAAGACATTTCAAGTCTCCAGTTTGGGACTTCTTTAGTGTTTGCCCAAAAAAGGAAAACGTAGCCATTTGTAGCATTTGTAAGCTTCGAGTTAGTCGTGGTAAGTTTGGTACCAACTATGGTACCGGAGGCCAGAGAGGTCATCTTAGGAGAAAGCACGATGTCCAATGGTTTGCGCACCTACACGCGATCAAGGAAGCCCGAATTGCACGCAATGAAAACGTTGATTTTTCATCTGATGATGACGAGGAGGAAGAAGACGATTCAAACACTTCACTTACACCCAGTTCCCCTGTCAGCAGCACACCCCATGGGAGCCACACTAAGAGTGTGGGAGAGAGTGAGACATCAATGCGGAAAAGTTCATCAGCGAGCGTAACTGGGTCGAAGATATCATCATCATCCCGTAAATCCTTGGTCCAGGGCAACATTAAAAAGATGTTGTTTACAGAAGCGCAATATGAACGCAACCACCCAATGACGCGTCTGTATAACACTAAGCTGGCTAAAATGCTAGCTCTGGACCTTCTCCCTTTTTCTTTTGTAGAAGGGGTTGGTTTTCTAGAATTAGTGGCAGCGCTCTGCCCTAAATGGAAGGTTCCTAGCCGGTTCTATTTTGCCCGAGTTGCGGTTCCAGCACTACATGAAGATGTTCTGAAGGTGATTGGGGCAGCTTTGCAGAAGAGTGCTGTTCACACTATACATCTGACAACAGACATGTGGACCAGTGGCGCAGGCGCTGATTACATGTGCATCACTGCACACTGGGTCTCTTTTTCAGGGGCTAAAGCAAAGCTAAACACAGGTGTTGACACGAACATTGTTTTTAAAGCTGCTCGGAAACATGCAACACTAGCCATGTTTGGTTTGGAGAAACGTCACACAGCAGAAAACATTTTGGATGTCTTTAACACAAAGGTCCTTAACTGGCTGTCCCCACTAAAACGCAAGGTTGGTTATGTTTCCACGGACAATGGTGCCAATATAGTTAAGGCCATGAGGGACGGTTACTATTTCAGAGTGCCGTGTTTGGCGCACTGTATAAACCTGGTTGTCCAAAAATTCTTGGGTAATAAAGGCAGTGCAGCGTACAGTGTATTGGAGACCTGCCGAAAAATGTGCAAGCATTTCAGCCATTCTTTTAAGGCCCGGAAGCAGCTGAGGAGCCTGCTATATCAACGTCAAATGCCAGTGAAAGCACTCATCCAGGAGGTGGTAACACGTTGGAACTCAACCTTCTACATGCTTGAGCGTCTGTATGAGCAGTATACGGAACTCGATCAATATTTCCTTAAAGAGGGTACAGAGGAGCTGAGGATGGGTGGGCCGCAATGGAACATAGTTGAAAGCCTGACACGCATGCTTCGTCCTTTTGAGTTCTTCACGCGTGCAGTCAGCAAGGAGGACTCTAATTTGGGAAAAGCTATCCCATTGTTGTACATGCTGGAGGACCAACTGAAGGAGGTGTGTTCTGTGTTTGGAAAAGATGACAAAAACCAAGACTCTTTGCTTCTGGCTGAGCAATTATTAGAGCTCCTACAAGGTGATGAACGTCTTAAAAAGATCCACTCTCAACAGCATTACATTTGTGCTACTATTCTGGATCCACACTACAAAAAGGCGCTGGCAGGCCAAGCATTCTTTCCTTTTGATGATGAACATGTTCCAAAGTACAAACGTTGGCTAGCCTTGCCAGCCAAGAGGTTTGAAACAGAACGGCTGGAAATTGAAGGAAATGGCAGTACATCAGCAGGCCATCCCCAGTCAAAACAATCTACTTCTGCACCTGTGGCTGTGGCACAAGTGACCTCTCAGCCGTTAAAGACACCGGCAACCGGATCATCTGCACGAAACACAACAGAAACATTGGAGGCTGAAGAGGATTGGCTAGCTCTGCGTGGGTTTGGTTCTCAAAAGGTCAGAGGCACAGCAAGAGCTAAGCAAAGTGGAGGAACCTTGGATGAGGACCTTGAGTCGATGGTGAAGGACTATCTGAATGACTCAACAGAGGTCTATGTTAATTCTGACCCATTGGCGTATTGGCATGGGAAAAAAGAATTGTGGCCACAGCTCACCAACCTGGCTTTAAACTACTTGTCTTGCCCACTCGCAAGCGTGTCTTCTGAACGGGTTTTCAGTGCGGCTGGTGGGATTGTAACTCCCAAACGGAGCCGCCTCTCGCCCAAAAATGTGGAGAGGTTAACAATGATCAAGATGAATCAGCACCTCATACCACCAGATTTCAGAGTACGAGAGAGCGTGCCGGATGAAGAGGAGGTGGCCAGCAACATAGATGAGGGAATTTCTACTCTGTCAGGTGACACTGAGCTCACCCTGCCTGAATTCGCAGAGTATGATGACGAAGCCTTATTCTTATTCCTGGACCGTGATACCGAGCCCTGAAAATGAGACAACGAATCAATAACTTTCTTTTTCGTCCCTATTCACTTTTATTCCTGTGTGTCTGTCTTTCTTTGTTGTGCACAGTTAATATATTTCAAACTTTAATCAGATAATCACAAAATCAAGCCCATCAGCAGAACTGTCTTCGCTGGTTTGCTAATTGATTTGAAGTTGCCGCAGTCTGCATTCCTCAGGTTCACAAGTTCAGAAGAACATGCTCCTCTATCCTCCTCCTCCAGACTCCTATTTCCATCAAACCAGAGGGCTGGTTTACGCCCAATGAAGAAAGACTCAGCACTTGTGGGGGTGTTGTTGTACCTCTTTGCAGGTGAGTTGACGGCTCTGGGACCATTGTTGGGAAGCTCTAATACCGGATAAAAGTGGTTTGGACCAAATCCCAGGAAGAATTTTTTTGTGTTTTTGATGACTTGCTTGCCTTTTAGGTGCTCTTAGGGAAGGTTCCGTCTGTTTGTGGGTGAGTTTCGTGGTCTGGGAGCATTGCTGGGACACTCTAATCTTGATTGCATTTGCTTTTCAGGAAATCCGTCGTGCCAACCCCGACTTATGGCCTAGCTACGCAGCGCGTTTGGACCGAAGGCCGAGAAATATTGCAAGTATGAGATTTTGCTTTTGGCCTGTTTGGGGGTGTTATGCTTCTTGGCGGGTGGGTTGGCAGGTCTTGGGGCATTCCTGGGAAGGTCTAATACCGGGTAGAAGTGGTTGGGACAAAATCCAGGCCGATTTTTTTTTAGCTATTTCTGACATTTTGCTCTATGTAGCGTTTTCGGGGGCCTGTTTGGGGGGCTTCCTGGTGTTTGTGGGTGAGTTTCGTGGTCTGGGAGCACTGCTGGGACACTCTAATCTTGATTGCATTTGCTTTTCAGGAAATCCGTCGTGGCAACCCCGACTTATGGCCTAGCTACGCAGTGCGTTTGGACCGAAGGCCGAGAAATATTGCAAGTATGAGATTTTGCTTTTGGCCTGTTTTGGGGTGTTATGCTTCTTGGCGGGTGGGTTGGCGGGTCTTGGGGCATTCCTGGGAAGGTCTAATACCGGGTAGAAGTGGTTGGGACAAAATCCTGGCCGATTTTCTTTTGGCTATTTCTGACATTTTGCTCTATGTAGCGTTTTCGGGGGCCTGTTTGGGGGGCTTCCTGGTGTTTGTGGGTGAGTTTCGTGGTCTGGGAGCACTGCTGGGACACTCTAATCTTGATTGCATTTGCTTTTCAGGAAATCCGTCGTGGCAACCCCGACTTATGGCCTAGCTACGCAGTGCGTTTGGACCGAAGGCCGAGAAATATTGCAAGTATGAGATTTTGCTTTTGGCCTGTTTGGGGGTGTTATGCTTCTTGGCGGGTGGGTTGGCGGGTCTTGGGGCATTCCTGGGAAGGTCTAATACCGGGTAGAAGTGGTTGGGACAAAATCCAGGCCGATTTTTTTTTGGCTATTTCTGACATTTTGCTCTATGTAGCATTTTCGGGGGCCTGTTTGGGGGGCTTCCTGGTGTTTGTGGGTGAGTTTCGTGGTCTGGGAGAACTGCTGGGACACTCTAATCTTGATTGCATTTGCTTTTCAGGAAATCCGTTGTGGCAACCCCGACTTATGGCCTAGCGACGCAGTGCGTTTGGACCGAAGGCCGAGAAATATTGCAAGTATGAGATTTTGCTTTTGGCCTGTTTGGGGGTGTTATGCTTCTTGGCGGGTGGGTTGGCGGGTCTTGGGGCATTCCTGGGAAGGTCTAATACCGGGTAGAAGTGGTTGGGACAAAATCCAGGCCGATTTTTTTTTGGGCTATTTCTGACATTTTGCTCTATGTAGCGTTTTCGGGGGCCTGTTTGGGGGGCTTCCTGGTGTTTGTGGGTGAGTTTCGTGGTCTGGGAGCACTGCTGGCTATATATACTTTACTTTGCAAGAGGTTTGAAGCAAATCCATGGTGGCAGAGGGGAGTTAGGGCCTAGCTGCAGAGCGCGCGCGGAGTGATTTGGGAAATTTGTGAAAAATTGACTAAGTCCCCATTTTTGTACTTTTGCTCTTTGGCTGTTTGGGGGTCTTCTACTCGTTTTCTCCTGGGTTGACGGCTCTGGGGCCATTGCTGGGAAGCTCTAATACCGGATAAAAGTGTTTTGGACCAAATCCCAGGCGGAAAATTTTTTGTGTTTTTGATGACTTGCTTGCCTTTGCGGTGCTCTTAGGGGGGGTTCCGTCTGTTTGTGGGTGAGTTTCGTGGTCTGGGAGCACTGCTGGGACACTCTAATCTTGATTGCATTTGCTTTTCAGGAAATCCGTCGTGGCAACCCCGACTTATGGCCTAGCTACGCAGTGCGTTTGGACCGAAGGCCCAGAAATATTGCAAGTATGAGATATGCTTTTGGCCTGTTTGGGGGTGTTATGCTTCTTGGCGGGTGGGTTGGTGTGTCTTGGGGCATTCCTGGGAAGGTCTAATACCGGGTAGAAGTGGTTGGGACAAAATCCTCGCGGAAAAGCCTTTTGGCACTTTTTGTAACTTAGGGTTCGTTAGGGTTAGCCCTAGCAGCAGGATTGCATGTGTTTCGGGGTGTTCTAGATTTTTCCAACTGAGTTCTGGGGTCTTAGAGCACTCGTGAGAATGTGTAATTTTGGTTGCAAGTCATTTGAAGAAAATCCATGGTGGGAAAGGGGGGATTTGGCATAGTTAAAGAAAGCCTTTGCCACTATTCTTAACTTAGGGTTCGTTAGGGTTAGCAGTATTTCTATTGCATGTGTTTGAGTGGGTGGGATTTCGAGTCTTGGAGCGATGCTGGCTATGGCTACTTTTGCTTGGTTGCTTGCAAGTGGTTTGAATGCAATTCACGGTGGGTAAGGGGTAATTAGGAAGGGGGTACTTCGGCCTACTTTTACTTTCAAAGTAAGTTTTGTCACCAGTTTTCTGCTAGGCCTCGTTTTTTGAGATTTGATTGGGGGTCTTCTACATTTTTGCGACTGGCTTTAGTAAGGGTCTGGGTGGGAGCACTGCTAGGAAGATCTAATTTTGTTCTAAAACACAGTTTACAGTACACCTAGCTTGAGGGGCAAGATCCGCTACATTAATTTGCCCATACTTATTTATCCTTCAAAAGGTGACTCAGAGTACGTACGCACTTTCAAAAATATTGTACTGTCTACTAGGAAAATCAAATTGTGACTTTTTGCACTCCACAGCCTACATACCTTATATTTATTTATCAGTGGTGTTGTAATATTATATCACTTCCTGTTTTTCGTTGAATAATTACAGGCCGGGTTTCAGTCTCTGCAATGGGGAAAAAAGGATGGAGTCAGGTTTCACAGTAGCGAGCCACAATTCAGCATCAGGCAGGCAGTGGACAGGGTGTCTTCTGGTGACCAACATCGATGGACGAAGCGTCGGCTGCAATGGAGGAGTGCCGCTAATAGGAGGATTTTTTTTCTGCAGGCAACTTACTTACCACTTCCAACAGGACCACTACAACCACATAGATATAGTATCCCTTGCCTTTTTCTCTGACTGTGACTGCATTTCTTGGATCTCTCTCTGATTCTAAATTGATCCCTTAACACATCACTTAGTCCACTCCACTATCACATCTGCACCACACATAGTCATTTGTAAGTGCTCCTACGTAATTCGCAAGTCGCAGCACGCCCCAGGCCGTAGAGGACTGGGATGGCCCCAATGATGAAGCATGTCACCAAGGGGCAACCCTGGTGAGTGAGGGGACACCTAGAAAACAAGCAATTTCTCCTTTTCTATCTACTATACCTTCCAGACCAACCCCACTGAGTGTTGTTGTGAATGGATTTATAGTGACCAGCAAGGCTCTCGGGTATCTGGCTAAGTACAGAGACCTTATGTTGAATATCGTTATCAATAATTCCACACAGGCCCTGTACTGTCGCATTCTTTCTTCCACAGTTGTCGAATGTACTACTTACTTTTCACTGACATGCATGCAGTAGTGCATGCACTTTCAAAGATTGATGGATAGGTTTGTACCCAAAGAATTGTTTATGTTCCATTGTTTGTCTATGCTGTGCTTTTTTTTACAGGGTGTCTTCTGGTGACCAACATCGATGGACAAAGCGTCGGCTGCAATGGAGGAGTGCCGCTAAAAGGAGGATTTTTTTTCTGCAGGCAACTTACTTACCACTTCCAACAGGACCACTACAACCACATAGATACAGTATCCCTTGCCTTTTTCTCTGACTGTGACTGCATTTCTTGGATCTCTCTCTGCTTCTAAATTGATCCCTTAACACATCACTTAGTCCACTCCACTATCACATCTGCACCACACATAGTCATTTGTAAGTGCTCCTACGTAATTCGCAAGTCGCAGCACGCCCCAGGCCGTAGAGGACTGGGATGGCCCCAATGATGAAGCATGTCACCAAGGGGCAACCCTGGTGAGTGAGGGGACACCTAGAAAACAAGCAATTTCTCCTTTTCTATCTACTATACCTTCCAGACCAACCCCACTGAGTGTTGTTGTGAATGGATTTATAGTGACCAGCAAGGCTCTCGGGTATCTGGCTAAGTACAGAGACCTTATGTTGAATATCGTTATCAATAATTCCACACAGGCCCTGTACTGTCGCATTCTTTCTTCCACAGTTGTCGAATGTACTACTTACTTTTCACTGACATGCATGCAGTAGTGCATGCACTTTCAAAGATTGATGGATAGGTTTGTACCCAAAGAATTGTTTATGTTCCATTGTTTGTCTATGCTGTGCTTTTTTTTACAGGGTGTCTTCTGGTGACCAACATCGATGGACAAAGCGTCGGCTGCAATGGAGGAGTGCCGCTAAAAGGAGGATTTTTTTTCTGCAGGCAACTTACTTACCACTTCCAACAGGACCACTACAACCACATAGATACAGTATCCCTTGCCTTTTTCTCTGACTGTGACTGCATTTCTTGGATCTCTCTCTGCTTCTAAATTGATCCCTTAACACATCACTTAGTCCACTCCACTATCACATCTGCACCACACATAGTCATTTGTAAGTGCTCCTACGTAATTCGCAAGTCGCAGCACGCCCCAGGCCGTAGAGGACTGGGATGGCCCCAATGATGAAGCATGTCACCAAGGGGCAACCCTGGTGAGTGAGGGGACACCTAGAAAAAAAGCAATTTCTCCTTTTCTATCTACTATACCTTCCAGACCAACCCCATTGAGTGTTGTTGTGAATGGATTTATAGTGACCAGCAAGGCTCTCAGGTATCTGGCTACAGAGACCTTATGTTGAATATAGTTATCAATATTTCCACCCACGCCCTGTACTGTCGCATTCTTTCTTCCACAGTTGTCGAAAGTACTACTTACTTTTAACTGACATGCATGCAGTAGTGTATGCACTTTCAAAGATTGATGGATAGGTTTGTACCCAAAGATTTGTTTATGTTCACAATTGTTTGTCCATGCTGTGCTACTTTTTCTTGTCTCCCAAAACCTTTCCCAAAAACCCCCGTACCCATCCATTTTTCAAACCCTAACCCTCTTCCCCCGGGCTGTGTGGTTTTGATTGATGTGTGACTAAATTACAGCAATAAATCCACACACTTGCTGGGGAGGATAAGGTGATAGCAACAGGCTGGTGAAGAAATCCGAGGATATATTCTTACTCTGCTTGACAAAGACCCATGGCTAATGTCAAAGAACTTCAACTGAATTAGTTATACTTTAACATTTGTTAGGCTACAATGTGGCACTGTTCTAGTGTACTTCTGTCACCAGCTATATTCTGTATTGTACCTTTGTATTGCTCAGGAGGACAAACCAGATTTAATTTTCTTTTTTTTCATAGGCAAGCAACTGCCACTGTGTCACACCACTAGTACCACCGCTATGAGGAAATTTTATCCGCCCAGGATTGCCAACCTTATTTGCTGTTTCCCATGGAGCCAGCCCTGGGCCTAGCCCTACTTGCAAACAGAAATTACAGGTAAGATAGGCGTTTGGTTGGAGGTAGTATAATGGAGTATTAGGAGAGACGAGAGATTTGATTGACGGTAGTACTACTAAAGTCCTAGGACTATTCAGGAAAACAAACTTACTGTTATGTTAAACCCCCACCCACCAGACTCAAAAGCAGTAAAAAACAGGTATGGTCAGATAAAGTTTCAAAAAGTATATTTTTATTGCCCTAACAAAAGAATCTCCCGCAAGACCCTCCCTAACCCCAACGATTGTCCTTCAAAAGTCCCCAAAAATCACAACTCCCAATTCCCACCCCCCAAAAGTCTCTAAAAAAGGGGCAAGGGACACTATGGCAGGGTGCTGTTGGAATTAGCAGCCAGGGCATCATGCTCCTTGCGGAGGGTGGCAAGTTCGAAGCGGAGGCCCTCCACCACGTTCTTATAATTATGGACCTCCTGCTCCAGGTAGGACAGTCTGAGGGATAAGCGGCGCCGGTGTGCCTTGCAAATCCTGTGAGGGGCAGCTGCTTTCTTTGCTGCTGGGCGGTGGCGTTTGGCTTTGGTAGCCCGGCTCCGTACCGCTGGAGCACTGCGCTGGCTGGCAGCCCGCACGGAGGAGGATGCAGCTGTCCCAGTGGACGTTGTTGTTGTACCAGACTGCATCTCCTCCTCCTCCAGGGCCACCAGCCGCCGATATTCAGCAACAGTGGCATCCAGCCTCCGTTGCCGGGCCATTCGAGCCAGCTCCTTCCTCCTTGATGGTGTCTTGGATTTGGAAGGAGCAACTACATGAAAAAAGAAAGACATAGTCTGTAACCAATGCTCCTTAAGATTAACACAAAATGATTGAGCAGAAAGTTGTCACAGTACAAGTAGCAAATTGAAAGCACAGTGCATAACTATTGAGGACAGTATCTATGTAACCTCCGACTTCTTCATCCTTGCTCTAACATTAGTGGGAGTTTAAGGAACAAATTCTACGAGCACTATGGACTTCTATTACAGTCGACTATGACAGTACACCACTCTTATTCTTCTTCTTCTCTCTTGTTTAGGAAAATTGGTACGTTATCTTATGCAAGCCGGCATAATGCCAGCGCAGTGAACTTGCACCCGAGAAAAACAGACGCACACCATGGTGAGTGAGACAGACTTGCGTTACTGTACCGGTCCAGTACATGCAGGTGGTGAAGCTCTTACTTTTCTATTATGGGTGGCACTGAGAATACTCTGTTAAAAGGGCTACTGCTTAATTAATTTAGCTTTCACCTTACAGTGCAAATGAGTATTAGAAAAGGAAAATGAAGAAGCTAAATTATCTGATTATCTATCACTTCACATGGGATGTATTTGATGACATATGGGATGACTTTAGGTGCTTTGCTTATTATTGAGTGAACAGTGATACCCCCACACATGAATGACGTACTACTACTAAACTAAAGTTATTAAGGGAGGTAGGGAGTGTCCACCGTAATAACTGGATATATGCTGTGCTTGCAGTTGCAATACAAACTACTGCTACTATTCATGGTAGTCTTTGGACAACGTTACAACTTCTTTTCCTTGCCTTTCCTACACTGGAACGGACGTGCGGGTGCGGTGTTACATGCTCTTCAAAGTAACACTTAGTTCATCCAGTGACCGTCTACTCTCTCTAGATTCACATATGCTATCTAAGAGTCAGATAGTACCATGAATGATCCAGGCATCCATCCATTCAAAGTATATTGCACACATACAGTTTCTGTCTCACCCACCCAGGCTGTTCTCCTTCCACCCATCCTTGCTTCATCATTCACCCAGCCATGCACCATACCATTTTCTTACCTTCCCAGCCACCTCGGGGACCAAGCAAACACATATCATTCTTCTTTGCCAGTCATCATTACATTTCTCGTGCTTCCACACTTACTTACACCCTTCTTTCGCTTTTCGTTCATCCCATCCATCAAGTTCACCTCAGATCTGATTGGGATTCTTCTCGCCAAAAACTTCACAGCTAAGTCGAAGTACATTTAGAGGAGGCTACTACCTGCTTTTTTTATAATACACCCGTGCAGAAAGCACACTCTGCAGTCTTCAATCTCAATGACTAAGGAATGTATAGCTTACCTCTGCCCGCCACCACCGTGTGAACCCTCACAGGCATGTCCTTGTCCGGCACTTGCACCTCCTCCTCCCCAGAGTTGTCCTCCTCGTCCAATGCCACCACCACCTCCGCGCTGGCCCCGTCTCCAGATGTTCCACCTACAAAGTACATTTAATAATGTTAGAATACACCACTCACTACTATATAATATTTGGTCTAGGAGGAAGAAAGAAATGTGAAAAAAAGTGTACAATTTAATAATTTTTGACTGTGTACTCTAGAGTAAAAATGTCCCTTTTTCCAGGGAAGGCTGTTGTCTTGCTGCACTTTTTGGCACAACTGATGAATGTTTGCTTTTTACTTTTTAACACGCACCACTTTTTCTCCTAACAGACAGAACCTTGACTTCTAAGAACACGAGCAGGATCAAGTTCAAACCAGGTGAGAGCTCGGCTCGACCACAAGAAATGTGTCCAATTAATCGTCAGCACTAAGCACTTTTCCATTTTCAGTTACACGTTCACTTTTATGACAAACTTGAATTTAATAAATGTGTTTACTTTTAATAAAGCTTTTAAACTTAAATAGACTCTGTGGTTTTTGGTCCTCCAGACTAGAGTGGATGAGCTAAAGGTTTTCGAATTTTTGCAAGCATGAGTCCGTGCCTCTGCCATCGGTGACTTTGGGAGCTAAATGACTCTGCCACACTATCTAGTCAGTAAGGAGATTGGGGGTTCAACTACAAAGTCTGTTATCACTGAGGTATGTGGAAAGTCTAACAGTTACAGCACCTATTATAATTGATAAGCTAAGCGATGCATTATTTAGTGTCCATAGTTCTGTTTGTGCAGATTTGTCCCTGCAACAGTAGTAGAATGGATTGTCCTCCTATCCAAACCAAAAGTAAAGTAGTATCTTATTATTTCTTGGTGGTGGTCATTCACCTTTTTATTGTTGGCAATGGTCAAAGCATAAACATTTAGAATACTTGAAAAGACATTATGGACAATCCCAGAGGACTACACTCAGTGCATAGAGCTATTGCTGACTAGAATGGGAGTCCAATGGAAATGCCAAATGTGCAATCTTAGTTAGCTACACAGACAGACTAATAAGAATAATCTAGTAATATCACACGGAGTCATAGTCGAGGCAGGATAAGAATTTACATCCTGTCTACAAGAAGATCAAAGACGATTTAGAAAAAATCGAATGAGGAACGCTAGGAAAAAATAAGTACTCTATATTAAAATTAAAACTTACTGGGGCCAGCAAAGGAGCCCTCGACTGCCCGGTCCTGGCCTGCATCGACAACAGCACCCTCCTCCTCCTCCTCCTGTGTCCTCCTCTTGCCCCTGGGGGAAGCTGATGTACAACATGAAAGAAAGAAAAACAGAAAACATGGATGATATTTCTCAACCAAATCAAACATTTAAAAAAGAACTAACAAAGTAACAAAATATTTTTGCGAAATAGCAAATAGGGAACGACTCCACGGGATATATTATTGACCAATCTCATGTGGTCGACTACGTCATTACTTTAGTATTGCTTGATTTGCGGACCGTCGAATTGGAAACTACCCTATGTAACTCACTAAACAAAGTACTAAAAAGGTTTGCCTAGGATTGGCAGGCAGCAGTCCGCAGCACGCAAAGTGACAGCCAAAGTCCATCGTGATTGAAGATCAGCGACAACACTAAAGTTTCCTACTACATTCACCAGTCATTAAAATACTCAAACTATTAATCCACCACCACTATTTCTTCTTATCGCCATGTGTACAAAGGAAGGACTGGACTTGAGTCTGTAGGGGCTGATTTAGAAGGCCCTTGCGGCTCTTTTGCTCCATTGTTGCGTGACTTTTGTGACGCAGCGACAGCACAAAAGAGGCGCAATGGTGCGGCGTATATTAACAACGTGACGCATCTGGGAGATGCATCACGTTGTAAAGCCCTGCGCCAATAGGGGTGTTCCGGCGCAAGGGAGGGCGTTCCTGCGCAGGAACGCATCCTAAAAGTGGCTGAGGGAAATCTACAAGATTTCAATCAGTCACTTTGAGGACAATGATGCGTGACTCAAACCCTGCGCCTGCTTGAAGCAGACGTACGGCTTGACGCAGCATTGGGGAGATAGGGCACCCCAGAGCATTGATGGAGCTGCACCATCGTTGCGACGCAACTCCAGCAATGCGCCGCCTTTACGGCACAGATGCGTAACGCTTTGGTGATGTTTTGGGCCCATGGCGCGCCGCATTGTAAATACGGCGCACCATGGGTGATGGTGGCGTGACGCACAATTACTGGCGCATCCCTGCAACTTTGCAGGGATGCGCCGGTAATTAAAAATCTGAACCTTAGTGTGTAGCATTACGCAGTTCTTTCAACTACACTCATACATAATTTCACAGGCCAATGAAATGAACACAAAATCTAAAACAAATAAGCATAGTAGCAACACTACTGAGAAGAAGGAGAGCAGTGTACCTGAAATGCACAGAAGATTTTGAAATAAAATTTACCTACAATGTAATGAGCAGCATTATTGCTCTTGGTAAAAAACAAAAATTTGCAATATAATAACACAGCAGGAGAAAACATAGTAGTAAAGACATAGCTACTACTACTCACCAAGCCCGGGGATCTCAAGGCCAAGGAGGTCGAGCAGATCTCGCTCACGGGTCAGGACATCCGTCCAGCGGTGGGTGGCCTGGTTGTAGGTGCGCCAGACCCGAGAGTGGTGGTAAATGGCCTGGCACACCTTCTCCCACCGCTTCCGGCGCTCCCGGGCCCCGTACCCGGCACTGATCTTGCCGCCTCCCATGATGGTCCTGGGGAGGCGGCGCTGAACATAAAAAATGAGTTGGGCCACCTCCTCCGGGGTAAAGATCTCCCGTGGCATCACTAGCTCCCCCCTCAAATGCCCGCACGGGAGCCGGACACGGGGTGCGGGACCCTTCCCCTTCTCGGGATGCTTCCCGGCTCCCTTCACCATGGTCTGGGCGGAAAGGAATAAAGAAAATAGAATAGGGAAGAGAAGAAAAGAAAAGAGTTTACAAAAGTAGTCTAAAATTAACCAAAAGTAGCAGTAAACACAAAAATATAGGGCTAGAAAAATAGAGGGATAGATAATAAGTAAAATAGATCAAAAAAAACTTCAAACAAGCAAAGGATGGCAGAGATTGACAGAGGATACAAAGACCATGCCCAGAACCATAGCAATGAATGAGAAACAAGATGGCCGCGCCCGTTCACGACCGCGCGGGTAAGTTCGCGCGAGATTTTCCTTGCGAACACGCGCGAGACTGTACTGGCAAGCCGCGGACTTTGCGAGATTACACTTCGCGCCCGGAAACGGAAATACGTCAGGCAAACAAGATGGCTGCGCCCTTGAACGACCGCGAGGGTAACTTCGCGTCTTGCGCTACGAGCGGCTCGCAAAAATGCACAAAACCTTGCCAACTAACACGCCGCAAAAAAAACAAATTGCATATTCGCACGAATTTGCGGCTTCCGAATCCGATCTCGTGCGTGTTCGCACCCCGCGAACCCCGCGAAATTGCAGAAAAACGAGTTTTTCAAAACTGAAAGCACTCGGCAGGGGCAAGAGTTCAAACTCATCATTAGTAACAATTCCCGGTAGTGCTTCCTGACTGGGGCCCCTCCAGAATTCAGTTGCTAGTTGCAACAATTGTATGACCCTGCTCTGACCCTCACAGCAGGCTCATACAATAGCTACAAGTAGGCCACAAAGAAGGTCCTGGGGAAAAAAAATGCACTGCAACAGAAAGCAAAATTACAGATAAGGAAGCAGGTGCCAGACTGGAATTTTAAAACAGTGACACATTAATAAACTAACCCCACATTAATTCATCTCAGTTGAAGCAGGGCTGGTGTGCTTGCTTTTCCCCCCCATAATCTACAGTAATGATGAACCAGAGGGTGGCATTGATGTAACAGAGGGTTGCAGTGGTGAAACAGAGGGTGCTGGGAACCTGTGATGATGAACCAGACGTAGAAACAACATAATTTGCGACCGTTGCGCGACGAAATGTAAGTTCGCAATTGCGAACTGGTACGAAACCCTCGCGAACTGGCAGAAATCCTTGCGAACACAAAAAAAAAAATCCGCAAATTCGCAAGAATTCGCGGATTTTGCGGATTGCGAGTTCGCAAATCCGCAAAATTCGCGAACGCGAGATTCGCAAAATTCGCCCATGCTTAATCTTGGTCAAAAAATTACCCATCACTATGCAATATCATTGTCGATTAAAAGTATCACTGTCTGAAAACGTGCTACATGATTCTTTCCATCACAGGACGTTATCCTATTTTTAAGCATTATCTTATTTTTAAGCATCAGACATGGGTATAGCATTTGTCACGCTTTTTTTACAACAGTACTGATGTACATATACAGTTCTTAATTTAACATACCTTTACATGTCTATCTCTATATGTTACATTAAACCATGTTTGTACATTTCTCACATGCAGTTTGAGCAAGAGTTGAAAGATATGAACAGTTCATATATTCTCATAATCTTGAGGCAGACAACGTATTTAAATGCATATGAACTACCTCAAAGTCACATCAATGTCATAATTTACTCATTTGGATGTAGGTCTCTTCCTGCTCATTCAAACCTTGTGCTACTGAGTTAAGAATATGTATCCACAGACACTCTTTGTAATTCAACGTGGAAGACATGTTCCCTCCCCTCTGATGTAGGACTACTTTCTCGATGACCCACCATTCTAACTCTTCATATGTGTGGTTTGCCATCTTACAATGTTCTACTAGTGGGGCACCTTGTGTGTTACAACGAATTCGACTCTGATGTTGCATGATTCTGTTTTTGACTCGTTGAGTAGTTTGTCCCACATAGATTAGTTGGCAAGGGCATTTAATGGCATATATGAGGTTTTGACTGTTGCAATTTGAAAACCTAGTCATCGTATATTGTTTTGATCCATAATTAAAACTGTTCCCTGTTTTGGTATATTTACATACTTTACAATGGCCACATCTCTTGTGGCCTATGATCGGTTGTAGGCCCAATTGGCTTCTTATGTCATCTGGTTTAGTGGTTTCCAAAAAGGATGATACAACATGGTCTTTCACATTTTTTTCTCTGTTATACGTGCACATGGGGGGTTCTGGTATTCCTATTTCTTGGCCCACTAAGTTCCAATATTTTCTGACCACTTTCGAAATCTCGTGGCTCCTTGTATTGAACGTTGTCACACAAATAAGTTTGTCCATCTCAGTGTTTTTCTCTTGCACTTCTAACAGGGTTTTCCTAGGGCGATACCATGCCCGTTTGCGGGATCTATTGAGTAGACCTCTAGGGTAACCTCTCTCTCTGAGTTTACAAATGAGGGCATCGCTTTCTTTAAAGTAGTCCTTGCGTCTTGAGCAATTTCTACGCAGCCTTAAAAATTGTCCATATGGCAGTTTGTCACGCAAATTCCCGTGTGTCAGACGTAGCGCCCAACCGAGTCAGATTATCAGAAAATCTTGATCAAACGAGTGCAAAGGGATCAACCATATTCTATTAAAAACTCATAAGTATCATATCCTCCCCAAGAGAAGAAACCAGAACAAATGGGGGAGTCCAATCTGCCTCTGCCCACAAAATGTCATATGAGGTGAGATTTTCCCAGAAAAACGAAGTAAGTGTAGGCTGTATAACACCTTCAATCTGGAGTTCTATTTCGTACAGTCTATCTGGGGGTGCAACTTGTGTATCTGCTACCTCTACTGTAATAAATGTATCAGTTGCTCTCGCCTCCAGATAGGGACCCAGTGCTTCCAGCACTATGGTAACTTCTGCCTCGCTGTTGAGGAGTGCCTCTGCCCATGTCCAATCTAGGGGTAGCGTTCTCACCGTCTGGAGGCATACTTCGAAGTTAAAGCAGCAACTTTCTTCTTTTGATAAGGGGGTCGAAATGAGGCAGTCTCACCTGTTTGGCTTTTACGTCAAACTGGCGAGGTTGATCTCGTCCCTGCTGAACGGTTGCACCTTTGCTGCAATTCTGGCACTCTCCTCCACTGACTTGAGAGTCCGATGTGTCCTGCAAAGAACGAGGAGAGCGTTGATCAAAGACTTGAAATCTGCCTGGAGTCTTAATTTTATAGCGGTCAAATCATAAGTATGCTCAGAAGAATCAGGTGTCAGTTGACCAGCACGCGAACCTTGCTTCTGGTTTTGCTGCCTCTGTTTTTTACTTGTTCTTTTCAGGAAAGAACGGGCACCCATACTTCTCAGTTTGGGCTTTTTGTTGAGTTTGAGTAAAATTCCCAAATTATTGCGCCCTAAAGTTTTATAAGCTTTAGCAACAATCTATGGCACTTTGCGCTGAGTGTCTGCGTCAGCTACAGCCTCCAAGCGCTGAGTCACTTGTAAGCTTACAGCTTCACCATTCACATTAGCAAGGATCATATTGCAAACAATGTCGAACACTTCCACCAGTTTAATTCCCAACTCCAGGGCTGTTTTGGCCCCGTGTTCATCCTGAACGCGCTTTATCACAGAAGAGAGAACTGTCATTGAGGGGGTGGCAAAACAAATCGAATATACCACTGCAAAGACTCTACCTCAAGTGTTACAATCAGCTAACTCTGGAACAAGGCCTTTAGGTAAACTCATAGTCAAGATCCTGTGTTTCTCAACAGGACTGGTGTTCAGAAAAACAGCTTCGAATTGTCCACATTTTTCAGAAAGCCAATAAAGAAATTCATCCTTATTTTGCAGATGTTTGCCCATCACCGAATTGATCATGACCGGACTTATAACCAAACCACTGTGTCTCAGCAGTTGTGCAGCAACTCCAAGAGGTGCCACCTGTATGTTGTGCAACATGAACTGTATTACAGCCCTAAGTGCATGTAACAACAATGTATGTAATACGTGTATTACATTAAGGTAATTTGGATGTGGTGTATACTCAGCCAAAACGGGCCATGTGGCCCCATCGATTGATGGGGGCCTAAACGGACCACTGTCAAAGGGTGAGGAAGGATGCCATTAAACCAAATGGTATGTTACCAAGCCATTAAAGGACCTTCAAGAGATCTATAAGGTCGATAATTCTGGAGAAGCGCAGTGACAGTATATTCGTGAAAGAACTTATCATTTCCATCCTCCACAGAAAAGGGGAATAACTCGAAGCGGTGAGCTGCATTCGCTTCAACCACAAAAATAAAAGCAGCTAGAGCATTAGAGACTCCATCGTGAATCAAATAAGCTGTGACTGTAGCGCGGTTTGAAGCCGTTATGGCAGCTGCCATAATGAAAAGTATAGTATAACATCCTACGAGCGACAGCGCAACACTGGGCAAGAGAAAGACCTTTTAAAATTCAAGCTTGAAAAACCTATAAATGTCAACAATAGAAGGCAACACTGTCACTTCCATCCCCGGAAACAGAAGTGAGGGGATTTTGGACAAGCACAAGCACTACTCAAAAGTCTCCCAGGTAAGCACCAGACCAAATGTTGGTGGCACCATTTCGGAAGGATTCTGCACATACACAGAACTATGCGCAGGAATACGAGATCTCGGTGTATAGGGGCTAAGCCTTCCTTCCATCTCAATATCCAATATCCCAGAATCGACTAGCTATAGTGTCCCACTCACTCTCCTAAACAATCACAAAGCTACAAATGATTTTACACCCCAGAACGCAACACTCCCAACTCTCTCAAGAAGCACAGTAGCAGATGTACCCTTTCGCTCACTCACTCGTACTTGTCCACAATAAGAATTGAAGACACTGTCATTGTTCGTTTTTACAAACATGCTCTATAACGCAGTTTTCGAGCCACTACCAGCAGCAAAAGGCATAAACCTAAAACAGTTAGCATTGTAGCAAGTCCATATATTATAAAGGGAGATGGATAGTGGATAAAGGACTATACAGCCTAACTACCCTTCCCTCGGTTAGAAGAAGGATTATTATATAATAGAAGATCTCTGGGCTTTTTCAGCAGACCCCATACCTTAGTGGCTAGATGGTATATCTACATAATAGGAACAGCTTGGCTCTTCTCCCTGGAAAGGTTCCACTCCAAGTGTGTGCCAACTAAACATGCATTCTCATAATATCAAAGCACGAGTCTTCAGCCGCCGCAGCTGTGTTAGTGTGTTAAGTCTAGGTGCTAGGGACTGACGAGAACAGAATAACAAGGGGCATTGTTTATCGACCTTGCTCACCGTGTGAACAGACCGAGAATGCACAAAAGCAGATGGTTCTCATGTGAAAGGCATACACAGAGTCTTGCAAAATAAAGTCATGTATTAACATGCGCAAAAGCAGTAGAATGACAGCAGAGCTCATGCTAACTTAGCGATGTTGACAATGACCCTACCGGCTATATGACACCCTCCCCTTGGTCAGGTCGTAGCATATAGATAAAGACTGAAACAGAGTTCAAAGATAAACAGAATCCAAAACTGCGTAAAAATGGCCAATTTGGAAAAATAGAAAGAGGAGAAAAAAAAATAAGGTTCCATTGAAGATGTGATCAATGTGGCCACTTCAGTGCCCGCGCTAGTAGGCCAAGCTCTAATTTTTTAACAATTCGTCATTTAAAAAATAAAAATTGGAGGAGGAGCTACGACACCAACCAAGATGGCCGCATAGTCTCCCGGCTCCGCTGACCCCCGTCCTACGCTCGCTTATCCTGTCGAATATCCTGACCTCCTGCCCCGGATTCGTGTGGGTGAACTAGTCTGCATCCCGATGGTGTGATCACGGAATTTTTCTGATGTTCTGGTGTGAAGTAACATCGAAAATATTTTGAGACCTAACCCAGACTGGAAGCCGGGGTCTCGATTGCTGGTCTACCCGGGTCCAAAGTGAACAACAACGGACTGCCGAGGGTGGTTGGGTTCAGTCCTTGGAACTTTTTTTTTTTTTTTTTTTTAATTTTTGAAAACCTTTATTGTGCATGATAAAGGAGGACAAATACGGGCCTACAACCGTCAGGCCGGCCACGAAACAGTTGAGCACAAGAGCAAACAATTTAGGCCCCCCCCAGCGGTATCAGGCAGTACAGCAACAAATAAAGCAGTTACACAAAAGTGAATCAAGCCGCCACGGAGGAGGATCAATGAAGGTTAATTTTAAAATTTTTTGTAAACATAAATCAATAAAAATAAATCAAGGAGAACTGAGTCCATACAGTCCGCGTACAATACACACAGGCAGCAATAAACATGGCAATAGTAATAACACCCAACAGTTTGGCGGCACAATTCCCAACAACAGAAGCATCAGTCCACATCTACACACCACCCACAGCGCTACCCGCTCCTCAGAACCCTCATTACAGACCCAGAACAAGGAAAGGAAAAATCATAAAAAGGACATAAATAGATACCATAGAAATTAACAAAACTAAAACATACCCCCCCACCCTACACACATGCAGAGGCTATGGCCTACCCCCCCCCCCCAGCAGAGTGTCTGTCGCCCCACAAACCCGAAATGTAGTAAGAAGAGAGAAGGGAAGAGAAAAGAGAAGAAAGTAAAGCCAAGATCAGGAAAAAGGCATAGAAGAAAAAAGCGTCTCATTCGACATATAGGGAGGAAGACAAGTGTGCAAACTAGTCGAAAACCCCCCAATAAGGAAAAAGGTGGGGAGGAGCCAACAATAATCAGGCTCGCTAAACTAGCGAGCCGGCAATAATTAATACCCCAAATGGAGCTCCAAGATTAGAAGACCTCACAACAAATATAAACAAATAGCCCATCTCCCGACCCTCGTGCCACCCAGGACCAGGGCCCTAAAAACGAAGACCAACAAAAGGACAGTAGGACTGCGGCCGTGAAAAAAGGAAACCATCGGTGGTGCAACAGTGTTAAGCCGGGGGCAGCAGGAGACTAAGATGGCCGTCCCGGACAAAGGAAGACAAGGAGTTAAAATGGACGCCACCCATTACTGGCAACCCCCCGTCCCAATAATCATTATCGGCAGGTCAGACACCCCAGAAAGCAACAGAGCCGAAGGCTCGCCAGTAATCAGGATAGTCAATAGGGGCACCGATCGCGCCGTGAACCATAATGCAGTATCGCTAAGGAGGCGTCGAGAGCGAGAGCTAAGCGCTACCTAATACTTCCCGGTCAGCTAGAAGATTCAGTGCGTACTGTGCGGGCGGGACACACGTTTCCATACAGCAGTTAGATCTCAACCCCCCTCAGATAGGAAAGCAATGCAACCAACAAGCAGGCTAGCCCTGTCCCTATTTCAGAAGCCCTCCAGCCCCCAGCATATTACGAACGTGGACCCCCTTATCAGCAAGGGAACCAGATGGAAACAAAGAAGAAGGGGGAGACTCACATGCACAAAATGGATGGCACCGCCTACCCAATAATGCTTTAGTTATATTAAGAGAAGCATCCCCCTCAATGGAGTGAACAAAGTAAACACGTTACAGGTCAGGTCATCACCAGGCAATCGGCAAGTCAGTGTGCGGAGGATCCTCAGCCCTGACCAGAGCGTCGAAAAGCAACCAGACATGGCCATTGCCTTGCACTCCCCTTCAGCTGGACAGAGAAGCAAAATGGCCAGACCCAACAGTAAAGGCAAAGAGGAGGAGGAGGTGAACACTCCCAACCATCGACAACAGCAGTATCCAGGGGAAAAGTCGCTCCCCCCGCCACAAGGTGATACATGTTCCGGAGCCTCGGAGAGAAAGTCGCAGAGGCAGGGAGAAGGACCAGCGCCCAGGAAGTCTCTGGGGAGTGCCCCTGTGTCGAAGGAGTAGATACAGTTGCAGGCAGCAGAGCGGATAGCGACTTTGTATCAGTTTCCTCGGCAATATCGGAACAGACGGTTGTACATCCAGGGGCCGGTCGCACATCTTCACGCTCGTGGTGTAAAGCAGTCTCATGGACAGGAATAGGCAGTGGCAGCGGGGGGGCAGTCGAGTGCAGTCCCTTAATATGCGAGGTAGCTCTCACTACCTTTCGCTCCAAGATGTGGGCTTGTTGCCGCCATGTCTCTCGAAGATTGAGCAGGGCAGCCAGGATGGCACCATAGGTCGGCTCCCTCTGTGGTGATTGCTGACTTTCATCACACGAGCATTCCCGCGGGGCAACAGCCGAATCCTCCGTAGTGAGGAGACTGCACGGAGAGAACAAAGAAGCCGCCATCTTTCTCCTACGGGGAAGGGGGCGTCTTGGTGGCCCCAGTAAAGAGTTCACGGTGCAGAGGTGGGGGGAATGGCGTCGCCAACGAGCGCAGAGGGAGGGAGAGCCACCAACAAGCCAGCGGCACGTAGGTCCAGGGCAGGGCAGGGTGAAGGATTACTCCCCAGCCATCGGTGCGTAGAGGCAGCGATAGGACAAACACCTCAAGATGGACTCCAACCCGCCCTGAGTCAGCTAGGCGGGCGGAGATCGGCACGACCAGAGTCAAGTGTCTTCCGGAGGCCGGGCGACCCAGCGGGAACCGTACCGCTGTAAAGGGAGACGATGTAGTCCGTAGCTGCACACTGTAGCGCCCCTGCCCCAGCCAGCGCTACTGCGACGTGCTCGGCCGACAGCGCCCAGCCGTGTCCAGTGCCAGGCATACAGCTCCCGGTCCCGGGCTAGAGTCGGGGGCCGGAGAACGGCCCGAATCCACCATGGAAATGGGCGGCGGAGGTCTCAAAAGAACGCCAACGACATCCGAGCTCAGATGTCTCCGTTTGGGCGAGAAATATTCCGGGTTGATGCCAGGAGATCAATGCAGGATAGGGCGGCTCGCGGAGCTCGGAGCTTACGCGTCCGACCCGGCCGCCATCTTGGCTCCTCCTACCAGTCCTTGGAACTTTTGAAAATTTCTCTGAACTACTTTGCAACCATCTGCTGCCAGGTGCTGTACCTGAGGTGAGGCGACGGGTGGTGCGCGGTGCTGCGTCGTGGGGGGCCCCGGCCCGGAGGCCCGGCACTAGCACCGCTGGTGCCCCGGGGTAGGGGTCCCGCCGCGCGTTGCTGCATGTTGCTGGCCCGTCCCTCACGTCCTGTTTCTGCTCCGGCGTATCCTGCCCCGGAGAGGAGGCCTCTCCGTGGGGATCGTTATGCCTGCGGCCGTATGGAACCCGGCGGAACTGACTCAATGTGACCCTTCCTTGCGGATGGTAATGGCGGAAGTTGCGGCGCTTCACGCGATGGTGAGGGCCCAGGTCAATCATTGGCAGTCGGCAACAGATGGGATCATAGGACCGGGAACGAGCCCTGACTTGCTCTTTGAGACCCGGCAGCCGACTTGCCCCCTGTTGGAAGCCCTACTGGTGTGTTTGGACCTGGTGCTGGAAGCTGTGCCTGCCCCCAAAGAAACTGAACTTATTGTGTGTGCTGAGATTGTTGACTCTCTTACGTTTTCGGAAACATCGGTCCTACAGTTATCAGAGCATTTCACTGCTTCCCCCATCCTGGACACTGTTGGCCCACACTTTGATCTGTGTCGGAACGAGTCGCACCCCCTCCCCAATCGGTCTCCCAACATGGCGGATGGAATGATGCTTGGCTTCGGGGACGGGGAGGGACATCGTTGGTGCAAGCTGTGTGCGTTGGGACCTGCTATTCCTCTCCTAATTGCTGACTCAAGCTCCGGCTGCTTCTGTGTGAACTTTGACTTTCCGGGGATGTGGCTTTTCTTATCCGAGGGACTCGGATAAGAAAACAGGCTGATATTGTGGGTTAAATTGTTTACGATGGATCTATTGGTAACGGGACTGCTTCATCAACAGACGGATTCCGGGGCGGGGGGTTTGTGGTTCCCCCAGGGTATTTTTGTATGATGGACAACTTTACTTGTGTTGGCTTAGGGGGTACCCTTTGATAGGGCGGGGGGGGAGAGACCGGGAGCACATAGACTATCGCCCTCCTCCGCTTCCCCGTTGGGTGGGGTTTCCTTTCTTTCTCTTTTTTCTCTTCTTCTTCTATATTTCGGGTTTGGTTCTCGGGCGACAGGCACACTGCTGGGGAGGGGGCCGTAGTCATCTGCAGGGGTGCAGGGTGGGGGGTTGGGGGAGGGGATCTTTCGTTTTTATTTTGTTTCTATGGCCTTTTTTCTCTTCTCTTATCTTTCTTTGTCTTTTCTTTTTCTGGGTCAGTGCAGTGGGTTTCCTTTGGTATCAATCCCTGCTTTTTCATCTGTGCCTCAATTTTCATGGTGTTTTTTGGGTCTTAGGGCAGGTGACTGCAGGCGCGAATTGACCATAATATTCCTGAACTTCCTGTTACAGCGCCATCGATTTGATCGATTACTGTTTACTGTTGACACATTTACTATTCTGCCTGCCATTTTCGCTGCTGGGAAATTGTTCGGCACCTGATCCTTCCATCTTATATTATAAAATGAAAACCTTTTATATCCTGTTTTTCTAATTGTGCTGTTCAGTGGCCAAGAGTACGCTAGCATGGCGATTCTGCTCCCCGAGGTGCTGCATGTGATTAAAATTGCTCTCTGTTAATCTAACTGCTTAGCGGGTGGCCCCCGGGGTTGTAGGCTCATACTTGTATTTGGTTTAAATGTCAATAAAGGTTTTCAAAAAAAATAAAATAATAAATTGGCGGATATATGCACAGAACCTTTAGATGGCCCCAATTCTACTTTTACTACTTTTGAACTTTTAATTCCAAATGTGTATGCTTGGATAAAACAAAACATTAAAAACCCTGCAAGCTTTCCACAGCAGACTTTTTGGCTTTCGCAATGCATTTGCTAATATAATGGCCCACAGCGCTGCATATATGCACTGTATGTTTGAGCACCAAAGCCAACGGAAGGTCCTGCACGGCATTTACAGCGTGCCTTTAGCAGACAGTGGTCAAGAAACATGGTGATTATCTAAATTACAGTCCCTGCACTATTAATCACGCTGCTAATGTGTACTCAGATCCAACACACATCCTGAATTGGAACTAAGTACCGATTAGAGGAGCATGAAGGAGAAGTATTCAGAGCAGAAAGCTGTGTCACCATGAAAGATCAGTATAAAATGTATTGAATGCTGCTACATTGGATCTAATTGCAGTAGCATAGCAAGAGGTAGAGAAAGAATGATCCACCCCAGGCAGCACTCTTTTTAGGGGCGGAAGAGTTAAGCACGTCATGTCTTTCTACTACCACCACCCCCACAAACAAGTTGTCCGCCTGCCGCCGCCACCTAGTCTTACCTCCACCCTGGGCTAGACTTTGGCAGTAGGTCTAGCTACGCCACTATCTATTTGTGTGTATTTATGTGTCTGCCTGTGCGTGAGTGTAGTCTCTGTGTGTGTGTGCATGTGTGTGTCTGTGTGTGCATGTACCTGTGTGTCTCTATGATTGTATTGCTTTGAGAGATTGAATGTGATGTGCATACCTCTTTTATGATGTTTACACTCACATAATGGTGATTTGAGTATTGTGAGAATTCCTAACATCATGTAAGCCACCCTTGCTATAATGCTGGTTTTGGCATAATTGTGGTGATCCTGGCATATTGTGGATATCCATTCCATTATTGTGTTCACTGCTGTGATAATATTGGAAATACTTGGCATAATATTATAGTGCTAATTTGTGACATATTGTGGACATGCAAGACATGAAGGTGCCCATCCTTAGTATTACAATTGCTCTAGAGTAATGGTAGTAAGTCTTGGCATATTGTGGGCAAGGGGATCGATGCTTGCACATGCCTGATATAATGCTGACCTCAGTATGATGATGGCAATTCTTTGAATATTATGAGCATCCATTACATGATGATGCCCATTCCTCTTTTAATGCTGGCAGTGGTAAACTGTTGTTAATTCTTGGTACATTGTAGGTAAAAATGGTATAAGATGGTGATGCGTGGGCATGTAATGTACACTCTACACATGTATAGAAGTAGTATTTGTGATGAAAATTATTTTTGGGCAGCAAACATATATTTACTACATTTGTAAAGTTGACATTTAGGGAAACAAATTGTGTTTTTTTCTTAAAATCCTAAGATTTGTTTTTGGCAAATTGATTTTGTTTTTCCACAATAAAATAAAACCTGTGTTTAAAAGCAACATATGTGTACCTTCATAAACTACAAATGGGATGTATGGTGTCAAATCTATTGTATTTCCCTTTGTATGCATTTTGGTTGCATTTCCAATATATCTTTCAAGTTGATGTTTGAGTCATAATTACTACTTCTGTCTCAGCCTCTAGCCCATAAGGTTGGTGTCACCTGGATGCTGTCTGAACATTTGAAGTCTTTATAACTACAATAATAGTACTGAAGTATAATAAAAAATGTCACAATCTGAGACACTGCTACCTAAGATTGTGAGATTTTTTCTGTGTTTCCAACTTCTCCCTTACTATGTGTGTGTAAATGTATAGGCATTTATATAGCGCACTACTTACCCGTAGGGTCCCAAGGCGCTTCGACCGCTGCGAAACCCTTCCTGGCTTCCCTGAGAGATGGTCCCTTAATGGGTATCTCCAGGGTGAGACCAGGCATCCCCGGCGGTCTGGTGGGGCCGTTAGTGAGGATGAGGCAAGCTAATGCCCAGAGTTGCCGAGTGTGATCGCTGATCAGAGTGGGCACCGAGGCGAGAGAATTATCGAGTCCGCTGACCCTGGTCCAGAAACCTGCCGCGCCGGGAATCGAACCCTGGTCCCGGGCCGTCCTCTGCTCTCGGGTCTGCCGCCTCTAACCAGTGAGCCACACTACCTCACTATGAGATTCTCAGTCATGATTCATGGTTAAAAATCTACTTTGAAGGTTAAAGATAAACTAACTCATGCATGGGGTCATGAAGGGTCAGTGTTCACTTTCAATGGCATATATTGGAAGCATAATACAATCACCAACTGCCTCACCAAAAATGTGGTCTATTGGGTAACGTGTCCTTGCCCTAAATTGTATACAGGGAAGATGACTCAGGAGATCCGGCATCGGATCACACAACACAAATCCAGACTCAGAAAGGAGACACCTAATGCACCTTTGGTGCATCACCGGTTAACTCATCAACACAGGGAGGAAGATCTACGGTGGACCATAATTTCGAAGATTGAGAGTGACACTCGCGGAGGCAATACGGAAGAAAGATTGAACCAACGTGAAGCCATGTTAATAATGAAATTCAACACAGCGATTACGGGACTCAATGAAATCTCGGAAATCATGAGGGTGGATATATAAAATCATAGTACACTAATAGGTTTTTGATGCTAGGAGTTGGGTGCCCTTTTCAATTTTTGGTTTAAATGTGCAGGTTTCTCCACCGGTCAGTATTGCATGTATACCAGACTTAACTGTGTGGTAATAGGTACATACTCTAAAGATTATGAAGTCATCCTGCCAGTCCCTGAATACAACTGTGGAAATGGTCTATGTAGCAGCTTTGTATTCGATTAATGTTTGATACCGATATACCATAAGCATCAATATACCGTTCCTGAGATGCATTGGGTCCCAATCCCCCTGCTTTTCAATTCAAGAAAAAACGTCATCACTGCAAAAATATTTTTACACCTATTGTGTTATAGTACTCTAACTATCTGCCATCAAGCGACAATGGCGAGAAGCTAAGAGGAGACGATAGATAAAGTTTCATTCAAATTCCGCAATTACAGGCGGGATTGCTTTAAATTCCTCTTCAGCTTCACGGAGCTTGCGATTACGTGACGGCGCGTTTGTTCAAGAATAGCGCTGGTTGTTCAACATTGCTACTGAACACCACAAAACTTTATTACCGGGATACGATCAATAAAGTTTTGGTTGAAATTCCTCAATCACAGGCGGTATTGCTTTAAATTCTTCTAAAAAGCCTCATGGAGCTTGCGACCATGTGATTTCGCGCCTGTCCAATCACAGCGCTGGTTGTTCAACACTGCTACTGCATACCACGCTACTCTATTTCGGATGTCGGTAAGTGAACACTCTTGTTATTTAGAAATTATGGTTTCTACCCAGTCGGCAATAGTAGCCTAACTTGCGATCACTTTTTCCGTTCCCTTCAGGATCGGGTGATTAATTCACACGCACGCCGAAGACGTAGTGAAATTGAATACTCCAAACAAACGGTGAGCGTGGTGGTGAGGTAAACGCACTTTGTATTCACACAGGATGTTAGTGCAAATCTTTATATATATTTCTTCTCCCCACAGACAATGTAATAGGATTTTTTTGATCAAGGTAAGCTCGTTTTACCTTTTCTGGATTGACCTGAGTCTGAACATATGAGATGGCACATTCAGACAGTGTGGTACATAAATGTATGTTATGTCTTCCTACTTACAGCTGTCTATCGTCCGTATGACATCTACTATTGGAGTGCTTAGTTCACTGCATTAAGGTATGGTGAGAGGCAGTCATGGGAGTTGCCACTGTAATGCTGAGAATGGATTCTTAAGTTTATAAGTCCTAAAATATGTTTGTTTGTCGTTGTAGATTGTTGGTCCCGAGGAGAACTCCGCATTGGGGAGTTCGAAACGCGTCGACCTGTTTTTTGGTTCTTCTGTCAAAAATTTGAAACAATTGCTTTAAATAGGTCCATTTAAAAAGAGATTACGCCTATGTATCACATTTAGGACAAACGCTGGAATGTGAAATTGTATATTTGTACATATAAAGAAACCAATATACATATTTTCTTTTTGACATTAGACCTTTAGGATTTGTACTGTTGTTTTGAATGATTGTAGATGGATGAATGGTTTGGCCAGTGTGTAAGTTCGGATGTGTTGGAAATTTTGTAAATTGTTTTGTATATCATGAATCATTTGTAAATATTCTACTGTACTTGTCTTTATTCTGGTTGTATATACACTGAAAATAAGTTGGTTATTCAGGAAAAAAAAAATTCCCACTAGTGTTAAAATAAATAAATAAACTAGTGCCGCAAATCAAAAAATGGACCTTTATGTTTTTCTCATATAGGTTATTTCTAAATTAATCAAGTGATATCTGGTATTGGCAGTTGTTTTGTTGTCTAGTAGTCTTGGGCTCAGCCTTACTGGTTAGGAGTCACGACCCTGTGTCATTGTTTCAGAAGTGAAGAAAGACGGCGTAGGCTATTGAAGCTGCATTTTTTGTGCTGCCTGTCTCAACTAAGAGTTTTAACACATTTATTCAGGGAATTGTATTGAAAAGACACCATGTTGATTTGCCACAAGATTAAAGCAAAGTAATATTTCATTAGTGGCTGACGGATCTGATCCTCTCTGTGGAGTCAACCCCAACTATTTTGCCTTTTTCCCCTCCACAAAATTTGTTTTTGATGGGCTCAGGACTCTGTGCACTTTAACACTGCTAACCAGAACTAAAGTGCTTGGCCCCTCACCCTTAAACATAGTTTAATTGGCTGATATCTAATTGACATTTTTAATTTTCCTATACGTCCCTTGTAGAGTGGTACAGCAAACTCCCAGGGCCTGTAAAGTTAATGATACCAGTCTGCATTTCTAATTGTGCCACCCACCTAAGTAGCACCTTAAAACCTATCCCTGGCCTGCCACTGCAGCCAGAATGCAGTTGTGACCTCGACCCTGCCCAAGGCCCGAGTCACTCCCATGCCGCCAGCTGCTCCTTCTGATCACGCTCGGCTCTGCTGCTGCCTCCTGCAGGGTCCGAGCCCACTGAGCCTCGCCAGCGCTATACTTGTGGGTTATTGGTTTTTCATTTCCTGTTCTGCAACTGTTGTTCCTGCTGCCATTTTAGTTTTTTCTGTTGTTATTTTACCGACACAGCCCCCCCACCCCTCCTCTTGCCTTCTGTGACACTCGCTTCCCGCCGCTTCCCCGTGGTCATGCCCCCTCGCCGCCCCGTTCCTGCCTCCCACTCGCGCCCCCTCCCTCTGCCTTAAATGGCGGCCACCGACAGGAAGTGCAGCAGACGCGCGCAGCGGGCGCAGCGGGCGCCCGTCCGCGCCTGGACCGCACCCAGTGCCGGAACTCCTAGACCCCGAAGCCACCACAACACCAGACTGCACTACGACTCCAGCACCCTCCACGCACTCAACGCCAGACGAGACCACTCCTGCTACCGGGCCACCCTGAAGCACATCCAAGAGCCCTTTACTTGCTGGAACTGCAGCTTCACCAGCATCCGGCCCAAACCATCAACCAGAGAACCCAACCACCTCTGGTGCATCCTCCTCAACACCTGCTCCGCCCACAAGCACGCCATCGAACTCTGGGACCTCCTAGACTCAACCACCTCTGACGTTGCCTTCCTGATGGAGACCTGGCTGAACGCCACCTCGGCACCAGACATCGCCATAGCCATCCCAGAGGGCTACAAGTTCCCCGCAGAGACCGCACCAACGGAGTGGGAGGGGGAATTGCCATCATCCACAAGGACACCCTCAGAGTCTTAACCAACACCGACGACACCCTCAGCACCGCCGAGCACATGCACTTCCAGATCCACACCGACCCCAACACCACCCTCGGAAGAACACTCGTCTACAGACCACCCGGACCCCAACCACAGTTCAGCGATGTCATCACCAACCTCATCAGCACCCACGCCCTCGCCTCCATGGACTACATCCTCCTCGGGGACCTGAACCTCCACCTTGAGAACAACAACAATTCCAACTTCACCCCCCTGATAGACAACCTCGCCAAACTCGGACTCAAACAGCTTGTGACAACACCCACTCACGCCGCTGGACACACACTAAACCCCGTCTTCTCCGCAAGCCCCCACGTCACCTTCAACCACACCACCGAACCCCACTGGACCGACCACAGATGTGTCACCTTCACCTTCCAGAAACACACCACCACACCCAACAGCTGCCACACCGCTGCTGGAGCAAGGTCACCAAGGACCAACTGACCACCACCCTCACGCTGAAACCACCCGCCGACCCCACCGACCCCGACACAACGCTGCCATCAACCTCAAACAGTGGATCAACGACTGCGTCGACACCCTCGCCCCCCTCAAGAACTCCATCACCAGCCACACCAACAAGAAAGCTGCATGGTTCACCAAAGAACTCCGGACCTCCAAGCGCACCTGTCAGAAGCTGGAGAAAAGATGGCTCCACGACCGAACTCCAGACAGCTACACAGCCCACAAGAAGGCCATCCGCAGACACCACCACCTTATCAGGACCGCCAAGAGGATCGCCTTAAAGGACCACCTAGACAACAACGTACACTACACCAAAGAGCTCATCAGCATTGTAAAAGAACTCTCCAACCCCAGCTCCAACACCAGCGACATTCCCCATCACAAGACCTGTGCGACTCACTGGCCACCTTCTTTCACCGGAAGATTACTGACATCCACGACAGCTTCAACTCTGACACCCTCACACCCACACCCAACGCCGAGACCACCACCCTTGCGACCTCCACCCACTCAGGGCACCTGACCACATGGTCCAAAGTCAGCGACGAAGACATCATCAAGACCATGAATTCCATCCACTCCGTAGCCCCATCCGTCCTGTGCCCCCACCACGTCTTCAACAAAGCCAGCACAGTCATCGCACCCCATCTCCGGAAAACAATCAACACCTCCTTCGAGACAGCAACCTTCCCGGAGAGCTGGAAGCAGGCCAAGATCAACGCCCTACTGAAGAAACCCAAGGCGGACCCCAAGGACCTCAAGAACTTCCGGCCCATCTCCCTGCTCCCTTTCCCAGCGAAAGTCACGGAGAAGATTGTCAACAAACAGCTGACCCGATACCTCGAAGACAACAACATCCTGGACCTATCCCAGTCCAGCTTCCGTAGCAACCACAGCACCGAGACCGCCCTCTTCGCCGCCTTCGATGACATCAGGATCCTGATGGACAAAGGAGAAACAGCCGCCCTCATCCTTCTGGACCTATCAGCAGCCTTGGAGACGGTCTGCCACCGCACCCTAAAAGCACGCCTACATGACGCCTGAATCCAAGAGAAGGCCCTGGCCTGGACCACATCCTTTCTCTCCAGCAGAACCCAGAGCGTCCGCCTCCCACCCTTCCACTCCATGACCACTGAGATCATCTGCGGCGTTCCACAGGGATCCACCCTCAGCCCGATGCTCTTCAATATCTACATGGCACCACTCGCGCACGCCAACACAACCTCAACATCATCTCCTATGCCGACGACACCTAGCTGATCATCCCTCACCGAAGACCTCCACACTGCCAAAACCAGCCTCCACAGAGAAATGTAGGCCGTCGCCGAATGGATGAAGGACAGCAGGCTGAAGCTGAACTCAGACAAGACGGAGGTCCTCATCCTCTGCCCCACCCCATCAGCCTGGGACAACTCCTGGTGGCCAACACCGCTAGGAACAGCCCCAGAATGCACCGACCACGCACGCAACCTGGGGATCATCCTAGACTCCGCCCTCTCAATGACCAAGCGGGTCCTGCTTCAACACCCTCCGAATGCTCCGCAGGATCTTCAAATGGATCCCCTCCAACACGAGAAAACCCGTCACCCAGGCCCTCGTCACCAGCTGACTGGACTATGGGAATGCCCTCAATGCAGGAACAACAACCAAGCTCCTGAGACGGCTGCAACGCATCCAGAACGCCTCGGCACGACTGATCCTTGATGTCCCCCGTCGCAGCCACATCACGACCCACCTGAGAGGCCTGCACTGACTCCCCGTCAACAAGAGGATCACCTTCAAACTCCTCATCCACGCACACAAAGCCCTATACAGCGCCGGACCAGCATACCTCAACGACCGACTCAGCTTCTACACCCCCACCCGCAGCCTCCGCTCTGCCAGCCTTGCCCTCGCCCCAGTTCCCCGCATCCGGAAAACAACCGCCAGTGGCAGATCCTTTTCCTACCTCGCCGCCAAGACCTGGAACACTCTCCCTACCAATCTACGAAAGACAAAAAAAACCTACTGGCCTTCTGAAGAATCCTCAAGACCTGGCTCTTCGATCAGTAGCAGCCCCCCCCCCCCCAGTGCCTTGAGGCCCTCATGGGTATGTAGCACGCTCTACAAATGTACTGATTGATTGATTGATTGATTGGTTGTAAACTGCCATGTTGACTTTGCAGGAAAACCCCATTGCAAAGCCTTAATCTCCCCCTTTGTTACATATAAGTCACCCCTAAGGTAGGCCCTATCAGCCAAATAGGGCAGAGGGCTGCGTAATTAAAAGGTTGGACATGATCTTTTAAGTTTAACATTTCCTGGTAGTGAAAAACTCCTACGTTAGTTTTTCACTACGTAGTGAAAAACTCCTACGTTAGTTTTTCACTACTGTGAGGCCTTTCCCTCCATAGGATAACATTGGGGAATCCTTTTTACATTTAATAAGCTGGAATTTCCAATTGGGATCTTGTAGCTATGTCATGTTGGGTGCCTTTGGAATTGTAGTGAAATACCCTATTTAATGGTAAATTGGGTTTTTATTATGATTTTGAAAATGGCACTTTTATAAAGTTGGCATTTTTCTGCTCTTAGCCATTTTGAGCGTATAGTCTGACCTGGGGCACATGACTGGGTGTAACTCACAGTTAGAATTTGTGAATTCCTTCCAAACAGTCACACAATAGAGGGGTTAGCTGTGTCTAAATCAGGTATGTACTCGCAGGATGGGGCAGAGCTGAGCACAACTGAATAGTCTGTTGTCTGCCTTCACGCAAAGAGCTTAACAGTCTCACAGTGTCTCTTCAGCCAGCATGGAGCCAGGGCAGGGGGGCTTCAAGAAAATACATGCACTTCAAAGCCACTGTCTAGAAGCTTCTCCCAATGTTCCAGAATCAGGGCACACAAAGAGGACCTCAGACAGCAACTCTTTAGTACACTTGTGGAACTGTGGAGACTCTGCCAGAAAGAAGAACTGCTGTGTTGATAAAAGGACTGCCACTCTGCTGACCTTTTTTTTTTTTTAGAGTTTTATATGGCGCTAACTAGACTCAAAGAAATCAGGTATCAGAGTGCTTTGCAATAGCACCAGTACGTTACAGATTGACACAGAATTTTTGGTGGGGGAAGTTTAAGTGATTTGCCCAGAAACACAGGATGTTGAGTGTGGTGGCGAGACTGAAACCGGTTCCCCAGCTTCGAGGTCAATCACTCTAGCCATAAGGCTACATCCTCTGCCTTTATGCCTTTCTGAATTGATGATTCTGCCCTGCTACCCTCTTGCCTGGAGAAGAAGAACTGGACCTGCAACTTCATTTTGAACCCAGAGCTACAAGAGAGACTTCAAGGGATAGTCTGCTGGCCTACTGATCTGAGCCTCAGGCACATAAATGGCTTCCCAATATCCTGAACCAGCATCTGAACCGAGCTGACGTGAGTTTCTGAGCCCCATGTGGTGCCTCTCATGTCTTGAACCCTTTGTGGGGCCTCAAAGAACTGTATCAACGTTTTTGGCCTCTTTGCGACTGTGAATGGGCCTGTTCGCGCCAAGACCTCATTGCCCGCGCCCCCATTCAACATGAAGCTCTGGTAGTAACCTTTCACGCTGCAGCATTGACCGCTTGTGGGGACCGCCAATGCGCTGCTCCAGCATGGCCTGTCTGCGACGCCGGCCTGTTCTTTGTACTACTCTGGCAGCCTCTGATGCATTCTATGGCCCATTCCACCGCAAACTGGGACTATTGGCATGTTTGAGAAGGTAAAATTTCAGCACGACTAATCGTGTGACTGTTGCTAACCTGTGCTCCATTGCAGTCAGCCTGAACTTGTTACTTTGACCCGGTCAGTGCGACCAGACACCCATAGTTGAAGCTTTGCTCTTTTATGCACTAGTTTTCCCCCCAAAAAAATTAAAATGTATAACTCTGGTTCTACTACTTGGATGTTTGTTGTTTTGGTGTCCAATAATTTATTAAACTTTAGTCTATTTTTCCAAATTGGTTTGGGATTTTCTTGTGTTGTGTTTTCACTTTATTACTGTTTGTGTGTTGCATAAATACTTTACAAATTGCCTCTAAGTTAAGCCTGACTGCCTTTGTGCCAAGCTACCCAGGGTTAATCAGAGGTTGATTTAGTGACTTTTTGTGGTTCACTTTGCAAGGGATTGTGGCTGTGGCCTGACCAGGGCTCACACCCCAGTCAATAAACAACCCAATTTCTAACTGTGGCCCTTTAGAACCAATGGCTTTTTATCAAAATACTGGTAAAAAGCCCACTGAAAATTTAGAATTTAGGCCAGTGTTTCAAAAATTTGTCAGAGGGATAACCCTCGTGGTTTTATTATACCATGAGGAGGAGGTTGAGCTTTCGGTTTGCTTGTTTACTGCAATTTGGCACAATTATGTCCACCCTTGCACTGTCAAAGATCAGCATCAATTGTTGTTTCTACCAACTACATAAACTTACACATTACTATCTAATACCATTGCCCAATTTCCCAGAACATTGAATAATTCTGAATACATATGAATACATCTAGACGAGATACATCAAAATTAACACCGATGCCATACCCACAAACAGACCATACCCTGCAATTTTTGCAGAAATAAGAACGAACGCTATTCATAAGTCTGTCCAACATAATACTCTGAAGTGGCTGCAACGCAACATGTATAGGAAAAAAAACTGTAAAAAAACGAGTTCTGCAGATTTCCACAAAATGGACAACAATTTTCTTAGTCATATCTAATTACTGATGCATTTGTATTTTGCTATTAAACATAATTATTTATGCGTTGTGTAATTTTTCATTGCTTGAGACAATCATCATATTTTTTTTAATTCAATATTTACTTGGATGAATTTTGTGTAGTCAATTGGTAGGCCTGTTGCAGGCTCACTGAGTCAAATATTTGTTCTCTAATTACCTCAAAGTCACCAAGATATCAGTTGTATAATGTTTACCGTTCGATTCCCTGCATGGCCAGCTCAGCCGTCCATCCTTGATAGGTAAACATTGTACCATTAAAAAGGGTGATAGCGAGAGCGTGCGACGCGGCGATTCAAGATGGCCGACTCCTGGACAGCTCCGCGCTGACAAGCAGCGCTCGTTTACGAAGGACTTGCTTTGCGGCGGAATTTCTGCGCTCCTTTGATGGATTCTGCTGTCGGAAGCAACCCCCTACATATGGGTATGCTTTTGGAGTCCTAAATGCTGCTTTTGGGTTAATTCCCGCTGAAAATGTATTTCCCTCGATAGCCGCCGCCATTTTGTTTTTTTTTCTACTATTTTCCACTCGCAGCGTTTATATCTCCCTTTCTGCTGCTTCTTTTCTCCTTGGCCTGCTATGTTGCCACAATGATGTCCAAATCTTGTCCTTTTGCTCACTGGAAGAGCTGCTTCATTCGTGATTTATCATAAACGCCCTTTTTATTTGAATATCTATTTCTCCTCATGTTTCTGTCTGCGTCATAGTTCCTCCACCCATATGACATATTTGCCAAGTGCTGCCGCTTTGTGTCAGGCTTAATTACAGTTGCTGCCTTTTTGCTACTGCTTCATATACTTGTGGGCTTTTTTTTCAATTCCTCCTTTTTTGCTATTGGTTTGCCTGTATTTGTGCCTCTTGATTACAATGGAGCCTCCGCACACCTCCAAGGCTCATGGCAGTAACTCCATTACACGTAAAGATGCGGCGGCTAATGCTAAACGCCTTAAAAAGGATCCATCCTCCCCATCTAAATCACCACATCCTGTTACACTGGAGGACATTATGGAGGAGCTGCGTCTCATTCGCCCTTTCATGACTGATACCACCACAACTTTGCAACGACTTGACGATAAATGGTCTAATCTGGATTTGAAATTATCTGACGTTGAGCAAAAGGTCAGTGACGCTCAAGATGTTGTTTCCAAGGTTGCAAGATTAACAAGAGAAGTTGACCTGCTTAAGAAAACCTCTGAGGATTTGGAAAATCTCAACAGGCGTAATAACTTGCGCATTTATGGTATTCCGGAAGGTTCAGAGGGGTCTGATGTCATCCAATTTTTGAAGGCTCAAGTCCTTCCTATTACTGGCCTTCCTAAGCACTTGGATGTCAGTCAGTCAGTCAGTCAAATACTTTTATTCGATAAATCAATATCATAAAAAGACAACTGTACAATTAACAAATATAATACACAATATATACAGCAATATAATACAAAATATACAGTAATGTTATACAAAAATATGACAAGTATGTGGCCATTAAAAATTTGATAAAATAAGAATTAAAAAATGGCAATCTGCTATTTTGGTATACATTGCTACATCTCTTTAGGCATCTAAAATAAATTCATACTAATTAGGATAAGCCAAGTTCATAGGGACAGAATTAATCTTATTCCTGATCCGGACAGCAGCTACTAAAAAGCTAGCAACATGGAAAATTATACGGTGAGTATTTAATAATTGTAGGTACAGGAGAGCTGGCTTTACTTGTAGAAACCCTGCCTCCCTCAATATAGGAAGCAGAAACTTCTTCCTGATGTCCGCTTAGTGTTCACAGAACATAAAAAAGTGTGTTGTGTCCGGTATAGAAAAATTGTCACAGTTACATGGGCTAGCCTTTTCCGGTTTGCACCATTTTGGGAAGCAGCCTAAGGTCAAATGAATCAGATTAAAATGAAAGCGAGTTAAAAGATGCCTATGGTAGGGACGGTTAACCACAGTGAGATAGAATTCGGGTCCAGGTGAGTTAACTAAAATAAGATTAGCTCTAATAGTAGGTTTCCCTAATTCTATCTCCTCTCTCTCCAATGACAACGACTGCAGCATACCATTTTTAGTTAATAAGATGTCCTTAGATGTAATGGACTCAGGGGAAGAGAAGAGCTCGGGTCGCCCTATTTTATGGAGACTGGTTTTGATGCATGTCAGCCAAGGGATTTTGCTAGCATTTTCCAGCAGGAGACAATCTTTCAGGATGATGTGGTTCAGGGAGATTTCCTGATTTAGCCAGGTCTTCAACCAACATGTTAGAGGGGCTATTTTTATTATATCAGAAACGTGCCTAACCCCCAGCTCAGTATGGATAGTATAAGTAGGTGTGGACTGCTGCACTGTTAGGACTGATCTCAGGAATTTATTTTCAGTCACCTGAATTCTGTCTTGGGGGCAGTAACCCCATATTGAGCTACCATAAGTGGCAACTGCAAGACATTTGGCTGTGTACACCTTTAATGTTGCTTCTACTGGTCTAGCCCCTAGTTTTTTGGTAAAACCCAAGAGTGCAGAGGTTGTTCTTGCAAATGCAGCATTTCTGTTTTTTTGTTGCGGGCCCCAATTCCCCCTGTCATCAAAAAGAACTCCCAGATAGGGAAATATAGGCACTCTTCTAACTTCTTCACCACAGCAGAAGAAGGTTTTAGCTTTATTATTCCTACTGCACTTTCCCATGAACATAACTTGGGATTTTTTGGCATTGATTTTTAGATCCAGGGCCTTCATAAAACTCCCAGAAGCATCTAACAACCTTTGGAGTCCTACCCCCGTGCGGGCCAAGAGAACGGTGTCATCCGCGTACAAGAGGACCGGTATAGCCAGGTCCCCTATACGCGGTATGTCCAGTGACGCCTCCCTCAGTGCAGGCTCCAGGGCATTAATATATAATGTAAAAAGAAGGGGGGCCAGAATGCACCCCTGTCTGACCTCTCTCTGTGAATTAAAATGCTTAGTACAGCGTCCCTCAGAGGTAATCCTTACAGAGGCTAGAAGACCAGAGTGCAAATCAGCCAAAAGGTTAACAAGGGCATGATCAAAACCCATTTCTAATAAGATTTGCCATACCTTTGACCTATTTACTAGGTCAAATGCCGAGGAGAGGTCCATGAACCCCAGGTACATCGACCCCATTTGGATGTCAATATTCAAAGGGCCCATCGTCTAGGACCAAGGAAATCTTCTTCTTCGTCCAAACCCAGAGGCATCATTGCTTACTTCCTTCTTTATTCAGATCTCATGACTATCTTTCATTCAGCTAAACAACACAAACAGATGTTTCTAAACCAACTGCTGCGAGACGGAAAGAGTTTCTGGATCTGAGACCTGCGCTTCGATCAATGAACGCCCGATATGGCCTCATCCATCCCTGCTTTTTCAAAGTGACCTACAAAGAGAGAACTTTCAGCTTTGATGATCCGGCTGACATTCGGAAATTCATCCATACCCACAGAGAAGAATCCATGGAACTCAGCAAACCTTTACTTATATGTTTTCAAGTTTGATGATTTTTGTCTTTTTTCTGTTGTCTGTTCCTTCTTGTAATGCAGTTCCTGTTCTTCTCTTTTGGTTTCACAGGTTCCCCTTTCATAGTTCTTGTTGTACAATCCATTTTTCATTTGTGATGATTTGATGTTTGTACTGTGCCTTCGTCCCGCTGCCCTTCCTCCCTATTGTTTGGTAAGTTTCCTTCATTTGTCTTATTTGGTTACTTATTTGGGAGAAGTGTGGCTCAATGATTAGAGCGGCAGACCCTGATGCAGAGGTCTAGCCTGGTACCAGGGTTCATTCCCCGCCTCGGCGGGTCTTGGGCTCAAAATTCCACGGACCTGATAATTCTCGCCTCAGTGCCTATTCCAATCATGGAGTCCCACTCTGCAACTCTGGGCAATAGCTTGCTTAATCTCCACAACGGCCCCCACAACGCTAAGGATGCAGGCCTCCACCTTGGGGGTGCCCAGGAGTGGACGCCTCACAGGGAAAGCCAGGATGGGTTCCACAGCGGTATTCGTACTAGCGCCTTGAGACCCTTGCGGGTGAGTAGTGCGCTATACAAGTATCAATTTACATTTTACCTGTGGTCTTTTGACCTTATTATATTTTGTTTTGTTTACCTCTCATTGTTTCTCAGGTGATCATATCTTTTTCTTCTCTTCTGCTTGTGCGGCTGTCTTGTTTTTCGCTGCTCCCCTCCCACCTCATTGTTGTTCGTATTTTTTTTGTCTTTCCATGGCTGAAGTCATTTGGCTTTTTGTCATCTTTATTACCTTATTCGTCGGGAGCCCTTATATCCCATTCCTTCACTTATTTCTCTATCCCTTATCTTCTCTTGTTTCTTTCTTCTCCTTCTTTCCATCCTTTCGATTTCCTACAAATTATTTCTTTTCATTTCTGTGCCTGTTTTTTTTTCTATATTCCATTTTATCATTCCCTTCTGCTCTATTGCTCTTTCTCTATTCTCCCTTGAAGCTTGTTCAACCTTTTGTCTACTCTCTTCTTATTTACATAAATGAATGGTCTTCAAATTATTTCATGGAATGCGAAAGGTCTTCGAAATCCTATTATGAAACAACGTGTCCTTTCTCATTTAGCGAGATTAAAATGTCAAGTTGCTTTGTTGCAAGAAACACATTTATCTCTACAGGAACTGTCTTCATTACACAAACAATGGGTGGGAGCAGCCTTCTGTTCCCCAGCTGTTACTAAAAAAAATGGTGTTATCATTTTATTTCATAATTCTCTGTCAGTTCAATCTTTAAAAGCTTTATATGATACTGATGGCAGATGGTTGTTTTTGGATTGTATTGTAAATAATGTTAAACTTTCATTTTGCAATGTATACGGCCCTAATAGTGTTGACCCTGCCTTTTGGAATGATTTTTCTTTGCTCTTCTCCTCACATGCCTCTGAAGATTTGATTGTGGCGGGTGATTGTAATCAGCTATTGGATCCTTTTTTAGATAGGAAATCACGAACCAAGTATGTGCCCAATAAGATGCAAAAGGCTTTTCATAAAGCAGTTTCTTCTAGAGGCCTCATTGACTCATGGAGAGTTTCTCACCCTGACTCTCTTGAGTTTTCCTTTTTACTCAAGTTCACTCCTCACACTCACGTATTGATTATATTTTTCTCACCCAACATGCTTTTCAGTTTATGACTAATTCAGAAATAGGTTCCATTCTCATTTCTGATCACGCCCCTGTTATTTTGGATATGGACTACCCCTCTACTACCCCTACCTTCTTGCATTGGCGTTTTAATAACTCGCTCCATTTAGATTCTCAATTTGTTGAACACTTTACGTCGTTCATGGACACATTTTTTCACACCAACTTACACTCTACTTCTGAATTTCACTTCATTTGGGATGCCTTTAAGGCTGCCGCTAGGGGTTGTATCATTGAGTTTGTATCCCGTAAAAAGAAAAAAGCCATTGCTATGTCCTCTCAAATTCTCAAACAAATTAAAGATCTTGAACATCTTTATTTCACTACTAATTCCCCTGACACATTGTCTTCTCTTATTAAAGCCAAAATGCAATACTACAAACACTCCTGGGACTCCGCCTCTAATAACCTTCTTAAATTTAATGCTAAAGTGTATGGTGGGCGTAATAAGGCTGGCAAGTCACTTGCAAACTATTTTAAGATTAAAAACCGAAGTCTAAAATTATATCTATTACTGATTCACAGGGCAATTTGCAGTCCTCTGATGCTAAAATCCTTGATTGTTTTGTCCAATACTATTCTACTCTTTACACTCCAGAATCCAGTCCCTCTCCTGTACAAATTGACTCTTTCTTTCAATCCATCCCTAATTCGCCTGATAATCCTGTTGATCTTTCCTCCTTAGACATTCCTATTTCGGAGAAAGAAATTCTTACCGCTAATACTCTTTTGCCCAAAGATAAAACACCTGGTCCAGACGGCTTTACGGTGCGTTTCTAACTTCATTTTAAAAATGTCTTAATACCACATCTACTCTCCTTGATCAACTCTTTTCTGGCCATGGGGGAGTCCAAAGGATCTTTTACACAAGCTATGCTTTGTCTCATTCCCAAAAAAGACAAAGATCCCTCCCTTTGTAAAAATTATCGGCCCATATCCCTTATTAATACTGATTGTAAAATATATGCAAAACTTTTAGCCTTGTGGATTAATCACATTATCTCTGATCTTATCAATATTCACCAGTCTGAATTTGTTAAAGGCAGATCTATTACAGACAATTCGCAAACTCTTCTTAATATTATACACCTTGCTTCTAAGGTGGATTCCCCTATTACAGCTATTACATTAGACGCTGAGAAGGCTTTTGATCAGGTTAATTGGGATTTTATGTTTGGTGCATTGCGCTGGCATGGTTTTAGTCCCCCTATTATTCGTTATATTCAATTGCTTTACTCTGCTCCTTCTACCTCTATTTGGGTCAATGGCTCACAGTCTGCTTATTTCTCTCTCCATAGAGGTACTAGGCAGGGTTGCCCCCTATCGCCCCTCCTTTTTGTCTTAGCTTTAGAACCTTTTTTTGGAAACAATTCGGCGTTCTTCCTCTTATTCTGGTTTTATTTACAAAAACATTGAGATTAAGTATACAGCTTATGCAGATGACATTTTACTTTATATCTCTAACCCACTTATTTCTTTACCTTCTTTCTGTTCTTAATTACAGGACTATTCCTTAGTCTCAGGCTATAAATTGAATATAGATAAAACTGAAGTTTTACCTCTTGATAAATTCTGTCTTTCTCATCTTTTCCAGGGGTCTGGTTTTGAATGGAATTCAAATAATATTAAATGTCTTGGTATTTTATACGCTAATAATATTAGAGACACCATTAAAACTAATCACAAAGACATACTTAAAAAAGTTTCCTCCCTCATAGATGGTTAGTCTCCCCTCTTTTTATCCTGGTGGGGGAGGCTTGCAACTATTAAAATGATGTTACTTCCCATTGTTAACTTCTACCTTTCTATGCTTCCAATTTCTTTACCACAGTACTTATTTAAATCCATTAACAGTCTCTTTATTAAGTTCCTATGGAACAATCGTAAAACTCGGATATCTCTCTTCTGCCTTCAACAACCCAAAAACTTGGGTGGGGTAAATTTCCCCAACATTGCTCGTTTTCATTTGGCCTTTACTCTTAAACAAATATGGCCTTTTTTGGCTGATACTCCTTCTCCCCCCTTAACTGCCTGGAGCTCTCTCAAACTTGAGCAATTTGCCCCCTTTTCCTTCCTTACAGCTACTCGTCTGTCTCATCCTCCGTCACGTTTTCTTGCCCCCACTCTTAAACACTCTAAAGCACTTGCGTTATCTCTGTTTTGCTCTTTTCTCTCTCAAGCTGACCTTCACTCTCTAACTCCTACCTGGTATAACAAATCCCTAAAAATCAATAATAAAGAGCTTTTCTGGAAGGAATGGATTGACAAAGGTATTATAACTTATAATCAATTACTTATTGATAACTCCTTGACAACTTTCACTCAGATTTGTGACACCTTTCATCTTTCTAATAAACACTCTTCTCAATATTCTTTGCTCATTGGTATCCTAACTGACTTTATTTCCCAAACTTCTCTGTTATCTTCCTTGCCCCCAATCTCCTCTCCTCCTCCAGGTTTTTCTCTCCCACTCAGAGCTGCTGCGATTTATTAGATACTTTCACAACCTACTGTTATTAGGATTAAATCTAAGCTTGAGTTGTTATGGGAACAAGATTTGGCTCATGAGTTTTCCCTGCAAGTATGGGATAATATCTGGTCCAAAATCCACACAGTCTCCCGTTCTGCCAGCACTACACAGACTTTTTATTTTTTCTACAATAGATTTTTTTTCACTCCTTCTGACTTATACAAGTTTAAGTTACTTGACTCTAAAATATGTTGGTCTTGTTCACATGAGAATAGTGACTTTTTACATATGTTTTTTCATTGTCCATTAGTCAAGTCCCTTTGGTCCCGAATTTGGTCACAGTTAAACCCTATCTTAGCTACTGATTTCCCTTTGGAAATCATACACATTTTTCTAGGTGGTTCTTCACCTATTTGGAATGTTCACTGTAATGTTCGTAAATTTATAGATCTTTTATAGCGATTTCTTTTCAGATTATTACCACCAACTGGAAGGATACCTCTAAGCTATCCTACAATGCCTGGTGGAATTTGTTATGTCATCACCGTAGACTTGACCGTACCTTTGCCACCACGGTTCCTTTATTAATTAAGAGAGATTTGATCTGGATGCCTTTAACTGATTTTCTTTCCAGAGATGTCACATAATTATCTTGTATTTATAGAACTGTTTTATAACTGTTATGTATTTATAGAACCGTTTTACACCTCTAGCTTCATTTTATATTGATAGAACTGTTTTATATTTGCATTAACTTTCAACTTTGAGTTTATTTTGTAGGATATCCCTCTTCCTTTTCCACCTTTTCTCTTTTCTTTCTTCTCTTTCTTCTTTTTCTTCTTCCCTCTTCTCTTTTCTCCCTTAACCCCTTCCATGCTCATGACGAGCTTAGCTCGTCATGCAGCACGGTTGAACTGTGCTGATGACGAGCTGAGCTCGTCATGATCAATGGACTTGATGAGCTTCCAGCACAGGAGGGGAAAAGCCTTAGCAGCGATGTGGTTAAAACAAAATCTCCTTTAAAAGCTATTTCCCTCAGTACAGAGCATTTACTTGCCCCCTTTGGGGTTGTTATTTAAGTTGTCATTTTCAATCAGTTCTTAACTCATTTTAATTTCATTATTTTGTACTGATGTTTTACTTTGTGTTTCTTATTTAATAAAGCTTTCTAAACATAAAAAAGGGTGATAGCGATATGTGTTATGTCCAGTTCTTAGAAATGGTCAACACCTTCTCCATAATTATAATTACACTGGAATAACTGATCCATACAAACACACATGATTGCAATGTATTGTAGATTGATGTTGCCATTTCTAACGCACACTGCTGCTCCAAATGGTTTCCTGATACTGACGAGGGTTGTGCGAAAGTTTCAATGGATCTGTAAGAGGAGCATCTATAAAGTAAATAGGTTTTCATTTCCTTGTGAAATGGACGAGTGGCATCGTGCCAGGCCTGCTTGCTTAGTGGATTAATGCCTCCACTGTAGGGACCTGTGTTTGACTTCATGGTTACAGGTTCAAAACCCAGTGTGTTCACTCAGCCTTTCATCTTTCTGAGGTCGATAAAATGGGTACTGTTGGGTGATGATGAACATCTGTTATTTGGCGCCAAGATACCCGTGGGTGAACGTGCATTCTCAAATACACATTTAGTTATGCATGACGATGGGAAGGAAGAGCATTCCACACTTTGATAGCCTTGTACTTTGATAGAGGAGTTTTACCTCTGTCCTGACAGCTGTGCAGAGGGGTAACAGAATACTCCTCTTTTGGGGCCTAGAATGAGTTTCTAGTGCTAGATGCTAGGGATTCAACTAGTTATATGACGTTTCTGGACTAGAGGAACATTAGTTGATATTGATGCAGATACATTCCTAACTGACTTATTGTGCTTGTGATTACAGGAAATTGAGAGCATGCAGTATAGAATATTTATGATATTATTGTTTAGGTATCCTTGTAGAATGTATTATCAGATGGCAGTAGTCCTGTTAGAGAATACAGTTATATGTATTTTAGGTCATGCTAACAGGTGTTTCAGCGAGTCTGAGGGAAAAGCTCAGTGTGCTACAGTATGGAAGGTCAACTAGTAGCAGGCAGAATGGGTGTGTCTTGGAAAGGAATACAAGTCAAGCTTTAGAAATGTCTGCACCCTATTAGGCCCTTACCTTTTCCTCCCAACTGCCTCTCACCCCTGCCACCACACATCAATACCCTCCTCAACAAACAACTTAGAACTAGCCTGAAGGAGCTACATTGTGGGTGGTTCAGGGGAGCTGGGGAGCTGGGGAGCTGGGGAAGGTTCAGGGATGTGTGCTCAGAGGCAAGTGCCTGCTTTGATGTATTCAGCCAGGGACTAACCTGTGAATCGGGGCTGCTGCCTCATTTTATTCAGGGCTGGCTTTAACACTGGTTGCGCCCTGTGCAGCAATGTTTGTTAGACCCCACCCCGGCCGCCTCTGCAACGGATTCCCTCACTAGCACCCTTTAACAGTGCCCCTCAAGTCTCCATAACCATTGTCTCTCAGACTAATTTAGTTCTATAGCACCACTCATACCAGTGTAAGGTGCTAGAGCACTTTACATCACACACATTGCGCAGAGACAATCATATCTGTGTAAAATTCATAGGAAATGTTACACCATACAGAACTACAATGTGTAGTGTAGGAGTGATATGTCATCGGTACTGGTAGGCAGCATAGTTTAAGAGTCCTTATTCTGGAAAGCCCAAATTCAGAATTTAAAATGTAACACCATTGTTAGGGGTTCTCTTTAATAATAATAATTGTTTTCTACCCAAATGAACCCTTTTGGGATGATTAGGATAATGAATGACGGTGCAAAACAACATATAGCTCTAACATATACCTTGCAGTTTGCACGCAGCTCTTTGATGACAGTCAATATCTCAATGTTTTATATTAGGATTTTGACTTATAAACTACAAATAATAAAAAGAGCTCTTTTACAGAAGCACTAACCCACTGACCTATTTATATTATATGCACTTTGTGATCTGCATGGTACACGTTCTTAGCAGCAGGCATTTTAACCCTCTGCTCTACCTTAGAATGAGTCAAAACTTCCACTACACAAACCTCCTGTCTCTTTCCAGGAACACAATTAATCACTGGAGTAATCTTGATGTTTTAATTGATGCCTGAAAATTGCTGGAGGCCAGGAATACAGCAGAAGGTGCTTTTAAAATGTTACTGTACTTGCAAAAATAACCCCCCCACCCCAAGTCAGCGCCCGGTGCGGTGAAACCGATCACACCGCCCTAGAGCCGGCCCTGATTTTATTCACCAGCAGTAGCAAGGGTGGCACATTTGTTTTCGCTCAGGGCACTAATGGAGCAAGGGCTGGCTCTGCTTGCCCAGTATCCATTACATCCATATGTCCCTCTTCCCTGTGTCTGTCTTTAATCAGGAGGTGGCCCCACTTTGCTCTGGGCCATTAAAGAGGTGCTGGCATTCCCAGCACACCCTTGTTATTTTCCTGCCTCCTTTCAGGACAGGACAGTGGCACCACTCACCTGGTTTGTCTACTTTTTTGCACTTCATATTTAATGACTGGAACGAGGAAGAGTAGAACTAGAAGCCAAGAACATCACTGGTAACAAAACAAAAAAACAGGCATTACCATGAATATCGAAGCACTTGTCACTAACTGACCTCAGTGACTGCTGTATATTTTGGACATGAATGTAATGAATCATTTTACCGGGGTAATTGAATGTGTCGTTGGCCAACTAATGGATGTACAGGGTACGTCTACATTCACCACATCTGGTGTTTGCTGAGTCCATCTCTCTCAGCCTTCCTTCATTAACATCCTGCCTCTGGCACTAACCTTCGACAATACTGAAGTCAATAGAGCAGTGAGGCTCAAAGTACGACCCACGGGCCACATGAGGGCCTGCTGACCTTTATATGGGGCCCCCAGGTCACTGGGCTGCTGTTTATTTGACTCACAATTTACATTCGGAACTGTGTTAATAATCAGAAATGTGTTAAATAAAAGGACCAGCATTTTAACACTTAGCACTCAGCTTAAGGAACATCTTCATTTCTTGCAACAAACGGTAAAAAGTGTAGTAAAGTCATCAAAATCCAAAAAGTTCATTTTCTTAACATGCAGAAGCGTTTCACCTTAGTACATCAGACTATAACAGGGCATTGAGAAGTATTTTTTAATTGATTTTTGAAACAGGGATTTAGAAACATTCATGCCCCCCACCCTGACAACAATGCCAATAGTATATGAAGAGGTATGTGCACCCTCTGGGTCTGGACAACATAATAGTTTATTAAGTCTAAAACACAAGAAAAGGTTTTCTGCAGCACACATCCTGAAGTCAGGTATTTCTAGGCCCTCTTATATGAGATGATAAAAAAAGAATGGAAAGTGAAATAAAGCAATTGTCTAGGATCACACAATTTGTTAAAGTGGAGAATCCGGGATTGATCCCAGGGTTTCTGGTTTCACACTGCGCAATTCAGCCATTAGCTGTGCATGCTTTGCATCCCCTATGCTACCCTATGTACCCCAAGTCCCCTATGCCCATCTAACCCATTCCTTTATATAAGGTCTCCAAGAAGAGTGAACCCCCAAGGGACAGAAACTCTTGAGAGCCAGGCCTCTTACACTCTAATGGAGCTACAGCTGTTAAGGCTGCGCCTCCCCCTTAAAGATTACCAGCAACCAATGAGAGACGCGCAGGGCTCTGGTTTGAAAGGCCTGCCAGCTAATAGTGACGTCAGAGGCGAGTAGCAGGCGCTGCGATGCTGGAATACTACAAGCATGTGGTATTTTGTACAACTGACAGAATACATAATTACCACTTCACAGAGGACGCTCTTTCATCCAAATTACACGCCCTTTGTCCTGTAAAACAATTAACACCAAGATGAAGTATGTGTGCAGTTAAGCAGTGTCTGGGAGGCAAAAACCATCATTAAGTGGTGCCACTGAGCCTGCATAGTGTCAAGATCAGAAGGACGGGAGTGATTTGCAGTTAGTTCAAAGGAGTCAGAAAAATTACATAAATCCAAGAGTCAGTCATTTTTCAGTCAGCTCGTCAGCTTTTTATCGCCAAATGTAAAGTGAGTTGTGTCTAACACAGAGCGCGCGCACTTTTGACGTGCCTTCTGTGGCTTCTGATATAAAAGAGAGCGCAGACAAGTTTCTTGGAAAAAACTCAAGTTGCAAGGCACGCACCAGGCGAGCTTCGCTTTCCTGCATGTTAGCCACCGGGAGCCATGTCACGAAGTTGTGGGTGAATTCACCTTCGAGAACTATTGTTTACTAACCTTGGCAGATCTACTTTTTCTCTAAATTGCTCAAAGATGTTTCAGTGATTCATTATTTGGTCTTCTGATTTTTTTCTAAAAGGGGTTGCGTATTTTAAAAGCTTGAAACAAGTTAAATGTGTTTTCTGTCACTCATTAGTAATTCTATTTAACGTATTACTGCAGTTCTACAAACATACAATATCGAACTTTTTTCATCTGTTTTCAATCAAATCTTTATTTATAAAAAAGAAACATGGTTTAGTGAAAAAAAACATGGTTTAGTGAAAAAAAACATGGTTTAGTGAAAAAAAAACATGTAAATACAACTTTCTTTCCTGGACTTGCCCTCAATGGCCATGATTCAGAAAGCCATTCTGTTACTGATCGAACCAAATATAAAGAAAGCCACCGTTCATATTTAAATAATTTCAAACAAGCCAAAAAGCTGTATTTAACAGAGAGGATCGACATTGCTGACAGCTCCAGCCAAGAGCTATATAAAATTTTGAAAGAGTTTACAACTCCTGAAGCTAATCAGCCTACCGTTGTTCCTACACAAGACTGGGTTACATAATATCTTTCTTTCTGATGAAAAAGTAAAAGCTATTTATAGATCCTTCCCTCAAGAAAATAACATTGACATATACCCAGTTAGGAAGAGCCAATCAGTACACCTGCTGACTAATTTTAAAACTGTGACCTGTGAACAGGTACTAAAAGTCAATGTCAAGATTAAATATGGCTCCCCAGCGGACACTCCCCCCGCACTTTTATGCAACTAGCACCTCGGATGATAATGACATTAACAGAGATTTTTAATATGTCTCTGGACCAAGCGGTGGTACCGGGAAGCTGGAAGACAGCACAAAGACCTATTCTGAAGAATCCAACCCTAGATGCTAGTGAACCAGGCAACTACCGCCCTATCTCGCTGCTGTCATACTTCGGGAAGGCGTTTGAAGCCCTGGTCAATAAACAACTTACCAGTCATCTAGAAAGCCATGGGCTCCACAATCAGGGTTTCGATCGGCGCATAGCACCGAAACGGCAGCAGTTGAAATGGTTGATAACTTCAGGCTGGCCCTGGTTAAAAGAGAATCAACTATACTGGTTCTCTTAGACCTGTCAGCCGCTTTTGACACCATCTCCCATGACTTTTTGTTACAGCGGCTCTGGGAGATGGGGTCCCAGGGAAGGCCTTGACTGGTTTAAAAACTATCTAAAGGACGTTCCACCACTGTGCATCTGGGCTCTTTGGCAGCATGCAGTAGACCAGAACGCATTGGAGTTCCTCAGGGGTCTATTATGAGCCCTATGATTTTTATCTTTATGTAACCCCATTGGCCAGGATAATCAGGTCCTATGGGTTCGAGGAAGTATTGTATGGAGATGATACCCAGCTGCTGATTACCTTTGGTCCTGACCCTCAGATACAATGATCCAGTTTAAAAACTGTATGACCCACATTGACAGCTGGATGAGCCTAAACAAATTACAGCTAAATAACAGTAAAACCGAGATCATTCTGTTCTGCAGGGGAGAAGAGTATTGGTCTAGCAGTTGGTGACCTCAGCCATTGGGTTCATGCCCGTCTCCAAAACAAACAGTCTGCAAACTTGGAATTACAATCAACAACAGGCTTTCCATGAAAGCCCATGTCACCCATGTACGGGGTACCTGTTATGGCATCTTGCGGAAGCTACGTAAAATCTTCAAGTGGCAACCAATTGAAATCAGGAAGCCACTGGTGCAGGGCCTAAGTCTAAGCCGCATTGAATATGGAAATGCTTTACTGGCCTCCATAAAGGAAGACCTCTTTTCTAAACTTCAGATTCTGCAAAATACTGTGGCCAGACTGATTTTGGATCTACCTCTAACATCGCCTTCATGCCCTACTCTAAAACTCCTTCATTGGCTTCCAATTAAGAAAAGGGGGCATTTTAAAATCTTGTGCCTAACTCATAGAAGTATTTATGGCATTGGTCCTGGCTATTTAGAAAAAAAACTTAAAATATTTCAGCCCGTCAGAATCTTGAGGTCCAGCTCTAAACTTCTTTTTACCCCACTACGAGTTCACACTGTGCGAAATGGAGGTCGATCTTTCTCACATCTTGCCCCTTACCTCTGGAAGAAGCTACTGCTCCATCTTTCGTCCATTTCAGATAACCAGCGCTTTCTAAGAGAATTGAAGACATGGCTGTTCTAAATTAAATCAGATATGCCCTCAGGAAGTGGAATCTTCTGCAAGTGCCATGAGACCTAACAGTGATTTGTGCGCTATATAAGATTTTTTTACTTTGACTTTATTCGTTTTGCTAAGTTGAACTTACATAAGGAAATCTCTTACATACCACATCCAGGGAAGGGATACCTTGCTAACCTGGCAAAAATTCACAAAAAAGCTTGTCAGAAGAACTCATTACATCTTTAAACTAAGACGATTTGACTTCATCTTTGTTAGAAATTGTCCTTTTTTGCAGGGTTATCCCCAAACTTTTTGCTTCTTCCTCCTTTATTTTTCCTGACCCGTGGTTGTTGGCAATAGAACTCTGGGCACTTTACCACTGCTGATCAGTGCTAAAGTGCATATGCTCTCTGTGTAAATTGTTATTGTGATTGGTTATCCATAATTGGCATAATTGTTTTACCAGGAAGTCCCTAATAAAGTGCACTGAATGTGCCAGGGATGGTGATTCAAATGCTACTATTGGGCTTGCAGCACTGATTGTGCCACCCACATAAGTATCCCTTAAATTGTGTCTCAGACCTGCCACCGCAGAGCCTGCGTGCAGTTGCTAACTGCCATGTTGACCTGAGCAGGGTCCACACTGACCAGGCCTAACCCTTCCCTTTCTATATACATTGGTCACCCCTATGGAAGGCCCAAGGTATCCTCCTGGGCACGGTGCAGTGTATGTGAAAGGTAGAGCTTGTACTAGTGTGGGTTACATGCTATGGTAGTGAATTACAGCCATTTTCGTTTTTCACTATTTAAAGGCTATCTTGCTCATGGGCTATAATGGGGAATGCTGTGTATAATGTTTACCTGCATATCTTCCCATAAGCGCAAGATAGCAAAATGAAGTCTGGTGTCCCTGAACTCAGAATTTAATAACACTTCTTTTAGGAAGGATGTTTTTTAAATCCTGTGTTTGAAAGGAGCACTTTCAGAAAGTGGCTTCTCTCTTGTCTGACCTTTCTGTCTGCCTTGGCTGTTTGTGAATTGACTGTCTGGTTTGTGAGTGACAGTGCTGGGGGATTCCAGGAGACAGAATGGGTCCTCCCAGTGGTGAATAGAGAGATCTGCATCTAGATGGGAGGGAGGAGTTGCACCTGGGACCTCAATAGGACTGTGTCTGCCCCCACAGCGCTGGCTCCACCCCCTGTGGTGTATCTGATGTCTCTGCCCTGCACTGTGAAAGGAGAGAAGGAATCATGTCAATAAAGTGCTCCAGGGTTGTGCTTTCCCTCCACAATGCTGGCTCCACCTCCTGTGGGGCATATGATGATTCTGCTCTGCACTGTGAAAGGAAAGAAGGAGTCATGTAAACAGAGTGCTCCAGAACTGGTTTGGACCGGGCTCAGAGCTCTCCTACACAAAGGGAACACAGACTTTTTGGGGTAAAAATACAGGACCCCAGACCCCTGAACTTTAGATCAACCTGGAATCAAGAAGGAACCTCTACCAAGGAGAAAGCTGGAAGACTGAAGAGGAAGGACTGTCCTGCTATGTGCTTGTGGACTGACCTGCAGTTCCTTTGCTGCCAATGAGAGGGGTATGACTTTGCTGTGGGCTGTGTACCCTTGCTTGAAGAGATCTCCAAGGGCCTGAGGAGATCTGGCCTCCTGTTAAGAAGTCCCAGGAACAAAAGGACTTCCCCCCCAGATTCCCCCTGAACTCTGCTGAGGTAGTTCTGTCCTTCCTAGAGTGCTGATTCAATCATGGGGCCTCTGGAAGTTGTGCCTGCTGTTTGGGAAGCTGGACAAGGAGAAAAGAAGAAAATCTGCAATTTTTCACCATCGCTCACTTGCGGAGCACATCCCCTACAATGCAAGGAAATTCCCGCCGCTGCGAAGATCGAGATCGTCGCAGCGCCTGTTGCGTCTACAAGAACCGATGCATCATTCGCTTGCGGAAGGCAACGCCACGGTGCAGGAATTTTCCTGTCGCTGCGAATATCATCGCAGAGCCTGTCATCGCTGGGTGAGATCGTCGCACCGCTTTGTTGCAGACCGCATCACGTCGCTGCGAACATCGTCACAGGGCCATCGCATCGACGGGCCGCTAGAGGAGAAGATCGACCCTGTCCCGTTCATCGCCGCCACACCTGAGATCATCGCCGTCCTGAAGATCGTCGCATCGTGCCCATGCGAGACCCTTCCTACCGAACCTGCGCAACGGAATCCATACAAGCAAGGTATCGCATCCCTCCCCATACAGACCGGATTCGCACAACATGCCCGCTGCGTCCAGCAGGGCTGTCGCATCGCCTCCCCAGGGTCTCTGGAGTGATGCATCCAGTAGCGGTCGGCAGTAGGTGTTTCTATAGGGCGGTGACGTGGGCAGGAGGAGGGGCAGGGTGGGGGGAAATAATGTATGGATTACGGAGTTTTACAGGTAAGTAAACATTTAAATACATAAAACGAATTTCATTGCGCACACTGCATCACCAAATGTGATCCACGTCACCGCCCTATAGAAACACCTACTGCCGACCGCTACTGGATGCATCGCTTGTTTTTCAACGCTGTAGCTTCCATTTGGAACTTTTGTCGCATCTACAGGTGCTTTGGGCTAAACGTGACGCAACTGTGCATTATTTTGATGCAAACCCTAGAACTCTTTGAAAATCATATTCTTGAATTGTGTATGTTGGATTTTTGTTGTTTTGGTCTTGTGTAGTTTAGATAAACTGGTGTGGAGTCCATTTGTGGTGTTTTCACTGTGTTACTGTGAATGTTAGTACAAATATCTTAAACATGCCAAGCTACCAAGGGGGTGAGCAGGGGTTATCTAAAGAATGTATCCCCCTTACCCTGACTAGAATCAAGGGTCCCTATTTGGACATTGGTACCTACCTCTGCCAACTAGAGACCCCCAGTTCTAACAATCTCACACACCCGAAAGCACTTGACTTTAATTACTTATTTATTGCGATTTTACATAGCGCAAACTTTACCCGAAGGTGTCAGAGCGCTTTACAAAAGGACCAGTTACATTACATAAGGACTTCGGGGTACATGAGTTACAGAAAAGGTACAAAAATAGAAAAACTCTAAATTCACATAAAAATGGTAGCATGTACGAATGTCCACTACAGATACTAGTGGTTAGAGTTTCATATATACAAGTCAAATTTACTCAAGGAAAGGATACAAACAGATAATCTCTAAATTCACATAAGAATGGTAGTAAGTACATACGTCTACTACAGATACTAGTGGTTAGATATACATTTATAAAAGTTGCAAATTCACTCAAGATTACATTTGAATGAAAGTTGAAGCAGTTAGGGTTGGACAAATATCAAATACATATTTACACAGCATGATCTTCTCGCCATTGTTCGGGTTCTTGCTTTCAGACAGGCCTTCGTTGTGTTGTTACACTCACGGGTGGTGATCCTGGGACTGGAGGGATCCCGGAGCGGGTGATTTCCAGAGCATTCACATGCAGCAGGCGAGGTCCATAGCAGGGCTCCTCTTTGCCATGTTTACAGGTGGCCCTCCGGATGATGCACACCGCTCAAGGGAACTGCTGCTTGTTGCCTAGAAAAGAAAAAAAATCCACTTCAAGACACTGCATGGCCTTGATGCTTTCGCTCAAATGTTAGAGTGGCAGGGACTTTCAAGCACTATCAAAGATAAAAGCGGTGATATTCCCCATTAACCAGGACAATGGATATTCAATCTGCAATGGAAATTTAGCCTCCTAAGTAGATATAAACTGCATGGCTTACCTCAAAGGTGGTGTGAGGCTTAGTTACAGTACAAAGGAACACTTTTATCACAATTGCAGTAAATATCTAATAATAATGACAAGGACCAGACTAGATTGAGAGTTTTTCTAAAGGAGTAATTTAATATTATCTTAATACATAGACACAGAAACAGTAAAAAACGACTTATATGACAAAAAGCATACACAAACAATAGGCAATACAATTGGTAATGCACTACAAAGTAGTCATAAAACCAGGGCTATGTTGTGGATTTCATTGGTATATTAAGGATTGTGGGGCAGATTTATGAAGGGCTTGCGCCACGTTTACGCCGCCGTTGCGTGACGCAACGGCGCGGAAACGTGGCGCATCCCTGCACCCTATCTACAACGTGACGCATCTAGGTGATGCGTCACGTTGTACAGCACTGCGCCATGAGGAGGCGTTCCTGCGCAGGAACGCCTCCTGAAAGTGGCTGAGTGAAATCTATGAGATTTCACTCAGTCACTTTCAGGGCAATGCTGCGTCAAAACCCTGCGCCTGCTTGAAGCAGGCGTAAGGCTTGAGGCAGCATTGAAAGAATAGGCCCCCCCAGAGCATTGCTGGAGCTGCGTCGCGCTTGCGACACAACTCCAGCAATGCGTCACGTTTTTGCCCCATGGTGCGCCGCATCATAAATGCGGCGCACCATGGGTGGCGTATCTGTGGCGCATGTTAACTGGCGCATCCCTCGGGATGCGCCAGTTAACATAAATCTGCCCCTAAATATCTATCTGTCAAAATATTGTGGTCAAAATATTGGCCAAATATCGGATTCATTAAATAAGACAAAACTCGTTATTAGCCGAGCCACTTGTAATCAAGCCCTATGAGTAGAGTGAATTTACAGATTTTTAGGGTTTCATAGTACTCACAAGAGTATACACCTAAATCTATTAAACATTTACCAGTATGAGGTGCTTTCCGATATTGCATGTTTAAGGGTTATAGTGGGAACTTAGATGTTGATAGGCAAGAGGGTGACAGCGGAAAATGCAGTAGCATCCAGAATGTCCTGACATTGTAGGTATACATGCATGTGTCCAGTGGATCTTCACACTCAATCTGCACGCCTCAAACTTCCCTAAAAATGTTTTGGGTAAGAGTGAATGTAGGGTGAAAAGACTCCAAACCCCTCATATGTGCACGGGCCAGGAAAAGCAGTTTGCCCACGAGAAAACATATTTTCCCTGTGAATAAAAAAACAATCATGGTTGAATTGCACCTTATTGAGAACTTTGAACAGCAAATTTCTGAAAAAGGGGGAGAGTCTAATGGATAGTCAGGTTTAGACAATTAATCTGTAACTATTTATTAGTCTCCTTTTTCCCTGCACTCCCTTTTATTTCAAGAGAAATAAGTCTAATTAAATTAAGACTTGGGATATTGTTCCCTGTTCTCAAGATTGTATATTACCATGTTTTTGAGCACAAATAACAAATTGCAACAAGGCTAAATATATTTTGCAGCACTTGTTAAGAATGACAGAATTCAGGATTACAGAAATAATGTAAAAGTTTTTTTAGATGGAAAAGCCTGTTTGATCACGGGAGACTGAGTAATACCAGTAGTAGTGTACACGTGTTCCCGCTTTAAACCATAGGCACCAGGCTTGTGCCCCAATGGCACACCCCCGCACACTTCCCAGTTCATCTCGCTTTAAAGTTCTTCAAAGTTTATCAATCTACATAAACTTCATGGATGGTGTTGTTTGACCATGGCAAAGTCTTCTGACTGAAGTTCCAGGAAGTAGTACCAATTTAGCATGAAAATTGCAACACCATGCTGGTGTCCTTGATGAGAAGCATTAAATACACGCTTTATCTCCTGAGTGCTTTGTCAGACAGCAAGATTTAACATCGCTCCCTATAATGTGCTCACATCCCTTCCAGGCATTTCAGAGATATACATAATTTCATGCATAGTTTTCCAGTAGCTCTCCCTTTGATCTGCCTATTTTAGTTCTCTAAATAGGATATTTGTAATACTGATGGGTATTCTTTCTTAGAAACTAAGTGGCTAGATAGCCTATAATTTGATGAGGTGGTCTGCAATGTGAAAGTGTTGCATGTACAAAACAAATATCTCATTAAGTGGAACTTTCCAAATTCTTGTTTGCTACAATGCTTTCCACGTGTTATAGATTCTCCATGGAGAGTTTAGTGTTATGGATTTTGACTCACTACCGAAAGCATTGTCCCCTTAGTCCAAGCAGCTGCAACTTACAATAGCAAAATAATGCTTAGTGCTTAGTTTGCATTTAAGGAGGCCGCGCCTTAGGGTATTGTAACACGTTAGGTCTAATCTTTAAAGTCTTTTATGATATAAAGAACAAAAAATAAAAAACTTTTCAATCTCTATAACTTTTTTCCCATAAACATTTTCATGTAAAATTCAGTCGGACATAATTACTGTCACATGCGCCAATTTGCCTTACAGAATATTAATATTAGCCAATAAGCTGTCCACTAAGAAAAGGATTATCTAGTCATAGCCAGAGCATTTACAGGGGACTAAAAGGGTATCCTAGGGTCATTAAAAATGCCTAATTTATCCAGAGCTCCACAGAATCAGAACAAATTAAGGGCTGATTCACGAAGGCATTATAAAACGGGAAGTAGTACACCTGTTCAGGTACTCATGAATGCCATTCCTTATTTTGCCACAAAACATTTAAAATGGGAAGAGTCGGAGTTGGACTTTTCAGGGCCGATTAACACATCTATTTATGAGTACGTAAATTAGTACTAATGTAGTACTTCTTCACACAATGCCAAATCTTAACATACACCAGGTTTTGGACTATGTTAGTGGAATTTCAGAAAACTCCAAGTGGGTGGTATGTAGAATAGGAGTAGGCAATGCAGGGAGAGAGTAATACATAGTGCTCAATATAGAACATCTTCAAACTTTGCATCTGCTCCTTTATTTTACATTTTGTAATTAGATTACCTTTCATTTTCCTGCTCTACGCTTTGAGACAACTCTAATGAATTTGCTCTACCATTTTCAAACGATTTTTCTCGGAAAGTTTTATGTTTTCTTCTACTCTATATGTGAATGTGCGGATTGCTGTCATAGAGGTGGTACTGGCTGAGAGTCAATGTTTAAAGAAAATACCCACTGCAGGCTGGACAAAGGTCTTTCTAGCAAAAGAAGGCAAACAATACATAACATTCATCCTTGGCAAGCTTGATGTGGAAGTCAAACACCCTAATTAACTGGCAATGTTTATTCTTAATTACATAGACGTGCACAGTGTTCTTTGAAATGTCATCACATATGTGCTCTCCAATTGTCACTATTATATAACTAAGTATAAATTACATGTAGTTTAGACATCCTGTTTGAAGTAACGAACTAGATTAAAATAAACATTGTATAGTGGTTTCCTTACAGTGTTATTCACTGCTAATTCTGCAAGCCGTCACAGAAGGCAAGAGGACGCGATACCCTGAAACACGCTGACGTCACACTCACACGCTATAACTTCATGAGGCTGGCCACAACTGCAGTGGCCCCCAGCTCAGGGTTCCCAGCTCTCTTGGCATGTGGATTGCTGGGTTGCAGCCTCAAGTCTTTGCCCTGTCCTTGATCCCTAATCACTCCAGGGTGCAGCCCCTTGAGCTTCCAGTCAGCAGTGCCAAGCGGGGCCAGAGTAGAGCCTCAGCCTGACATGCTGCACATAGGGGCATGAACCACATGGACCAGCGCTTTTGGCACAACTGGGGCGAGAGTCAATACCTTTTGTAATTACTTGCATGAGATTGTGTCCCAGTCTGTACTGTTCATTAGATATCCTCAAAAGGAAAAAAATATAAACCCGATGGGACAGCTGACTCCGAAATAAATGGTCTTGTGTAACAAAAATTCATAGGTTCAGAACAGATAGTACATCTGTAGAGCTCATCAATATAACGGCCATTGTGCCTCGATAAGGCTGTACGTAACCCCCACAATTCAGAGTCCGTCAGATGAGCTCTATGCAAGTAATTACAAAAGGTATTGACTTGAGGTTATGGAATATATGACATTTTGAGTGGCATTTCCGACTCTTCATGTATTACCTGTAATGATCTAATACTTGGTTTTACTCAAGAATGCGATAGAGAGGATTCTCCATTGTTTTATCAAGAATTATCTGGCGTTTTATTACACGTTTTCTATATCAAGATCGGGTGTAGATTCTTTGTATCTTGGATTATTGTGACCTACTTAGACCGTTTCTCAACGTGAGAGGATGCGAGAATATGCGACCACTCACAATGACATTTCCAAACACCCACATTGAGAAATCTTATTGGGAGGTTAATTTTCCATGTTTGCGCTCGCCAACTTGACGTTGACGAATGCGAGCGAGGAAAAAAAACTGTGAGCTCCATGTAACATGGAGTGCGGAAAACTCCCCAAACTCCACGAGGGAGTTCAACGCCCAGACTTACTGGCGACTTTAGCATGTACTTACTGCAGGTAACAACACAAGGCCAAATTGTAGAAATATTTGACCAGATTTGACATATACCTTCATTTCAATCATTCACACAGAGAAAGGATGCCAGGCGACAACTATCTGTGCACGATGTCACAATGTACTGTTGCGCTAGCTCATCATGGCAAATAAAAGAGGAGGTACTGGGGGTACAGAGAGAATGTGTCTTAAAAAAGTATTTTCAACTGTTTGTAACGAGGTGGAATTTACAAAGCCCCACACCCCAGCCCCATGAATTGCCATAGTCACATATTTTGCTTTATATATATCTAACAATTCAGGAGGGGGTTTCCTACCTAGTTTTTTAGCAAAAGTTAACAGTGCCGTAGTGGATCTAGAAAATGCCATTTTTTTGGCAGATACAGCTGCAGCCCATGAGCTGTGCTGGTTAAAAAATACACCTAAGTAGGATTTTATTTTTATAGATAATAACCTCTCTCTATCAATAAACATTTCACGAGTCTTTTGGGTCCATTGCCTACATCTCATGACATAGGTCTTGGCTACGTTATTTTTAAGACCTAGGTCCCTCATAAACATACTAAAACTATCCACGGCACACTGGAGGCCATTTTGGATACGTGCCATCAATACGGCATAATCCACATATAGTAGTGCAGGGATAGGGCGGCCCTTTTCCTGGGGATAATATTTACCCTGGAGAACCAGAGAGTCTTCGAGGCCATTAATAAAGTCTCCTGACTGGAAAGGCTTGACTGCATTCACCCTTCTGGCCAAACAGGACACTTGCGGAAGCTCCGCTATACAGCTGCCTTAAGAACATGATGATTTTTGGGTCGACCCCTATCCTTTCAAGGACCTGCCACAGCCTATGATGTTTGACTGAGTTGAAAGCCGCAGAAAAGTCAACAAAGGCCAAGTATAAACTACCTTTTTTTTGCTCTTGTGTACTTGCCTATCAATAATGGGAGGTTATGGGACTTTTCAATGGTGACAAGACCGCCGCGGAATCTGTATTGCAGATCGGACAGTATCTGGCTGTCCTCTGCCCAGTCAGAAAGGCGGTCCAGAATGACCCTCCCTAACACTTTAACAGTAAAATCCAGGAGAGAAATGGGTCTCTAACATCCTGGATCTTGGCAATCTCCCTTTTTGTAAATTGGATTTTTTATTTTTTTTAAACCTTTATTTGAGCAACCTCACATATCACATCACATACAGATTGGTTACAATCATATAAGGCACAGTACTATAGGCTTCAGTAGACGAAATCATACTTCACAGCGGGCATGTCACAGATGTTACTCAGGCATGGCTAGACACAGTACTCAATGCGCAATGTACAGTGGGTTACAATTCACAGAGGAAGAACAATGCAGCGAAAATGGTATCAGTACAGTGTAGTGCATGGTTCAAGGCACCGGGACAAGTCAACATCCCCAAACACCCTAAGATAGTCCTGATAAGGCGCACAGCGCCAAAAGTACAAGAAATGGCATCACCATGGAGTTCGATAAGCATCGCTAATCAGTGCCCGGTGAGCAGCACAGATGGCGCTTCAATGCAATCAATACTTAATAAATAGGAGCATATCGTTTCACATTAGCAGTATGCATTCACCATGGAATGTTCCAGTCACGTCTCACCATCGTGGCTATCGCTCTCCAAATCTCCCTGTTGAGTGGTCACAGACAGCCAGTAGACTTGTAAAGGGCTCCAGAAATCTTTAGGCCTACAGCGCACAGGCATCAAGTCAGCGTATATATTATATTGATCCTGACAGTATTCTATATCATCAAACCACTCCTTGAACTTCGGAGCCCTGCCCCTCCCCCATCTACAAGCTGTTCTTGTTAGGTTATGTTATGTTACTGGGGGGTTTGTATAGCGCACAGCTGCTCCGAAGAGCGTCCCGGCGCTGCAGATCAAGAACAAACACCAGCAACCAACAAAGAATACCACCGGCGAAGGAAAGTGCTCAGAAGAAAAAAAGAATTATTGGGAAAAGAAAAAAGTCTTGAGCTCCTTTCTAAATGCGAGCAGGTTAGAGCTAGCACGTAAGGTCAGAGGTAACTCGTTCCAAAGACGTGGAGCAAGGTAGTTAAAGGAACGTCCTCCACATCGTGCACGTCGCACTGCCGGCACGATTGCCTTGGCCAAGGCTGCTGACCTCAAGGGTCTGGATGGAAAGTAGAAGTTGACCCTTTTTTGTAGATACATTGCTCCGATGTTATGTAGAGCTTTAAACGCCATCGTTAAGGTCTTGAAAGTGATGCGTTTACGAACCGGCAGCCAGTGCAACGCTCTAAGAAGGTCGCTGGCCCTAGCTCTTCTGGTTAGGCCGTAAATGGCCCTGGCTGCCGAATTCTGGACAACCTGAAGACGAGTCAGGAGATACTCGGGGAGGCCTAGATAGAGGATGTTAGAGTAGTCTAAGCGCGATCCTATCAGCGCCTGCACCGTGATCTTTCTGTGCTCCAAGGATAGGAAGGCAAAAACTTCCTCAGCATCCTTAAGATGGCAAAACACTTCCCCGTAAGTCCTGCTACTTGAGCCTTAAAGGAGAGAGTGTTATCCACCTGGCCCAGATTCTTTGCTGTTACAGAATCACCGGCTGGCGGGAACATGGCCGAAGGCCACCATTTCTTCCATCTCAGGTCGGCGGGACAACCAAAGAAAAGGATCTTGGACTTGTCCGAGTTGCACTTGAGGCCGCTCTTCCCAAACCAACCAAACACAGCCTCAAGACACCTCCGAATGGCCGCTCCGTCGAAGTCACAGCCCTTGTCACATGTGAACAAGATCTGGGTGTCATCCGCATAGGAGACGATCTGGGCCCCAAGCTCCTCCGCCAGCGCAGCTAAGGGTGTCAGGAAGATATTAAATAGGGAGGGGCTGAGTATAGAACCCTGCGGGACCCCTACCTCAAGCTGCGGCATCAGGGCGGAGAAAGGGGGGGCCCAGATCGTTTGTCTGCGGTCGGCCAGAAAGGATTGGAACCATTTGAACACCGTTCCCCTAAGACCTATCTCTCAAAGTCTAGTAAGGAGAAGGTCAAAGGCCGCCGACAGATCGAGCATGATAAGCATGGCCTTTCCACCCCTATCCAGAGTTTCCTTCACAGCCTCAGTAACCTCGAGTAAAACAGTTTCAGTACTCAGGTTAGATCTAAACCCGGACTGTGACTGATGAAGTAAGGAGTTAGACTCTAAAAAGTGGGATAGGGTGGTGTGTACATGCTTCTCTGCTATTTTCACCAGAGCAGGCAGCAATGAGATTGGTCTATTATTAGAGTGAAGTTTCGGGTCCATGTTAGGCTTTTTAATAAGGGGAAGGACGAGGGCCTGCTTCCAGGGAGTGGGAACCTCGCCTGTGCTAAGAGACAGATTAATAATGGGGTTAATAATAGGGTTAAGAACGGGGGCCAAGGTCGCAAGAAATTTGGCGGGGCAAGGATCTAAGGGAGAACCTGATTTCAATTTAACCAGGAGGTCCAACGAGATATGGAGCTCCAAAGCTGGAAAACAGTCCAGTATAGGACCGGTAGTAGCTGTGACTGAGTTGGAATGGAGTGACCAGGGGAAGGGGGAATCACCAGGATTGGAGTTGGAATCAAAGATATTATCCGTTCCCTTCAAGGTCGCTTGGATCGTGAGAATTTTGTTGGTGAAAAATTCTGCTAGTTCAGTTATCCATGGTTCCGAAAAGGAAGACGTGGGGATACAGCAGGTGGGAGAAATAAACTCTTTAACAATCTTAAATATTTCTTTACAGGAGCTATCTGCTTCCTCAATCCTTCTAGCTAGATAGGATTTCTTTTCTGCTGTAATATCCCTATGATATTCTTTCACAGCTGCTCTGTAAGTCTGCTTGGAGGTTGAATCATACTGCTTCCGCCAATCTCTTTCGAGCTTCTTGCGGTAAGCCAGTCCTGAAAGAGGTTGACATCGTCACCCAGCTTGCCTGTGAGTACGCACGGATAGGTCTCTAAGGCCTGAGTGAGCATGGCTGGAGAGATTTTGTGAAAGGCTCTGGAAGTGCGAACCTCGCGCAACTGACCATCACGTGGGGTCGCTGTGAGATGTGCAATCTGAAAATTGGCTAAAAAATGGTCTGACCAAAGGACTGGGGCGAGGGAGGATATGGTAACTGGCTCAGTAGAGAAGATTTGGTCTAAAATGTGCCCTTTGTCATGTGTAGGTGCCCGTAAGTACAAATTGAACCCCGCGGAGGATGTCATGTCCAGATATGTTTGCACTTCCGGGTCCTCCGCCTTATCCATATGGATGTTAAAGTCACCTAGGACAAAGCAATGTCTCGACCTCAGGCTGAGTGTGGAAATGATCGCAAAAAGGGCCTCGGCGAATGAGCCGAGATGGCCTGGGGGTCTGTACAGCAAAAGCCCAATGCAGGACTGTTGGGGGGAAAAGGACAGGGAAAAGGCTAGGATTTCACAGCCCGGTAGATTGTCCACAGGAAGGATCGTGCAGGAGATGAGTTTATTTACAATAAGAGCCACACCGCCCCCCCTGCCCGTGCTTCTGTCTTTGCGGAAAATCGCATGGCTCGGAGGAATGGCTATGGCCAGATCAGGCTCAGAGCCTTCGCCTAGCCAAGTCTCCGTGAGGAAAAGACAGTTCGTCTTCTCATGAGCAAGGAGGCTAAAGATGTTAAGAGCGTGTTGGGGCAGTGACCTAGTATTCAGGAGCGCACAACTACTGCTAGTAGGGGTGGAATTGCATGGGGAGATACAGGCAGTGCCGGGGCACCACCCACAAGCGAAGCAGTTGACCGAGCCCACAGCAGAATTAGGAAAGACTCGATGACAAGGAGCAGTGTTATTATCATAGGAGATGAGCTCCTCTCTCATATATATCCTCATCGTGGCGTCGCTTACCCGCCTGGCTCGCGCCCCGAGCGCCTCCGGGACGCTGACGGGCGCAGACGGGCTAACTCAGGCTAGACTCTGGCGCTGATGGGGCGCCCCCGCAAACGCGTCTGCTATTGCGGAAGGCGACCGTATCCTTATATGCAGAACACTAGAGCGCTCTCACCGCTCTCGCCCCCACTCAAGATGGCCACCGTAGGGGATGTTGTCCCTGACACTCGGTCTCTAGCCCTAAAATCGGCTGGGACCGTGAAGATGCGGCAAAAGTGAGTGCAAGTGGGTGTAAAGAATGCTGAGTGCACACAGAATGAAAATCACAATTTTAAAATATGCTGAATAAAAAATAATACGTTGCACGCAAGTAGCTCCTAAAATCTATTCGCGTGATCAGCGCCTCGGAGGGCAGAGTAGAATGCTGGCAAACGCTAAAGATCTCGCGTCTACTATCCCAGGAGCTCCTTATATGCAGAACACTAGAGCGCTCTCACCGCTCTCGCCCCCACTCAAGATGGCCGCCGTAGGGGATGTTATCCCTGACACTCGGTCTCTAGCCCTAAAATCGTCTGGGACCGTGAAGATGCGGCAAAAGTGAGTGCAAGTGGGTGTAAAGAATGCTGAGTGCACACAGAATGAAAATCACAATTTTTAAATATGCTGAATAAAAAATAATACGTTGCACGCAAGTAGCTCCTAAAATCTATTCGCGTGATCAGCGCCTCGGAGGGCAGAGTAGAATGCTGGCAAACGCTAAAGATCTGAGATTGCTTGCGAAGAGATATTCTTCTCTTTGCAAGCAACAATGCGACATCTGCAAAACTACGGTAGGACCTTGGCACATCTTTCGTGTACCCTAGTAACATGACCAAGGGTTCAAATGGTATACCTTCTTCAGACATGATCTGCACTTCTGATGAAATAAAGCATGCACTATTGACTGAGTGAAATATCTATCTATTGCTTCTACGACTTCGAAGATCAGTTTTATCTTGTGGGAAACAAAGTTGTCATGTTTATGCAGTTGTCAGAAACTAATCCCCTCTTGTTTATTCGAGAAAGTTTCTAGTGACCTCTGAGGTAGCTGGCACTCACATTTAAGTTTCATATATACGATAGAGACCTAGTCGACCTAAGTCCTACGTCACATCTATAGGATATATTATTTCAATGCGCAGAGCCTATTGGGGATATAGGAACTACACTACAATTCTTTATTTACAAGTGTTGGACTTTACAAAATCGACATAAAAAAACCTGTTGTATTTCCTGTGCTACTTAAAAGCAAAAATATTTAATACACATATTCATCATAACAGTTCTAGGAATCAAAGATTTGTAAAGGCAAAATAATGTCAGGACAAACTAGAAGAAAAGAAAATATATTTTTGTATTGACAAATGAATCACTTCTCATATAAATATAAATCTATTACTTTTATCATATAAATACAGATTGATTTACAAACATAAAAAAGTAACCAATATGTCATGCATAGTACCACAGTCTGTTGGACTATTGTTCCAAACTTGCTTCCTACACAGACTGCCAAAGGGGAACGTCCTCAGGAATGGGCATCTAGTGGGCACAGAGCATGCACCTCAGGATCTTTTTGAGAGCGGTGGGTTTGGGTTTGAAAGCGGTTAGGGCCAGATAAGACATTACTTCAAGAGGAGGAGTACAGCTAGGAGGGGTGGGAGAGAAATGGATCCAGGAGGTGGAGGGAGCTGCAGCGGGTGATGTGTGTGTGTCTGTTGAATTTACAGTTGCATGTAGGTCTGGTGTATTTGTATATTTGGGTGCTGGTTTCTTGGCAGATGTATTTTGTTCGGGTGAGAGTGTGCATTTGTGTTTGGTGGGTGTTGTTTTATGTTCAGGTGTGCTTGTGTGTGAGGATGTTGGTTTGGGCGAGTGTGCTGTTGAGGTGGTTAGTGTGGTGCGTCTGGGTGTAACGTTTACAGACGTAGGTGGGTCTAGTGTATGTTTGTGGTTTCTCAGGTGTTTAGTATTCAGGTAAGTGTGCGAGTTTGTGTTTGGTTGGTTTTGTTTTGCGTGTTGGTGTGCATTTGGATGGGTGTACTGTTGAGGTGGTTGGTATGGTTGTGGTTCTGGTGGGTGTGGTGGTGCTTGTGGTGCCTGTGGGTATAGTGCCTATAGTGTCTGCATGTTTTTGGGTGTTTGCTTGTTGTTCTTTGTATGCTTGTGTTTATGTGTGTGTGACTGTGCTGCTTGTGTCTGTTGGAGTGGCTGCCTGCAAAGAAGTTAGTGTGCTTGGGATAGGGCTGAGACTTGGGATTTGAGATGAGGAAGAGGCCTGAGTTGGGGCTGAAGGTGGACTGGTTGGGAGGCTGCGATCAGTGAAGAGGCTATTTTATAAGCGTGGGCGTAAAATCCGTTTCGCGGGCGAATTTGCGGATTTCTGGCAATTTGGCAATCCGCGAATCGTGCGAATTTGCCCAAAAATACGCAAATTCGCAAGCTGCGAATTATTTTGCTTGGTCGCGCTTGAAAAATACAATATCGCGCGCGCGGCGTTGACTTACCGTGATTCTGAGCCCGCCGAGTTGTTTTTTCAGGCACAACGAGAGTTTGACAACGCGAGTACGTCATAAGGGCCTGCGATCACGCATTGCGGGAGTAAACAAGGCAGAACACGTAGATGCGGCGCGCAGCTGACTTCCGGCGGGAGATTTGAACAGCTTGCGTTCCCAAAATTGCAAAAATTGCAATTCTGCACAAGAAATCCACCGCAGGAAGCATAAACCTTGTGAAAATGATGATTTTGATCAGAATAACTCCTCAGATTGACATTTGGCTGCATGTTTTGGTGCAAGTAGTCCATTGTTGGGGGGGGTGGGAGGAAGGAAGTGCCCCAGAGTCTCCAACTTCCTGTTCCTGCCCAGCAGGCTCCTCCCAGTGCTTTGTCCCTGTCCTGGTCACTTTTGATTTGGATCTGGAGCTGGAAGGATTACTTTTTGTGGCTGCTGCTCGATATTTGTATTTGATGACTTTTTGGACTTTGGAGTTTGGATCACTTTTGCACTTGAGATTTTACAAGTAAGTTGGTGTTGTTTGTTTGGGGCATTACAGTTGAGGTAACTACAGTTTTAATACTTTTTTCACAACTTTCAAAAAATATATATTGTGGGTAGCCACAGTATCCAGTAGGCCCAGGGTTAGTCATGGGTGCATGATACAACTGTTTCTGTGATTTTTTTTAACTTAATTCTCATTTATGTCATGCAATTTTAGCTCACTGTTATATGTTGATTTTTTTTTTATTTTGGGGTGCCTGTAAAGCCTCACTAGCCAGTAGGCCCAGGTGTAGTGAGTGGTGAATGGACCTAGTCTTTCTGTGGGGTGTCTTGAATTTAAACATCATTGAGGGCATGGATGGCATTGGATTGTGGTGATTTTTGTGTGTTTTTTCGACTTTTTGGGGTAGTGTTGGAGCCTGGCCATGTGGGTGGGGGCCATTTTGAGGCCTGGTCGAGGCAGGGCCTGGCCATGCTGCTGGGGGTCTGGGGTCCATTTTGAAGCCAGGCAGTGTGCTCAGGCCTGCACCCAGTTTGCCTTGCTTTCAACCATTATGCTCAGGTGTAGTGAGTGGTGCATGGACCTAGTCTTTCTGTGGAGTGTCTTGAATGTAAACATCCTTGAGGGCATGGATGGCATTGGAATGTGGTGATTTTTGTGTGTTTTTCGACCTTTTGGGGTGTTGTTGGGGCCTGGCCATGTGGGTGGGGATCAAGGGGCCATTTTGAAGCCAGGCAGTGTGCTCAGGCCTGCACCCAGTTTGCCTTGCTTTCAACCATTAAGCCCAGGTGTAGTGAGTGGTGAGTGGGCCTAATCTTTCTGTGGGGTGTCTTGAATTTAAACATCATTGAGGGCATGGATGGCATTGAATTGTGGTGATTTATGTGTGTTTGTTGACTTTTTGGGGTGTTGTTGGCTCCTGGCCATGTGGGTGGGGGCCATTTTGAGGCCTGGTACAGGCAGGGCCTGGCCATGTGATGGGGGTCCAGGGGCCATTTTTAAGCCAGGCAGTGTGCAGCACAACGTCATGTGACGTCACGTGTGGCCATAGACAAGACAACTCTGCAACCCCTGCAACTGCGGCCTGCTGTTCTGACATCTGAAGAAGATGGCCCCAAAGAAAGGTGGATGTAGCGCCTCAGTGAAAAAAGTTGCCAGTGCCACTGCCAGTAAGAAGGAGCAGAAGAAGCAAGTGGCACCACCTACCAAGCAGACTGGTGTGCCCATCGATACCTTTTTTGGGAAAAAAACTATGCCTGCAGTAGCAGCGGTGTCCGCCGGGGACCAAGCTGGAAGCAACACCTCCGCTTCATTTGGCTCAGTGCCACCACGCCAAGTTAGGTCCAAGACCATGAGTGCTGCTGCAGCAGCCACTTTGGTTGTTCAATCACCATCGACCTGTGATGTTGGCTCATCACAAGAAAGTACCATCCAATCAACGCCAGGTGTAACTCAGCTGATGAGTGTACAACAACCACAGCCGCAACGACAACCACAGGTGCAACTAGTACAAGCGCAAGTACATGGGCAAGGAGAGGCGCAAGTAGAGGCGCAAGGAGAGGCGCAAGGAGAGGCGCATGGAGAGGTGCATGGAGAGGCGCACGGAGAGGCGCATGGAGAGGTGCATGGAGAGGTGCAACTAGAGGTTCATGGAGCGGCACAACTGCCTACAACGCTTGTTCCTCCAGAAATAGGGGCACATCAGGAAATTGATATTCAAGCGTTATCATCCAAGAAAGCCACTCCTCCTGAGGATGATCCATTGTCTTCCAGATCCCCAGCAAGAAAAAGGTCAAGGAGTGCTACTACCACTACAAGTTCTTCTTCAAGCCCCCTTCATTCTGATGACCTTCATCCTGATTGGATCCCACAAATGCAGTCTGAGAGTGAGGCACGCCATGAGCCGACAAAGGTAGCTAAGCCTAAAAGGAAGTTTCCTGCAAGGCTTCGACCTATGTGTGATGACGACGAACAAGAAGTGTTATCTTCTGCTGCTGATGAACAGTATGACGACGACCCAGTCATCACAGTCATCACTCCAGCCCCAGCGGGCATGAGGCAGACAGACATTTTCAGCCTATCCCGAATGGCTGCTGAGCGGGATGTGGGTGGCCTGGCACTGTTACCACCACCAACGCAGTTAACTACAACACCAACACAAGTCAAGTCAAGTCATAATTTATATAGCGCACTACATACCCAGAGGGTCTCAAGGCGCTTGAGGAGGGGGGGGGGGAGGTTTACTTATCGAATATCCAGGTTTTAAGCTGTTTTCTGAAGGCTAGGTGGTTTTGAGTGAGGCGGAGGTGGGTGGGGAGGGAATTCCAGGTTTTGGCTGCTAAGTAGGAGAAGGATCTTCCCCCCATGGTGGCTTTGTGGATGCGCGGGACGGCGGCGAGGGCTTGGTTGGACGAACGCAGCTGGCGGGTGGGGGTGTAGAAGGAAAGGCGCGTGTTGAGGCAATCCGGTCCAAGTTCGTAGAGGGCTTTGTGTGCGTGGGTGAGGAGACGGAAAGTTATCCTTTTGTTGACGGGGAGCCAGTGCAGGACTTTCAGGTGACCGGAGATGTGGTCTTTGCGAGGGATGTCTAGTATGAGTCTGGCTGAAGCATTTTGGATGCGTTGGAGTTTTTTCTGCAGTTTTGCGGTGGTACCGGCGTAAAGGGTGTTTCCGTAGTCTAGACGGCTAGTAATCAGAGCGTGGGTGACCGTTTTTCTTGTTTCGGTGGGGATCCAGCGAAATGTTTTTTTTGAGCATGCGTAGGATATTGAAGCATGATGATGAGACGGCGTTGACTTGTCTTGTCATCGAGAGTGAGGAGTCCAGGATGAAGCCCAGGTTCCGTGCGTGGTCCGTCGGTGTGGGGGCTGTTCCTAGGGCCGTTGGCCACCAAGAGTAGTCCCATGCGGAAGGGGAAGGACCTCCATCCAGCTCGACCTCAAGTAGTGGTGCTGTAAGTGAACAACAGAAACAAATTCAGCCAAGCCCATCCTCCACTTCATCTGGCATTGAAAGTCAAAGTAGCACCTCCACCACCAGCAGACATTTCTAGTCCCCAGTTTGGGACTTCTTAACTGTTAGCGAAAAGACGGAAAACATGGTCGTTTGTTCGATTTGTAAAGTATTGGTTAGTCGGGGTAAGCTTGGTTCCAACTATGGTACCGGAGGCCAGAGAGGTCATCTAAAAAAAACCCACCCTATCCAGTGGTATACGCACCTACGTAAGATCGAGGAAGTAGAACTGATCCAAATGTATCCATTCCCATTGCATCTGATGCTGACGAGGGGCTGATTGTGCAGGGGGAAGTCAAGAACCGAGCAACATTTCTTCTGGTACACCCAGTACCCCTGGCAGCAGCACTGCAGTGGTAGCGCCCACACCCTCTACCCCTTCAATATGTTTGAGGCACACTAAGAGTCTGGGACAGACACCAATGCAAATAAGTCCATCAATGAGCCTAACAGGTTAAAAGTCTGCATCATCATCATCATCATCATCATCATCACGTAAAAAGGTCCTGCCCACCATTAGAAGCATGCTTTGGTCGGAGGCGCCATTTGAACGCAACCACCCAACGGTACGTCTGTATAACGCAAAGCTGGCTAAAATGCTGGAGCTGGACCTTCTCCCTTTTTCTTTTGTGGAAGGGGTGGGGTTTCTAGAATTTGTGACAACAGTCTGCCCTAAATGGAAGGCTCCTAGCCGGTCCTTTTTTGCCAGAGTTGCGGTTCCAGCACTACATCAAGATGTGCTGGAGGTGATTGGGGCAGCTTTGCAGAAGAGTGCTGTTTACACTATCCACTTGACACCAGACATGTGGACCAGTTGCCAAGCCCTTGATTGCATGTGCCTCACTGCACACTGAGTCTCTTTTGCAGGGGTTCGAGACAAGCCAAGTGCAGGAGTTGACCCGGACACACTTTTTAAAGCTACTCGGAAACATGCAACATTAGCCATGTTTGCCATGGAGAAAAATCATACTGCACCTAACCTTTTGGAGGAGTTTGATAGGAAGGTCTCTAAATGGCTGCATCCAAGAAATCGCATAGTTGGTTATGTTTCCACGGACAATGGCAGTGATATAGTTAAGGCCATGCAGCAAGGGGACTATTTCAGAGTGCCGTGTTTGGCACACAGTATTAACATTGTGGTACAAGATTTCTTGAAAAATGAAAACACAGTCAGCAAGTTACTGACCACCTGCCGAAGAATCTGCACACATTTCAGCCATTCTTTTAAGGCCCGGAAGCAGCTGAGGGGCATTCAACATGAACGTAGACTGCCAGTCAAAGGACTCATCCAGGAGGTGGCAACACGTTGGAACTTAACCTTTTACATGCTTGAGGGTCTGTCTGAGCAGTGCATAGCAATCAATGAGTATGTCTTTCAACAGGGTTCTACTATGAAAGACATGAGGCTAGAGTCGGAGCAATGGAAGCTAGTTAAAAGCCTGACAGACATGCTTCATCCTTTTGAGGTCTTCATGCGTGAAGTCGACAGGGAGGACTGTTCTTTGGGCAAAGCTATCCCATTGTTGGTCATGCTAGAGCACCAACTGAAGGCGGTGTCTTCAACGTTCAGAGATGATGGTGAAAAGCAAGACGCATATCAGTTGGCGGAGAGGTTATTCAGCGCCTAGTTGGCAATGAAAGGCTTAAAAACAGACATACAAAACAACATTACATTTGTGCCACTATTCTGGATCCACTGTACAAAAAGGCAGTGGCCAGCAAAGCATTCATTCCTTTTGATGAAGCAGATGTTTCAAAGTACAAACATTGGCTAGCTGTGTCAGCCACTCGGTTCGAAAAAGATCGGCAGAAAATTCAAGGAGCCGGCAGAAGTCCAACTGAATCAGCAGGCCATCCGGCGTCAAGTTCCACTTCTGAATCTGTGGGCGAAGGGAGTCACTTTCCCTCACAGCCGTTAACGACACCAGCAGCAACCGTATCATCATCCTCACCTGCACCAGGCCCAGCCATAATATTGTCGGAAGCGGATTGGCTAACTCATCAAGGAATTGTTCATTCCAGTGCTGCAAAGGCCACAGATGGTACGCAAAGTGGAGCAACCGTGGAGAACCTTGAGTCAATGGTGCAGGCCTATCTGGATGACCCAACAGAGGCCTTTGTTAATAAGAACCCATTGCTGTATTGGTACAGGAAAATGCCTCTATGGCCACTGATCACCAACCTGGCTATACATTATTTGTCTTGCCCACTAGCAAGCGTGTCTTCTGAACGTGTTTTCAGTGCTGCTGGTGCCATTGTAACTTCAAAAAGGACCCGCCTCTCGCCCAAAAATGTGGAGAGGTTAACACTGATCAAGATGAATCAGCACTTCATACCACCAGATTACAAAGTACGTGAATGCACGCAGGAAGAAGAGGACACCGACTTTGGTGACAGAAGTTCTTCTCCGTTAGCTGACGAGCTCTACTTCCCTGACACCGAGGCCTGAAAATGACTTCCTTTTTTTCATCCTTATTCACTTTTATTCCTGAGTGTCTTTCCCTGTGGGCCCTCACTTTCCGAAGAAGATGCGGACAAAAAGTATAACAGGTAATGAATAATTGAGAAGATGGCATGCAGTGGACAGCAATGGCTGTCTGGATCTGATGAAACCAATTGCTGTTTGTTTTTTGTGCATGAAATGATGAATCATATGTCTTGTCTTGGTTATTATTTAATCTTTTACACAGTAATTGTAACTCATGTCAACTACTCTGTTTTTTTAACTTGTTTAATTCAAATTGTACTTCAAATTCAGAGGCCACTATGTTACATTTTACAATATGCAAAATGTCCATGGAGTGGACTCACTTGCCAATATACCATGATGATTGATTAAATAATATATCTTTTTTCTTTACAGTCACTCACTGGGGTGGATGGATCATCAGTGTCGGGGTACGGAAGAACTATGGCCAATTCGTGAGTGGCAAACAGGTAAACCAGTCTACAACAACTACTACAGCAGAACTACATGGCTGACTATTCGTGGTATGTAGTGGTCGAGGGCGAGGCAGTGTACTGTTGTTGTTATGCCAGGCAGGGTCCACTCCAGACAGCAGATCATGTAAAATTGGGGCTATGTGGCTTGCTGCATACAATTATATATGCTTTGTCTGTCTGACAAAGAGCCTAGGTATGCTACATCAGGTTGCTTCACTCAGTGGTGCCTGCCTTGACCGTCTGCATGGCACTGCCTCAAGCTTGGGCCAAACATCCGTTATGTTTGCGAAATTTGCTGTTTTTCGGTATTTCGCAAATCTCGCGAAATTACAGAAAAATCGCAAATTCTTGAGCGGAACGGATTTTTGGCCCATGCTTGCGGCAGGGCCATGTAGACGGTCAAGGCAGGCACCACTGAGTGAAGCATCCTCCTGATGTAGCATACCTAGGCTCTTTGACACAGACAGACAAAGCATATCTAGGGTTTAGTGTTCAGTACGATTTACTACGGTTTTTGGGTTTAAGTTGGTAGGGTTCCCGCTGAGTCTAGGGATTAGGGCCCGATGCAGGCTCGTTCATAATGATGTTGGCAAGGTTTTAGGGGGGTTTGGTGCTCTTTGGTCCAGAATTGGAAGAATTTTGGCCTTTTTGGGTGTTTTGCGGGCACGTGTGTTTGGGTGAAAACTAAGTGAAAAATAGTCGTAGACCTTCTTCTTCTTCTTCTTCTTCTTCTTCTTCTTCTTCTTCTTCTTCTTCTTCTTCTTCTTCTTCTTCAAAGAGGGCAGTGGTACGATTTTGTTCTGCCTTGCTGAGATTCTTGGGAATTGCTGGAACAAGTGTCCAGGTAAGTTTCAAGCGGATCAAAGTAGTGGAAGTGCTGAAAACAGCAATGTTTTGTGAACAGCGCAATTTGCCATGTTTTGAATATACCAGTATTGCATGTTTTTGGGGGGCTGTTTGGGGGTGTTCTAGATTTGTGGGGGTGGGTCGGGGGGTCTGGGAGCACTGCTGGGATAGTCTAATTTTGATTGTGAGTGGTTTGAAGAAAATCCATGGTGGAAAAGGGGGGTTTGGGCCTAGTTGCAGACAGCGTTTTGACACAATTTAAACAGAGGCCGAGCAGTATTGTGTGTTTTTGGGAGCTGTTAGGGGGGGTTCTAGATTTGTTGGGGGGGTCTGGGAGTCTGGGAGCACTGCTGGGATAGTCTAATTTTGATTGCGAGTGGTTCGAAGAAAATCCATGGTGGAAAAGGGGGGTTTGGGCCTAGTTGCACACAGCGTTTTGGCACAATTTAAACTGAGGTCTAGCAGTAATGCGTGTTTTTAGGGGGCTGTTTGGGGGTGTTCTAAATGTGTGGGGGGGTCTGGGGGTCTGGGAGCACTGCTGGGATAGCATAATGTTGATTGCAAGAGATTTGAAGGAAATCCATGGTTGGAAAGGGGAGTTAGGGCCTAGCTGCAGAGCGCGCATGGAGTGATCTGGGAACTAGGCCTAAATGTTTCTAAGGGCCCGTTTTTGCATTTTTGCTTTTTTGCTTGTTTAGGGGTGTTCTGCTTTTTTTGCGGGTGGCTGCAGGGGTTTGGGGGCATACCTGGGAAGGTCTAATATCGGAATCAAGTGGCTTGGACAAAATCCATGGTGAAAAAGTTTTTCAATTTTCAGACTTTTCGCTCACTTTCGTGTTTTCGGGGGGCTGTTTGGGGGGTTCCTGGTGTTTGCTGGCAGTCTAATTTTTATTGCATTCATTTTTAAGGAAATCCATGGTGGAAAAGGGGAGTTATGGCCTAGCTGCAGAACACGTTTGGACTGAATCGAAGGAAGGCCGAAAATATTCTAAGTGTGAGATTTTGCATTTTTGCTTTTTGCCTGTTTGGGGGGGTTCTACTTTTTGCCGAGTGGGTTGGCGGGTCTGGGGGCATTGGTGGGAAGGTCTAATATCGGGCACAAGTGGTTTGGACAAAATCCATGGTGAAAAAGGGGGGTTAGGGCCTAGGGTTAGAGTTAGGGTTAGGGTTAGGGTTCTAAAATCGCTGTTTACACTTTACACATAGCTTGAGGGGAAAGATCCGCAAATTTCGCCCACACTTATTTATCCTTGAAAAGAAGACTCAGAGTACGCACTTTCGAAATGATGCTTGTATGTATTGTAATACTGTCGACTCTGAAAGTGTTATTTTTGCACTACCTTATATTTTTTCCTCCGTGGTGTTTTAATATCACTTCCTTTTTTTCCATCAACAAATACAGGCCGGATTTTACCCTTTGCAATGGCAAAAAGGATGACCTCAGGCTTAGCGACCCGCAATTCAGTATCCGCCAGGCAGGCAGTGGACGAGGTGTCTTCTGGTCCCCAACATTGATCGGCGTAGCGTCAGATGGAATGGAGGAGTACCGCCAAAAAGAGGAATGGCTGGATGCATGCAACTTCCCAACTTCAACAGGACAACTACAACAACATACAGTTACAGTATCCATCTTCATTTCTACTTATCTTTTATTGCTGTGAACTTCTATGAGTGTGACTCTGTGCATTTGTTTGCTCTCTGCTTCAATTCGTTCCTCCAGCCATTGTACTTTCTTTGCTATTTTTTAATACTAATTTAATGTACTAAGTGGTTCTTCTCTCTGAGGGCAGCTAGGCAAGTGAAAATGCGTAATTACTGCAGACCTGTACTGTCACATTGTTTCTTCATAGTTAGTACATTGTAGGATTGTAGAAAGTACTACTTACTTTTCAGAAACCTATCCATTTAGCAAACAACTTCATGCATGCAGTAGTGCATGCACTTCCTTTATGTCCCTTAAAAGATTTATGGATAGCTTCGTATCCAAAGATTTGTTTATCTTCATTTGTTGTTTGTCCATGCTGTGTTATTTTTTTCCTCTCTCCACAAATTTTCCCCATTAACCCCCTTCCCATCCAAGTTTCAAACCCTAACCCTCTTCCCCCGGGCTGTGTGGTTTTCATTGAGGTGTGAGTAAATTACAACTATAATTCCACACACTTTCTTGGGAGGATAAGGTGCAAGCAACCTCCTCAACTTAATTTTAAGGCAGCTAGATGAATCCTAGGATATAATAATTCTGGTTAAAAAAACAACAATGAGTATTTTAAAATAAATTCTGAATTTCATGCCCACCATCGATTGGATCCATCATCAACATCATCCTCCTACATGTCAAGAAGACTTGTTGTGTTACGCTGCTGTGTTACTGTTCTTGTTGTAGCCATAATCATCCAATTCTTTTTTCCCCATACTTATCTTCAGCATTGATTAGGCTACTGTTCCTTCTAATACTCCTCTCAGGCCACTCAATGTCTACTTTTTTTACTTTGTTTTTCATATGCTGCTACTGCTAGTGTGGTACTACTCCTACTAACACCACAACAACGGAATTTCGGTTCGGGATGGTGTAATCGCCATTTGCCATGCAGCCAGCGCAGTGCCTAGCTCTATTCTCAAACACGAATCACAGGTAAGATAAGCATTTTGGAGCGGTAGAAAGATGGGCTACAATGCAGAGGAGAGACTGATAGTAGTAGAAGTAAAGTACTAGTAGGCCAATTGAATTCACTAACTCTGTTAGTGGCACTTTTGAACATTTTTTGATGTTTTAGATAATTCATGCTGGTAAGTTTGAGGAAAGTTTGAGGAAAACCAATTGTGCCGTAACTCCCGCCCACCACCCCACAAAATAAGATCAAAGCGTACACTATGTTGAAGTATGTAAAATGAATAATGATGTATTTCCCCTAACAAAAATGAATTAGTCCCACCCCTCCCTAACCCACACAATTGTCCATTTCAAGTAGTCCAAAAATAAATAATCCACAACTCCGGATTCCCACCCCCCAAACAGTCTTTAAAAAAGGGGCAAGGGACACAGTCACTTCCTGCGGTGTTAGGGCAGGCGGTCCTTGTGGAGGTCCCGGAGCTTTTTTTCTAGGTCGTCCACCTTGCGCTCCAGGAAGTCCACTCGTAAGGTTAGGCGGCGCACGCATGCCTTCCAGGCTCTGAGGGGGCCAGCAGCTGATGGTCTTGCAGCTGAGCGGTGGTGGGGGGCTGTCTGAGCACGGCGCTGGGATGGAGGCTGCTGGCTGGTGGACACAGGGGCAGTGCTGGAGGTGGTTGTTGATGTTCCTTCCTCGTTTTCCCAAGCCCACTGCCGGCAATATTCAACCCGAATGGTCTCCATCTTCCAGGCCCTGGCCCGGACAGCCATTTCCCCTCTGGTGAGCTTTTTGGGAGCATCTATATGAAGAAAGAAAGGAAAATAATGTAACCAATACTCTTTAACAATAACACAAAATAATTCAACAGAAAGTTGTCTCACAGTAACACTAGCAATTTGCAAGCACAGTATAACATTTTGGCATGTATCTTTCCACCGTCTTTGTAGGCCTGTAACAGTGGGAGTTACTGGAATTCCACTACCAGGCAGTACAATGGACTCAATACATAGTCAGAGAGTCATAGAGTACACCAGTATTTGTGTTTTTTTCTCTACTTTTGCGAAAGAAATTACTTGTACGTGAACTTGTGGTAGCCAGCATAATGCCAGCTCAGTCAGCTTGCACCCAAGAAAAAGAGACCCAAGCCATGATGACCTAGACTTGCATGCATTACTTTAAGCAGTATATGCAGGTGGGGATAGAGAAGCTCTTACTTTTGTATAGGGGTGGCACTGGCCATACTCGGTTACATCAAGGGCTACTGCTCAATGTAATTTATATTTCACACTGCCCTCCCCTGGGCCTTCAGTACTACAAAAGGAAAATGAAGATTATTCATTTCTGATCATGTCTCCAGCCAATCACATGATATCTTTGCTTATTGGATGCATGACTTTGGGTGCTTTATTCTGATAGATTGAGTGAACAACAGAGATAGTCCACCCATGATTAACACAACAGAAAGAAAATTATGAACATAGGGAGTGAGTGTGCTAACCATAATTGCCGGAGAAAGGGACTTGACTTGATATAATTGTCAACTATATAATACATACACAATATATGCTGTGCTTGCAAAGTAAACTATTGTACTGTTACTTTAGGCAAGGGAGAGTTTCAGAACAATGACAACTTGTAGTATTTGGATTTCCTCTGCTTTGCAACTCTGGCACGGACATGCTGTTCGAACAAAGTAACACTCTTCATGCACTGAGCGTCTGCTCTACATACACCTCTGCTATGTATGAGGAAGAAGATACCATTCAGGCTTCCAAAGTAAACGTCTATCATTCTTCTTAATGTCTCAACTGTAATAACTTTACTTTTTCTCAACAACCAAATAACACCCTTTTCATTTTATTTGCTAAACCACCGTCTTGACTTGCATTTGAGTTTCACCAAAATGATATATTGCAATGCACACCACACATGAATTTTCTGATTGACCCACACAGGCAGTCATTTTTTCTTTCTCCTCCAACCATCCTTGCTTCAAGCAGCCATGCATCTGATTCCTTACTATCAGCCACCTCTGCCTGCATTCAAAAACACGTATCATTCTTTAGTCATTAATGTTACGACTCGCTCGTCCTTCCGTTGAGCCTAAGTTATTTCCCTTTTCGTTCATCACATCCCTCAAGTTCATCTGATATGACTTGGCTTCTCGATAAAAGTTTCCCAGCTGATTTGAAGTCAAATAGAGGGGGCCATTGCTTACTCGAGCACTACCGCAGCTAATGCTATTGCTAAGGCAAGGGTGACTGTCTTCTCCGTGATTGGCTAAAAAAAAAAATGTAGTTCTAAATCAATAACTGTTCTTAGCAGTACAGTGTACTTGTAGTAGTGTACTTTCTACTGCACAGTACATCATACACTCCTTTGCGAGCCTACTCTCAAATGTCAATAAGTAAGGAGTATAATATTAACTTACCACCATCTGCTGCTGCTGAGCCATCCCCCTCAGCTCCTCCTGGTGGCGTCGCCGCTTGAGTGGACCCCTCCGTGCTGCTGGCCCCGGCACTGGTGGTGGCAAGTGCTGCATCAGATGTTTTGACGCCTAGAAAAAATATGTCATATTTTTAGATGCCATACACCACCCCCTACTTCGTCTTGTAATGGAAGAGAAAATGTAAAACTATTTTTAATTATTGGGACTGAAAAGAAGTCACGGTTTTGGGGAGGGTGTTAACTTATATGCTTAGCCATAACATGCAACTCTTTTTGGCACAACTGATGAATGCTTACTCTTTAACGTGCAAGATTTTTATAATTACAGACAGAACCAACTACTCCCCATCACCACCAGGAGGACTTCAAGTTCCAACAAGGTGAGGGCTCCCGAGTCCCGCACAGTTACTTCTGACTGAGGTATGTGAAAAGTCGAACTGCACCTATCATCAACAATGTCCTATTTCTCTTGTCCATACTTCTGTATGTGCAGAATAGTCCCTAAAACACTAGCGGTATGGTATGTGCTACTATCAAATCAAAAAGACAACTACTAGCTTATTCTTGGTGGACATTGACATTTTGTTGTTGGAAATTGTCAAAGCACTAACATTAAGAAGACTGGAATAGACAGCAAGGGCAACCCAGAGGACTGCCCTGAGTGCCTCTAGAGCTTTTGCTGGATCCGAGTTTTGTTTTTATCGACTAGGCAAGCTTAGCTACCTACACAGACCGACTCATAAATAATAGTAAATAGTAGTAGCACTGAGAGTGATGGTAGAGAGGCAGGATAAGAATGTAGAAACAGTCTACAAGAAGATCAAAGACTATTTTGTAAAAAATAGAGTAAGGGAAGTATAATTTTATTAACAACAGAACTACTTACTGGGGCCAGCAGAAGAGCCTGCAGTGGACCGTTCCTCCTGCCCACTCTGTTCCACCGGAGTTTGGGGTGGTGCTGTCCTCTTGCCCCTGGGAGGTGCTGATGATCATGAAATAAACACAAACATGAATGATTGTTTTTGGGAAATATTTGATTTCTTTGACCACAATCCTAAATTATCTTGGGGAAACAAATTAGCAACAATTGCACTACATGTATTGACCTATCTGATCTTGTCAACTAGGAGGATACTAGTATAGTACTGCTGGATTTGCAGACCGTCTACTTGGAAAGTTATGTAAATCACTAACTAAACCTACAACAAAAAGGTTCTACTACAACTGCCAGCACTCAGCAGCACGCAACGTGACAGACACAGTCCGTCATCATGATTGCAGAGCACTAAAAAATGTCCTACTACTACTACTAATAACAAGTCATTATATACTCAACCTGAACCTATCAATCAATCACTATCTCTTCTTCTTAGTGGCAGCAGGAGTACAAAGGAAGGACTAGACTTGAGTCTCTAGTCTCTCTAGCATTACGCAGTTCTGTAAAGTACTACACTCATACATATTCAGGCCAAATTAGCACAAAGTTGCACACAAGAAAGCATAGTAGCAACACCACTGAGCAGGCAAGCACCTGCAATCACAGAAGCTATTTAAACATTAATTTACCTGCAATGTAATCGAATTGGCAGCATTCTTGCTCTTCGGGGAAAACGTATATTAGCAATATAACACAGATCAGAAGAAAACTAAGTAGTTATTAAATAGCTACTCACCAAGGCCAGGGATCTCCACACTGAGCAGGTGGAGCAGGTCCTGCTCGCGGTCAAGGAGGTCCGACCACCGGTGCATCGCTTGCTGGTAGGTGCGCCGGACCCCTGACTCCCTCTGCATGGCCCGGCACACCTTTTCCCATGGCTGGCGACGCTCCCGGAGGCCATACCCTGATTCGAGCCTGCCCCCTGCTGCCACGGTCTTGGGGAGGTGGCGCTGCACATAAAAGATCTCTGCGGCCACCTCCACCGTGCTGAATATCTCCCTGGCCATCACTTCCTCCCCTCGTAACCGCCCGCAAGGGAGCCAGGTACGGGGTGCGGGACCCTTCCCGGCTCCCTTTGCCATGGTCCTGTACAGCAGAAAGAAAAAAAAGGAAAGAATAGGGAAAAAGTAAAGGAAAAAAAAGTTTTAAAAAGTAGCTTTAAAAGTAACGAAAAGTTGAAAAACACAAAATATAGATCTAGAAAAAAAGAGGGATAGACATAGAGTAGAAAAGATTAAAAAAAGGTCCAAAGAAACAAAGGATTGCACAGATGAAAGGAGGATTAGAAAGCATGCACAGAACCATAGCAATGAATGAAAAACAAGATGGCCGCGCCCATTGAGGACCGCGTGGGTAAGTTCGCGCGATATTTCCCTTGCGAGCATGCGAAAACGCCAGCGAACACGTAATCGCGCGCCGCATACGACGCGAGCATGCAACTAGCGCCCGGAAACGGAAACACGTCACGCGATCAAGATGGCCGCGCCCATATACGACTGCATGGGTAACTTCGCCGTGCAAGCGGCCCGCGAATACGCAAAAAGCCCCGCGAACACGCAAAAAAACAAAAATCCGCAAATTTGCACAAATTTGCGGATTTCGCGATTGCGAATTCGATTTTGCACGAATTTTGCCCATACTTACTATTTTAGCAAGCGATCAGTGCATGCCAGACACTGAACTATGAATAGCTAAAGTTTTGTGGGGGTGTACAGCCGATTGGGTTCATGTGTAACTAGACAGGACCCTAAATCGTGGTGTGAATGCAGGAAAGTCTGTCCGGTGGTCACACCCCAAGGTCCACCAGATTTGGAAGACCAGCTCCTGCTGGTTATACATAGGTTCTTGAAATACACTCTCCACTTTCTAGAGATGATGTGCAAAGTTTTATCATTGTATTTATTTATTGAGTGATTGGGGTGGCGCAAGAAATGAACAGCCGACATGTGTTTAGCTCATATGGCTATCCTCCAGGGGCTTTCTCAAGACATTTAAAAAATATATATTTTTATTAAGATTTTGTGTTATAGCACAGCAAAAATCTGATTTCTATACATTGTAAAAAAAAATCCCCACATTTAGCCATCACAATGCCCACTATTACATTCCTTAAAGAAAAAAAATTACCGAAATAGGAAGGGCGACATATAGACAAATAAAAATAAAAGGAAAGAAGAAACAACCCGCCTATTGCGTATTTTTAAGACCCTCTTTCCACAGCTGAATGGGTTCCCAAATTCTCCTCTCGAGCAATCTACCCTTTTTAGGTCGAGCCTTCGCAGCGCATGCGCTGCAAAGGAAAACAACCTCTTCCGAGGGCTTAGGCTTTTCAGACAAGCACATGCACTCGTTGACATTGCCTAGTGGAGAAGTGTGGCTCACCGGTTAGAGGCGGCAGACCCAGAAGCAGAGGTCGGCCGGGACCAGGGTTCAATTCCCGACGCGGCAGGGTACAGAACCAATGTCAGCGGGCTCGATAAATCTCGCCTCAGTGCCTCTCTAACCATGGGTCCCACGCCGCAACTCTGGGCAATAGCTTGCTTAATCTCCACAACGGCCCCCTTGCTGCCGGGGATGCCTGGCTTCACCTTGGGGATGCCCAATAGTGACCATCTCACAGGGAAAGCCAGGACGGGTTCCCCAGCGGTACACAGCGCCAAGAAACCCCAGGGTGAACGTGCGCTCTACAAATTCATACTAACATAACATTTAATAGCAACGCGTGCAGGTCAGGAGATTCACTTGCTGGAGCGCTCGGCCCATCTGATCGCAATTATCGCTCCTGCGAGTGAATCCCTCCCACCCTGCTGCCACGCAAGCGATTTTCTTGTTGACAATGGACACCTCAAGGCATGTGTCGCAGAATGTTTATAGCCCTTGATACTGCTGACGAGGCTGTCCAGCTCTCCGGTTTGCATGTTTCCTTAGTGCTCTTTAGTGTGTGGTTGGCAAGATGCTGGATGGAATTGGTGTTAATGAAGACGGGAGTCTGAGTTTCAAAGACATGTACGTGTCTGCAACTTCTTTACCTTCACTTGCCTATCTATATAATATAACCCAACCAACGTTCTATTTATGCAAAGTTTATTTGCATGGTGCGCATTCTCTCATTTTTTTTTTTTGTCGCTGCATAATTATATAGCGTGAACTCGACCCGGAGGTATTGGAGCGCTTTACATGAGCACCGTATTTACATTACACATTCAGGCACAATTGCTGTGGTCGCACAAATGTTTGACAGTCCGTGACTTCATACTAAATTAATATATCTTCAGTCTATAATGAGTGCATTGTGGTAATAATGTGTTGCGGGTATTGAAATTAACCCGATGTTTCTAAATATCAATCATCTCTGATGCAAATAGAGGTTCCTATGACAAGTTTCTTCCTCACTTCAAACTAACCTATTCCATGCCCTCCATTCAGGTCAGTGTGGGTCTCCCCCTCTCCTCCCTTCACGTGCTAACCACACTCCATACCAACCTTCGCGTGCAGCCACTCTCCAAATCAGCTTGCCTAGTCAGGTAGCCGGTGCGTCTGCACATTCCAGTCTGACGCGCACAGAATGAAGCCCGCTGCAGGTATGAGGACCTACCCAGCTCGTCGCACACCTTGCCCCTGTCACCACCGAAGGCCTCTCCTGAGAGGGCAGCTTGTGCGAGCCGCGCCAGTGGTGCCCACTGCAAGACCTATTAGTGTAATGCAACCAAGGGCCGGGCCCCGAAACAATATAGCTGCTGAGAGATGAGTGAGGAGCTGAAGTTGCTGGTGCGAGTCCCCTTCGCAGGCCAGGGCGCTGATCCGCCGTTAGTGACAAGTGAAAGGCTGTATCACAGGGGAATGGGCGATGAGGTATTAATGGTGACAGGTAACACTACCTGGGAGACTGGCTGGGAGGGGGAAGGAATTATTTATACACGAATAGTTAACAGCTGTACCTACTGCTAATCATTACACGCATGCCACGAACTGCAGCCGTTCGAGCTCGGCTCGTCCAAGCACGAACAACTGCCTGTCACCCGAATGCAAAGTATCGCAGCAGATTAGGGCGGGAGAGGGCTGAGCAGCGTGAGGCACCACTAAAACGTCTCCTAAAACTGGATGCAAGGGGGACAAAGGGACATGGAGTGATACGGGTAGCTGAGACTCTAGAGAGTGAGCCCTGATATGCATTTTAAAGGGACAGTTTCTTTTGTTCACAAGAAATATGTTTGTCGCAAACCTGTAGATGGAGGCAATCCTCTTTACTGCTACCTTGGAAATGAGCATTGGCATAGCCAATAGGTCTCGCCTTTGGGACCTTATAAGTGTTTAGCCATGCAGCACATTTTCACCCAATGAATATTTTGCTGGATAACTAAACACTTATAAGGTCCCAAAAGTGTGACCTATTGGCTATGCCAATGCTTGTTCCCTTTTCTTGCGTAGATTTCCTTCTCCAGATTAAAGACAGCAAGCAGCCTGGCTAGCCACTGGTGTAGCGTAGGGGGCGCCTTGTCTAACCATGCCTTAGCAATACACATTCGAAGGACAGACATGGCCATAAATAGGAAATGCCAATAGGGCCCCTCAGAGTCTGCATTGACCCCGAGTATGATCCAAACTGGTGAAAGGGTAATTTTTATCCCCAGAGATCTATCAAGAAATGATTCAAAGCTCTGTGAAGTGTATGCATCTGCGGACAAGTAGCAAATATATGGATTATGTCTGCCTCCGAAGAGTCGCAGCGAGTGCAAGTAATACCAGAGGTGCCTCCTCACTGAGCTATCCTTGCAGGTGTAAAGTATAGGGAGTATATTGTCTTGTAGTGCTGGGCCTGCAACGCGGCTGAGCATAATATTGTCCATCCCAGGTCCAGTGAATCCTGAAAATAATCCTGCTTGATACCTAATTCCTCAGCCCGTTTTGTGCCAAATCTCTCTAAATCATCAGGCTTAGTTGCGACAAGTTCGGAATAAAATCTACGGATGGTACAATCTCCCCTCCTTTCAATAACATTTAAAGATTTTATTATTACTAAAACCTGATGGCCCACCGTGTTTATTGGAGATAAAGCTCTGTATCTGCAAGTATTTAAAAAATTTCCCCCTATCAATGCCATAAACGGCCTGTAGTTCAGTGAACTGAAGTACCCTGCTGGGACCGATCATTTCACCTAATTTCAGGATTCCCTGTTTCCCCCAATCGGCCATGACTGAGTCAGCAAATATATCACCTGGAAGGGATGCATTCTTAAACATACGAGTATATCTATTAAATCTTCAAAGGCCACATTTTTTCAAGAAGGCTGCGCATATCTTACAAGCCGCCTGCAGCGTCTTGAACCTCATTTTTTTATAATAACTGAAATTTGTGCAATTAAGAAAGCAATTCCCCGCTTCTTCCCCCAGCACTGTCGCATGTACATTGGTGGAGCTAGATCTAACTTTGGGATCCCTCTCCGCTCCGCCCAGCAGCCCCTTCATACACTGAAGTGCCGCCGCCCAGTAATACATTCTAAAATCCGGGGCCCCCATCCCCCTCTGTCCCTGGGAAGAGTAATGTATCGAAGTGCCCTTCTTGTTTTGCCGTGTGCCCATATGAATCTGTTCAAAATGTGTTCTAATGTCAAAAAGTAAGAATGGGTGTAAAATCCGTTCCGTTCCGTTCGCAAAATGTGCGGAATTTTGGCAAATTTGCGGTCCGCGAATCACTGGAATTTGCCCAAAAATCCGCAAATTCGCAAGCTGCAAATTATTTTGCTTGGTCGCGCTTGAAAAATACAATATCGCGCGCGCGGCATTGACTTACTGTGATTCTGAGTCCGCCGAGTTGTTTTTCTCCCGGTTTGCGTGTGCTGCGCCATTTTTGATCTTGTTGCGTAATTGCGTTCAAAAAACTCCTGCGCAATTACGTCATCGCGGCTCACCATCTTGCACAGCGAGAGTTTGACAACGCGAGTACGTCATAAGGGCCCGCGATTACGCATTGTGGGAGTAAACAATGCTGAACACGTAGATGCGGCGTGCAGCTGACTTCCGGTGGGAGATTTGAACAGCTCACTTTCCCGAAATTGCAAAAATTGCAATTCTGCACAAGAAATCCACCGTAGGAAGCATAAACCTTCTGAAAATGATGATTTTGATCAGAATAACTCCTAGGATTTATTTATTTATTTATTTATTTATTAAGAAGCTTATAAAGCGCACAGCTACCCCCAAAGGGGGTGTCCCGGCGCTACAAAATACTTGTCAATCAGAGGGGGAAGGACCGAAGCAGGTAGGAAAAAGGGAGAGAGAGTTTAAGGGAGAGTGAACAGCCATGTCTTAAGTTTACGACGGAACACTTGCTCTGAGTCGATGAACCTGAGGTCTAATGGGAGGCAGTTCCAATATTTGGCAGCAGCCACTCCAAACGTTCTGCCACCGCACCTGGCGAGTCAAAATCTGGGCACCACCAGAAGACGTAGGCTGTTAGATCTTAATGTTCTGACAGAGCGGGAAAGTTTAAGTCTTGTACTCAGGTAGACAGGACCAGAGCCATTGATGGCACGAAAGGCCAGGATCAGGATTTTAAACTGGATACGTCTGGAGATGGGAAGCCAGTGCAGTTCTTTCCGATAAGCCGCAACCGAGTGGCGGTAGGGAATATTTCCAATTAATCTGGCGGCTGCATTTTGGATCACTTGTAACCTTTCAACAAGGTAGAGAGGGGCGCCTGCATAGAGACTATTGGCATAGTCTAAATGCGACGTGATCAGGGCATGGACAACAGTCTTGCGAGAGTCTAAAGGGAGGAAAGGAAAAATCTTCCTGATCATGCGCAGTTTGCCAAAGCAGGCGGATGTCACCTTGTTGATCTGGGCTTTACAGGACAAAGTGTTATCAAAAAGGAAACCCAGATTGCGGGCAGACTGAACTGGTATAGGAGGCGGATTCAGAACAGCAGGCCACCATAGGGTGGTAGGGGGGCAGATTTTTGGTTAAAAAATAAGACCTCCGTTTTGTCAGCGTTTAGAACCAGATGGTTTGCAGCCATCCAGGAGCAAATATTGCCCAGGCAGTTGCGGAAGTTAGAGAAGTGGTGATCAGAGTGGTCTCTAAAAGAAAAAATAAGCTGCGTATCATCAGCGTAAGAGACCACCCTGACCCCCCACGACTCAACCACTCTGGCAAGAGGGCCTAAATAAACATTAAACAACAAAGGGCTCAAGGCCGAGCCTTGAGGCACACCGCACAGGAGAGGTTTATCTTCTGATACAAAGGGCCGCAGAAGAACTCTCTGTGTCCTCCCAGTAAGGAACGAACTGATCCAGGTCAATACAGTGCCTCCAATACCCAGCTGCTGCAGGCGATCCAGTAATATATCATGAGACACCGTATCGAAAGCGGCGGACAGGTCGAGGAGGACCAGCATAGCCTCCTCTCCCCTGTCCACACACATTGACATTTGGCTGCACTTTTTGGTGCAAGGAGTCCATTTTTGGGGGGGTGGGGTGGGAGGAAGGAATTGCCCCAGAGTCTCCAACTTCCTGTTCCTGTCCAGCAGGCTCCTCCCAGTGCTTTGTCCATGTCCTGGTCACTTTTGATTTGGATCCGGAGCTGGAAGGATTACTTTTTGTGGCTGCTGCTGGATATTTGTATTTGAGGACTTTTTGGACTTTGGAGTTTGGATCACTTTTTGACTTGAGATTTTACAAGTAAGTTGATGTTGTTTGTTTGGGGCATTGCAGTTACTGTAACTACAGTTTTAAAACTTTTTTCACAACTTTAAAAAAATATATATTGTGGGTAGCCACAGTATCAGTATCCAGTAGGCCCAGGGTTAGTCATGGGTGCATGATACAACTGTTTCTGTGATTTTTTTTTAACTTGATTCTCATTTATGTCATGGAATTTTAGCTCACTGTTATATGATGTATTTTTTTTTAATTTTGGGGTGCCTGTAAAGCCTCACTAGCCAGTAGGCCCAGGGGTAGTGATGGTGCATGGACCAAGTCTTTCTGTGGGGTGTCTTGAATTTAAACGTCATTGAGGGCATGGATGGCATTGGATTGTGGTGATTTTTATGTTTTTTTGACTTTTTGGGTGTTGTTGGGGCCTGGCCATGTGGGTGGGGGCCATTTTGAGGCCTGGCCATTTGGTGGGGGTCAAGGGGCCATTTTGAAGCCAGGCAGCGTGCTCAGGCCTGCACCCAGTTTGCCTTGCTTTCAACCATTATGCCCAGGGATACTCAGTGGTGCATGGACCTAGTCTTCCTGTGGGGTGTCTTGAATGCAAACATCATTGAGGGCATTGGATTGTGGTGATTTTTGTGTGTTGTTCGACTTTTTGGGTGCTGTTGAGGCATGGCCATGTGGGTGGGGGCCATTTTGAGGGCTGGTCCAGGCAGGGCCTGGCCATGTGGCTGGGGGTCAAGGGCCCATTTTGAAGCCAGGCAGTGTGCTCAGGCCTGCACCCAATTTTGCCTTGCTTTCATCCATTATGCCCAGGGGTACTCAGTGGTGCATGGACCAAGTCTTTCTGTGGGGTGTCTTGAATGCAAACATCATTGAGGGCATGGATGGCATTGGATTGTGGTGATTTTTGTGTGTTTTTTGACTTTTTGGGGTGTTGTTGAAGAGGATGCAGCTGTTGCGGTGGATGTTGTGGTGGACTACGACTGCGTGTCCTCCTCCTCCTGGGCCACCAGCCGCCGATATTCGGCGACAATCACCTCCAGCTTCCTTTGCCGGGCCCGTCTAGCCAGCTCCTTCCATGTCAGTTTGGAAGGAGCATCTATATGAATAAAGAAAGACATACTGTAACCAATGCTCTTCAAGATTAACACAAAATAATTCAGCAGAAAGTTGCGTCACAGTAGAACTAGCAACTTGCAAGCACAGTACATAACATTTGTGGCCTGTATCTATCTAACCTCCCACTTCGTCAGCCTCTGCTCTTACATTAGTGGGAGTTTCAGGAATCAATTCTACGAGCACTATATGGGCTCACTACATTAGAGTCGACCATGACAGTACACCAGTCTTATTCTTCTTCTCTCACTTGTTTAGCGACATTGGCACGTAAACTTCTGGAAGCCGACATAATGCCAGCGCAGTCAACTTGCAACCGAGAAAAACAGACGCAAGCCATGATTTCACAGACTTGCGTTACTGTACCAGTCCAGGTGGTGAAGCTCTTACTTTTCTATTACAGGTGGCACTGAGAATACTCTGTTACAAGGGCTACTGCTTAATTAATTTAACTTTCACCCTACAGTGCCAATGACTACTAGAAAAGAAAAATGAAGAAGATAAATAATATGATTATCTATCCCTTCACAGGATATTTGCTTACATATGGGATGACTTTAGGTGCTTTGTTTTTTATTGAGTGAATACTGATAGGCCACACATGAATGACAGAGTTGTACTAAAATTATTAACAGAGGTAGTAAGTGGCCCCTTAATCGCAGGATATATGCTGTGCTTGCAATACAAACTACTGCTACTATTCATGGTAGTATTCAGAAATATTACAACTTCTTTTCCTTGCCTTTGCTACACTGGAACGGACGTGAGGGTGCAGTTTTACATGCTCTTACTTCATCCAGTGACTGTCTACTCTGTCTACATACACATATGCTATCTATGAGTCAGATAGTACCATGATCCAGGCATCCATCCATTCAAAGTAAATGTCAATCATTCTTCTTAATGTCTCAACTGGACAAACCTTAGTTTTTCTCACAGAAAAACAACATTTTCATTTTATTTTGGAAACCGCAAGCCATGCATCCGTGCTTGACTTGCATTTGAATTTGAACCAAAGGATATATTACGCACACATGCAGTTTCTGTTTCACCCACCCAGTCAGTCCTCTTGCCTTTCTCCTTCCACCCATCCTTGCTTCATCATTCAACTGGCCATGCATCATATTCCCAGCCACCTCGAGCAGCATTCAAAAACACGTATCATTCTTTGCCAGTCATCATTACTTTTAACTCGCTTGTCCTTCCACACTTACTTACACCCTTCTTTCCCTTTTTGTTCACCCCATCCATCAAGTTCATCTCTGATCTCACTTGGCTTCTCGATAAAACTTTCACAGCTGAGTTGAAGTCAATTTAGAGGAGGCTACTACCTGGTTGATAAAAACTTAGTTCTAAATTTGTAAGTCTTCTTAACAGTAAAGTATACTTGTACTGTACAACATATACACCCGTGCAGAGAGCATACTCTGCAGTCTGCAATCTCAATAAGTAAGGAATATAATAGCTTACCACTGCCCGCCACTCCCGTTGCATCCCCCACAGCAGTTCCCCCTGGCTGTTGCACCGTCTCCACCCCAGGAGTGCCCACCTCCGTGCTGGCCCCGGCACCGGTGGATGGCTGTGCCGATATTCCGCCTAGAAAATACATTTCAGATTCTTAGATGCCATACACACCACTCCCTAGTATTTTGTCTAGGAATGAAAAATTTTGATTACGACTACACAAACAAATTTAATAATTTGTGACTCTCTAGTCTAAACTACAAATTGCCCTTTTTTCAGGGAAGGGTGTTTTTTAGTTATGCTTAGCCGTAAAATGTCTTGCTACACTTTTTGGCACAACAGACAGAAGCTTCCCTTCTAAGAACAAGAGCAAGATCAAATCATCATCACTTGGACGGAGTCAGCAACGATTCAGTACCACAAAGAAGACTTGAAGTTCCAACCTGGTGAGGGCTCGCCCACAATTAATGTGTGAAATCACTAAGCACTTTTCAATTTCCAATCCACCGTTTATGTTGTATGCTGAACTTGATTTTAATAAATGTTTTTACTTTTAATAAAGCTTTAAAATTTACATAGACTCTGTGGTTTTTGGTCATGAGTGAGTGAGCGAAAGGGTTTGCAATTTGCGAGCATGAGTCCGTAGCACTGAGAGGTCGGGACTCTGACTCCGTAGTCTTATGTCCTGGGTTGTATAATCATTGGGGATCAATAATCAATGAATTCGGGAGCTAAATGACTCTGACACACTAGCTAGTCAGTAAGGAGATTGGAGGTTTAAATTCTGTTATGACTGAGGTAAGGGACCGCCCTTGCGTGGCTTGAAAGCTTTCTTGAAGACAGACAACAAGGTGTCAAACTAGGCTCCCATAAATCTGTCTGCAGGAAGCTTACCAAGGGTGTGCCACAGGGCTCATGACTGAGCCCCACGTTATTCAACGTATATGTGGCCCCTTTGGCAGAGATTATAAGATCTTACGGATTCTCCCCAATCTCTTACGCTGACGATACTCAGCTGTTGTTTCCCTTTCAAACCATTACACCTGCAGTCATGAAATCTTTTCAAAACGGCATGAGAGCGGTGGCAGGTTGGATGGCCCAGAACTTCCTCCAATGCAATGTGTCCAAAACGGAGGTCATGTTGTTTGGAGGGGCCACCCTGCTCTGGTCGCCGGATTGGTGGCCACTTGAGCTAGGACCTGTCCCAGCGCCCAAACAGACCATCAAAAATCTGGGGGTGCGCCTAGACCAAACTCTGATTATGAAAGATCACGTCAGTCAGGTCACGGGAACGTGTTTCCGTACAATTGGTCTTTTACGGCGTATCTTCCCTTTCCTACCTAACATCTATAGGAAAACGCTGGTACAGGCTCTAGTCCTTGGACGGGTGGACTATTGTAATAGTCTACTCATTTCCGCCAATCATGAACAACTACGTAGACTGCAGGTGGTGCAGAATACTGCGGCAAGACTCATCCTAAATGCCCCTCCCCGCACCCCTTCCCGTCCTCTTTTCTCCCACCTTCATTGGCTCCCAGTGCAACAGCGAATAAATTTTAAACTCTGCTGCGTCATGCATAAGTGCATCTATGGGTCTGGTCCCAAATATCTAAAAGAGATTTTTTTTCCCTATTCTCCTGGACGTGCCCTGCGTTCCAGCAACACCATGTTGCTGCATGTTCCTAAAGTTACCAGAGCGAGACAGGGGGGCCGAGCACCCTCCCTTAAAGGCCCCTTGTTGTGGAACTCTCTTCCACCTCAGCTGAGGCAAATCTCCAACCTCTTTTCCTTTAGGAAGAAACTAAAGACTCACTTGTTTGCACAAGATTAATTTGGCCATTCTCTCTATCACTCCCTCAATACAGTTTGCCAAACTCATACAGAAGCTACGCGCGGAGATACCCCTCCTGGGCTGATTCAGGCGCGCTATAAGACTATAAATAAATAAATAAATAAATGTTTAAAGTCTAACTGTGCCTATTATAATTGATAAACAATGCACTACTTTGTGTCCATAGTTCTGTTTGTGCAGAATAGTCCCTGCAACAGTAGTAGTATGATTGTCCTCCTATCCAATCAAAAAGTAAACTAGTATCTTATTCTTTCTTGGTGGCCATTGACATTTTATTGTTGGGAATTGTCAAAGCATAAACATTTAGAAGACTTCCAAAGACATTATGGACAACCCAGAGGACTGCACTCAGTGCATAGAGCTATTGCTGATTAGAATGGGAGTTTTGTTTAACACCTTTTGCCAACTGTGCAAGCTTAGTTAGCTACACAGACAGACTAATAATAATCTAGTAGTACTACAGGGAGTCATAGTAGAGGCAGGATAAGTATTTAGAAACAGTCTACAAGAAGATCAAAGACGATTTAGAAAGAAATTGAATGAGGATTGTTAGGAAAAAATAGGTGCTGTAAAAGATAGGGAAGTATAATTATAAATATTAACAGGAAAACTTACTGGGGCCAGTAGAGGAGCCCTCGGTGGACCGATCCTGGCCTTCCTGATCTTGGCCCTTCTCTGCCGGCCCTGCTACCTCCTCCTGTGTCCCCTTGCCCCTAAGGGTTGCTGATGTACAACATGAAAGAAAGACACAAACATGGATGATTGTTGTCAACCAAATCAAACATTTCAAAAAAACAATAACAAAAAACAATAACAAATTATTTCGTGGAAATAGACAACAATTGCACTAAATTTATTGACCTATCTGATGTGGTCTACTAGGATATTAGTATTGCTGGATTCGCAGACCGTCTACTTGGAGTCAAGCTAGCCGGGCTGATGAGAGGTGTTACTTCGAAACCGGTCCGGTCCTCGGATGCTTGATTCCGTTCTGGGAAGGACATGGCTTTTGTAGTTCGGACTGGACTGTTCCCATGGGGCACAGGGTCAGAGCTGATTTGCATATCGCCATTGTCTAACCCAGGGTGGTGTGGAGTGCAAAATAACGATGGATTTGGGCCCAGATCTTTGGACTGGGGTGAGTGTGTGACATTGATCCACATTCGGTCCATCACCTGTTGTGTTTGCATGTGAATCAGTGAGAGCACAAGCTTTGAGATGTATGAACATGTGTGCATATGAATGGGGCATATTTGTATGTTTTAATGAGAGCCTGTGTCATATGTTCTTGCTGGACAGGACATACCTCTCACTATATGTGACACTGTTACTGAATATCACAAACATACACATATATTTTTTTTAAATGGGAAAACTTTGAAATGCAGGAGGAATTTTAACAAAGAGTTAATTTTATGTCACTTTTTTTATTTGCACTTTCAATTTCTCTCATGTTAATAAATGGCTGCATTTTTCTTACGGCACAGTGTCTACTGGCCACTGGGAGTTAGGGGCTTGCTGTTTGTAAATGTGACACTTTGAAATGGGAATAAATTGACATGAAGAGTTAACTTACTCATTAAGGTAACTTTCCATTTAAATTTTCTTCCATTAAACAGCATTCAGAAACATAATTTTGTTCACAGCTCCAATACTGAGTGGACAAGTACTTTTATTTAAGATTAAAATACCTTACTGCTTCAGTGACCAACCTAGGGTATGAATCTGACTGTGCACTGCTTATTATCAAGCCATGCCATCTGTAGCCTGATGATAATAATGTAAAATCAACACAGCCTTCCCTGAACTTTAAAATGTTCAAAAGACTGTGTGCTATTTTAAAAATGAACTCAAGGCTGTGAGCCACTCTGAAGGTGTCTGGGAGCTACTGGTAGCTTGCAATCGACTGGTTGGAGACACTTGATCTAGGATGAGTGATTTGTGAGCTAACACAAATAGCAAATAGCAATTGTATTTGCTATGTAGAAAAATATATGGATATGTTAATTTGTATTGAAAATATAATGTGTTTTCTAAATTAACATAATGTTAATTTTGTAGAATTCACATGAAATTATCAAAACTATATTTATATATTTAGAAATACACACCAAATAAAATATAGGGCATCAAACACATAACACATACTAATTTTGTAGTATTGTCTAATTATGTGTTTAAAAATACACACCATCATTTTTCTTCGTAATTTAAAAAAAACTGAAACTTCACTTCAATCACTACACTTCACTCAGGAACTAACAGGGACATTCTATCCAGTGTTGTAAAAAAATAACAAGTTGGTCAGAATTATATATTCATTTTAAACATGTACCTGTTCCTCTGGTGAGCCATACAGCTGGCTGTACAGGGATAGGACCTCCATTGCCAGCAACTCCAGCTCCTCTTGTGAGAATGCTTGGGCCCTGTCACCTGCTTTCCTGGGCATAGTAGCTCCCAGTGGTCAGAAACAGAAGCAAAACTTGAGGAGGTGTTATTGGCTGCAGTGTTAGAAGACAAGTGAGCCTTTTTTGAAACTCTGCATCCATGTACACGATGTACGTGATTGTCACTGGAGAAGGACACATCCATTGGCTTTTGTATGTTGCTTTCACACCTGTTAACCTATGGCTGTGTCCGTCGTGGAGTTTTACACCCACTGCCTGGTCAACTTCTGCCACGGAAGTATAATTCCAAATGTTCAGATGGCGAGGTCAGGTGCCACCATTTTAGATGATGAAATAGTATGTTTGTGAATCTTAAGTGTGTCACCACCACTCAAAATGACTGCCTGTTTATTTACATATATAAAATGCTAATGTTACTCATTTTTAAATAAAAACTGTACTATTTTATGAGAGACAAAGAGAGCTGGAAGGATTCTAATAATTTCATTTGGAATTCCCCAATGGAAAAATAATGATTGGGCATTGATTTGATTTTTGTGAATTCGATTTAATTTTTTACTTTTTGCAAGCAAAGAATGCACACAAAGAGAGCCAACACGTGTTTTGCCCAAAGTAGCACACAGACCTTGAGTTTTTTTAAGGCTGTTAATAAGAAAATATACATGAAAATGGAAAAGAAAAGAAGCACATGGTTCCTAATTCAATAGCTTTAGTTAATTTAGTCAAAGCTATGAAATGCCCCTTGTTGCTTAGGTAAGCCACCACTACTAGAATGACTGTGTTTCCTTGACTGCAAGGTATTTCTATGATATATAACATGGAGATAGTAGGCCATGGGCTAGGTGGAATGGGAATGGGTATGTGGCATAGCAACCCAGCAGTTTTTTTGTGCTCTGACCTTACCTTTAGAGCAAACTGAACAAGCTGTGATATGTTTCTTAATATCAGAATTGTGTGTGCCCACCAAAAATATCATTGAGAAGTAGCTATAGATTTCTGGATCCCCTCATGACTCACCATATCGGAATCACGAACACAGGTTAAAACTTGGCATTGTACATCATAATTTGGGACATAGAGATTGCCTTGACGATATAACAGCCCATCTCTCTTTTGAAAATTGCCTTTGAACATCACCTTATTACAAACCATTCTTGGCTGGGGAGAATTAATGGTGGTTTATAATTGGATCGTGTCTGTTTTCTACTGAAGTGACATGAATCCTTGAATAGGACCTGAACGGTATTTCATGACACAGACAAAATCAGAGAAAAATAAAGTCCCTCAAAGCTACCGAGGAGTAAGGTCCCGGGCTGGTTTTTTGAAATGCAAATTACAGTGGTCGGAATAAATTTAAATGTATGTCTGGCACACATCAGATAATGGTACCGTTCTTTAAATACCCATTTTATCACAAACACCTCTTTGTTTGTCAAACTATAGGTTATTTTACATAGGGTGGGCTTTTGAGAATAATAGGCCAGGCCACTGGATGCAGCTGACTGGTTTCCAGTTGACGCTCTGAGAGAACCCCTCCTATTGCATAAAATGAAGCATCTGCTTAAAGTATGATGCGAGGCTAATATCTGGATGCCTCAAGATAGAGACTTGAATGAGTTGTTGTTCAGGGTTTGAAATGCGTGTTCTGATTCTTCTGTCCAAGTATATTTAGCTCATTTTTACAAGAGGTCAGTGATGGGTTGAACAATAGCTCAAATAAATTATGAAATGCCTGTCAAAATTGGCAAATCCTAGAAAGCTTTGAAGAACCTTTACATTTAATGGAGATTTCCATTGACTAACAGCAGACACCTTTTCTTATCCATTCTTATGCCTTCAGGATGCAGCCACTTGAAAAAGCTGACTGGTTTCCAGTTGATGCTGTGAGAGAACCCTTCCTATTGTGTAAAATGAAGCATCTGCTTAAAGTATGACTGCAAGAATAATATCTGGATGCCTCAAGGTAGAAACTTGAATGAGTTGTTGATCAGGGTTTGAAATGCTTGTTCTGATTCTCCTGTCCAAGTAAATTGAGCTCCTTTTTACAAGAGGTCAGTGATGGGTTGAACAATAGCAAATAAAACATTATAAAATGCCTGTCAACATTGGCAAATCCTAGAATGCTTTGAAGAGCCTTTACATTTAATGGAGACTTCCATTGACTTATAACAGACACCTTTTTATTATCCATTCTTATGCCTTCAGGATTTATGGTTAAGAACTTGATTTCTGAGATGTGAAACAGGCACTTTTCCAGTTTTGCAAACATTTGATATTCCCACAATCAAAGAAAAATGGCCTTCACATGACCAATATGTTCCTGAATGGTATCTAAATATATTAAAATGTTGTCAATGTAGACGATACAAAAGATGTCTAAGTATCCTCAGAGTACATAGCCCATGAAATATTGGAAAGCTGCTGGGGCATTGCATAGTCTGAACAGGCCGAATTCGGTCCTAAACGTAGTCTTCCATTCACCACCCTATCAGATTCTTACAAGATGGTAAGCACCCCGGAGATCCAACTTGGGGAAAATCGTCTCCCCTTTCAACTGAACCAGCAACACGGGAATTAGAGGAAGAGGATATTTATTTATTACTGTCACCCGATGTATTCCTTGAAAGTCTATACATGTGTATAAACCCTCTCCCTTTTTGGGCACAAAGAAGAGAGAAGAGGACGCTAGTGACTGAGAGTATCAGATAAACTCTGTTGCTATGTTTTCATCTAGGTACTCTTACAAATGTTGGGTCTCTGGCTCAGGCATGTATAGATCCTGCTTCATGGAATTGATGTCCCAGGAACTAGATCTATCCGGCAATCATACTCCAGATGTGGGGGCAGCTGACTGGCTTTTTGTTTATCAAACTCTTCATGATAATCTTTATGCCATTACGGAAGAGTATTAATGCAACTAATCTAGGATTCAGCACTTCCGTAAATTAGGTATTTAGCCGATTTCTCTTGATTTGAATGTTGAAGTATCAACTTTTTTACACAATCCCAATATGAGCCTAAATTGTGGTGCATCAATTAGATTACATCTAATCTGGTCAAAATTACCCTCACTAATTCTCATAATTATTAGACACGTATGGTAGTGAACTGGTACCGTCGTCAAATTGGTACCATCTACTGCCTTTACGGGCTATGGTATGTCTTTCCTGATACAATCTAATCTATAATTCCCAGTGGCCCTAGAATCGAAATGTAAAAACAAATCATAAAAGCATGTACAATACAATCGAAAAAACATAAAAGGTAAATTTCAATTTAAAAATTATGAAAAATCATAAATGCAACAACAGTACATAAATAAAAACAAATACATCAATACGTTTCATTTTTTAAGAAGTAGCGTGTGTTAAAAAAGGATTAAATCAATAAGATAAATCAAGTGATCAGTAAGAGCGGGGGAGTAAGAAAAGTTAACTAAGAGTGGAGATAAAGCGACCACTCGATACACGTCCAGTTCTGCCCGTCCAATGATTGTTATGTTCTTTTTGCGAATGCGATAGAACATAATTGTCTGTGGGTAGAAATCAGTTAGACTCCAGGTGGATATAGGCCCATCTCCTAACTGTGGCTGTCGAGATTGAAGGTATGAGACAACATATTTATTCTTAAATTTAACAAGTACCAGATCGCCCTTAATATGTTTTGGGAGAGATCCTAACCAGCCCACCCTTCTGACGCTTAATATGGTACCATCAATGTTGGGTGGGAGAGGTCTATTTTTAGATAGCCAGAACACACCTTGTTTCTTAAATCCTGGTGGCTTTCGTGTTTCCCCATTGGGAGTTCTGGTACACCTGAGAGGACGCACACAATGGGAGCTGCCTCAGGTGGCAAATGTAGATGGTTAGTTTTTTGTGACATTATGTCACAATTGACCGCTATTCCCTTTTGAAGTGACATTTCTTTGTTTGGCCTTTCTCTAGGGTGGGAACTCCGTAAAGTTGTGACTGCCTTCGAGGGGTTTATGTTTTTACTATGCGGGGTTACTGATTGATTATGGGTGGTCTTATTTTGTATGGCGGTATTGGGCATTTCTGTGGGTGGTGGACACAGTGGATGAGAGGGTCCTGCCTTGGTTCTTAAAAGTAGAGAATTTGCCTTAATTGCTTCCTCGACCCCCGAGAGCCTATCCCCTAAGCTAGTCATTTTGTCAATTAACGGAGAAATTATTGACTTTAACATATTTTCAAGCTAGGCTAGTAAAGAGGCATTGGTAGATACTTTTGGTGTTACAGTGCTAGGAGTGTTAGGGAGTGGGGAATTTGTAGTTAGTGTTTGTTGCTTGGCCTGCCTCCCCGTTTGTCTGACCCTATCTCTATTCCTTTTAGTAGAGGAAACCTGGGTAACAACAGCGATTGTGGGTTAACTATTGGGTGTGTTACAGGGGGAGTACCCTGTGAGATTTGGGTAAGTTGAAGTGAGCAGCTAGTCCTGGGGCTAGTCATTGCTATAGGGGAAGTAGGAGCACTAGATTGGAGATCTCCTGATTCCACAGGAGCATACGTGGATCTACACATATTATTTAGTTCCTCCAGTAATGATATTGCTTGTGTTGCATCGGCAGTCTGCGGGAAAAAACACACACTCGGGGAACTATCCATAGCTGGCGAACGCTCTATTCTCTCTAATTTGCATACAATAGGGAGGACAGAGCTCTTAATGTTCCCCTAAGCAAATTGCTCTGGTTGAAGCATTTTCTATTGCCCCCCTTACAGTTCATAGCAAACTAGCTTTAGAAAATGGGCACTGAAGCAATATCACCTCCCCAATAAATAGTTCACCGGTTCCGCTACGATGACACTTGGGAGAGACCTATATGGAAGTAGAGATAGTCAAAGGGTGTCTGTACCTTAGGTCCTTTCCCTTCTTATGTCAGTTCCAAGGGGGGTGCCCCGGCCCGGCCTCCTCTGGCCTACGATGGCCTTAGATGGTCCTGCCCTTGTCCCGGGCTTCTCCCGGCCGCTCTCGCGCGTGACTCGCGGGGCGAGAGGCGTTCTGGTGATTTCAAGCGCCTCCGGGTGCGTCTGCGTCCCCCTGTTGCGCCGGGGCAGCTGGGAGCTGTAGTTCTCCCTCAGCTGCGGTGGGTCCGGCGTGTACTGCAGAGTCCCTCACTCCACCCGTGCCGTTGCTCTCACGATGGATTCTGGACAGCTTGATGGCCGTTGCCCTCACGGCGTAGAAGCGTGCAGGTACGCTTGGACTGTGTCCCCCTAGAATCTAACAAAGCAGGAATCTGAACTTGGATGCTAATTTTTCAAACTTTCAGAAGTTTGTTGGGTATTGGCCAACACCAGATAGGGTATCTCAATTTCATTTGAGAGAACTAGTTTTCCGAAGCGTCTTTGATATTTGACTTCCGACATCAATGAAGAAAAAGACTGCTGAGAACTGCAGAAAGAACCTGTGTTGGGATTTAGCCTGGGTTGTGCCCTGGTCCTCTCTCTATGCGCATGCTAATGGTCACACCCCGCCCTCCTTCTCCCATGTGACTGCATAAAACAGAGCGGGGCTGGGCATTCATTGCTTGGTTTTGTTACCGGTCACGTTGCCTTTTTGGTGAACCGGCGTTTGGGAAATTCCAGCTGATTTTGCGTTTCACGTTAGGACTATCGCGGAATTCAGAGCGAGGCTTCATTCCAAAGAAGGATCTACCGGGGGTTTTTGGAACTTGTGTCGAGACGTCGGAGTACTTGACTGTATCGAGAGACATTGGATTTGCTTTCAGATTGGAGTGGTCTGTGCGCGGCTGAGTGCAGACCAGAGATATACGCCAGAAGAATCTCTTCCGGGTATTAGAGTCCTATCAGCGTCCTTGTGGGTAATTGAGGCGCTTTCGCGCACCGGCTGTGTGTCGGCGTTTGTTTTTGGTGCTAAAGTGGCCACTGCTTTTTCGGGTGACACGAGAAGGGGATATTTTCTTTTATTATTAATACGCTGAACACGAGAAGGGGTTTTTTTGTCGGAAGACTTTTTCCCCTGGTATCGGACAGCACAGACGCTTCGTGTTTTGGAGAAACCACAAAGGGCTCCAGTCAAGTCATAGAAATACGGAGTACCTGATAAAGGACAGCTGACCCCCTCATCGGGTAAGAAGGAGGAGGGGTTGTTGTGGGATTGTGTTGTGGTGTGCGCAGAAAGAGAGACCTTAAGGGTGATTCTTATCTTTGACCTTTCTTTTGTCTTTCCTCTGCAGGGTGGGAGGTTACTCCTATCTCCTCCTCGAGAATACAGGGAGCTGTATACATACTGGGTTCTCTGGAGCTTCTTCTTCCCCTGGTTTATTATTTTTTACCCTTCCTTCTCCCGGGCTCAGGCTGTAGGTTGTCGTGATATATATATTGCGGACTGCAGTCTGTGCAGGGGTAGAGGGTCGGGAATATCGTCGCTCCTGCAGCGTGGTTCCTAGTGGGAGACAAATGACAGACAACCAAGCCCACGAATAGTTGCGCTGCCCGAGCGAGGATGGATGTGGATAAGGCAGAGGGCGGGCAGGAAGAGAGAGTCCCATCTATGCAGGAATTAATGGGAGCCATTACCGCATTGCAGACGCAATTGCAGGACCTTAAACAGGAGAACCAGGGTTTACGACAGGAGTTAAACATGGCTAGGTCTAGAGATCAGGGGAGTTGGGGAATGGGAAAACCCTTACTGCAACCCGCTACTTTCCAGTATGATAGAGGAGCTGGTAGTAATACTGCTCCTATGACCGTTAATGTTACTACTCCGACTCCTGTTCCTTTAGCGGTTCCTGAACGCTTTACGGGGGATTCAAACAAGTTTGCAGTCTTTATGAACCAGTGTCATCTCCATTTTCTGTGCAGACCTACTGCTTTCCCTACTGATTCTGCCAAAGTGGCGTTTGTGATTTCCTATTTGGCAGGGACAGCTGCTACATGGGCTGTGCCTCTAGTTGAGAACGACGACTCTGTGTTGAATGACTATGATTCATTTAAGGAATTGATGCATGGTCTTTTTGCTAAACATGCGTTTATGCAAGCGAGTGATGCTGAACTATTGAAATTAAGACAGGGTAAACAGGATTTGTTGACTTATGTGGCTTCTTTCAATAGATTGATATCTGAGACACATTGGCCTGTGGACAAGCGAACCTCATTGTTTTATCAGGGGTTATGTGAAGAATTAAAAGATGTGGTGTCCCCAGTGATTAACCCTCCTTCGGATTGTACTGAGTTTATTGATCTGGTTGTGAAGTTGAATCATAGGCTGTTGGAAAGAAAGGGAGAAAGAAGCCGCTACTTCGTATCTAGACCCTTGCCTATTCGGAGTGAGTCGCGGGGTTCTGGGGGGGAACAGAGACAAACACCGGAACCGATGTAGATAGGTGGGGTGAGGGGACCTTTAAGCACAACAGAAAAGGAAAGGCGTAGGCTACATAATCTGTGCCTGTACTGTGGTCAGGGGGGACATTATGCGAGGGAATGCCCTGTAAAACCTTCCAATGTGCCTTCTCGTAAGGCAGTGGCTTGTGTGCATAGAGAAGAAGGTGTGAAGAACTCTGAGGTACAGTGTACACCCTATCAGATACCTGGTATAGTGAAGAGGGTTCCGAGACATTTTACCATCACTGTCTGTCTGGTTATCTCAAATAACCATAGGGCTCCAGTTTCAGCATTACTGGATTCCAGTGCCACTGGGAACTTTATGGACATTAAGTTAGCAGAGGGAATGGGAGTTCCCTGGGTATATAAAGACCAACCAGAGCCAGTGAGGGCCATTGACGGCACGGAGTTGTCTTCGGGTACAATCACGAGGCAGACTGAACTCATGTGCATGATCTGTGACAATGGTCTTTCAGAAGAAATAGGCTTTGATGTAATCGATGCTCCCTCTTTTCGGGTTGTTTTGGGGGTACCGTGGTTGCAGACACATAACCCCAAAATAGATTGGATTCGAAGAACAGTGACTCTTGACACTGTTCACTGTTTAAAATGTTGTTACAAGGTAGCCACGGATTGGATAACACCATTGACTTGTGCGGTGGGTACCAGCGGGAATAGTGCAGAAGAGACTGGAATTCCTGAACCGTACTCAATTTACAGTGAGGTGCTTGATGTAGGGAAAGCTAGAGAACTTCCCCCCCACAGATCTTTCGATTGTCGAATTGATTTGATGCCAAGTGCTACGCTACCATGTAGTCGGATATACGCTCTGTCGGGCCCTGAAGAACAGCATCTGAAGGACTATATTGATGAGATGGTAGAGAAAGGTTTTATTCGTCCATCTTCTTCGCCTGTGTCATCGGCCATCTTCTTCATTCCAAAAAAGGAGGGTGGCCTACGGGCATGTGTAGACTATAGAGCGCTCAATAAGGGTACCATTAAGAACAAATACCCTCTTCCCTTGATACCTGTTTTACTCGATCAACTGAAGCATGTGACGGTATTCACTAAATTAGATCTTAGAGGTGCGTATCATCTCATCCGGGTCCGTGAAGGCGACGAATGGAAGACTGCCTTCCGGACCAAATTCGGCCTTTATGAGTATTGCGTTATGCCTTTTGGACTATGTAACGCTCCGGCTGCTTTTCAGTTTTTTATTAACGAGGTGTTGAGGGAGTATTTGGATTTGAGCGTCATAGTCTACATTGACGATATCCTTGTGTTCTCTAATAATGTTGAAGAACATGAAGTGCATTTTGGGCAGGTATTGCGGTGCCTGAAAGAACACCAGTTGTATGTACGACTAGAGAAGTGTAGTTTTCACACCTCTAAGGTGGAGTTTCTGGGGTTTGTGATTTCAGCTGAGGGGATCATGATGGATCCAAAGAAAATAGAAGCTATAACATCTTGGCCGTCCCCGACCTGTGTGAATGAATGAATGAAGCAGAATTTATAACTGCGCAACTTAGCCCAGTGTGTGAGAGATATACAGGTACTGCTTGGTTTTGTCAATTTCTATCGGCGGTTTATTTCACATTTTTCAGAGATCATAGCTCCAATGACGGTTTTGTTGAGGAAGGGAGTGCCTTTTGTTTGGTCAGATCATGCTCAATCAGCTTTGGATCTGTTGATTGAAAGGTTCACTTCAGCGCCTGTTTTGGTTCATCCTGATCCTACATTGCCTTTCTTTTTTGAGGCAGATGCCTCTTTGTGTGCTGTGGGAGGGGTATTGTCCCAAAGGGATGTGGAGAATGGATTCATGCATCCCATTGCCTATTTTTCTAAGACTTTGTTGCCAGCGGAAAGGAATTATACCGTGGCAGAACGTGAGTTGTTGGCCATTAAACTATCCTTTGAGGAGTGGCAACATCATTTGTGGGGTGCTCGACACCCAATAACGATTTTTACTGACCATAAGAACTTGGAATTTTTTCGTTCTGCACGTGCCTTGACCCCTCGTCAGATGAGGTGGGTTTCTTTCTTTAATGAGTATGATTTTATCATTACCTATAGGCCTGCAGCGCAGTAACTAAAGTTGGATGCCTTGTCTCGTATTCATGTGAAACATGCAGAATTGACTGTAGACAAGGAGAAGGGTTCTTTCATTGCTCCGGATAGGATAGTGGGTGGCATCTCCACAGAGGATTTTAATACATTGGTGAGACAAAGAATGGGAACGATAGATCTGACACCTTGGCTCTCCCAACCGTCGTTTACCATGAGAGGGGGGCTGTTGTATCATGAGTATAAATTATTCATCCCTCCTGACCTACGGGATAAGGTTCTAGAAATGTGTCATTCTTCTTCATTAACTGGGCACCCTGGTACGAATAAGACCAAAGAGTTCTGCTTGCTGTGGTTTTGATGGGAGACAGTGGCAAGAGATGTGCAGTCTTATGTTGCGGCCTGTCCTGTGTGCGCCATCAACAAACCGACCCATACTAAACCTTCGGGGTTGTTGCATCCTCTTCCAGTACCTACAGCGCCTTGGCAAATGATTAGCATGGATTTTGTGACTGATTTACCCCTCGAGTCTGGATTCACAGCTATATTGGTTGTAGTAGATTCGTTCACAAAGATGGCCTATTTTGTGCCTTTAGCTAAGTTACCTACAGCTAGGGAATTGGCCATTACCTTTGTGTCTTCTGGGGTTCGTTTGCATGGATTGCCTTTGGCTATTGTGTCAGATGGGGGGGGCTCAGTTTATTTCCCATTTCTGGACTGAGTTGTGTGCTGCCTTACGAATGAAACTGTGTTTGTCATCCGCTTATCACCCGCAAACGGATGGTCAGACGGAGCGCACCAACCAAACCATGTAACAATACCTGAGGTGCCTTGTAGCATCACTGTCTTGTAGTTGGGTTATGGCTCTTCCATTGGCTGAATTCGCGTATAACAACAGCGTGCATTCAGCTGTTGGAATGACCCCTTTTTTTTGTTCCATGGGGTTTCATCCTAGAGCGATTCCTATTCAAACCTCGGGCCAGGTACCTGCAGTGACCACCTTGGGGCTTTCCTTGGTTCAGATTTGGAACAAGGAGCTGGAACATTTAGAGAAGGCCAAGGTTGATATGAAGGATCAGGCGGATAAACATAGGGCACCTGCTCCTTCGTACCAGGTCGGGGATAAGGTATGGCTTTCCACAAAGAACTTAAGACTAGGGGGCTATCGAAAGTTACATCCCAGATATGTGGGTCCTTTTTCTATCATTAAAGTGGTTAACCCTGTGGCAATGACATTGGGGTTACCAGATGAGTATGGAGTCCATCCCTTTTGAAACCATTTACTGATACCTCTCAGGTCTTGACCCCCCTCCTGTTATGGTAGGTGAGGATGAGGAGTTTGAGGTCAATGCTATCCTGGATTCAAGACGAAGGGGTGGGAGACTCATGTACCGGATTGATTGGAAGGGCTATCCCCCTGAAGAACGTTCATGGGAAGCTGCGAGTGGTGTTCATGCCCCAAGGCTGGTGAGGTTATTCCATTTCCGTCATCCATCTAAGCCCCGCCCGGTAGGGAGGCCTTTGCGGGGAGGTACTGTTGGGATTTAGCCCGGGTTGTGCCCTGGTCCTCTCTCTATGCGCATGCTAATGGTCACACCCCGCCCTCCTTCTCCCATGTGACTGCATAAAACAGAGCGGGGCTGGGCATTCATTGCTTGGTTTTGTTACCGGTCACGTTGTCTTTTTGGTGAACCGGCATTTGGGAAATTCCAGCTGATTTTGCGTTTCACGTTAGGACTATCGCGGAATTCAGAGCGAGGCTTCGTTCTAAAGAAGAAGGATCTACCGGGGGTTTTTGGAACTTGTGTCGAGATGTCGGAGTACTTGACAGTATCGAGAGACATTGGATTTGCTTTCAGATTGGATTGGTCTGTGCGCGGCTGCGTGCAGACAAGAGATATACGCCAGAAGAATCTCTTCCGGGTATTAGAGTCCTATCAGCGTCCTTATGGGTAATTGAGGCGCTTTCGCGAACCGGATGTGTGTCGGCGTTTGTTTTTGGTGCTAAAGTGGCCACTGCTTTTTCGGGTGACATGAGAAGGGGATATTTTCTTTTATTATTAATACGCTGAACACGAGAAGGGATTTTTTGTTGGAAGACTTTTTCCCCTGGTATCGGACAGCACAGACGCTTCGTGTTTTGGAGAAACCACAAAGGGCTCCAGTCAAGTCATAGAAATACAGAGTACCTGATAAAGGACAGCTGACTCCCTCATCGGGTAAGAAGGAGGAGGGGTTGTTGTGGGATTGTGTTGTGGTGTGCGCAGAAAGAGAGACCTTAAGGGTGATTCTTATCTTTGACCTTTCTTTTGTCTTTCCTCTGCAGGGTGGGAGGTTACTCCTATATCTTCCTCGAGAATACAGGGAGCTGTATACATACTGGGTTCTCTGGAGCTTCTTCTTCCCCTGGTTTATTATTTTTTACCCTTCCTTCTCCCCGGGCTCAGGCTGTAGGTTGTAGTGATATATATATTGCGGACTGCAGTCTGTGCAGGGGTAGAGGGTCGGGAATATTGTCGCTCCTGCAGTTCCCAGTGGGAGACAAATGACAACCTGGAGGTACAATCCCTCCATCCTCCATCGCGATCAACTCCTAGAAGTCTGCAGGTCCTACAAAAAACACATTAAAAATAAAAAGACAGCTTTCTTCTGCTCGGCTCTAGACACCGCGAAAAACCGACCCAAAGAGCTTTTCAATATCATGAGGAACCAAACCTCAAAGCCGTTGACATCCTCAACACTGGCATCCAAAGAACGTTGCGACAACAACTTCACCAACTTTTTCAATGAGACAATTGCAAAGATAGATCTCTCGCTTGGCTCTAAGTTCTCCCCTTCCATCGAGAACTTAGCATCTAAAAACCATGAGAAGGACTCCTTGATTCCCCCAAAACACTGGTCCTCCTTCACCCCCATCCAGGAAGCAGAGATAGTTAAATTAATCTCCAATGCTAAACCCTCATCACACGCCCTCGATCAGCTTCCCCTGCACCTGGCCAAAGACCTGAAGCTTGTCCTAGCCCCCCTATGGTGCAAGATCATTAACAGCTCTCTGAGCTCTGAAAGCGTTTCAAACTGCCTCAAAGTAGGCCAAGTTACTCCTCTGCTGAAAAGGCCAGGATTAGACACAGAGGACCTGAACAACTTCAGACCCATTTTGAACCTACCCCTCCTTTCCAAAATCCTGGAAAGATGTGTACTCCCTCAGCTAACCCAACACCTCGACAATATCAATCTCCTTGACCCCCATCAATCGGGCTTCTGAAAAGGCTCCGAGTCCGCAATCCTTAATGTCATAGATGACATCCTCAAATCACGGGACTCGGATCACTGCTGTCTCTCATCCTTCTAGACTTATCAGCCGCGTTCAATACAGTTGACGACAAATTGCTCATCAAGGTTCTGCAAGAAAGGGCTGGCCTTCAGGAGACGGTCCAGCACTGGTTCTCTTCCTTTCTCCACAACCGCTCACAAAAAATAAAATCCAAAATTTCAAGTCCGACCTCCACCACGTCATCAGAGGTGTACACCACGTCATCAGAGGTGTACCCTAAGGATCTGTGCTATCCCCTCAGCTTTTCCACATTTACATGGAACCCCTCACCTCTCTACTCAGGAAATCCAAAATCCCTTTTCACTTATATGCTGATGACATGCAGCTGATTTTGGAAACCACCTCCATTGATGACATCCAGAGACTTAATAACACGCTCAAGGAGGTGCAACTATGGATCACAAATAATCACCTGAAACTCAACCAAGAGCAAAAACGTAATTACTCCTCATCTCCACCAAAAACGAGAACCCCCAAATTGAAGGTTGGCTCAAAGCCATTGACACCCTCAACCGCAACCTCGCCCTGGCGGATTCGGTAAAATCTTTAGGCATCACCCTAGTGAAGGACCAGGTTTTAGAACCCAGCGGCGTCAGGGAAAACGCCCGATGCCTTTGAGTTCCCCTGCCTTGGCAAACAGAGAAACGGGATACTTCTTGATGACATCAAAGACCAAAGTTTATTGGCTGCAACCAGGAACAGAGATCTACGAAGCACACACGGGTGGTTCGCTAGAGACTGCACAAATTTAATGAGCGTAGCATGGTCTTTCATGCCAAAAATCAAGCCTCAGGCAACATTCCAAATTAATATTGGGTTCATACAAACAGACCAATGGCAGCCTGACATTTCAAAAGTAGCGTATGGCGACAATCCCACTTTCCGTTGTCCAGCCCACCAGAAATGACCAAGCAAATTCCAATTTCTTGTTCGGTCAGGCCGGACAAACCCATCATAAAACCCTCAACCCAAATCAGTGATTATGTTGTAAAGGAAGGAACAGAAACAGATTGGAAACAAGATAGAAAGGTGGGTGCAGTGTACTATAAACTCGGGCATGTCCTACTCTTTGTCCAGCTGCTTAACAAGGAACTGGCTCAGCGAGGTCAGCCTCGGGCAAGGGAGTCAGTTCGGCCAGGTCATTCAGAAGTCAGCTAAGGCATACGTGTCTCAAGGACTCGTTCGGCCGCAATCATCGGCCTATGTGAGGGCAACCACACAAAATGGCTGCAGCACACAAAATGGAACCCGAAGGTTCGAACGAAATCCCCAAATGCAGAGTGTTCTCATCGATCGATTCATGCGAAAATACTTGTACACGCTACACTCGTTATTTGCGGTCTGCTGACACCAAAATTGTCTATTTCCGACGATCTTTATTGAACGAACCAGACCCACAAACTCACTGAACTACAGACCTTCCTTTTGCCCTTACATAGGTAACAGACCTAAACCCATGTCAATCTGAATCCGGATCTATATTCATCAGATCATTAATATGTTGCTGTAGCAACATCCTATTACTTAGTACCTCTCTCTGGACAGGTCTCCTTGCACACGAAGTAGCACAAAGGCCACAAATGGCAGGAGCACACTGTACACAAAGACAGAACAGAAAAAGGATAGCTAAGACCATCCCAATGACCATCAGAATCTTCCAACCCCAAGTGGATATCAGTCCCCATAACCATCCCACCAACGACCAATCTCCTTTGTCCACATGGACAGAATCGGAGATCTTACGTAGCTTGGAAATGGCTTGGAAGACTGACGGAGCGTTGTCTGGAATGAAAACGCAGCAGCTCGATTGAATCAGTTTACATACTCCACCTCGATCTGCTAGTATGACATCAAGGTCATAAGTCTATCCGACTGGAGCTCAGCAGTCAAGTTACTAAGGGCATCAGCAATTTCGACTATGGTGGACTCAACCCTCTCGTCAACTGGCGAATATTCCTGCTATTAGCCATCGGTCCCCAGAACGGCAGAAAACCCTTAAAGAAATCTCCCAACTCTTGCCCTGCAGTGTCTTCTCGGCTAAAGACACCTCTAGCAACTCTTGTCTTATGGTAATCTGCCGCAGCTGTAAAAGTGGAGGGCAACAGGAAAGAAACAAAACATGTGCCCGAAAAATCAGGGGGCAACCATGTATATGCTTTGTCATAGAAAACAAAGTAGGTACCCTTAGCAGCTAAAAATGCTGGGGAAGACTGGGATGTAAATACGCAGGTATCAGTACAAACGCTCTTCCCTAGCTGAGCTCTCGGATTCTTGCCATTACCCTGCAGACATTAGCGACCCTGATGGGGCACTATCCAAATTGGTGGAGAACTTTTCGCTCGCTGGTTAACACTCAGACTAACTCCATATCCAGTAATATCCCAACCACTATATGGTTGTCTCTCATCCATCGGAATAGTTTCAATGGCATTAGTCCCTTTAACCATGTCGATTATGGCTCTAGCAACAGCACTATTCTTCGGATTGTCCTTCGGTGAACGTAGGGGATAGACACTATGGGCATAGATAAACATCGTTCTGTAAGCCCAAATCGAACCATTTAAACTAAAAGGCAAAACTAAGTACGGAATACCCTTACCAGTCATATGGGGCATTAGACCACAGATCCAACAGTTTGTCGTGTTCATCACTAGCTGGTGTTGGTGCAAAAGTTGAATAAAGGAATTATTAGCAAATTCCAGTCGTCTATCTACCTCATGTTCAGGCAAAGGATGAAAAGAATGAGAAGAAATGGTTGGTAAAAGTGTACATTGCACAGTGGGAACAAACGTTACTTTAAAAGAGAATGTCACATAACCTATTATGAATATCATCAAAATCAATAGCAAAAATACACACGGTATTAGAAAATATTTCTTTGAGATCAATTTGCATATTTTCTTTCGTAAAATCATTGTCCGTGCAGGTCTCTCCAACTCAAAGAAATCCATCCTAAACTAAATGTGCTGCTCACGATGGTAGGGTGTTCTATGCTAAGGAATGCCTCTGTCAACCCAGAGCAACTCCCTTAGGCCAACCAGAACCTTCGACCTAGTGTCTCAGGCTTGCACTCCAAAGACTTGGCACCGCGACCCTACAGCTGAACCCAGATGGCGGTTCGAAAAACAAAAAATGAGTAGATCCTCGGTGGAGAGTTAACCTGCAAACAGAAAAATCATAAAAACTTTATTTGTGCTTTATTTGTCCATGACTCTCGGTCGCAAATTATAGCAGCCTTTTCCAGGCAATTCTTGATCTTGAAACAGGAGTTCAGGCTCAGTAGTGTTCAATCGATTCAAAGGAGGCACAGCTTCTTGCAAAAGATCGTCACTTTGTCTCTCAGAGTTCGTACCAATCAGACTAGCATCGCTGAATGGCAAAAAATGAGGAACAGTGTCTGTTTCAGAGTCTAGAAGCCCCTCCTGGACCCACTGATCGTACGGTAAGGGCAAAGGTGCTCACTTACAGTGTACACCGTGGATCCAGTTTCTCTTGCCTTGTACTCGAACCGCAGAACGTGTAGACAGGAGCACTTGAAAGGGTCCCGTCCAACGGGGCTGATCGTTCTTGTTCCGCTGGAAATTTTTGATGAAGACCCACGAACCAGGTTCAATAGCGTGGCCTGGATCTTCTGAAGCTTGTGGTAGGCTCTCATGCACCTGTTGGTGTAAGACACGCAATTTAGTCGTCAGTTTCCGCAAGTAGTCAAGCAACACAGGGTACTCAATCTCGCTAAATCTAGTTGGTCTCGGCACACCCCAAATATTCGCTGGGCGGCCAAAGGCAACTCTTTAAGGACTCAAACCCATTCGCGAATGCCCAGTCATTCTTGTGGATAAAAGCGCTAAAGGCAAAGCATCTGGCCACTGTAGACCAGTGCTCGCTTGGATTTTGGCTAATTTGAGCTTTAAGGTGCCATTATAGCACTCGACTAAATTGGGGGTTATTTGCAGCATGGAACTACTGCCGAATACCTAGTCCCTCACACACTCTCTTCATGACTTGACCCACAAATTCACTCCCATTGTCACTCCAGATAATTCTCGGCATTCCAAACCTCGGGAAAAATTATTTTATCAGGACTTTCGCTGTGGACAAGGCTGTATTGTCCTTAAGGGGATAGGCTTCTACCCATCTAGAAAAGGAGCAAACAACCACTAAAACATATTTCAAGTTGTTGCATCTTTCCATATGGATAAAATCTAGCTGCAAAGCCTCGAACTGATACGTAGGAGGAGCAAAATGACCAGCTGGTGTTGGAGTTCCCTTACCAGGATTGTACATCAAACACACCATACAGTTCTTAACCAGGTTCTCTGCACATTTTGGAATTCCCGCATTCTGCCAAACCGGAGCCAACAACTTGCAAATCCCTTTCACGCTGATATGTGCCATTCCATGAGCCATTGTAACAACCGGAAGCACATACGCGTTAGGCAACAACCATCTCTGATACTCGGACAGATCAGTCCAACAACCATTCGAATCTAATCTACCCTTGCTTTCTCTCCATTCATTCAACTCTTTCTCTGTAGCTTCAGCTTGAATGGATTTCACATTCTCAATCGTATCTTCACACATACTCTTCTCCGGAACCCATCTCGCTGAACCTGCAACATACATTTGACTCGTCACATTCCTCGCAGTTTCTTTCGCAACTTCATCCGTGACTTTCTTATGGGCACTGCATTTCACAATCACTACTTGTAATGGCAAAGTAAGAGATTCAAGAAGTTCATTCACCAACTGTCCATGCTGGATCTTCGTCCCATGCGAAGTCTGGAACTCACGTTCACTCCACAAACGTCCAAAGCTATGAGCCACGCCAAAGGCATATTGGCTATCAGTATACACATTAATTCATTTTTCCTTTTGCCAACACACATGCTCTCGTTAATGCAACCAACTCTGCTGCTTGTGCTGAATTATGTGGAATACGTGCAGCTTCAACAATCGTATGCAAAGTCGTAACAGCATATGCCGCAGTCGTATCACCATTCGGCAACTTAAAGCACGAACCATCAACCCACAAAGTACCATCACGCTATGGAAGAGGAGTATCGCGCAAATCTACTCTCCCTTTCGTTTCTTCTTCAGTTCTCAGAAAACAGTCATGCTGTTCTTCACTATCTGTCTCAACTGTAATTGGCAACAACGTGGCTGGATTCAACGTGTTGCATCGTTTAATGTGCACATGACTTGCTAACAACGTCAACTCGTAACCCGACAACTGAGCACTAGTTAAATGCTGTGTCTTCGTACGGTTCAACAAGGTATCCACTGCATGTGGAACCATTACCACTAACGTGTTGTCCATAGCCAAACCAGCAGACTGTCGGATTGAAACAGCCGCTGCCGCTGTGGCTCTCAAGCAACTCGGCAGCGCTCTAGCTACCGGATCTAAAGTCGATGAAAAATAAGCACATGGGCTTTGCTTATCGCCAAACTGCTGAGTCAACACTGACAATGCACATCCCTCTCTCTCGTGGACATACAATGTGAAAGGCTTAATGTAGTTGGGAGTACCCAACACAGGAGCCGAACACAACGCCTTGCGTAATTCAGAAAAGCTCTTTTGACATTCGTCAGTCAAAGGAATAGGATTTGGAGTATCCTTAACAGTAAGAGCTATCAAAGGCTTTGCTAACAAAGAAAAATTAGGGATCCACTGTCTACAGTACGACGTAATACCCAAAAACGCACGTACTTCTCTCTGTGTCGTAGGCACACTCATTTTCGCAATAGCTTGAATTCTCTCTGGGGTCAGTTTCCTTCCCTCCTTAGATAAGAGGTGACCTAAGTAGGTTACCTCTTGTCGACAATATTGCAACTTTGAGAGAGAAACTTTGTGATGACAATCAGACAGGTGGCGTAACAATGACAAAGTGGCTTCCTTACAAATCTCTTCAGTATCAGCGACCACTAGCAAATGATCAACATACTGAATGAGGGCTGCACCATCAGGTAAAACTAACAGATCAAGTTGCGTCTTCAAAGCTTGACTATAGATCGATGGACTCTCGCAATAGCCTTGAGGAGCGCGTTTAAAGCGGAAACTTCGTCCTCCTAAAGAGAATCCAAAGATGTCCCTACTCTCTATGGCAATCGGGATGCTGAAGAAAGCATTCTTCAAATCGATCACCGAAAAACATGTGGCTGTAGCCGGAATCAGAGTCAACAAGGCAGTGATATCAGGTACAACGGGAAATTGCGGAACAACAATCTTGTTCACTTCGCGAAGGTCGATAACAAACCTATATACAGGAGGCTGTGAAGAATCAGTTCTCTTCAGAACAGGCAGAACAGGACTATTGCACACATTACCTCTCGTCTCCTCAATAAAGTTCAAGTTCTGACACTTATAAAGTGCACTACTCACCCAGAGGGTCTCAAGGCTCTAGGGGAAGGGGTTCATTATTTGTCGAAAAGCCAGGTTTTAAGTTCTTTTCTGAAGGAGATGTCGTTCTGAGTAAGGCGGAGGTGAGTGGGGAGTGAGTTCCATGTCTTGGCAGCCAGGTAGGAGAAGGATCTGCCACCTATGGTGGATTTCCGGATGCGTGGGACTGTGGCGAGGGCATGATTGGACGATCTGAGTTGACGGGTGGGTTTGTAGAAGGACAGTCGAGTGTTGAGGCATTCGGGTCCTAGTGTGGCTCACTGGTTAGAGCAGGCAGACCCTGAAGCAGAGGTCAGACCCGGGACCAGGGTTCAATTCCCGACGCGGCAGGGTCTTGATGTAAAAATGTGGGTTTCCATACTAGTATCGATGCCCGGATGGCTGGCGCAAGTCGCCTATTAGTTCCCATTCTGAATAGTTACCAAAATAAAGAGACGGGCGCTGGGAGCAGGAATCACAAGAACAGAGTTTATTTCTCATGAGGAGAGCCTGTCATTTCAGACACGAAACAAGGTGTCATCGGGAGGTGCTCTAACAAGTGAGCTGAGACTCCGTCTTTTATACTTTACAAAACACTTGGCATTACAATCACAGCATTGTGAAACAAAGAAAAGACATCCCCATAATCCTCGTGTCAATCCTACCCCACATGTGTTCACAATAGGGACCCTTGACCTGCTGATAAGAGGGGAGGGCAATCACGCAGCTGAGTGTTCCGTCAACTGTTTAGGATGTGTGCGCCTGATCATAGCCCAGGGGTGGGGTGGCCAGGATCAATAGTGGGTCCTTTGAAGAGGAGTGACTTCATACAAAAAAAGGGCAGTAAATGGTATCTCCTGGCTTTAGGCGATGGCCTCGGACATGTGTGGTCAGTCGGACTCGGGGGAAGGGGTCATCAAAGGAGTGGTATTCATGCCGCGTGGACAATCGAGTGCGGAGGGAGGGCTTGTCAACAGAGGGGCATTCATGGAAGGAAAGGAGGTGTTGGTCAGGCGCGGCCGTGACTTCCAAGGACAGGGTCTTGCAGAAGAAGGTTTATGGCTTGCCCGTGTGAGGGAGAAGGGGAAGGGGGAGCCAGGGTGTGCACAGGGACAGAGTCGCACAGAGAGAGAGAGAGGTCTTATGACTCATGCATGAGAGAGCGGTGGTAGTCAGGTGCAGCTGGGGAGGGCTATGTCAGCTGGGGCGAAGGTGGCCTCTTCAAGAGTGAATGGGGGGTTTGCGTGGGTCAAGCAGAAGGGCTGCCTTTCAGGGCAGGGTCGCGCAGAGGGAGAGGGTTTCATGGTTTATGCATGTGAGAGAGAGAGGGGGGGGTTTCAAATACGCGCAGAAGGGAAGCCGGTGTTTCTAATCTTAGGCGGGCAAAAGGCTAGGGTGCCTAAAATGGCGGTCATGTACACATGGGTACAGGCCTTTGCTGGCAGAGTGATGCAGTCAATGCTTTACGGTATTCATGGTGCATGCAGGGAGAGGAGTGGGAAAAGGGAAATGAACGTTGCTTATGTACATCAATATTTCTAATTTTCTACAGTCGCCCCTTTTTACATAGCAAAGTTCATTTTCGTAATCGATGAGGGTACATATAAACAGGTGCGGTCGAAGAATTAGCATTTGTCAATACTAACATATGGCATATAATCATGGACAGTTGATGTGTTTGGCAGAATGCAGCACATAGGAGATTGCATTTGTCGAGTTCCTGTCATTTCAAAGCACTACATAGCATAAATGTTTCTGACTTAAAAATGTGACCAATGAACATTTTGACCAAGTAGTTGAGGGCGGAATTCAGTTCAATACACAAGATCTCTTCGTCACAGTGTCTTTTTAGTTGTGAGCCATCACTGGTAGGCTCTAGTCCGTGTCCTTTTGTTGGCGCTGTGGAGCACCGGCGGTGGAGCTATAGGTCCAGCTCGGATTTATCCTTACACGTTGCAGGGTGCGGTCAGTCCTCTGCTGTTAGACCACAGTCCTGTTTCCTAAACAATCCGTTTGGCGGCGCCTTATGCTCGGCACCTATATTTCCGTGGCAACACCCTATTCCCATTTGAATGCAGTTCTTCCTTTTGGCAACAAGTCACGGGGAAAAGAGGGTGTGTGTGGTTCAAATAGTCGATAGGAGAGAGAGTGGAGTTGGGTCAGAGTTCCTGGGACACACAAAAGGGACCAGGGGAGCAAAGGATAACAAGCAGGCAGGCCCATCAATCGGGCCCAAAGAAGGGGGACGGGGACTCCAGGCACACGTGGGTTTAGCAGACGGAGGGCTTCAGGGCAGCCCGTCATTTTTCATTTTCCACGTTTGAAATCGCTGTCTCGTCCCGTATCTTGTTGCTCTGCAGCTCCACCGTTGGTCGAGGTCGCATGTATCTCAAGATCTGCAGCCAGGCACGTCCGACCCTCCTCCTCCGGTGATCGCAAATCTTTGAATAGGTACAAAACAAGTTTTTAGAGAACTGACAGAAGAAGTCATTTATGCAGGTGAATTCCTCCCTCAATCCTGCGCACTTGGGAGATACGCTCGTCGGTCACAGTCAAAGGTCTATTACCAAGCAGTGCATATGTCAACATTCCTACTGTGTTCATGCCAAGGGTATTCATCGTCTATTCATGACATAAATTTATAGAAATAATATTCCCATCAACTGCGCATTTCATCAATTTCAACATTTTGGAACTTCCAGTGTAGACTTGCCTTTCAAACCCAAGCCTTTATCAGTCTAACATTTCCCTTCAAGGCTGGCTAACCCTTCCAAACAGGGCGGGGGCGCTATCATCGAGAGTCAGGTAAAACAGGTTTTTCTCGAGGGACGACAGTTACTCATGGTCATCATGTTTATATCCGGGACAGCAGCTGGGGTCTATCAAATGGGGCGGGGATGCTTCGGGCGCTCGCGCTTGGGTGCAAAAAGAAAGGGGGGTGGGGCAATCTGGGCATTGGGGGTCAATCTGGACATTGGCGTTCGTCTCTGATGAACAGAAAAATAAGGTGCCATTGACATACAGTTCCCCTATAAAGGCCAGATTGGGGGACCTTAGTCGTCTTACCTGTCCTTTCCTTCTCAGCCAATTCGAGCTCATTCATTTTGCAAAAAGGAGAGGTAGTAATATGGCGATATACAATCATTTTAGTTTCGGTCAATTTCGCTGAACACCTCCGCGTTCAATAAGTATCCAATCAGACTGGTGCCTGCGAGGCACGATTTTACCATAAAAAGGAAGAGGAAATAAGGAGACTCTCATAGAGTGAGAGTCGTCCGCAATCTAAACGAGCCATTTGGTACACGTATGACATGTAGAGAGAGAGAGAGAGAGAGAGAGAGAGAGACGGAGTGAGGGAGAGATATAGAGTGAGGGAGAGAGATAGAGAAAGGGAGAGACGTGTACAAAAATAGGTCATTTAGTGCGTTCATAACACAGAACAGTAGGGGGTCAGGTAACGGAGAGACGCAAACAAAGAAAGAACACAAACCCCTACAGTACACACACACACAAACTCAGACGAAGGAAGACAGTACATGTATTACATATATAAGACATTCACAACAAAACAGAAAGCAATAGTTGGCCAACAAGATCTATATTTTTTATATCCTATTTATCTTTTACTATCCTATTCACCTACGTGCTTAGCTCTTTCTACCTTTCCCTCCTTTTCCCTCCTTTTCCCTCTCGCCTGTTATCTCTTCGAGCGCTCTCAATGGCCAATACTCACACCTTGGTTAGTCGATCAGAAATGAACCTGGTCGCGCTATTTACCCATGGTTGGATTTTAAACCATTCTCCAGTTTCTTCCTTTGGTGGGAAGTTCTTCAGGCTGAGGCAACGGCAAGTATTGATCGGGAGAACAGTCGGACAGCTTGGCTAGATCTATAAGAGTGTGAGAAGGGGGGCAGTACATTTTGAACATCAGCAACCTTTCTAACTTCCCAGATGGGTGCAGTCTTGGTAACCCTTACCCGTGCACTTTTCTTTTGTCCTTTCCCTACCTAGTCAAACGTCTAGTTACATTCTCTAACGTGTTATTTCGAGCCAATTTTCGTCATACAGTACCCGTCAAGTCTCTATGTCAGTCCATCCTCCCAGTCGCTATGTTCTAAGGAGGAACAGTCATGTTTAAGTCTACGTCTTTTAAAAACTTATCGTCATGAGGACCATGCTCATATTCCCTTCTTCCCTTTTTCGTCGGTGGTTCGATCATCGTCCTCCCATACTTCAGCCGATGTTCCAACGCGACCTGCAGAAGGGCGGAGAAAGAAGGGGGGTGGGGGGCAGCATTCAAACCACATCAGCATGCAGTAATCCGAAAATGCTTTTACCTACCACATACTTGACCTTTCTCCACATAGTGCATTTCTTTACCATCTCGGTGTTTAAGCCCAGAAGGACCAGAAATGTCAGATAGATAATCATTGACGATCTGCGTATCTACATGAGTTACTTGGTCACAACCCCTTTTGGTTGTGTGTAAGGGTGGTGGTTAGATGGCATTTCTGTGGTGTCGTTTTAAGGGCGTCTAAAAACACCTTTCCGGCTGCCTGTGACACACAATGTAGCTGCTAAATATCGGGTCCTTTTTAACCTTCAGCCTTCATCATACTTTCTCGTTGCTTACAGTAGTAATACATTCAAAGCTCATTAATGCAACCGCTACAACTATGCTTTCTTTTTCAAAAATACTTTTAATAAAAAGTGCTGGTGTATAAATACAGGCCCATAACCCAGTGGACCGGCCACGGAGCAGATTGGAACTGTACATAAGAAGAACGAAGTTGGTGGCAGTTCATTGCATAAAGTGCGGCAGTGCAATAAAATCGTATAAAACTTCACTACAGAGCAAGCATGATGCATGTCAAGGATTCAGTTTTCAATTAATTCATTAATTCATTATCCAGATGCTCGTTCACTGTCTAAATTACACCAATTCATTGTTCCCATTCATAATAAGTACCCACCCTAAATCAGTTCATTGTCCAAACACATGATCAATATCTGTATTGCTTTCTTCTCTAAGCACATTATCACTATCCATCTTATCGACTTTCATTGTCCAAAAATGCATACATATCTCAGAGCATCAATATTCGAGCAATCCAGGTGAACAGGGAGTTCGAAAGTTTTTCGTTTCGTGTATCGGCGCCATTTTGGGGCGAGGTCAGGCAGGTTCCGGTATAGTCAGAATGTCTCCAATGACTCATGGTTGGACCAGAACCTTCCGTTGGCAATTCAAAAAGTTTTTCGCAATGTGGTAACAGTCTAACAAATGGACCATCAGTCAAAGAGTGGGGAGGGCAACAACAATTTTCCTACCGGGTCATTCTGGTGTTCCACCGGAACTGAACAAGTCTGTACCTTGGCTGTGTTTTGGCCATTTCCAAACTGAGGCTGGCGCCGGCAGGAGTGTGTCGATGTCGCGGGTCCCAGTGAGGGGGACGGGGGCACCCATGCAGAGGGGTCGGGGGGCCCCCCCGGCTCTCATAGAATCTTCAAAGTTGAGGAGAGAAGGCATGGGGCGTGTGCCCGCCCCGGGCAAAAGACCGTTTTTCGATGTGGACCCTCTTTAAGTAAGAGCGTTGGGGTGTCGCTGGAAGCCTCCACCTGGAGGGAGGTGGGGGAGGCTCGTTCGCGCCACCTCCCCCTTCCAGCGACCCCTCGCCGATCCTCGGCTCCGCCGTTTCGATATTGGCCGTGCCGGCTATTGAAGATGGGGGGGGTCGGTGGCTGAGGCAAGACAGCCCCCCCCCTTTTGACATGTGGCGGGACTACCTCCAACTCTCCAGGGGTTGACATGTGGCGGGACTACTTGCGCTTGTCCAGGCGTCGGCATGTGGCGGGACTACCTGCGCTTGTCCAGGCGTCGACATGTGGCGGGACTACCTGTAACTATCCAGGAATTTGACATGTGGCGGGACTACCTGTAAGCGCCGCCGTTCTCGCTTTGGCTTTGGCCTTCTTTGCGGGCCGGACCAGGCGAGAGACAGAGGGGGGGGTGGTCGGTGGCTGAGGCAAGACAGCCCCCCCCCCCGTGGCCTGCAGGGCAGCAGAAGAGGAGAGAAGGAGAGGCCATCACGGTTTTCTGGGCCGTCCGCCCCACAGCCTCCCCTTCCGACTGCGGCCAGGCGAGCCCCGCATGCCTCGAGGCTTCGCCTACCGGATGGGCGTAACCGCGGACCTGTGGCACTTCGGGAGTTTCCGGAATGGGGGTAGGTACCTATTGATTTGTATCTATTTCATGTGACCGTTATTTGGGCGTGGTGGGCAATGAGGCAGACATGTTTAGGGCAGGAATAGGCAACGGAAACTAGCTACCTCGTGGCTTGCCTTGGTGTCAAGCTTGTCTTCCCTCGCCATTTTTATGTTTCTTATTTAATTTTTAGCGAAGTTGATAACTCCTCAGTGGCCTACTGATTTCGCTCAACTCCTTTTCTTGTATTTTTATGCCATAACCTATTATAAGCTATAGCGACTAGTCCACACTTAATGGACAGGTCCTTATTAGGTGTGCCCTCCAGTGGAGCTGGATGGTTCAACTCTAATAAGCGGTCCGGGCTAAACAGGCTACCAATCAGTGGGGAGAAGATAGGCATGACGGATTACAACGGGGACAAAAGTCTGCACTACCTATCTTATCACGGCGGGCAAAGACTAGACAGAATATTTCTATTCTCCGTTGTTTGCAGGCGGTGAATACCTCAAAAGAACCAATACCGAACACTTAATGTACGGTCAATCAAACAATCAGTGGGGAGAATAAGTAGGTACGACGTGTTAAAGGTTTGCGTTACCTACCTTTTCGCTACCTACAAAGAGAGACCTTGTTCTTCCCTGTTTGTAGACAGAGAATCTCCAGACAATAATCCACGAACAATAGTTCAGGAAACAGTGGGGGAGGAAGATAGGCACGGCGGATTACAACCGGGACAAAAGTCAGCGTTACCTATCCTTCCCTGCTTGCAAAGGGAGAGCCTGTTGTTTCTCCGTTTGCAGACGGTGAATCTCCAGAGGTACCAACAAAAGAGTAATACTAGTATTATCCAAACCAAACAATTATTTCACAATTTGTCGCATTTACGCGACCTTACCCGGACCGGACCGTGTGGGCAGTTCTTCGCCTTCCTTCTTCCAGCGCCCGATCGTTCTCTTACTCCATGATTTTACCGCGGCAGTCCTGTGGGATTCCAGTCAGGACAGTGGGTCACTCAAGAGAGGTCCGTTCAGAATTGGTGAAGTTCGTTCAATCGGCAGCCGGACGAGGGCCCTCTTAAGGCAGGTATACTCCGATCATTTAGATGTTCACCTCATCGTCTGGATCTCTCTTATTGGACCTTATGTCACTGATGGACCCCGCGTTGGGACGCCAATTGTAAAAATGTGGGTTTCCATACTAGTATCGATGCCCGGATGGCTGGCGCAAGTCGCCTATTAGTTCCCATTCTGAATAGTTACCAAAATAAAGAGATGGGCGCTGGGAGCAGGAATCACAAGAACAGAGTTTATTTCTCATGAGGAGAGCCTGTCATTTCAGACACGAAACAAGGTGTCATCGGGAGGTGCTCTAACAAGTGAGCTGAGACTCCGTCTTTTATACTTTACAAAACACTTGGCATTACAATCACAGCATTGTGAAACAAAGAAAAGACATCCCCATAATCCTCGTGTCAATCCTACCACACATGTGTTCACAATAGGGACCCTTGACCTGCTGATAAGAGGGGAGGGCAATCACGCAGCTGAGTGTTCCGTCAACTGTTTAGGATGTGTGCGCCTGATCATAGCCCAGGGGTGGGGTGGCCAGGATCAATAGTGGGTCCTTTGAAGAGGAGTGACTTCATACAAAAAAAGGGCAGTAAATGGCATCTCCTGGCTTTAGGCGATGGCCTCGGACATGTGTGGTCAGTCGGACTCGGGGGAAGGGGTCATCAAAGGAGTGGTATTCATGCCGCGTGGACAATCGAGTGCGGAGGGAGGGCTTGTCAACAGAGGGGCATTCATGGAAGGAAAGGAGGTGTTGGTCAGGCGTGACTTCCAAGGACAGGGTCTTGCAGAAGAAGGTTTATGGCTTGCCCGTGTGAGGGAGAAGGGGAAGGGGGAGCCAGGGTGTGCACAGGGACAGAGTCGCACAGAGAGAGAGAGGTCTTATGACTCATGCATGAGAAAGCGGTGGTAGTCAGGTGCAGCTGGGGAGGGCTATGTCAGCTGGGGCGAAGGTGGCCTCTTCAAGAGTGAATGGGGGGTTTGCGTGGGTCAAGCAGAAGGGCTGCCTTTCAGGGCAGGGTCGCGCAGAGGGAGAGAGTTTCATGGTTTATGCATGTGAGAGAGAGGGGGGGGTTTCAAATACGCGCAGAAGGGAAGCCGGTGTTTCTAATCTTAGGCGGGCAAAAGGCTAGGGTGCCTAAAATGGCGGTCATGTACACATGGGTACAGGCCTTTGCTGGCAGAGTGATGCAGTCAATGCTTTACGGTATTCATGGTGCATGCAGGGAGAGGAGTGGGAAAAGGGAAATGAACGTTGCTTATGTACATCAATATTTCTAATTTTCTACATTGAGCTCAAATGTCCATGGACTCGATAATTCTCGCTTTGGTGCCTGACCTAATCATGGGTTCACCCTCTGCAACTCTGGGCATTAAGCCTGCTTAATCTCCACAACGGCCCCCCTGCGGCGGGATGCCTGGCTTTCACCTTGGGGATGCCCCGTAGGGGCTATCTCACAGGGAAAAGCCTGGACGGGTTCCCAAGGCAAGCGCGGAGATACCCCTTCAGGGGTCGATTCAGGCGCTATATAAGAAACATAATAATAATAATAATAATAGATTGTAGAGGGCTTTGTGTGCGTGGGTGAGAAGGCGGAAAGTAATTCTTTTGTTAACGGGAAGCCAGTGGAGGTCTTTTAGATGTCTGGTGATGTGATCTTGGCGCGGGATGTCTAAAATGAGTCTCGCTGATGCGTTTTGGATGCGCTGGAGTTTTTTCTGTAATTTTGCTGTGATTCCGGCGTAGAGTGTGTTACCGTAATCCAGTCGACTCGTGACCAGTGCGTGGGTGACAGTCTTTCTTGTCTCGAGGGGGATCCAGCGGAAGATCTTTTTGAGAATGCGAAGTACGTTGAAGCAGGAAGACGAGACGGCGTTGACTTGTCTGGACATCGAGAGAGAGGTGTCTAGGATGAAGCCAAGGTTACGTGCATGGTCTGTGGGCTGCGCCCAGTGCGGAAGGCCACCAAGAGTCGCCCAAGCTGAGGAGGAAGAACCTAGGATGAGTACCTCCGTTTTGTCTGAGTTGAGTTTTAGGCGGCTATGTTTCATCCATTCGGCTACTTCTTTCATGCCTTCATGAAGGTTGGGTTTGGAGGTGTTGGGGTCTTTGGTGAGGGAGAGGATTAACTGGGTGTTGTCGGCGTAAGAGATGATTTTGAGGTTGTGTTGACACGCGATGGAGGCGAGAGGACTCATGTATACGTTGAAGAGGGTGGGACTGAGTGAGGATCCTTGAGGTACGCCGCAGATGACTGCGGTGGCCTCTGAATAGAATGGGGGAAGTCGGACTCTTTGAGTTCTCCCAGTGAGGAAAGAGATGATCCAGTCCAAGGCTTTTCCTTGTATGCCGATGTTGCTGAGTCGATGTATAAGGGTGCTGTGGCAGACTGTGTCGAAAGCGGCGGAAAGGTCAAGTAGGATGAGGGCCACTGTTTCTCCGTTGTCCAGGAGTGCTCGGATGTCGTCGGTCGCTGCAATGAGGGCGGTCTCGGTGCTGTGTTTGGCTCGCAATCCAGATTGAGATGGATCAAGGGAGTTGTTGGATTCAAGGAAGGTGGCGAGCTGGCTGTTGACGGCTTTCTCGATGACTTTGGCCGGGAATGGGAGGAGGGATATGGGTCGGTAGTTTTTAAGTTCAGTGGGGTCTGCTGTGGGTTTCTTCAGAAGGGCGCTGAGTTCGGCGTGTTTCCAGCTATCTGGAAAGGTGGCAGAGTTGAACGAGCCATTGATGACATCACGGAGATGGGGGGCAATGATGGAGTCAGCTTTGTTGAAGATGTGGTGGGGGCAGGGGTCGGTTGGCGAGCCAGAGTGGATTGAGTTCATGAGGCGAATGGTGTCTTCAGTTATAATTGGGTTCCAGGCGCTGAGGATGTTAGTTGGCGGAGTAGGATCAGAGGGGTGTGGGGAGGGTTGATTGCTTGGAGAGTTCTCAAAGCTGTTGTGGATGTCGGCAATTTTGTTGTAGAAGAAGGAGGATAACGCATTGCAGAGGTCTTTGGAGGGAGTGATGTCGTTAGATGCTGCGGTGGGGTTGGTGAATTCTTTGACTGTGTTGAAGAGTTCCTTGCTGTTATGAGTGTTGTTGTCGAGACGATCCTTGAATGCTGATTTCTTAGCGGATCGAATCAGTTGGTGGTGTTTGCGGGTGGAAGACTTGAGGGAGGCCATGTTGTCTGAGGTTGGGTTTTTTCTTCATATCTTCTCCAGAGTGCGGCATAGTTTCTTGGATTTTTTAAGGTCATCATTGAACCAGGGAGCCTTTTTGCTGGTTGGATTTATCTGGTGCTTTTTCAGGGGTGCTAATTCGTCAGCGCTGTGGGTGATCCATTGCTTGAGTTTGGTGGCCGCTTGGTTTGGGTCCAATGGGAGGGTGGGAGGGTTTTGGTTGAGTGATGTGAGGAGTTGGATGGAGCTGATTTTGTTCCAGTTTCTCCGAGGGATAGGATGAGGGCGATTGTGGGTTAGGAAGGTTTTGTAGCTGAAGTGAACGCAGCTGTGGTCCATCCAGTGAAGAACTGAGGTGCGATCGAAGGAGATGTGCTTGCTGGATGTGAAGATAGGGTCGAGCGTGTGTCCGGCTACATGGGTGGGGTTGTCCACAAGTTGTTTGAGTCCGAGATTGGCCAGGTTGTCCAGAAGGGTGGTGGTGTTGCTGTCAAGTTTGTTGTCAAGGTGGTAGTTGAGGTCTCCTAGAAGAATGTAGTTTTCGGAGGCTAGGACGTGTGGGCTAACGAAGTCCGTTATGTCATCGCTGAATTGGGTGCGGGTACCTGGAGGCCTGTAGATGAGGGTGCCTCTCAGTGTGGTCCTGGGGTCGGTGTGGATCTGAAAGTGGAGATGTTCGGCTGTTGCAAGATTGTCGTCGGAGCTGGTTGTGAATTTGATGGTGTTCCTGTGGATGATGGCGATGCCTCCTCCTGTTTGATTGGTGCGGTCTTTGCGGATAATCTTGTAAGTGTCCGGAATGGCTATGGCAATGTCTGGACCTGATGATGTGTTCATCCATGTTTCAGTAAGGAAGGCGATGTCAGGTGACGCAGAGTCGATTAGGTCTCAGAGTTCTGTTGCGTGTCTGTGGACCGAGCGGGTGTTGAGCAGGATGCACTTTAGGCGGTTAGAGTGGGAGTTGTGTTTGGAGGACGTGGAATTGGTGAGGGTCCTGAAACAGTTGAACTTGCAGGTGAGGCCAGCGAATGGGCCGTGGGTACGTCCTGGGGTAGCTTTACAGCATTGTGGTGTGCGTCCGGGGTTGAGGGCGAGGAGAGTTACAGCATCATATGTGAATCTGTTGGGCTGGGTACGGCGGGGACCAGGGGGACAGGCGCGGACGGGCCTAGACGGGCTTACCTTTAGCGCACCTTTGGCACGGCCGCAGCGCGTGGACGCTGCGCGTTGGGACATCTGTCTTAAATGGATAGTGGAGGGGGGAGGGGCAAGGGAGGGACAGCTGGGAGGCCGAGGGCGGGGTGTAAGTCCGAGCAAGGAGGCACCACAACAAACGTAAGAATGAAAATGGCTGCTAGCAAACTAACAAAGTTGGATTGGGCAGTACTACGCTATGCAAGCAGGTATTCACAAACTGATAAGTAAATAAATAAATCAAGGCACAATGCGGACTCGTTGACTGCGCACTTCACCTGTGTCAATTTCTAGAATCCGGCAGCAACAGACAGCAACTAGCGTGTTCGAGTGAAATAACTTCAATCAACTCGATTCTGCAGCGCGGCTAATTAATGTCAGCCTACTTTAAAGTGCGAGCGATGTGAGGAGGAAGCAAGCGATAAATGCAGCACACTTTTAAATTGTGAGCAATGTGAGCTAGAATCACTGTGAAAGCCAGGCGCTACGATATTAAATCAAGAAATGCACCACACTTTTAAATTGTGAGCAATGTGAGGCAGAATCGCTGTGAAAGCCAGGCGCTACGATATTAAATAAAGAAATGCAGCACACTTTAAATTATGAGCAAGGCGAGGCAGAATCACTGTGAAAGCCAGGCGCTACAATACCACTGCAGATGGGTGGGGAGCTGCGTGGGGGAGTGGCCGTCTCTGGAAGATCAGGTCATAAATAATCGCTAAAAGTGCACGCTCACCATCACTCGAGATACGATACTGTGGAATGCGCAGTAACTTAGCATTTGCCTTCAGTGTCACAACATATGGGGGAATTTCCAGTAGGCCCACATCATTCGGACCAGTAGCCCACAATGAATCGGGTAAAGAAGACAACTCAGACGGAAGACAGCAATACAGCGTCGCATACAATCTCTTCAATAAATCCAATCACAATAGATTCTCATTACAACCTGTAGTCAAAAGAAGGGGTGCTTCGAACTTACGCAGACCAACAGAAAGAGACAATGGAGCAGAAATCGGATTTGTAACGGGGGCGCCAGAAAAACCTACAGAAACATTATCAAAGCCAGAAAAAGGTGCGCCAGGGAGTTTAGAGTGCATAATAGAACTCCTTGTAGCACCAGTATCTAGTAGAAAAGGTTCTGACACACCTGATGCAATCACTTCAACATAGGGTCCACTCTGATCTACTGGAACTGAAACAACTCCCTCTCTTTGTCCATGGCTGTCCTAACAATCATTACCATTCGCTTCATCACCTTCAACATAGTAATCATCCATATAGTACTGGGTTGTCCTACCAGACGAACCTTGCTGTTGATCAAAACTATTCATCGAGTTCTGTGGAGGCAAAGAATATACGTTCTGTCCTCGACCTCTGCCTCTAGGCGCTTGTTGAGTACCTCGACCTCGTACACCAGAAGCACCATTCGTATGTTGTAACAAAACCGGACAACTATTCTTGTAATGACCCTCTTCTTTGCAATACGCACACTGATTAGACCCGTACGGAAAACGCTGTTGAGAAGACTCGTTCCTTTGCAAGTTTCTCGAATGCTGCTGAGGTTGCTGATAATCCCGCTGACTATTAGTACGGGGTGGATAAGCTTGTTGTAGAAGAACTTTAGTCTTCAATTCCCTAGTCTTCTTATCCGCTTTCTCTAACTCATCTTTGCGCCTATTTTCGTAGTACTGGGCCATAGCTAGAATCTGTGCTGACGTGGGAACTGCCCAAGCACTCTCGGAATCCTTCAACTTAGTGCACAACTCGGGAAGCAAATTATGCACGAATTTGTCAACAAACAATCTCTGGCCACCCTCGGTAGCCATATCCTTACCACTATGATCTACAAAAGTCTCTTCAAACCGTGTGAAAAAGTCAGACACAGTCTCATCTTTCTTCTGCTTACATGCAGACAACTTGTCCCAATTAACACGCACTTCGGGCATCAAAGTCTTCATGAAATTAATAATCCTGCCAGGGAGTTGAGCAATTAGATCTTCAGGCTTAGCACCTCCAACTTGTCTATCATTCGCAGCAACAATATTAACCCAAGTATCACCCAATTCATTATCATGATCCGTATGTCGAATCACATTCCAGATAGGCTGTGGAACAACATTGCCAAGCAACATGTCTATGTCTGCTAAATTCATAATGCACTAACCCACAGTTTGAGTGAGCTCTTTATAATATCCCGCTGGATTTTTCCGCGGATCAGGTAAAGTCTGCTTAATCGCTAGAACTTCAACACGCTTCCAAGGAACATGTGCCCATACTCACTGAAAGTGCGCAGGCGCAGCTACAATACCCAACCCAGCATCAGCCTGAACTGCTTCCTTCCACACCGGAGGAACCTCACACATCGGATACTGACGCGCTTTTCTCCTAACTGACGAATCAGGCTCAAACAATCGCTCAGAAGGAGCATTATTACGAAACGACAACAACGTCGACACCGCTCTCTCAATGTCGAGAAGACTTACAATCGTCCCTTTCGCAAACTCGGAACGTACTCGATACAACTCTTCAGGAGCTTTACCCACCTCGTCCATCCATTGTTCATGGAGGAACACACACATCATTTCAAAAACGTATTGTTGCTTTGGTGCTTTCCAATGCCGGAAAACATCCATAATACCCTCAAGGTCATATTGGGAAGTGTACGTAACCCATCTACGTGCCATGTGATCCAAAAGTACACGCTCATCTGTGTCAGGCAATTGACTACGTGATTGTCTACGCTCATTAACTGGAGACATACCCAATTGTCCCAACAAAGGAGTCAGAAAACCAGAAAAAGCAGCAGTCATTCGCTGTCTAGTAGAGGGAGAAAATGGAAGAATGAGGGAAGACGGAACAAGAGTAGAAGAATCCAAAGTCGGAGCAGAAGGAGTATTATAGACAGGCGTAGGGGTAGCAGACAAAGGGGAAGGCAAAGTTGGCGGCCCCTGAGGAGGCTGCGCCAAAGGAACAGTAGCCAACGGAAGAGGAGCTGGCTGTGGAGGAATTACGGGTGGCACAACAACTGGAGGTTGCACACCCAAAACTGGTGGCGGTGGTGCCGCAGCACTCTGTGCATAAGGAGGTGGCGAACTCAATAGATGCGACCTTAAAGGATCTTTCGCAAGTTCTTTCTTGTCTTCCTGCTCTTTAGGCGGCAAAAACTGGGTAGCACCTATCTACCGCTAACTTCTTCACCCTAAGCATCTGTTCACTTACTTGCTCTTCCTCATTATCCCTATACGCAACAGCAGCTTGTACCATTGACATACCTCGTTCTCGTTTATTCTTCTTCGCTAATTTAATTTCTTTCTGTTTGGCTTCTTTGCGCCATATGTGGAAAGAGTCAAACATTGCCGGCCGGGCTTTCTTCTTGAACAATTTCACTTCGAGATTACCTAAAATCTCAGTTTCAAAACGACCGTAACGGGGCCACTGTAGGACACCGTCTTTTCTCGTATATTTTACCCAGATCTCATTATAACTAATAGGGCCCACACCATGCTTCACGTATAATTTATATGTAGGAGTTCCAATTGGAGGAACCGGACACAAATCCTCTAACCGGGAATCCTTAGAACAACCACAACCAAATATTTTTCCAAGTCCGCTAAGACCAGGCATCTTGCTCACTAGTCTAGCTTCAAACTACAAGGGAAATCTCAAAACAATAATCTCGCGAATACACGAGTCCCTTGGCTTTGGGGCCTGCAGGTACCAAATCAAAGCGATCCACTAAAGGGATACCAAAAACAAACTAAGGACTAGCAGACGCTCCACTCATACTTAACTGAAATGTCGATGGCGTCACCCGAAGGCCCGTCAATCGTCTCGCTCTACAAACGTCTAAGGCTCCAAGACAGGGCGACAGTCAGGGCAGCAGTCCTTCGTAGCCGTCGGAAAGCGGGAAACCTCGCAGCAAAGACTTTTGGACCACGGCGACATACAGGGGTCGATGAAGTGGCTGGCCTTCCTCCAGAATTTTCACACAAAGCTCTCCACGATCTTCGGGCTTGGACCGGTACCGCTGAAGTCACCCTACGTTGGGCGCCAACTGAAGGTCCGGGTTTTAGAACCCAGCGGCGTCAGGGAAAACGCCCGATGCCTTTGAGTTCCCCTGCCTTGGCAAACAGAGACACAGGATACTTCTTGATGACGTCAAAGACCAAAGTTTATTGGCTGCAACCAGGAACAGAGATCTACGAAGCACACACGGGTGGTTCGCTAGAGACTGCACAAATTCAATGAGCAGAGCATGGTCTTTTATGCCAAAAATCAAGCCTCAGGCAACATTCCAAATTAACATTGGGTTCATACAAACAGACCAATGGCAGCGTGACATTTCAAAAATAGCGTATGACGACAATCCCACTTTCCGTTGTCCAGCCCACCAGAAATGACCGAGCAAATTCCAATTTCTTGTTCGGTCAGGACGGACAAACCCATCATAAAACCCTCAACCCAAATCAGTGATTATGTCGTAAAGGAAGGAACAGAAAAAGATTGGAAACAAGATAGAAAGGTGGGTGCAGTGTACTATAAACTCGGGCATGTCCTACTCTTTGATCTTTATCTGACCAGTTGCTTAACAAGGAACTGGCTCAGCGAGGTCAGCCTCGGGCAAGGGAGTCAGTTCAGCCAGGCCATTCAGAAGTCAGCTAAGGCATACGTGTCTCAAGGACTCGTTCGGCCGCAATCATCGGCCTATGTGAGGGCAACCACACAAAATGGCTGCCGCACACAAAATGGAAACCGAAGGTTCGAACAAAATCCCCAAATACAGAGTGTTCTCATCGATCGATTCATGCGAAAATACTTGTACACACTACACTCGTTATTTGCGGTCTGCTGAAACCAAAATCGTCTATTTCCGACGAACTTTAATGAACGGGTTCGGAACCACCGAACCAGACCCACAAACTCACGGAACTACACTAGACCCGAAACTGGACATGAAAAAACATATTTCGAGATCTCCCAAAAGTGCCTTTCTCAACCTAAAACTACTTTAGAAAATCAAACCCTTCCTCCCTCCCAAGGACCTTTAACAAGCCACCCAAGCACTGGTACTCTCCATAATTGACTATGGGATTGCAACTCTAACCGGGACAGCAGTATCACACCTTGCCCCCCTGAAGACAACCTTCAATGCAGCAGTGAGGATGGTCACTGGAACCAGGAAATTCAAGAACAACACTCCCGCCATCTGAGAACTACAGCCTGCCTCACACACAAAGCCCTGCATACAGGCAAACTCAAAAGGGTCGGCCAGTCCAGAAGCCTCAGGAGCTCCAACACATGCTACTTATCCCGTTGAAAACACATAAGAAAAAAAACGCAGCCAAATCATTTGCTGGAAACGCCCCTAAAATCTGGAACTCCATTACCCCCACATTAGGAGGTCCCCCTCGTTTCTAAAATTCAAGAACCTACTCAAAGTCCTCTTCCTCGAACGATCACAAGAGAACAGATAGCAACCAAAAAAATATATATATACTTTAGCAGGCTCTCCTCCTCTCCTTAACCTAAAGACCGACGACACTGTCCCGAATCATGAAACCTTTTTTCTGTTTGGACTCCCGTCATAACTGAACATTGAATCTGCTCAGAGGCTCGTTTGATTTTTCCTACACCCCCTCCCTCCCTTTTTCCCCTTCCCTTCTGTGTGCGTTTGTTACCCGGCTAGAACCCTCATGTTATATAAATTTTCTATACCGTCTATTTGCTCATAAGTGTACATGTTGGGAAGCGTTCTGATACCCTCGGGTCCAGCTAGCGCTATATAAAACTCTTAAAATGAATAAATACATCTGCGACACCCCGGAATGCGAGAGATGCCATTCTCCTGTGGCAGACTTCTTACATGTGGCATGGGCGTGCCCGGGTGTGCAGCGTTTCTGGCACAGAGTCTTTACCGAAATGAGCACGATAGTGGAGCTGGAGCTGACCATTGACCCTGCCCTAGCACTTCTTGGATATACAAGGACAGTACCAGTGGCGGTGAGGGAACTGTTGGGCATGGGTATGCTCCTAGCAAAGAGAGTGGTGGCAATGTGTTGGATGAGGGGCCCGCTTCCCACGCTGAAGAGATGGTCCAACGACATGATGTATTGCAACACACAATCGGAACTGTATGGCGAACTACTCCCTCCTAGAAGTAGGCCCAAAAACTTCTGGGCCTTATACCAAACTTATTTGAACTTCCAAGACACTGATGAAGAACCCGCAGTACCAGAGGGGGAGGGACACTCAGATACACCCGACGGGGACCTACAACTAGAATAGCGTTGTAACTGAGGGGCCACAACACGACAGATGCCCGATTCCGGGTGGCAGCGGTACAGACGCGCCCTCCCCCATCCCGAGGATTTGGGCGGGTAGAGCGTAGGGCGCGATACACGCACTAGCACACAACAACAGATACTAGGAGTAAGTAACATTGGGGAAGTTGGGGGGGTGGAGTGGGTGTTCGGGGGGAGGTTGGGGGGGGCGAGAAAAGTTTTAAAAGTATTGCTTTTTCAAGTCTGTGCACATAGCAGAGCTACGTACGCCAGAAGCGAGACCTGCGGAAGAGACGCCATGTTTGCTTTTATTTTTTCTATTGCTAAATATTCATTTTTCAGGACATATGTTATTTACGTCACGGTGAAGCCGGCCCAGGATGGGTTGTAGGCGTTTAGCTCTGTATGTATGACATTCTGTGATCAAAATTTTTTTTTAAAAAAAAACAAAAAAATGAATAAATACATAAACCAGTTAGCACCACTGCTTAATTTTTACTTTCAGTTGCTTCAGTTCTTGCACAACAAATAGTCCACCTGCCCATTCTCCAGGGAATTATATACAGCTGCTGTATAATGTTTGATCCCTTCTTTCTTGAGAAAAACCTAAAACTTGTGATAACAACTGTGGACCATTGTTCGGGAGAACCACCCTTGAGCATCCTTCCCATCTAAACATTTGTTCACAAAGATCTGCCAAATGTGAGACCTTTTCCTCCTTCAGAAATGCTGCTTCTGGCCCCTTGGAATAATAATCCATCATAACAACAAGAAACATACTGTTGCCCCCTAGACACTTAAAAGGATCACATACGTCAATAGCTATCTGTTAAAAGTACCAAGTAACAAGACGAGTAGGCTGGCAAGGTAAGAAGACGTCTTTATTCTTATCATCCACTCTCCACAATGACAGGTATTCCCAACATTCTAACATGAACTCACAGAACATTCCATCTGACAGGGAAGGAGTGTAGGGGCAGAACACACCAATGGGTAAAGGAATGTAAGGCAGGAAAGGGAACTAGGTTACAAAACATCTCCCTTAGCTGAGAAGGTGAACATAACTGCAAAGGTGTCTGAGAACTGAAACATGTGTGGTAAATAAATATTTACCGTCGGAATTTCTATGCGGTAAAGTTCAAAAAAATAACTCAATCGGAAATGAGAGGCAGAGTCCGTGGTATCTGAGTTATAAGGGTTTTATTCCAAAAAATGGAATGGTTCGAACCATGGTATCATGTTCCTTTCACCACTGAGGTTCAGGAAGGGATAGACAATACTTTATTAACAGAGAACAATATATATAGTTAATGCATACAATAGTGATGGATACAGAAGGCGTAACAGCTGAGAGAAACGAGATAAGAACACATGTGCGTAACAGAAGGCGTGCACGAGGGCGTACACAGAGGTGTGTGCTAGAAACGTCACATGAAAGTGTCACAAGTGGGTGGATTCATAGAGGAATCCGGCAGTGTCAGCAGAAATCTGTAGCAAGGATGCGCGCGCAGCAGCATGACGTGTGACTGACGTGAGGCTGGAGGGTGCAGGGGACTTGACATTTAGCACTAGAGGAAAGAGACAGAAGTCTGGCATGTCAGATCGACTTGTTCCTAAATCATATCTGATATCTTGTGTTTGGGGAACTATATTATCTAGAAGGAAAGGTCTCTTGGGCAGAGGCTATTCTATACTGACTATTAATGCGTGCATATGTGACTACGTGTCTGCGTGTAATGCGAGGGGCCATGGGCCTACCATGGTAACGGGAGCAATGAATTACTTGCATGGAGACAGAAAGGCCGGGCCCTTTGCTCTGCAGCCGGGGATTGTTTATCTATTCTACTAGACTGGAATGTGTTTTCGAGGAGCTGAGCTCGGCTATACTGATAACTTGAAGGCAAAATACTGTCTTTGGCAGGCAAGCAGGCCGAGCCGGGCACCGCTCGCCACGCAGGGAGTAGGACAGAGGTCAGGGATGTATCCCACGTTGCAGCTTTCAGGAGGCAGAGAGCAGAAAGGGCTCGATGGCAGAAATCAGGGCCTAGCTCTGCAAGGTTAGGAAAACGTGAAAGTGCACCATGAAAAGACGTTGGCAAGGCATACTTAGGAACTGAATTATCGATCCATTCATGGTGGATCTGAAAGAGGACATGTTAACGTTGGACGCAAATGTATTTGCGTCTTCATAACTGGTCGAGGAGGGAAGTTACATGCACTTTAAGCTCGTACATGGAGACGGTGGGGTTCACGTTAGGGGACATTTCTTGACCAAAAATTCAGATTACCTCATTCCCTCCTTGTCCCCTACGGACCCTTCATGATATATCAATCTTCATTAGTCCATCTATTTGTTCAGATAACATCATTTGCTCTTCCTTTTTCAGGCGGGATTTAGAACGTGGACTTGGATGCGGAAAAACATGATGTGGCGCACAAGCCGCAAATCGCTGGCCCACACTGTATACATAGGCAACAACTGAATATTATGAGAAGGGCTATTCCGAGGAAGGATAGGACTTTCCATCCCCAGGCTGATAACACGCTCCAGAACCAACCGGACCAAGTCCAGGTGCCTGGATTCTGGTGTATCTGACTTGCAATCTTATGGAGACGGGTTATGGCTCTATATACTGACAGTGCGTTTTCTGGAATGAAAACACAGCAACTTGATCCGATGACTCTACAGGCTCCGCCCCTATCGGCCAGGATGACGTCAAGAACAAGACGATTTTGAAGAACAACAAGTCTCATAGCAGACTGTTCCTCTGTTAAGTTGCCTAGGGCGGAAGTAGTTTCATTTACCACTGCTTCAAGGGTTCTGGTCAAGTGACGTATTGATTTGCTATTGAAGATAGCTCCTAAATAGGGAAAGAAACCTTTATTGAAATCTATGTATCGTTCCCATGCCGTTTCAGTATAATCGACAATTGGGAGTTCTCTCTTGGGTCTATTAGGTACTAGACGGGAGTTCTTATGATAATCAGGTGGAGCTAGAAAAACAGGTGGCAGAAGGAATGCAATGTAACATGTCCCATCCCAATCTAGTGGCAAACGTATATAGGCTGTATGACCACAAATGAAATAGGAATGGCGGGTAGCTTTGAATGTAGACTTGCCTTTATCACTGAATTCGATTACAGTAGTACATTTACTATGACCTAGATGTACTGAACCATTCTTTCTGACACATAATTCGCCTTTTACTGGTAACACTGACATAGATGGTAAGTCTGGTCCTGTATCGGACGGGACATTCAGAATCATGAAGTTAAGTGTATAATTACCTAATCCATATACTTCATTTTCTAGATCGGTCCCTGTCCTTTGTGGAAGACCCTCCTTGTTAGGGTAACATGCTTTATGCATAACTGTGTTCAGATTTCCCCATACCCAATCGCCTTGGTAGACTATGGAATCAGAATCTAAGGAATTTATTAAACTAAACCAGGCACCACAGGAACCATTATGTGTGAATGGGTACGGGAAGAGGGGCAGGACTCCCTTGTATTTCTGGTAGGGAGGGAGTCGGCCACATATCCAACAATTGGTAGCATTGCTGGTCTGATGGGAATGATGTAACATACTGATAAAAGTATTGTTGCGCAGCGCAAGCCGGTAAGATAACTCGTGCGGGGGCAATTCACTGAAAGTATGCTCGACAGTGCTATATGGAAAAAAATGTGCATGTATGGAAATAGGAAAGTACATGTGTAATAATAAACTTGCAGCAATAATCGTAAGACTCAGAAAAAACATAATCAATAATGTCACGATGCAGTGACTACGGAGAGATTTACAATATTCTCGTTTCTTGAGCTGTTTCTGTCTATCTCTCTCTCTATTGGGGTCTAACTTGTACATGTCAGGAACCTGTCTAACCGCTTCACCTAGGGGAGGACTTAAACAATTAAACTGTCTGACTTGCTAGACCTTAATTTCAATCGATACTCCTGCTGAGGAGTTTTCTCTACCAGGTGAAGTTTAGTATCAGTCTCTGGAATGGGGCAGGGCTGGGAGTCTGTCTTTGGCGGCAGTCCATGATATTTTTTGATATGACTCGAGTGGAGCCAGCCCTTGCGGCCCTCCACCGTGGTTAATAAAACAAGCTTCGGCTCCTGCCAGCGGGGCTCCAGCGGACTCCTCCTGTCGAAATTCCGAATAAAGACGTGATCACCAGGGACGATCTCGTGTGGCTTCACCTCGGTGTTGTCGGGAAAAGCTGCAGCCACCTGTGAACGACATGATTGTAGTGCAGACATCAAGGAAGCAAGGTAATCTGTCAGCATATTACAGTCAACATCTGTGATCTTACGAGGCAGAGGCGTCCCCCACATATTCGGTGGCCTACCAAAGACCACCTCGTACGGGGATAGCCCTGTTCTGGAGTGTGCGACCATTCTCATGTAAAACAATGCAACTGGCAAGGCGACTATCCAGTCTACCCCTTTCTCGGCACAAATCTTGGCAAGACGTGTTTTCAGTGTCTGATTGTGGCGTTCTACGAGGCCTGCTGCCTCAGGATGTCGGACGCAGTGGAATTTCCACTGATATCCTAGCAGGAGTGATACCTGCTTCATTAGCTCAGACGAGAATGGCTGACCGTTATCTGAGTACACGACACGAGGCAAACCGTACCGTGGGAAGAATTCACGAACCAACTGTTTGGCAGTGGTCGGAGCAGTGTAATCTGGGACTGGATATGCTTCTGTCCAACGGGAAAGTGCACATACAACTACGAGGACATATTTGAATCCTCGACATCGTTCCATCTGGATATAATCCATCTGGAGGACTTCAAAAGGGTAATCGGGAGGATTGAATCCACCTTGCTCTACAGGAATGCTTTTGCCTGGGTTGAACTGACAACAGGTCATGCAAGTACGCACTTTCTGCGTTGCTGCTGCTCGTAAATGTTTATTGTACCAGAGATTCTGTAAACTGTCTAACATGGCTTTTTCTCCTAAGTGTGCTGGACTGTGTGCGGTGTTAATCATAACTTGAACCATAGAGTCGGGGAGAAACCATGTGGCTTTTCCCTTCGTCATCCATCCCTGGTCTGTCTGGATCCCTCCTAGTTCAGTCCATTTCTTTATTTCGTCTGGAGTAGCATGTGTCTGTATGTCAATTACATCTAGTGCGGGATTCTTAACTGTCATGCAATGTGTTGGTGTCGGAACTATTGTCTTTGTCATATCAGCTGCATGTGTGTGAGTCAGAGCTGTGTGTTTCGCGGTTCGATCGGCCAGGTCGTTACCCTGGGAAATAGTATCTGTAACTTTAGTATGTGCTTTGCACTTCATGATAGCTATGGCTGATGGCAAATGTATTGCTTCTAATAATGCTTGAATGAGGGGACCATGCTGGATCTTGGCTCCGTGAGAGGTCAAGAAAGCTCTTTCTTGCCAGAGTACACCGAAGTTGTGTACGACTCCAAATGCATAACGTGAATCTGTGTATATGTTAACATTCCTGTTCTTGGCTACTATACAGGCTCGAGTCAGAGCAATGAGCTCTGCAGCTTGAGCAGACAGTGTATCAATACGGTGTGTTTCTTTGACTTCAGTTTCAGTGGTCACTGCATATGCGGCCACTAATTCTCCTGTACTTGTTCTCATACATGAACCATCCACGTAAAGTGTCAGGTCTGGGTTAGTCAGTGCAACATCTGTCAAGTCTCGTCGGGGCTTTGTTACTGCATTAATGATCTCTATACAGTCATGCGGAGCTGGATCTGTTATGTTCGAGGGTAACAATGTGGCAGGATTGAGCATATTGCAGCGTCTGATTTCTATGTGGGGCTGGAACAATGTCAATTCATAACCTGTCAGTCTTGCTATTGTCAAGTGTTGAGTCTGTGTTCTGTTTAAAAGAACTTCCACAGAGTGTGGAACTTGTACTGTCAGGGGATGTCCTAACACTATGGAATCACTTTGTCGGATTGCTAAGGTTGTCGCTGCAACTGATTTTAAGCACGCAGGCAGGGCCTGGGCTACTGGGTCTAATGTACTCGAAAAATAAGCACACGGCTTATGCGAACCTGCTTGGTCTTGTGTGAGGACAGATAATGCTGTGCCATCACGTTCTGTAACGAAAAGTGTAAAAGGTTTGCTGTAACATGGTGTTGCTAAAACTGGTGCTTGACATAATGCTTTCTTTAATTCATCAAAAGCCTGTGTGTGTTCCTGAGTCCAAGGGAGGACAGTCGAAGTCGCTGCCTCCTGTGTTGTCAACTGTATGAGTGGCTTGGCTAGAAATGCGTACTGGGGAATCCATTGTCTGCAGTAAGAGGTGAGGCCAATGAAGGCCCGCACTTCCTTTTGTGTCTTGGGTTGCGGTAAGTGTGCAATTAACTGAATGCGGTCAGGTGTTAGCTGTCTCCCCCTCTTGGACAGCAAGTGTCCAAGGTACACCACTTGCTGAACACAGAATTGTAACTTTGAAGGGGACACCTTGTGTCCCTTGTCGGCCAAGAAATGCAAAACCGTCAGTGATGCTTGTTCACATTCAGGTTCGCTACGGGCGGTGATCAACAGATCATCGACGTACTGGAGTAAGGCAGTGTTAACTGGCATGTGAATACTGTCAAGTTGTCTTTTCAAAGCTTGGCTGTAGATGCTGGGGCTCTCTGTGAATCCTTGAGGTGCGCGTGCAAATTTGAAGCTACGGCCATTTAAACAGAATCCGAAAAGATATTGGCTCTCCGGATCAATGGGGACACTGAAGAAGGCGTTCTTGAGGTCAATTACAGTAAAGAACGTCGCCTCTGAATCAATAGCAGTCAATAATGATGAGATGTTTGGGACCACAGGATACTGTGGTACAATGCATTTATTTAATTCTCGTAAATCAATCACCAACCGATAAACTGGAGGTGCATTCGGGTCAGTACGTTTAAGAATCGGAATGATAGGGGAATTACATAGATTGGAGTCGGTTTCTACAACCACTCCCTGTGCAATGAGCTCTTCAATGATTTCCAGTAAAGCCACTACAGCATCGGGTGGTAACTTGTATTGTCGGATTCGGGGTAGTACAACTCCTGGCTTGAGTGTAACTCGGTATGGTGTAATGTGCATACAACCTACATCAGTTGGGCCTTGCGCCCACAAATGTTCTGGTACATTTTTCAATCTGACATCAAAATCTCGTAATACATAGTGACCCTTAAAGTCACGCAAAAACAGTCTAACTCCTTCCGGAGAACAACATATCACAGCTCCTAGAGCTTTCAGTGTTTTGATACCTAACAAGTTTTCTGGACATGACTTCGTGAGCAATAGGTCTGTAGTACGTGACAATGGACCAACTGCTAGGGGAACAGGTTTTGATACTTCATTAACAATAGGCTGTCCTGAAAATCCAAGGGAAACATTCTGTGAGCCTGAGAGGGTTGCCCCTGGAACCTCGTCGTGACTTATTGTTGTTCGACTTGCCCCTGTGTCAATCAAAAACTTTCTATCTTTTCCTAATACTTGACTATGTACATAAGGACCCTCTTGATCTACAGGAACTTCAATGAGAGGCAAGCCAACCTCCCTCTCTAGGCTGTTTCATGAGTATCGCTGATAGTCGGGTTAATCAGATTGTGCGTACTGGTACATCTGCTGTGAAACTTGCTGTGTCGCGGCAATGGGCTGTGGATGTGATACTGCTACTGTCTGTACTGTCTGTTGTGGAGCAGGCATAGGCTGTATGTTCTGTGGAATATGTTGCTGAACCTGATGTTGGACCAGGTCCTGTCTAGGCTGACGTGGTCTCTCTTTAGTTTTTCCTGTTGCTATATTGTGTTTCAGAACTGTACATTCATTCACATAGTGACCTGGCTGTTTACAATAGTTGCATGTCCCTTTGGCGGGAGCCGCCGTATTATTAGACTGTGTCATACCCCTTTTCTGACCGTCAGCTGGAACTGACTGAGCAACTAACATTTTCATTTTCGTATCTTTCATACGTCTCTGTTCGTGATCTTGTTCTTCCCTAATTCTATTCTGGTGGTACTGTAACATTTGTAACATTTGGGACGGCGTATTTGCTTGACATGTACTTTCTACTTTCAAAACACGGTTCTTAACTTGAGGCAGGGAATTCTCGACTAATTTTGATACAAAGAGGTGTGGGTATGACTCGCTACTTGTTTTCAGGCCACTGTTAATAATAAAACATTTCTCGAATCTAGAATAAAAATCACTAGTGTCTTCGTCGTGTTTCTGCTTACAGGCTGATATTGCGTCCCAGTCTTCCTTTTTAGTTGTTAACAGTCTGGGCAAAACCTGTACTAATAAACTTGGTAATGCTTTAGCTTTATCCCCAAGGCCTAACCCCGCGGTACGACCATTTTCTTCGACTTCTAATGCAGCCCAATCAATTTTTGTGTCTCCCACCTCCCATTCTTTCTCCTTTAATTTCTCGTAAATGCCAGCAGGCAATAGTACCTTTAACATTTTCATAATATCTGAAAAAGTGTAATCGCCCATGAGTAACATATCTTTAATTTCTCGGTGAAAACCTGCAGGGTCTTTATCATGACTGGGCACTATTTTCTTCATTTCCAATAATTCCATTTTAGTGATGGGTGTGTATACGAATACACGTTCTAGTGTGTTATCGTCTTTTCTGACCGGATGTACTTCCCGTAAGGGATTCTGTCTGTCTAAGTAAAAAAAAAATCTTTCTGAGGGTGGTGGAGCTGAAATAAACTGTGGTTTCAGGAAGGCACTATATTTGTGTCTATGTTCTAGAATTTCTTTAATTAAATCAGTACCTAGGCCTCTCCATCTATTCGAGAGTAGTTCTATTAATATATCTGGTAAGGGACCTGGATCAGAGTGTTGGCTTTTGAACAACGTAATGAGATGCTGAATCATGTATATACCAGCTAATTTTTGTTCATCTGGGGAAAGGTTCAAAAACGTCTGTGCTACTGTATCATCATTATAGGTACTAGAATTGTAAGCCCATTGTACTGCGGACCGGGCTAGTTCTTGTTCATCCATGGAATTGAGTACATGGTACCCCATTCGATCTTGAAGTATTTTATCGGTAGCCTGAAACATATGTTCAGGAGAACTCAGATTTGATATAGCAGAGAGAAAAAATCTTTTGCTTTCTGGACGTATTGTTTTCTTAAGGTATCTTCCCTTACCTACATATGCTATCAAGTCTTTGTCTGACTGTTGCGAGGTTTCTGCTAGATCCTCTATATCATCTTCCTCTTGCGAGGAAGTTGGATCGTCTAATTCAAGTTGTTCTTCGGGTGCTCGCTGGGCATGTATTTCTATTATTTCTTTACGGATCTTTCTAACCATATGATGTACACTGTTCTCCTTATCATGTTTACCCTCCGACATATTCTGGCTCCATCTAGTCAGTCTATTCATCTCACTTTGCGGAAAACCTGCCTGATCTTGTTCTCTTATTAAACAATTTACCAAAAATCGCATTATTAAACCTTTAGTCTCAACTTTCTGACGTGACATGGCTTCAGCAACAGACTCCGGTCCTTCTCCTGTTCTAATAAAATAATACAATTTATCTAGATGTTCTGGCATTCCTGGTAGTAGTATCAAATAATCTGTAACGCGTCTCAAACGTATGGACGCTAACAACATGGGTCCTGACTTACCAGGCACTGGGTCATATCTGCAGTCTGTAAGTTCTCTTCTAAGTTGTTCGGCCGGTGCGCCTTTCGGTGTCCGAGCCTTTGCTAAATCTCTCATTGTCACTCGGTGTAACTGTGGGGGTGTTTGATAACCTTCTGTAGCACCTCCTGAAGCGGAGGCTTGAGCATAACCTGGTTGTAGGGTCGGTACCTGCTGTAGCTGGGTTGGATCCTGGACCACGCCAGTCCCAAAAGGATTTAATGGATGCAGTTGTTGAATACCGGGGGGAACAACGGGAACGGGTGCGGGTAGCGGACCTGGAGGGATCTGCTGTTGCGGACCTGGGGGCTGATGATCAGGGGGTAGGTGGACGTCAGCAGGTGCAGGTGGTGCGGGTACATGGGCAGGTGTAGTAGTATAGGTAGGAGCTACATCGTCTAAATAGGAAGAAATAAAAATGTCTGCTGCGGTCTTGTGACGTAATTTAGTCGGAACCAATGGAGGGGGCAGATATTTTGGTATTTCCGGAGTGGCCTTAGGTAAACCCTCGGCCAAAAGAGGATACATACCATTCACAAGAGTGTTTCGTTGTCGGTCTACTTGTTCTGCTTTAACTCGTATTCCTTCTTCAACTAGTACGTTTTCTCGGGCTTTATCTGAATCTTCTCTATGCTTTTCTGCTTTTCTGAATTCTTTCTCTGTACGTCTATGCGATTCTTTACGCCACAATTCTATGGCGTCTTTCTGAGATTGTCTGGCCTTCTTTTTCCATAGCGCTTCTTCTACTCTCATGATGCAGTCTGCATCCCATGTCCCTGTAACGGGCCATCTATATTTCTCGTCTAGGTTCTTAGTATAATCGACCCATAAATCTAGATACAATATGGCATCTAAGCCGTGTTTATGATACATAAAATTTCCTGGAGTGTCCCTAGGTGGGATAGGAATCGCTTCCTCTAGTATCCCTTTCCTAGTTCCTAACTGTCTTAACCTTGAGAACAATGGCATCTTGATATTTTGGCACTTTGACACTTACTCGAACTTGAACACAATGTTTACACAGAAAACACGGTAATGAAGATCAAACAGTCACTCATACCACGACATTAATCACATAGAAACATTTGAACACATATTGACTATGCTTGAATTCTATAACGAAAACAAAATCGAACCGTTGAAGACACGAATTACTTGATATATTGCTAAACAGTACAGATACACTGCTAAAACAGTGCAGACCGGGTCTGTGTACCCAAACCCGTCTTGACCGGATACATAGTAATGCACCCGTCTAGATGCGTCCCCAGCAACGGTACTCACCGGGAAGCACGGAACGGAAGGCCTCGGAAACTCGTCTGGACTGGACCGGACTGGACTCGACTGACGTCACAGGCACGTCGGAACTGGTGGGCCTCTAGACACCTCAGACCCTGCTCTCTCGGCTGGGCTCTGGTCGGGATCCTCCGCACTCCTCACCGCCTCGTCTGGATGCTGATCGCAGTCTCCGTCACCTCCGTAGGCCTGAGGGAGATACAGGAAATCCTGCGGGTACGCGTAATTGTCCGTCACGGCTGTGGCAGGGGGCGAAACCTGCGATGCACCTACCGGCGCGTGGGGTGGGGAGGGGTCCCTATTCGGGCGCCAAATTAATGTGGTAAATAAATATTTACCGTCGGAATTTCTATGCGGTAAAGTTCAATAAAATAACTCAATCGGAAATGAGAGGCAGAGTCCGTGGTATCTGAGTTATAAGGGTTTTATTCCAAAAAATGGAATGGTTCGAACCATGGTATCATGTTCCTTTCACCACTGAGGTTCAGGAAGGGATAGACAATACTTTATTAACAGAGAACAATATATATAGTTAATGCATACAATGGTGATGGATACAGAAGGCGTAACAGCTGAGAGAAACGAGATAAGAACACATGTGCGTAACAGAAGGCGTGCACGAGGGCATACACAGAGGTGTGTGCTAGAAACGTCACATAAAAGTGTCACAAGTGGGTGGATTCATAGAGGAATCCGGCAGTGTCAGCAGAAATCTGTAGCAAGGATGCGCACGCAGCAGCATGACGGGTGACTGACGTGAGGCTGGGGGGTGCAGGGGACTTGACATTTAGCACTAGAGGAAAGAGACAGAAGTCTGGCATGTCAGATCGACTTGTTCCTAAATCATATCTGATATCTTGTGTTTGGGGAACTATATTATCTAGAAGGAAAGGTCTCTTGGGCAGAGGCTATTCTATACTGACTATTAATGCGTGCATATGTGACTACGTGTCTGCGTGTAATGCGAGGGGCCATGGGCCTACCATGGTAACGGGAGCAATGAATTACTTGCATGGAGACAGAAAGGCCGGGCCCTTTGCTCTGCAGCCGGGGATTGTTTATCTATTCTACTAGACTGGAATGTGTTTTCGAGGAGCTGAGCTCGGCTATACTGATAACTTGAAGGCAAAATACTGTCTTTGGCAGGCAAGCAGGCCGAGCCGGGCACCGCTCGCCACGCAGGGAGTAGGACAGAGGTCAGGGATGTATCCCACGTTGCAGCTTTCAGGAGGCAGAGAGCAGAAAGGGCTCGATGGCAGAAATCAGGGCCTAGCTCTGCAGGGTTAGGAAAACGTGAAAGTGCACCATAAAAAGACGTTGGCAAGGCATACTTAGGAACTGAATTATCGATCCATTCATGGTGGATCTGAAAGAGGACATGTTAACGTTGGACGCAAATGTATTTGCGTCTTCATAACTGGTCGAGGAGGGAAGTTACATGCACTTTAAGCTCGTACATGGAGACGGTGGGGTTCACGTTAGGGGACATTTCTTGACCAAAAATTCAGATTACCTCACATGTACCAACTAATCAGCTTTTACAAGTCTGTCCCCGCTCATGCCTGCCTATTCTAAAAGTGTACCACGTTTCTGTCTATGTTTTCCAACCGCTGTGAGGGATAGAATTTGCTCTGACCTGTCTGGACATGAGTAGGTTTCTTTACCATAACGGAGTTGTTGATTCCTATGTTCTGTTCTTTTACTCCATGTCTTTGGTCATACCAATTTTTGGACTTGGTTTGATGTTGCATGATTTTCCTTTGACTTTCTCTATGGTTGTTTTCCACCCTCCTTCCACCTTCTAGCCACAGAGGGTTTATTTTGGTGCCTGGCTCTCTTCCTCTTAGTGCAACGAAAGGGGAAATTCCAGTGATTAGATTTGGCGCAGTGTGGTAAGCCCATATGCATCCTCTGAAGGAATCATCTAAATTGTGGTCATGAGTGATGGCTAGTTGTATGTGTTCTTTTATCATGCGGTTTGTTCTCTCCACTAGGCCGTCAGCTTTTGAGTAGTAGAGTGCAGTTTTCTCATGCTTGATATTTAGTTCTTCCAGAAATGTCTTCATCTCTTCGGATGTAAAACTGTACCCCGTTGTCAGTTACAAGGACAGTTGGTATTCCTTTGTTTGAAAAGACAGATTTTAAAAATATAAGGAGACTGCTAGTAGTTGTTGAGGATGTGTATATGACATTTACCCAGTGGGAGATGTAATCTACCAAGACAAACATATATTTCTTTTGGGGCCCCAATGGTTCCATTGGGCCAATTATGTCCATGGCAAGTTTCGTCCATGGCACTGTGGATACCTCCACTGGAGACAAAGGAACTTTACTTAAGATCTTTGTTTTGTCGCTTCTTGAGCAGCTGATGAATTCTTTGACTTTTACCTCCACCATCGTCTCCATTTTGGGGAACCAGTAGTTGTTCCTCACTTCATTTTATGTGCTACATATTCCTAAATGTCCCTCATGAGCCAGATCTTTTATTTTGTTTATGGGGTAAGAAGGCGGCACTATCTTCTTGTTGCAGTCCACTTTATTTTTAAAAATGGTTAATTCCTGTCTTACTTCCCAAAATTTCTTCATTATACATAAATAAATAAAAATCTCTTCATCGAACTCATTACATCTCTCTGGCCAGCCGTTTACTATTAACCATTTTAGAGAGTTCATTTTTGCATCCTTTTTCACCCCCTCCTCCCATTCCTCTTTGGTAAGCGACGGCAGCTGGATTGCTAAAATGGGAGCATCCAATGGATCTTCTTTGGTGTATATGTCTAGGGGAGATCTTGTTAGATAATCTGCTACAACGTTTTCCTGTCCTGGCAAATACTCAATTCTGAAACAAAAGTTCTCTAGACCCAGGACCCACTTAGCTATTCTTGGGGAGTCACAATGTACCTCTTTGGGGAAAACATGTATGTCAATGGTTTGTGGTCAGTGTGGACAGTGAAGTTGGTACCCCACAAAAAAAAATTAATGGTTAATGGCCCAGTAGCATGCTAAGGCTTCCCTCTCAATTACAGAGTAATTACGTTCTGTTTGACTCAAAGTTCCAGGTGCGAAGGCTATGATAGTCTCACCCTCATCCCCTTTTTGTGATAAGGTTGCCCCTAAACCTTTGTTAGAAGTGTCAGTGCTTAAAATGTTTTTTTCCTATGGTAGAATGGTCCCAGGGCTGGTGGCTCTATGATTTCCTTCTTCAATTATTTTACCATCTCACGGTGCCTCTACTCCCATTTGAATTTGCGCTTTTTCTTTAACAGATCTCTTAACCCATTGCATTTGTCTGAAAACTGAGGAACAAACTTGGCCATGTACTCAATGAGGCCTAAAAAAGACCTGAGTTCTTCTTTGGTAGTGCACTGGCATCTCTCACAGCTTGAATTAAATTGTGTTTACGTCTCAGGTCTTTTTGAGAGATGGTGTGTCCCAGATAATCTACTGTTCCCACTTTGATCTTGCATTTAACGAGTTTCATCGTCAACCCTGCCTCTGTTAGGCATTTGCATACAGTTTTAAAGACGTTATCATGTTCTTCGACAGAAGAACCATAAATTAATATGTCATATTGAAAACACTTTGGCCCCCATTAGGATGGCGGGCGGGCTTTGTCTGCCCGCCATCCCATCGGTAAAAGGGACCGCCCACCTTAAGGGCGGGGGTCCCGATGTATGCATTATGATGCGCCCGCCACAGTGGCGGGCGCATCCCTCATTTTTAACATTGTGGAGGGCGGTGCTAAAAATGTATGCATGCATTTGCATACACGAATCGACAGGCACCACGCGGTGCCTGCTGCTTCGTGTATGCAAATGCTGGGGGATACCCCAGGTACCCCCTGTGTGCACCCTCACCCCTCCTTCACTCTGTGAAGTGGAGAAGTGTGGCTCAATGGTTAGAGCGGCAGACCCTGATGCAGAGGTCTGGCCCGGGACCAGGGTTCAATTCCCAACTCGACAGGTCTTGGGCTCAATTTCCTCGGACCTGATAATTCTCGCCTCGGTGCCTATTCTAATCATGGGTCCCACTCTGCAACTCTGGGCAAGAGCTTGATTAATCTCCACAACAGCCCCAACAGCACTAGGATGCCAGGCTGCACCTTGGGGGTGCCCAGGAGTGGGCACCTCACAGGGAAAAAGCCAGGAAGGGTTCCACAGCCGGATGCGTACAAGCGCCAGAGAGACCCCATCTGGGGTGATTCAGGTGCTATACAAGTACTACAACATTTACATTTACATTTACTCTGGGGGCCTGCAGGGGGCCTCCAGAGTGAAGACCGCATGCCTTTCCGTGGCGGCATCTCTTTTGGCCCATACTAATATGGCTGGCGGTGTCTATTAGACACCGCCACCATATTAATCCTTTTCTGCCCCGGCTGCAAGGCGATCAGGGCGGAAAAGTGGCGGACGTTCTTTCCGTCCGCCGCGGTCACCCCGCCATACTAATATGGCAGGAGGAATTCAGTTGCGGATGTCGGGCGGATTGCCCCCGCCAGGCCGGTGGTGGCTACCGCCAGCCTGGCGGGGGCAATCCGCCTGGCATCCTAATGGGCCCCATAGTGTTTGGGATGCCACCAAGCACTTGCTGCATCATCTTTTGGAAAACTACGGAAGCAGACGTAAGTCAAAATGTCAACCTAACGAACATATATGCCCCAAAAGGTAAAGAGAATGCACTTAAAGGTCTAGACTCAGGCCGCATTTCTACCTGATGGTATGCCATAGATAAATGGATTGCAAACAAAACAGGTGATGGACCGAATGTGGATCAATGTCACACATTCACCCCAGTCCAAAGATCTGGGCCCAAATCCATCGTTTTTTTGCACTCCACACCACCCTGGGTTAGACAATGGCAGTATGCAAATCAGCTCTGACCCTGTGCCCCATGGGAACAGTCCAGTCCGAACTACAAAAGCCATGTCCTTCCCAGAACGGAATCCAGCATCCGAGGACCGGACCGGTTTCGAGGTAACACCTCTCATCAGCCCGGCTAGCTTGACTCCAGTGGTGTGGAGTGCCTGGGACCCACGTCTGAGCATCCCCAGAGCACTTATGGCGGTAATTGCAAACGAAACAGGTCCATCACCTGTTGTATTTGCATATTCCGCCCTAAGTGCGCTGGGGATGCCCAGACGTGGGTCCCAGGCACTCCACACCACTGGAGTCAAGCTAGCCGGGCTGATGAGAGGTGTTACCTCGAAACCAGTCCGGTCCTCGGATGCTTGATTCCGTTCTGGGAAGGACATGGCTTTTGTAGTTCGGACTGGACTGTTCCCATGGGGCACAGGGTCAGAGCTGATTTGCATATCGCCATTGTCTAACCCAGGGTGGTGTGGAGTGCAAAAAAACGATGGATTTGGGCCCAGATCTTTGGACTGGGGTGAGTGTGTGACATTGATCCACATTCGGTCCATCACCTGTTGTATTTGCATAGATAAATGGATGACAGATAAAAACTTGGCTTTCCCCATGGTGCTCAACATTTTGTTTATATTAGGGAGGGGAAATCGGTCGACCCAAATATTGTCATTAAGGCTGCATAAATCAATGTAGAGGTGGATACCTCCCCCATTGGCCTTAGAAGCTAAGACTATGGGAGCCAACCACTCAGAAGAGACAATGGGTTGTATGACGCCCATTTGACACAACTTGTCCAGCTCATTCTTAAGAGGCTGCCTCATGAGGTGAGGCACAGGGTGGGTTTTATGAACCACTGGCCTAGCTCCTTGTTTGACTTTTATCTTGTGTTGAAAGATGCTCAAAGTCCTAGTTCATCAGAGAACAGATTAGGAAACTCATCACATAGTGACTTACCCCTTTCAGAATCCTCCACTAGGATCACTTGATCCCTATTGTTGAGGTCTAGTATGATGCCCAACACCTTCTGGTGTTGTCAGCCTAGGAGATTTGACTCTTATTTTTTCCAGGTACACTTTGCTTACAGTGGACCTCCCTTTAAACATTATTTGTGTTTCCATCATACCTACCAAGGGAATGGGATCTTTGGTGTAGCCTTCGGGAGTAATGTCCGGTTTTCATATTTCAGCACTGTGTAGGTTTTTCTTGCTCAACCACATTTACACTCTATTTACCCCCAGATGCATACATCATTCTGCACATTCATGAACAATTTCCTATTCTTTTAAAATCAAAATATTTGTCTTTAAGAGCAGGACATGCAGTTTCACTCTATGTCTCATGCTTCCATGCATGTAACAATGTCTCAGTGCTTTTTCGTTCCTTCCTTACTCTTACTCAGTTCCTTACCATACCAAGACGTATCCTCCATGCATCACACAATACATATAGATTTTTCTGATGAAGGATCTTTTAACCCAAGCAATAATTGTTCGTGTATTTTTACATTGGATGTCTGTTGATCATCTGATCCCTGAATGATTTCTTCCTATAGTTCTTTAAAGGCCACAAGTGGCACCCATTTTCCTTAAAACTGCCACGTATTTCTTTATAGTCTCACCAGGTAGCTGACCAATGCTTCCAATACTACACTTAATTTTTTTCCAAAATTCTCTTCGACTGTTTTCATGGCATCTATATACTCATCAATTGCACATTCATTTGCATCTGAAGCCATCTCATCTTCATCATTACATACAGATATTGGCAATTTTTTCAGGTCCTTCTGACCTTCTACCCCTAAACAATGTTTTAACAAAGCTAACTAATGCTTTGAAATTAATACATCTTCCACCACAGTTTCAAGAAAAGTCTTGAAAACCTCTCTCTAATCCTCTCAGACCATGCTGGGAACTCCAGGATCTTGCAAAAATGTGGGGAAGCAGCTATAATCAGGCCAGACATGTTACAGACTGAGCCCAACAGGTTAAATTGTGAATATCGATAAATGAATAAAATAGGAATAGAAATAACTAAGTAACACAATAAAAGTAGTCACAGTTGTCCACCGCTTTTCACTGCCTCCAGTGTGTCACAGTAATTCACAGTAATTCATACACAGTCACCAGGATGAGTTTAAACTACTTTTCTCTGGAAAATGTCAGTACTTCCTCCACTTCAATGATCCTCTAGCATTAAAGATTAGTTCTACTTCTATTCAAGTGCCCGGGCAGTCTTAACCACACCTCTCATCCTCATCACCCACACCTCCTTAGCAGAGCTGGTCTATGGGGGTTCGCACTAAAAACAAGTCAAGGACCTGAAGCAGCACGAGATCCAAATAAGACCCTGCAAGCGTCTGTATGCCTGTCGGCTCAAGATGTACCACAGAGACATGCGGATGCCGATGTCGGATATCAGGCTTTTTCAACATGCACTAGCTTTACAAGTGCCACTCTTTCTCAGGTGCTGTAAGCCAGAAGCCAATGGCACGCACTCAGTACACACACACCGCTCCTCACACCACTGTGAGTTGGTGGCTAATGGCATATGCCACAAAATCTGTAAAATGAATGGCACTGACCTCGGTCCTGTGGAAAAACCACAGAATACACACTCAGAGAACAAAGCGTGAAAGGAGCCCATAAAGTTTGATGTGTGTCTCGTCGCAAACAGCGCAACTGTTGTTCACAGAGGGCAATTTGCAGGCGTTGCATCATGAAATCCTTCACCACACCGTTGATCCCATCCTTGTAACCACTTTTTCAAAGTGAGATTCCAGAATTTCACATTAATAAACTGGATTTATTTCTGATAAGACATACAGTTAACGACCCTTGACCACACAACTCCCAACTTGCTCCTACTCTCCATTCCAGAATACTGCCTCCCTCATCATGGAATTGCTAGTAAGGAACCTTCAACAATGAGATAAGCAGGAGCCACTCACTATACATCAGTAATGGTTTGGTTAAGATAGGTCGGAAGAATTTGAGGGAATTTGTTCTAACAAAGGAGGTCATTACAATTGCGGAAGGACCGCCACTGCCAGCCATGCCACTTATTTCCCCCACCACATTATGATGGCGGAGGGATCCAGACTGTGACCGTGGTGGATGGAAAGACAATCCGCCATGGAACCGCCACAGGCAATCAGAACGATTGCCTGGCGGAGCGGTCTGCATGCATAAAATGGTGGCGGTGCCTAGCAGACACTGTTGCGTGTTTATCTAGGTTCCTGATCAATACTGCGACCTTATGCCCTATTCGGCTATAAATCCATTTATTCACGCTGTCCCCCCTCCTTCCTCGACGCGCTGAAGAGAGACGCTGCATTTCTTCTGCTGAGAAATCCAGCGCCAGCGTTTCCAGTCTGCCCTCGCCGGTGACTGGGATACCGAGTGCCTCCTGAAGGAAATACCAGACTTCCATCATTCTATTCAGAGGTATGGTGTTGACTAAACCCTTAGATGAGAATTCTCGAAGCAAACCTTGGCAAAACCAACTTAACTTAAAGCTACTTACTTACTCCCCTTCCACGTGTTAGGCTTAGGTCAGGCACACTGGGGTAGGCGTAGTTAGAAGCACCAGTTGAGTATGTTAGCCTAATGTATATATGAATGTATATATGTTTTATTACTTTTAAACCATTGTATGGCTAAGAAACCATATCAATGCTTTTACAGTATTATTTCGCAATCCTTATCTTACTGTACGTACTTTTTATAATAACAAGTCTTGCAATTGTGGCAATACATTTCTCTTGTATGAGAAGAAAGACTGTTCAATAAATGTTAACCCTTTATTGACAAACGCCCGTCTCTCTATTCTCTACATATCGTGAAAGTAAACTGCACTAACCTGACTGAGTGAAATACATGTCTATTGTTTCACACGACCCTAGAGATTGACTCTTAATCTGAGGAGCAAAGTTGTCATGTTGCACGGTTGTTGGAAAGCTGAATCCCTTCTTGTCTGTGCCAGGGAAGCTGATAACTTCCTATTCAGTCAAGAAAGTTTCCAGTGACCTCTGAGCTAGTTGGTAACACACCCAATTAAGTTTAGCATAGTCAGTGAAGGCCTGGAAGATCCGCACTTCTACGTCGATACTACTGTTTATGTTATTCCAATGCGCAGGGCCTAGTGGGAAACTAGGAACTACACTACAACACCGTCCAACATATTATATGATGCAGGCTGTAAGCCAACCTTTCCATGACGGCGACACCGTCATGAAAAGGCTGGTGCAGATCCTGTTCGGGCCACAATGGGGGGGGGTGTATGTGCACCGAGGGGTACCTATGGTACCCCCTACATTTCAGTGGAGTAAGTGGCAAGCACAGAATTGCTGATCTTGGTTGGGATGTGTGAAGGACCTTAATGTACTGCTGGTACGAAAGGCTGCTGAGGCTCCGTGTGTTACCTGTGATTTTAAAACTTTTAATGCACTATGTCTTGTTGAAGTGAGCGCCCTTCAGCGCTTCGCTTTGTGTTCACTGTGTTGATTTTAATAACGCATTTACCGGATCGCCGCTTCTGGCGCAACGTATGTAACTGACCGCCACCTATTGGCGCTTCGCCCTCATTTGTACTAGCATCCGCATTTGCTATTTCTCCTCGCTCCTGGCACCGATCCGCCACGGCTTGTGCCGATTGCAGCGGCGGTGGCCACACGAGCGCACTCTAACTTCCGCCCTCATCCTCACTTCCGCCCTGCTCACCAACTGGCAGGTTAGCGGTGTAGTGGTTGGAATAGAAGGCAGTATTTAAATCCAGCATTGATGTTTGTTCAGAGCTGACTGCTGGTACGAAAGGCTGCTGAGGCTCCGTGTGTTACCTGTGATTTTAAAACTTTTAATGCACTATGTCTTGTTGAAGTGAGCGCCTTTCAGCGCTTCGCTTTGTGTTCACTGTGTTGATTTTAATAACGCATTTACCGGATCGCCGCTTCTGGAGCAACGTATGTAACTGACCGCCACCTATTGGCGCTTCGCCCTCATTTGTACTAGCATCCGCATTTGCTATTTCTCCTCGCTCCTGGCACCGATCCGCCACGGCTTGTGCCGATTGCAGCGGCGGTGGCCACACGAGCGCACTCTAACTTCCGCCCTCATCCTCACTTCCGCCCTGCTCACCAACTGGCAGGTTAGCGGTGTAGTGGTTATCTCTCCTGGTGTATTTAATGCCACAATGGCGGAAGCGCAGCGGACGAGCGCAGCGGGAGCGCCGACTTCGTGCCGAAGTCGTGCCAAAGTCCTGCCCGTCTGCGCCCGTCCGTGCCAGCACGGGCCCAGGGCCCAGCCCCTCCGCACATATTCCTTTCTCCTACTCACGTTCCGCCCTACTGCTGCTGCGGGGACCACTGGGCCCCTCGCATACCGTTCTGAACTGTCAAAATGCTCCCATATCTTGTTCCCACTGCTCCCTGGCCTTGGACTCCCTCGAGTCAAGCACCGACAGCATGTCATCCTCGTTCTGGAACTTCCCCTCCCCTGTGCGCACTCTACCTCCCACTTTACACAATTCCTCACCAGATCTGAGCTTCATTAGCATTAACTGTAGGTCGCTCTCAAAACACAAGAGAGATATTTTCGACCTTCTGGAGACAGATAGTCCTGCTGCCATGTTTGTTACCGAAACCTGGCTCAATGACAGCTCTGGCCCTGATATCGCCATGGCTCTCCCCAATGATTATACCTATGTGGGGCGAAATCGAGCGCTTAAAGACGGCGGGGGAATTGCTGTCATCTTCAAGAGAGAATTCTCTTGTAAATGGGAAGACCTTGACTTTCCAAACTGTGAAGCGGGCTTGTTTAAATTAACTCTCTCTCCTCAGTTTACCCTAACCGGTACCCTGATTTACCGCCCGCCAGGGTCAGCTAGCTGCTGGGCTGCTTCACTTCCTGAACTTATCGCTCCTTTTCTAGCACAATCTACCAACTTCACTATTGTTGGGGATTTAAATATTCATTTTAATTCTGTCTCTTGTGCCACTGCTAAACGCCTTATACAGGATCTTGAAGCTCTTGACTTGCATCGCCTTAATTCTGACCCTACTCATAAGGCCAGTAATCTTTTAGATCCCATCATTTCCAACCTGACGAGCATCTCCTATCAATCTTCTACCCCTGTTCTCTGGTCAGATCATTTTGTTGTTAATTTCTCTATTAAAACATGTGTAGCTTAGACCTTCAGGCCAGACCCTCCTCATAAAGCTAGCAGGAACTGGAAACGTCTAGATGTGGATAAATTAAACTCTCTCCTTGCCAACTCTACACCTTCGGTTCCCAATATAACTATCAAAGAGCTACCCGCCGTTAGATCATGGCTAACTACAGCTTTGGACTCCTGCCTCCCTACCCAAAAAAACAAATCTCAAGTTCATCACCCCCCGGCACCCTGGTTTAATGACTCCCTACGCCTTGAAAAATCCAACTGCAAAAAATTGGAACGTATTTGGCGTTCAAATTATAACCCTGAGCATAAAGCTAAATACAGGTCCGCTCTTAAAACCTATCATGCGGCATGTGACACCGCTAGAGCTAACTTTGCCAACAGCACCATTCTTACGGCTCAAAACAGACCCAAGGCCCTGTTCAAAATAGTCAAGGAGCTCTCAGGTGCTTCCTCTGTTCCTAAAGATCCCTGTCTAGACACTGCCCAGTGTAACGCTCTAGCCAACTTCTTTCTTGAAAAGATTGACAAAATCTATGCCATTTTTAATTCCACTCCTGCCGCCTCTACTCACGCTGCTCAAGATCCTTGTAACTCTCCCCTGGCCACTACTCCCTGTTCCTTGCCTACCACCACCCAACTGCACTCTTGGGATCCTATTTCCCCCGCGCTTCTAAAAAAGTACCTCCAGGACATCAAATCTGGCTCTCCCCTCGACCCTCTGCCCCCTCAAGTTCTGTGCCCCCTCGACCCAGCCCCACTCCACAATATTTTGGATGTCCTGAACGCTTCCCTAGCAGAAGCGAGTGTCCCTAAGGAATGGAAGCACGCAATGGTGGTACCATTACTAAAAAAGGCCAACGCAGACCCCAACAATCCTTCCAACTTCCGCCCTATTTCGTTGCTTTCTTGCTTTTCCAAGATTTTGGAGAAACATGTTAATTCTTTACTTAACTCCTTTGTTGAATCCACCAATTTTCTTCATGGTTCTCAATCCGGGTTCAGGGCTGGCTTCTCCACGGAAACTACTCTTCTTGGCGTGTCAGAAACCATCAGACGCCAAGTGGATAATGGTGAGACGGTGGCACTCATCTTGCTTGATTTGAGTGCCGCTTTTGACACCGTCTCCCATTCCATCTTATTGTCCACCCTGGAGGCAGTTGGTGTCGGTGGTACCGCCCTGGCCTGGATTGCTAACTTTTTGTCTGATCGCACGTTTCAGGTTTTTTCTTCCACATCTGTTTCATCTACTCTCCCTTCCTCTCACGGTGTTCCCCAGGGGTCTATCCTCAGTCCCCTTTTTTTTAACCTGTACGTGAGGCCTCTTGCGTTCCTGGCGGAACAGGCTGGCCTCACAATCTACTCCTACGCTGATGACACTCAAGTCATCTACTCACTGTCCACTAATAAAAACCTCCCCTCTTCCTCTCTCCAAGTAGGGCTGAAGCATATATCGGACTGGATGCTGAAGCACAAACTAAAACTAAACGGGGACAAAACAGAGCTGCTCCTGTTTGGCCCAGACACCTCTCTCTGGGGCCCACACCATTGGCCTCCAGAGATGGGTCCTCTACCCACTCCATCAGTGTCTGCTCGCAATCTCGGTGTGATCTTCGACAACCAACTTACTTTCAAACAACACGCTGTGAAAGTCGCAGCCACCTGTACTACCATCATCAGGTGGCTGAGAAAGATCACATGGATGCTGCCTACGGACACCTTGAGGACCGTCGTCCAGGCTCTTGTCATCTCACGCCTGGACTATGGGAACATCCTTCTCCTAGGTGCCGCCAAAGAGGTAACCAGGAAGTACCAGGTGGTACAGAATATGGCAGTCCGCCTGATTTGTCACCTTCCTGCCAGATCCTCGGTCACTCACCATATGCGGAACCTTCACTGGTTGCGCATTGAAAGCAGAGTCCACTTCAAAGCACTTTGCTACATGCATAAAATCATGACTGGTAGTGCCCCTCGCTATCTCTCTGCTCTGGTGCAGCAATATATCCCCCCCCGTACACTCAGGTCCTCGTCGCAGAACAAATTTAAAATTCCGCGCATCAACAGAGCCAAAATGGGAGGCCGCTCGTTCTCCCTGCTGGCCCCATCCTTATGGAATTCTCTTCCTCAATCTCTGCGCACGGAATTGTGCTTTCTGAAATTCCGTAAGGGAATAAAAACTTGGCTCTTCAACAACTAATGTTCCTCCCTCCTTTTCACCGTTCAGTTTGCCCTAGCGCCGGGAAACCTCCGGGTAGCTGCGCGCTCAATAAATGTAATTATAAATAATGCACTGGTCACCCTTGTGGCATGATAGTGGCACACAGCACCAACATGATTTGAAGGACAGGCATGTCCTCCAACAATGACCAAATGACCTCTTAGAAAGGGTATTCAGACAAAATATTGAGTTAGAAATGTTGTCGTGCACAAATATTGAGCTGTAAATAACATGACACAGAAATATTGACAGCAAGAATATTGTGGTCAAGAATAATGATTTTAAGGTAATAAATATCGTTTAAAAAAAATAGAAGTCATTAATATTGTTTGCAAAAATATAGTTGTTTTAAATGTATGTGATGTATTTTATTCCTATAAGTATTGTTAATGTTTTGTAATATATGTGTAGTTATCAATTGTATTTTAAATACATTTTGCGTTTTTTAGTTCCGTTGAGGGTTGGGGGTGTATATTGAGGAATAGGGTGGAAAGCAATTTATTATAATAAATTAATGATTTTTTTCATTTATAAAACTTTCTTCAATTGAGATTTTGTAGGGTTAATTGTGGGAAATAATTCATTATTAATCAATTATTACTGGATTGTTAAGTAATATTAAGTAATTAATTGGTAATTAATTATGGTAATTGGGTGGAAAAAAATAAGTGCAGGTTGTGAGGTTTATAGGAGTAAAGGGTGGAAAGTGATTTATTTTTAAATAACTAATAATTAGTTGTTATTTAATATTAATTATTTAATTGAAAATTAAATATGGAAATTGTGTAATTAATTTTAGGTACGGGTTGTGGGGTTTATAGGGGTAAAGGGTGGGAAGTGATTTATTTTTTGATTATTTAATAACTCGTTACTTGATATTTGTTAGTTAATTAATTGCAAACTGATTATAGAAATTGCGTAATTAATTTTAGGTGTGGGTTGTGGGGTATATAGGGGTAAAGGGTGGGAAGTAATTTATGTTTAATTAATTATTAATTAGTTGATTGTTAATGTCAACTAATTTATTAATAATTAATTAGGGTAATTGTTTATTGTTTGTGTGTGGGTTCTGGTTTTATAGAGGTAAAGGGTGGAGAGTAAATTAATTTCACTTACTTTACAATTAGTTGTTAAATACTATAAGTTTTTTAATTGAAAATACATTTTTATTCTGTAATTTATTTTTTACAGTTTAATTTTAGCTGTGGGTTGAAGGGATTATATGGGTAAAGTGTGGCAAGTTAATTTATTTTTATGAGTTGTAATTTGTTTTTGAATTAATAATATTTCTTTAATTATTAATTATGTTAATTATGGAATTATGGAAGTACATTTTTTGTAACTTTTTGTAAATTTAGATGTGGATTGTGAATTGTATGGCATTTTAGGATAGGAAATACAAAAACTAAATGTATGTAATGATGAATGTTTTTGTTTCTAAATATTTTCTCATTGAAAATATTTCTTTGTTGGAAATTTATTTTATTATTTTATTCAATATAATACTTTTCTCACCAAAAGAATAATACTTGTAGGTATTTGTCATATGTATTTAACAGTATCATATATTTTTATTTTTATATTACAATATTAAATATATATTTTTTCGCATATTTTTTTATTTATTTTGTTTTTTTAAATATTTTTTGTTGTGGATATTTTGTTTGTTTTTATTTTTTAACTGACTGGTGTTCAATTAGTAATTTTTACCCCTCCGCTATCCAACATTGTCCCTATTGTTGCGCTCACTGGTGTGGGAATAGTCATTTTTACTAAAAAACAAATGTGCAGAGGGTCAAAGGGGAAATAATTTAATGACCTGTCAACTCATGCCCCAATACTATAGATACAAAACACAGAAAGGAGACCAGGTCAATTAGTGGTGTGCTGTCCTGAGTGGAGGACAGGAATCACAAGGACACTCGTGTGAGTAAGTATGTTGGGTCACACTGGGCTGGAAAAATCCCATCAGACCACCCTCTTGGCGGCATATCATCATTTGGGGGTGGGCAGTTATTCCATATACCGCCCATATGGTGATGCGGAAAAGGAAACAAGCGTATTCTGCCACAGTAGTGCCCAAAATAAAGTGTAAAAAAGAAGAATGCAGTGCTATGAAAAGAGTGATAGTTAAAAATGACTACCTAGACTAAAGAGATAACTTGTCGAAATAAGTGTAGGTGTCAAGATTAAAAACACGCCTAGTAGTAAATGAGTGAGGCTACATTATGGAGCTGCGTAAAATGGTCGACTAGTTTCAGCTAGATGGAGTAGTGCTCCAGCTTTCATCAGGACCTTGGAGATAATACGCTACTGCAACATGATCTGAAGGGTGTACAGATATAAAGAGCAAACGCTGCATGAAATACTTTACAAAGGACAAAGTGTCACCCAAAAACTTGGAATCTCTGTGTCCTCTGGAGACAGGAAAAGAATGTTCTACCCAGCTTTGTGTGGGTGAAAACCTCACCTTGCCCGGCAACCGCTCGGTAAATTAAGGACCCGCTCTGTCCGTCGGTGCCTGTGCTCGAAAATCGAGCAGAAGGGAAGTCATTTTTACCCTGCGCTGTCCAACACTTTTCCTACTGTTGTACTGACTGGAGTGGGAATAGTACATTTTATCCCTCCGCTATCCAACAATTTCCCTACTGTTGCACTCACTGGAGTGGGAATAGTCATTTTTACCCCTCCAATATCCAAAACTGCCCCTACCGTTCCACTCATTGGAGTGAAAATAGTAATTTTTACCTCTCTGCTATCCAACACTTTTTCTACTGTTGCGCTCATTGAAGTGGGAATAGTATTTTTTACCCTCCGCTATCCAACACTTTCCCTACTGTTGTACTCATTGCAGTGGTAGTAGTAAGTTTTACCCCTCCGCTATCCAACTCTTTCCCTACTGTTGCACTGACTGGAGCTAGAAATTTAAGTATAAAGATTTTTTGAAATAGTTTGTTTTAATTTATAATAGAATGATGCACTTGCACTTTATTCTGGTGATAATTTGTTTGTACTGCTATTAACTTGTTATTGATAGTTCTGCTTTTGTTAATCTCTGCGATCAGGCACTTGCCATCATGCGAGAATTCTTTTTGGCCACGCTTTCAAATTAAGATAGGAGCACTTTGCTCTCACTCTTGTTTTGCACTTTATCTTGTTTGTATTTTATACAACCTGTCATGATTGTTTGTACAGCTGCTATTATGACATTTTGCTTATCTTTGCATTTCATCCTTTTTTTATGGGTGATTGAGCTTTTAAAACACTTTATAATTAGGGTGAGAGTAAAATCCGTTCCGCTCGCGGATTTTGCGGATTTTCCGTAAATCCGCAATCCGCGAACTCCTGCGAATTTACCAAAAATCCGCGAAATCCGGGAGCGGCGGATTTGGGAGGCAAAAGTTTAAGCCTTTTGAACTTGTAACGAGCACCTGCTTTATTTTATCTATTAGTGCTTCCTGATGAAGCTAATTTAGTAACTATTTTAGGATGGCGCTGGCAGCTTGCCGGCGCCATCCTAAAATTGTTACAGGATGATGGGCACTGACAGGCAGCTCACTCAAGGGACCCCTGCGCTCTTCGGTGTGATGGCAAAGTTAATCAGCCCCCCCAAAAATGTGAGTTTTGTCGAGGCTGGGCAGGTGTGCGTTCTCCCCATATCTATTGTCATAAATTCGCTTTGATGCTTGCTGGAGGCCTTTGCCTTTCACGAGCTCAATCCCTGTGCAGTTCCTGTGACCACGAGCTTCTCTGATCCGTGCCTGTCCTTTTATGCACACAAGAGGCATGTGAACTCGCATATAAGCCCCGTCCGTTTGGCCCCTCCCCACACACTAGTGGTGTGCACCGTCTCCGCGCCCTTTACCCACTTGATGGACAGCTCACTCGAGGGACCCCGGCGCTCTTTGGTGTGATGCCAAAGTTAATCAGCCCCCCACAAAATGTGTGTTTTGTCGAGGCTGGGTAGGTGTGCGTTCTCCCCATATCTATCGTCGAAAATTAGCTTTGATGCTTGATGGAGGCCTTTGCAATATTGACTTTCACAAGCTCAATCCCTGTGCAGTTCCTGTGACCACGAGCGTCTCTGATCCGTGCCTGTCCTTTTATGCACACAAGAGGCATGTGAACTCGCATATAAGCCTCGCCCGTTTGGCCCTGCCCCTCACACTAGGAATGTGCACCGTTTTCCCGCCCAGCCTTTACCCACACAATCCGCAAAATCTGCGAATCCGCGAATTCGTGGAATTTGCGGATCGCGAATTCGCAAATTTGCAAATTCGCAAATTCGCGAATTGCGAATTCGCAAAATTCGCCCATGCTTATTTATAATGCAACACCTACTTTTGGCATGTGACCAAGCTCCGCCTGTGGAGCAAAACGCATCGAGGAGAGCACTTGCTCCGTGATTGCTAACATTAAAATCACCACTGCTAACACGACTGACGGTGTGATGGCGCTTTATTAAAAAAAAGCTGAATTCAAGGAGAAGAGGTCCGCGCCTGCTTGAGTCCGCGCTGATAGCGGCCAGGATTGCTTTGATATATATATAGATGTATATATATATATTCACTGAAAAAACCATAGGTTATAGACCATATATAGTTAGGAATTAGCATTTACAAAACCTTAATTTACTCGCACAAAACCATAGAAATTTGCATATATAGTTAGTTGCAATAACTATATATCGCGCACCCGCAATCCACTGCTGATGATGTCACATATTACATCATTCATGACATGGTCAGTGACATCACTGATGACATCACTGATGACATCATCCAGTGTTTGTATGTTTCTGTAAAGTTAAAATATGTCTTACATATTGAAGAATGAGTGGATGTATAAGTGTCTGGATGAAGGATTTAGTAGGTGCATGACTGACTGTTTGAGAGAGTGATTAAATGTGTTTCACTGAGTGCATGGGCTAGTGACTAAACTGTCTTAATTTGTGCATCATTATGTCTGTTGTTCTGTAAACTGCTGCATGTGTTAATCAGTAGCTATATGAGTAACTATATGGGTTATTGATTGGTTGCCCAAGTATTTGTATGGGAGACTGAGTATGTGTGTGGGTGGCTGGGAGGTGTATGACTGTGCATAGATGTGTGAGCAGTTGATTCACTAGATGTATGAGTTCCAAAGTGCATGTGGAAACAGCTGTATGGGCGGTTGACTGTGTGCATGAGTGTATTGGTGAGTAAATGGATATCTCAGTGCTACATGTCAAAGTAAGTACATATGCAAAACACAGTACATGTGAGAGTTGACATATATAAATAACTGTGTATAAGAGCCAGTGAATGTGTGAGTGGCTGTATGGATTATTGTGAACTTGTATTAGGGATTGTATAAGAGAGTAAATATGTGTTAGTATATGTTTGAATAAGTAAGGTGTGTATAACTGTATAGTTGAAGAAATGGAGGTGTGATTGATTCTTTGCATGACTGACTAGGTGTCTGAGTAACTCCATGGATGAGTGACAGTCTGTGAGTGTCTGTTTACACTGATTGTATCTAAGGTTATATTAGAGTCTGAAGAGCTTCAACGTATTATCACGTGAATGATGTCATCAGTGATGTGATCAGTAATGTCAAATGAGATGTCATCAGTGATGTCATTTGAGATGTCATCAGTGATGTCATCAGTGATGTCATTTGAGATGTCATCAGTGATGTCATCAGTGATGTCACTGACCATGTTGTTAAAAGGGGTTCCAAAGACAACCGGTAACCAAAGACCCCTTTATGTTGCCCGGCGGTATCGCCTCTATGACCCACCAATATTAATCAATGAAGAAGCAGGCGCTGGAGACTGGAAGGCGGGAAACGAGGATTTTATTCTCTCCGGAGGAGAACACATCAATTCAGACAGCAAGTATCGTCACGAGGTGCTCTAACCACATCTCTGAGGCCTGGCCTCTTATACTGGAGTTTACGACCTTTATTACACATAACACATTCTCGCAATATTTTAGTACTAGAAAGAACATCCTCGGAATCTCCCCTTCAGACCCGTTCCCACATACATTTACAGTCGGATTCCCCACCCCGGTCACAACAGGTGATAGTTGTCACACAGCAGGGCATTCCGCCGATTCACGGAATGCATGGGGTTGATCGGATCTCATGGGGTGGGGGCTTTGATCGGTTCGGGGGTCTTTTGATGGGGAGGGGAGGCTTCCTACTGTACGGGGTAATAAACAGTATCCGCAGAGCCAGGTGGCGGTCTGGGAACAGGGAAGACAAGCGGGGATACAGGAAAAGGGGGTTTGCATCAAAAGGGTTTGAGGCCATGAAAGGAGTGAGGGGAGGTGTCGCGCTGGGAACAGGATGAGATTCAGTGGTGAAACTGCGCTGGAGAGGGGTTTATGACCCAAGACATGAGAGAGCGGGGGGTTGTCAGTGTGCGGGGGAATGCTTGTGAGGTTAAGAGAGAGAGAGAGACGCGCTGGCTATCAGCGAGGGGCAGGGAGGCCATGGCATTCAAAATGGCTGCCGCTTACGCGCACGACTGGGCTCGAAAAGGGGGCAAGATGGCGCAGATAATGTTCACCAAGATTGTATTCATTTTTCACAGTCCTCCCTTTAACATTTCCAAGACATCTTGCTGGCCTATTTCCTATCTACACCTATATGCAGCAATCACAAGTAAGGGAGAGGGGACCTAGGCAAAGGAACTGCGCATATACATCATTTTATAAACATCACATTGAAAAATCTCATCATCTAGTAAGCGGGTTCATTGTTAAGTTGGTTGCAGGAAAAATCATCATAATGCAATATCAGACTAGAATTACACAGTGAGGGCGTCGGGTACAGATCATAGAATAAGAACTGGTGAGTTATCATATAAGTAAGTCCTTTGTATACGGCGGGTGCATAGTCAGTCCAATGGCGATTGGGAGAGAAAGGAGATACAGTCAGAGTTCTCGTTGTCCTTTGTCGTCTTCTGTCAGCACTGTTGAGCATCTGGATTACCTATCAACAGAAATGTTCATGTGGATTGAGTCGTTGGAGGTCTGCGGGCAGGGGTACTTTTTGTTTTGTTTCGCCAGACCCCATAGGAGCAATGCGTTACGGTTTTGGAACAGGTGCACTTTCTTTTGTAGCGCAGAGCATTGATTTGCAATAAAAATGCGATTGTTCCAGAATTGTGAGATCTGTTCGTGTCTTGAGTCTCTGTGATGGGCATTTCCTGTTGCTTCCATCATCTTCAGGGTGTTTGGTAGCGGGCAGAACCACAGACTTTGTTTATCTTTTCTTCGGGGGCGACCCTTGGTGGAGTTCTAGGTCACCGTTCTGGGGTTTAACATAGTTCGTGGTCTATTTAGTCGGAGCTCCCTCCCTTCTGACGCAGGGAGTACTCTTCTCTGGGTAGCTCAGTAGGATTTGGAGGAACTTGGGAGTTCGGATGGAAAGGTGCGGGTGTGAACAGTCCTTATGGTAGGTCGGAGGAGGAGGGGATGGAGCAAGGCCAGGTCGGGAACAGATCAGGGGGAGGCGGAGAGTTTTCGACAGGCGAGTCCGTAACCATGTTCAGAGAGCGGGGGCTTTTGGCACACGTTGATCATATAGCAGGGGCTTCAGGTCAGCCCTTTCCTTAGCTTTGTCTGAAACCATGCCCCGTCCGGTGTCTCCTTACTGCTGTGGTCTCGCCTCGGCCTCCGTCGCTGATGTTCCACAATCCGCTGTCAGGCCGCGTGCTCCCACATCCGGTCTCTTTCTCCTCCGACAGTGATACCCTTAAATGAGTTTTGAAAAGACAGTCTTTAGAGATATTGCAGAAGAAGGTAATTACATAAGTCTAATTCTCTCCCAACACCAAGCAACTGGGGTAAGCACTCGCTACATTGGAGATTCTTGCGGCTAGCGTATAAGCAATTGATGATGGGTTTGCTGGATTCCTTACAACTTCCTTTTGTGGCTAATTCTTTGGCGCTATGATGGTCATTACGTTCATTTGTAATAGGTACGAGGTCTGGTACTCATGTATTGCATAAGTCTATTATAGTAGATGTCAGTTCTTCTGGTAGAGACCTATTTCCCTAGTACGAGTCTTGCAAGGCTAGGCTGGTCTTCAGGGCCTTGTATTTTACGAAAAAGTGTAACGTGCTATTCACCATAGTCTGATAGGCATCCTTCTGAGGGGTGAACATAGGCTAAACAAGTTTGCATTACATAAAAACATTTTATTATCAACCAGGCTTACTGCAACAAGTTCTTTCGATTTTTTCAATCTAATTTTCAACTTTGCACACATCCTTCTAACTTTCTATATAAATCCTCGCAACCTGGTTACTACAAAAAAACTCGGGAGGGGTGGTTTGAAACAATAATTATTAAACTTATCCTCCGGGAAGGAGGGATCTTATGGAAAATGATGAGGAACACAGCGAATCGGAGCAAGGGGCATTCTTCAAGTCCTCGTTCAGGGTGGCTGATGCCAAACTGGGGGCATTTTGGGCAGATGGGGGTGTCTCGATCATTTCTTACAGCTTGGGGTACGGAGACAATTTTCAATGGGAATGGTCGCATTACCACAGACACATTTTATCATAGAGGCCACTGACAAATAGTTCCCTGAGGGTGGGTCAAATTTAGGGAACCTTAGTCGTCTTACCTGTCCCTTTCCTATCGGTCAATTTAATTTTCATCCATATTTTAGCAGAAAGGGAGAGGTAGTAACGTGGTGCCGATACAATTTTATTTAGGACAAATTTGTGCAAATACTTGTAGTATTTGGGGCCAATCAGGAGGCGCACCAGGTTCGCCAATTAGGTGCCAGTTGCTAGGAAAAGGGAAAGCGTGGAGGGGTGGGAGAGTGAGTGAGAGACAGACAGAGACAGAGAGAGAGAGATAGAGTAAGAGATAAAGAGAGAGAGACAATAGGCAAAACAGTACACATGGGACATAGAGAATGACCGTGTATTGTTTGGGCTATTCAGTGCGTTACCCGACGTTTAGGCGTTTCGGGTCTGTGTTAGGAGGTAGAAGGCATGCAGTTTCGGGACAGAAGAGCATTAGACCAGGTAAAAAGGCCGTGAGAGCGTCCTCATTGCGCCGTTTTGCAGCGCTAGTCCGTCTTCATGCATCGGGCGTGACGTGGTTCCAGATTCCTTAGGATACTCTAATCGGGATTCTAACGTAACCTGCAGAGGGAAAAAGGAGGGAAAAGGGGGGAGTGGGAGGACAACATTCAAACACATCAAATGTATGGGCACGAAAGTCCTTTACTTACTGCATACTCGTATTCATCTCTTCGGGATATAATCCCTTAGGGTTCTGGTTTCCTAAAGTCATGGGGGCAGGTAATGTGATAGGTTGTTCATGGGGAGGTTCGAAGAAGGCATTAAGGATCGTGTGTAGTGAAACGTTAAAAAAAGAGAGAATCAGAGGTGCCTAGCGTGAGGTACCCGGGTTTGTAGATGTATCCGGCCTTCGGGATCCCTAAATCATCCCCAAAGCTGTGATGTTCTAAAGCATACCAGTTCGTCGTTCAACCCTGTACCTTAGTACCTTCGATTACCATATCTTTATAACAATTTATCAATCACCCCGATTTACTTTACCCATTCCCAGAAGTCGAGGTCCTTCTTCAAACGTTAGTTCCTGGGCTTAGTCGCATATTTTGGAGGCAACGTATCATACCTTTGATTCGATCATTAATCCAGGGCCGAACAACCACTTCTTCAGATAACCTTAAAAAGAGGAGCAGAACGGTTGCACAGAAAAACCCTCCCACCGATACCCACATTTACAAAAGTATGCGATGCTTATTCATAGTTGTTAAAACCTTTATTTGCAGAATTATTCAGTACGTGAAATGTGAGAGCGTAATTCATATTTTGGTCTGATATGTCGTCGATGGAAGCACATACAGTAGGGGGTTATTTTGTAGCACAAGAACATGTAAAAAAGGTCTAATTAATTATTTGCAAGTAACCAAAAAACATTTCATTGCGTGACGGAGAAATCAGGGGCATTTCAGTTCATAAATGGAAACACAGTCGAGCTCATCGTAATCACATTTCCTAGATATATACCGTTGGTATGCATCATAAGCGACGTTATGTATCAGTTACAACAAATATCGAAAATAGATTGTTCATTGAAATCAACATTTTACGGAACCCTTCTTAAATGTTCGCCAAGTGAACCCTCCTCCCTTTAACATCGAGTGCGCAATGGTTCGTACATATATATATATATATATCTTAGTACATCAAGTTTCATTAGCTAAGGAACACCACGAGGCATTCGTTAGTTTCCATTGATACCAGCGCCATTTTGGGCGAGGCCGGTTTAGTCCGGAAGTAGCATCAGGGGCAAAATATCCCCGACAATTGGCGGTTTGGACCAGAGTCCCTTTCGGCAGTTCAAAAGAAAGCTGTGCTAACAGAGGGGCTGGTGGTGTGGACTGTCAATCAAGAGAGGGAGGGAGTAGAGTCTTTCTTACCGGGTCATGTTGATGTTCAGCCGGAACTTACTCAAGTTCGTTAGCCCATAATGTTCCTGGGTGGTTCAGACGGAAGCTGATGCAGACACGAGAGCACCGCCATCTTGTTGCTGTGCCGTGGTTATTTCATTAGAGATCAATGCAACTGTTCCTCACCGGAAGCCTGAAGGGGTCGAGGGCCCTTGGGACTTTGGTAGAATCTTCAAAGTCGAGGGGATGTTTGTCGATGGTGGGAGCTTGCGCCCAGGTGGGCAAGTGCCCGAGTTGCAACTTTGGACAAAAGTTATTCCAGCGGCCTAGACCCGCCTTTTCGAGGGCCCAGACGCCATTTTGAGATCCTTGTGGCAGCCACCTTTGCCGTATCCATCAGGAGTGGAAGGAACTTCTTGTGATGGCGGAGGACAGAGCATCATGCTGCTGGAGCTGGACATTTTGGTTCGGGGCGCCAGGGTGCAGCAGTGGAGCCTTCGTCTGGGGAGGTGAGAAAGGCTCGTCTGTGCCGCCTTCCTTTCCCGGCGCATCCTACGCCGTCCCTTGGAATCAGGGGCGCACATGATGACCACCCTACACCCCTGATTCCGACTCTTGGGGGACCACTGTACGTCCGGTGCTCCGTAAATATGCCCGTCGGACATTGTATGTCCTGTTCTGAGAAAGTATACCAGTCGGGCATTGTATGTCCTGTGCTATGCAAGTATACCAGGCGGGCATTGTATGTCCTGTATTACGGAAATATACCAGCCGGACATTATAAGTCCTGTGCAGCGCAGGTATATGGCTGCCGTCCGGCTGGAGGACATCGGCGCCGGACCAGGGCAGGGAAGCCTCCTACCTGTGGAGGTGGAAGAGGCTCGTCCGCATCGCCTCTTCCTCCCTACCCACCCTGCATCCGTTCGATGGAGGAATTCGCGATGGCCGGACCAGAAGATACGAGGGAGGGGGTCATTTGCAGCCGCCCCCTCCCTACCTGCGGCCCGGGGGACGCCATCCCTGGAAGGGCAGTATGGGAAGACCATTTCATTTGCCTGCTTGGTGGAGCCTCCAGGACCTTCTCGCCAGCAATCTCCTTTTTGGCCCATGGTTGCTGGCAGGCCCCGCCCCACACGTGCTAGGTGTTCCGGATGGGCGGGACCATCGAACTGTTACATTGGAGGACTTCCGGAGTGAGCATAACACGTTTTGTATTTTTCCTATCAGTAAAGTTTGTTTTAGTGAGAGTTCTACTAGTTATTCTATTTACCGTTGGTTGTGTGTCTTCTTTACCGTAATTAAATCCTAAGTTTATATAATAGACGCTTGGCTTCCTTGAGTCTTTTCTTTAACGGGGGGTTGTTTACACTGACCTGCAGTTGTGTTTGTTTTTCAGAGTGGGGGAGCAACAGAGAGCAATCAGTCCCAGAACTCTAACATGTCGTTAAAATTGGCCTGACGAAATCTGTGCCACCGAGCATAATCAAACGGGGTGGTCCTGTCTGTTCTGTCTGCACTAGTCTGATTGGTTTTTATCTCACGTCTTTTTCCTTTCTGTCGGTCCGTCCTTTCTGTCAACCCTCCATTCTTACCTATGCTTTGCAGAGTCGGGCATTGGGCTTTCCAGTGTCCAAGACATTTACAGAAAGCACATTGGTTTTGTTTTAAATCTGTCCGTCCTGTGCGTAATGTCGGGGGATTACCTTCGGGTCGTTGTGTTCTGGGGTTGGCTTGTCGGCACATCCCTTTACACCGTTCGCTTTTCATGTCTACTCCTCGGGGCAGTGCCATCGCTGGCCCTTCCCTTTGCCTACTAGACGTTTGGAGGGTTATCCGTCGTGTCCCCTCACCTTTTCTGAATTCGTCGCCTTCCCTTTGTTGCGTGGCTTCTTTGCGCCACATACCGAGGCTATCGAGCATAATAGGTGTTGTTTCATTCCTACGAAGGGCTATTTCTACTGTTTCTATTTTGTCGAGATCAAAGGATCCTCTCAGTGGCCACTGTTTTTCTCGATCCCTTTTTGTATAATTATGCCACAGTTCACTATAGGCTATAGCAATTAATCCATGCTTCATGAACATGTCCTTATTAGGGGTGCCTTCCAGCGGAGCCGGATGGTTCATCTCTAATAAGCGGTCCGGGTTAAACAGGCTACTGACCAGTGGGGAGAAGACAGGCATGACGGATCACAATGGGATAATAGTCAGCACTACCTATCTTATCACTGCGCGCAAAGACTAGACAGAATATTTCTATTCTACGTTGTTTGCACGTAGTGAATACCTCATGAACCAATTCTGAGCAATCAATTCAACGTTAGGTCAAAAATAAAAAATCAATATGGTCAATGGGGAGAATAAGTAGGCTCGCAAAGGTTCGCGTCACCTACCCTTTCACTATCTGTAAAGAGGGGACCTAATCTTCCCTGTTTTCAGACAGAGAATCTCCAGAAAACAATCTATAACAGTTAATCAATGTTAGGTCGAAAATAAAAAATCAATATGGTCACTGGGGAGAATAAGTAGGCTCGCAAAAGTTCGCGTCACCTACCCTTTCACTATCTGCAAAGAGGGGACCTAATCTTCCCTGTTTGTAGACAGAGAATCTCCAGAAAACAATCTATAACAGTTAATCAATGGGGGGGGGGGGCAATTGTTCAATGGGGAGGGGGAAAATAGGTCCGACGGGTGCGTACCTATCCTTCGCTGTTTATAAAGGGAGAGCCTGTTGTTTCTCCGTTTGTAGACAGTGAATCTCCAATAAATTAACAAAGAGTAATACTAGTATTTTCACAACAATTATCAATTTCTTTCAATTATCTATCACTTTCGCAATTCGTCGTGTTTACACGACCTTACCCGGACCGCATGGACAGTTTCTCGTCTTCCGAATCCAGCGCCCGATCGTCCTCTTCTCTCCGTACTTCTCGTGGCACTCCTGATGGTTCCCAGTCAGGACCGCAGATCACTCGAGAGAGGTCTGTTCGGAACCAGTGAAGTTCGGATGATCGGCTGTCAGACGAGGGTCTATCGGACAGGGTACCTTCCGATCGTTGCAGTCGTTCACTCTGTCGTCGGGACCTCTCCCACTGGATCCACGAGTCGCTGATGGGCCCCACGTTTGGGACGCCAATTGTTAAAAGGGGTTCCAAAGACAACCGGTAACCAAAGACCCCTTTATGTTGCCCGGCGGTATCGCCTCTATGACCCACCAATATTAATCAATGAAGAAGCAGGCGCTGGAGACTGGAAGGCGGGAAACGAGGATTTTATTCTCTCCGGAGGAGAACACATCAATTCAGACAGCAAGTATCGTCACGAGGTGCTCTAACCACATCTCTGAGGCCTGGCCTCTTATACTGGAGTTTACGACCTTTATTACACATAACACATTCTCGCAATATTTTAGTACTAGAAAGAACATCCTCGGAATCTCCCCTTCAGACCCGTTCCCACATACATTTACAGTCGGATTCCCCACCCCGGTCACAACAGGTGATAGTTGTCACACAGCAGGGCATTCCGCCGATTCACGGAATGCATGGGGTTGATCGGATCTCATGGGGTGGGGGCTTTGATCGGTTCGGGGGTCTTTTGATGGGGAGGGGAGGCTTCCTACTGTACGGGGTAATAAACAGTATCCGCAGAGCCAGGTGGCGGTCTGGGAACAGGGAAGACAAGCGGGGATACAGGAAAAGGGGGTTTGCATCAAAAGGGTTTGAGGCCATGAAAGGAGTGAGGGGAGGTGTCGCGCTGGGAACAGGATGAGATTCAGTGGTGAAACTGCGCTGGAGAGGGGTTTATGACCCAAGACATGAGAGAGCGGGGGGTTGTCAGTGTGCGGGGGAATGCTTGTGAGGTTAAGAGAGAGAGAGAGACGCGCTGGCTATCAGCGAGGGGCAGGGAGGCCATGGCATTCAAAATGGCTGCCGCTTACGCGCACGACTCGTCTCGAAAAGGGGGCAAGATGGCGCAGATAATGTTCACCAAGATTGTATTCATTTTTCACAATGTCATGAATGATGTAATATGTGACATCATCAGCAGTGGATTGCAGGTGCGCGATATATAGTTATTGCAACTAACTATATATGCGAATTTCTATGGTTTTGTGCGAGTAAATTAAGGTTTTGTAAATGCTAATTCCTAACTATATATGGTCTATAACCTATGGTTTTTCCAGTGAATTTCAATGGTTTTTTAATAGCAAATATCAAAAGCTGTGAAATGTAAAGTACGTGGTAGGTGAAACATTTTCGTATTTATGCACGCTGATGTGCTTTGAACGCTGCCCCCCCCCTCCTCTTTTCTTTTAGGAGTATTCTCTCTTTGCAGATAGTGAAGAGTAGATAACGTAAGCCTTTGCCCCCATTGTAACCCGTCGTGCCTGCTTCCCTCTACATTTGATTGATTGTTATCCAAGCATTTACTGTTTTAGAATTGGGTGCTCTCATGCTGACGCCAGCTTCAATCTGAAACATCCAGAAACACTTTAGACTACCAATTCGATAAGAATCTGATATTCATGCCTATCAGCGACTAAGACAGCAGGCCGAGCCTCTTTTGCTCAACGGCTCCCTCATGGGACGCAGAAACGCCCTTTTTCTCGAAAAAGGAATATTTTACTTGCAGGACAGTTGTAAATTTCCCGGGAAAATACATTAGCCTGGAACATTGTAAGTGATAAACTGTAAATGCATCTGGGTCCTTTGCTTTACAAGTCAGAGTGAGAAAAAAAAGGTGGGGCTTTCATCATTTGGGTAAAAAAAAATGTTCGAAAGCAATGAAAAGCGTTATTTTTAGGTCATATAACCAAGCCTTTCATCATTAGAATAACAAAAGTAAAATGAACCAATGAAAAGTTTTATTAACAAGTCATATGACCTGTTATGCTTACGTTACGCGCTGCGCGCCGCGCTCTGGATCGTGTCCGGGAAGCTGCACCTTGCGCACCGGAGCACTTCCGGGTGCGCTAACGCGGCGCGTCATATGACGCATTTCACGACAACGTAGGTCCAGAATATAGTCAAAATGTCTCCACCAACCAGCGGTTGGAATACAACCCATTTCAGCAGCCCAAAAAGTTCTGTTAAATGACAAGAGAAGGGACAGGCAACAAGAACCATCACTCAAAAAAGGGGAGGGCAAGTTCTTCCCTACCGGGTCACGTTGGGGCTCCACCGGAACTCATCGAATTGATAGTCTACAGTGTTTCTGGATGTTTCAGACTGAAGCTTGCGTCAGCATGAGAGCACCACCATCTCGTAGCTCTGTCGTGGCCATTCCGCAAGCAATCATGGCAGCCGCTCCCCACCGGAAGCCTGCGGGAGTCAGGGGCCCCCAAGACTTTTGTAGAATCTTCAAGGATGAGGGGACGCTTTCGAGAATGGAGCCCAAGCCCTAGCAGACAAGCGTCCGAGTTCCAAGGTGTCCCAGGACCATTTTAGTGGACCAGGCCCAAATCCGAAGAGCCGGCCGCCATTTTAAGAGTCCTGTGGCAGCCGCCTTTCGCTGCACCGCAAGAGTGGGAGCAACTCAACTACATGGTGAGCGAGACGCTGTAGCCGCAAGAGCGGGCGGTAAACAGCTGAATGGCGGAAGAGGCACAGTGTAGCAAAAGCGGGCGGAATGGCAACTGAAACGGTAAAGGGGCGCCCCACTACAACAGACGAGCCTCCACCTGGGGAGGCCCGTTCACGCCGCCTCCCCCCCACCCCCTCCGGGGCGCCCCACGCCGTTTTTCGGAGCAGCATTGTAGGATACCAAAACCAGTGCAGCACCCAGGGGCGCATACGGTGCATACGTATCTCGTGATATCAAGGTTGGGCAACCAGTACACAACAAGGAGTTACGAGTCCCATTTATACCGGCGCCATTTTGGGCGCGGCCGGGCAGGTCCAGGATATAGTCAAACATAACAAATGAGGCTGACGTCTCTGAAGCAGTTGACGCACAGCAGGACATAGCAAATAAACATGAAGTATCTGAAGCTGTTAACTCACTGCAGGACAAAACAAGTGAACCTGAAACCTCTGGAATAATTGTCGCTCAGAAGAACAACACCCAAAACTCTGTAGTGTCTGAGGAAAGTAAAACAGAAGGGCACTGTAGTTTCAGACACACTTAACACTAATGACTTAACAAAGATATTGTCTGTCTATGAAGCAGCTGTCATGTTCACAGAATTGACAAAGAAGTGTGCAGACACCAATGCTATTAAGAAACACAAGGAAATCCCTAACGCATCAGCATTCTCGGAAGAGGTTGACACAGATGACATCTTAAGGAACAAAGAAAGACAAATTAAGGATGAGGAAGTTGTCACTTTAGTTTTTTCATCAGCTAGCGACAGCAACAAACACATTGTAATGGAGATTAGAGAGGCTACGGATGGGTGAATAAATTATCAAAAGAAATGGCGACTCCCCCCTTTAGCAGATTAGCTAAATCTTTGCGTAATTTGGGCATAAAAGTTATATTATTGGAAGTAGATGGTTATAGTTCTGGTTAATTTCCATTCAGAGTGTCCTACACAGGACCACTCTAGGTAAACACTACTTTACCCAAGACTTTTATTTTGTTATGGCAAGGGAACGAAATAGAGAATAAACTATAGTTGGTCACCATGGGGTTTAAAGAAGGGATGGTTCTTCACCTGGGTGCCGTCAAGAACTCAGCACGTTGTGCTGCCTTGGAACTATTCGCACAACAGACCGCTACTGACCATTGTTGCTTCTGTTTTAATAAAAAAAAATTAAGGGGGCAGATTTATGTTGGGAATGCGCCACGTTTGCGTCACGCAACTGCGGCGTAAATGTGGCGCATCCCTATGACCCATTTACAACGTGACGCATCTAGGCAGATGCATCATGTTGTAAATCCCTGCGCCACTTGTGGGCGTTCCGGCGCAGGGTGGGCGTTCCGGGGCAGGTGCGCCTCGCAAAAGTGACTGAGTGAAATCTATAAGATTTCACTCAGTCACTTTCAGGCCAATGCTGCGTCAAAACCCTGCGCCTGCTTGAAGCAGGCGTAGGTCTTGACGCAGCATTGTAAAGATGGGGCAACCCCGAGCCTTGCTGGAGCTGCGTCGCGCTTGCGACACAACTCCAGCAATGCGTCACCTTTACGGCACAGATGCGTCACGCATCTGTGCCGTTTTTGCCCCATGGTGCGCCGCATTGTAAATGCGGCGCACCATGGGTGGCGGAGCAGTGGCGCAAAATAACTGGCGCATCCCTGGGGATGCGCCAGTTATCATAAATCTGCCCCAAGGTGTTTACTGTTTTTGTTGCGATGTATATATTTATAAGTTAATAAAGTGTTATAATCCTACTACTTTGTTGGAGTGCTATATATTTTTAATGTGACACATAATTGTGAAGACTTTGATGTACAAAATGGCATCCCTGGAATCTTCCGCTTCAGGCTCGGTCCCACACACCCTTACAGTGAGAATCCCCTCCCCAATCACAATACAGGATCGTTATCAGATAGTAGGAATGCGTGTGGTGTGACGGATCTCATGGGGTGGGGGCCTTGATCTACTGTAACTCCTTTGAAGAGGGGTGATTCTTTACAGTTGGGGCCATAAACTACATCCGCAGGGCTAGGTGATAGCCTGGGACCGGCCTGGACAACCGGACACAGAGGAAGAGGAGTGTCAGAGGGTGCGGTAGTCAATAGGGTGAAAGGGTGGTGTCGGGCGGGCACAGGGTGTGATTCTCAGGGAAGAGCAGCGCAGATGGGGGGAGGTTTATGGCCCATGCATAAGACAGAGAGCGGGGGTGACCAGTGCGTGGGGGAGATGCTTGCGAAGGTGGGGAGCCATGCTGAGGATCGGCGGTGTTCAGAGAGTGGGTCTGGTCAAGGCATCTAAAATGGCTGCCATGCACGACAAAAGTGTGGCATTGGAAAAAAAGCAAGATGGTGCAGACAATGTTTATCAATACGGATTAATTTATAACAATTATTTTTTCACAATATATTTACTCGCAGTGTCAAAATGGCGGTCAACACTTCCTGATTTCCTTCGAATTGAACGTTAACAGACGTCACGCAGCATAAAAAAAAAAAAAACGCTCACGCACAGCCGCTGGAAGACAAGTATCAACATATATGAGCATCCTCAGCCACCCTCAGAAAACATAGGGGGTCAGGATACGTCTCCCGTACCCCCTTATACCCATTTCTCACATTGTTTTTCCTCCATCTTGTAATTTAATTAAAACGAAACACAAAATGGCGAATTCCCGTTTCGCGTCCCGATTCGCTACCCAGTTCGCGAACCGGAAAGCGCTTCTTCCGCAAAAAATCTAATTTTTTTTATTTGCCCCACGGGACCCTTTAATAACCCCAACATCATTCCTAGGGGGTCAAGAAGGGTCTACCTTGCCCCCTTTCATTAAATTCGCCCTTCGTTTTTCTCCTCTTCTTGTCTCTCGATCCTACCGAGAGACAAGATGGTGGCCGCACCGGACTGTTTAGAATGTTGACAGACACCGGAGAGCCAATCAGCTTCACTTCGCAAAGCTCCGTTACGCGAAAAGTACACGAACTGGAGTGCTATCCGGGACGCTGTCACAGATATATCTGTTTTTTTAAACGTTAATTTCTCAAAATCCACTGGAGCATATATATTGAGACCCAGCAAAGGCACATCGGGCTAACAGTCCCTACAATTTTGCCAAGTTTCGTGTAAATCCATTCAGCCGTTCGAGCTAAAAGTGAGGCCAAACGCCCTATGGAAAAATGAATGGGAAAAACGCGTTTTGGGACCCCCCTTTTTTCTCGGCCCCCCCTTGACGAAACCCCCCTCAAATTTTCAGGGGCTGATCGGAAACAAAATGTGCCATTTTCCTGAAAATTTCAGCCGATTCCGTCCACAAACGCCAAAGTTATTAGACATAGAATTTTCAAAAGTTCCACAGAGAAAAAATCCTAACTATATATACCTACTGGCGACCGCCAGTAGGTAATATAAACCGATATTTTGTACAACTATATTTTTGACATCTATATGTTTTTCGATACTTTTTTACTTAGCATTATAAAAATAGGATGTCGATATTTTTTACATCGATATTTAAAACTCAATATTGTGCTATGGGGATATTTTAGGTGTTGAAATTCTGTCAGTGAACCGGCATGAGTTGGCCCCCATTGTGGCATGGTAAGGGAGGAAGCGATGGGGCCATGGCTGGCCTCCATTATTCCACAAGCATGGGACCGCCTCTCCGGAATGCAGGTGGTTTCACCTGTGTGGTCGGATAGAATGAAGAGAATGCTAGTCACAAGTGTTGTGCAATTCACCAGTTAAGAAAGAAATGTAAATAAATGTAGAGTATGCTTAAATGTAGGTAGATTACTAATGTTAGACAGGAAAATGCAGGAGGATGCAGATATAAATCAATGGTATCGTTTTTATGGATTCTTTGGTTTGAAGTAAATTTAATGTCAGCTATGCTGTTTGAAGTCATGTTTATGATTTCATGTTTAATAAACATGGCCTGTGTGTACCCAAAAAAATAACAGTCAAGAGTCAGGTCATTGGTTCGGTTGAGTTGGAGGGGTCTAGGAACCTGACTGGGGACATTTAGGGTCTAAATGCATTACTTTTAGTCTCATTAGCTTTTAGCATTACCTCAACTAGGATGCAAGGCAGCCTTGAATAATGCTGCATACCATCATATTTAACGCCAATGCAAACTCCAGTCATCTCCTGCACAGCGTTATTCACCTATTAATGGTTTCATATTTACAATCTGATGCTGAATCTTGTAGTACATGAAAGTGTTCACTCTTCTTCTGTCCGGGTCATCCTGAATGAGCTAATATACCTTCTTGTTTTTTGGACACAATTTACATGGAGAGGGACAAATGGGTATCTTTTTTTACATTGATTATGAGCTTTCAACAGATCTTCATGTATATTTTGCCATGTTCAAGTGGAGAAACCCTTTCGATATTTTTTGATTATATAATCTCCAAAAAATCCACAATCCACAATATGGACATAATGCACCCTAATTATAGAAATGTATAAATTGATATAAATCACAAAGGGCAATAGTTCACCCCCTCGAGTTGCTGTTATCTTTTGCAAGGTTTAAACTCTGCTTTTTGTGCTGCTTTCTTTTCTTACCACTGCAATAAACTAATTCCTCGGCCCAATTGCTGACTTTTAGTTAAATAAAAAACGAAAGCACAGTTGTGAAATGAAAAGACCCTCAATTAAGAACTCACTTTTCAAAAGGCAATTGTTTTAATGATTTATTCTTGGTTGCTGATAACCCAGAAAAAGTACTTCGTTTTAGTGGATATTAATTCATGATGTGGTCCTATAAGAGAGAAATTATTAAATGAGGCTGAACTCTTAATTACATTGCAGTCTATCAATGTAATGACTGACACAGCTTTGAATAGTAATCCATATAGATGTAATGAATGCATGCCTCTCCGTGAGAGTGAAGTGTTGGTAGTGTGACCAGTTGACAAGTGTGTAATATTCCATGTGTCTTAAAAATCAAACTATGTAAAGGTCTAAAGTATTTTAGATATCCTGAGACACACATTTTTAATATATACATTTTTGGGTCACCCCTTCATGAACAAATTTGTTCATGAAAGGGTGACCCGAAAATGTATTGGTATGGAAGTTTAAGGGTTTGAATGGTGGGAGGTTGATAGAGGTGATTCTGGGCATCAACTTAGGGGTAGCTCTAGGGTTACTTTTTAGCGGGAAAAACGTTAATTTACCTAGAAAAAAACGTACAATTCAGTGGATATATTAATGAGTTGTATTGATTCAAATGCAAGTTTTGACAACAATGTTTTTAAATTGTAGAGTACCCCTGACGAAGGGCCAGACATAGGCCAGAAATGCATTGGGTTATCAGGATCAATGTATAAGGATGACTTATGTACCGCGCTACAGGACAAGGCCAGGATTGGCATGTCAGCGGTTGATATGGATTTAAAGAACATAAGTTGTCTCTCATGTGACAAAAGGATTAAGGATGAAAATGTCTAAGTTGGATGAAGTTGGAATAAATATGATGAAAATGGATCAGTTTGGCATCAGAGTTATGCTTAATTAATGCTGTTCGTCTGGTCGGGGTGACACTTCGCCCCATTCTGATTGGCACTATTACTCACGTGGTTTAGGGCAGACCACGTTTTTCAGGCTTGCATGCAATCAACATTAAAAATGGAGCAAGTGTTCAGGATAAAAAGCAAACGAGGAAGGTGTGCACGAGCCAAACCCCTCTATTGATAGTATGTATTGATATCAGCACAGTGCTGTACATTTACACATTGGTGAATTGAGCAATTATATCACACTTACATATCTAGAATTGCATTGCATTTCATGTATAGACACTTTTAGGTGCTGAAATAATGAATGGCTTGCTGAGAATCACAGGATTTCACTCACATGCTGAAGCTGGACATCGCACGCAGGATTGCAGGTTCCACATCTAGTTACCAAACCTAGCCTTTCCATGGTCTACAGGACAAGGCCAGCATTGGCATGTCAACAGTTGATAAGGATTTAAAGAACATAAGTTGTCTCTCATGTGACAAAAGGATTAAGGATGAAAATGTCTACGTTGGATGAAGTTGCAATGATTATGATGAAAATGGATCAGTTTGGCATCAGAGTTATGCTTATTTAATGCTGTGCGTCTGGTCGGGGTGAGACTTCGCCCCATTCTGATTGATATCAATACATAGGCGTGGAAAGATAGCTTGGGCAGATTTAAAATACTGCTTCTCAATCAGCACTGGCTTCCCTCTATCAAGTGATGCACTGTACTAACTGCACATCCACACCCTCTCTTTAATAGAAGATATGAGGAGTACTAGCCCATAGCAATGTAGATTACAGGTATTCTTCGATTCTGACAAGGAGAATCGTCATTTATTTAGTAATAGAAAATATCTATTTTTTAAATTGAGTATTAACATGTGCCACCATTAAATGTAACTGTCTTTTTCTTTCATCCAATTAACCTTTCTCTGTATACATATGTGTTTTAATGCTATGTTTTTGGAACATAATATATAATGGATAATTCAAGATGTAGCATCTAGTTGCAAGGTGCGAGGATCACTGTGTTTAGCTAAGATAGAAAAAAGAATTATGCTACAAGGATTGTTGGTGTACTAAATTGCACTTTGCATGCATTCACAGACTTTCACAGGGACTTTTCTCATCAAATTACTGCACCTACAGTAAGTTCTCTCAAAAGGTGTGCCAAGAGTACAAATAATTTGGAATGAAGTACTCCAAAACATAGCTATCTTTCTGGGTGCATTTCATAAAGGATGTGTACACCTGGAAGATAGGGGGAAAAGTAAATGTTCCAATGTAAGTTTTCACCAAACGTTGCCTTATACATAGCATTCCTGTGAAAAATCTGCAGAAGCAAGTTAGAGTAGAAGGAATATGCATGCTAGTCTACTATATGCATAGCTTTGATAGTGCACTCCTGCAGGTTTTTGTGAATCCCCTAAAAGATGAGATACTCAGTCAGACTGAGTGAAATTAGCGCATGGAATTTCACTTCGCCTAATTCAAAGCAGTTCGATTAATATAACCCATTTTTTTAAACTGTGTGTGAACCATAACCAATTTTACCTGCTATTAATTCCAGCATTACATTTTGCATAAGTCTTTACCTACAGCAGGTGCCAACTATAATTTCACATTTTATTAACAGGGAGAGCATGCAATGCTCCACCCTACTAGAAAAAAATGTTCCCTCCCCTACTACCCTAGCTACTGGTCCACACATACATTTACCCCCTGCACATAGCAGGGGGTAAATGTATGTGTTAAACCCTCACAGAATTAGGTTTTAAGTAAAAAAAATAAGTCTCAAAGAGTAATATCCCACGCTGGGATTTTACTTGTAATTGCATGTAATTGGCGTGGATTTTCTGCAGAGTAACAGTAAAATCGGGGTACTATGAAACTTGTAATCAAGTCATGTTAGAAATCAGCATGAACCGTAGTAAGAAACCTGTAGCGTTTAGATTTAATATGTTTTATTGATTTTTTGCGCATAAAGTGGCACACTGGAGTCATATCAGAAAGGCCAGGTCGAAATGTTTTAAAAAGCGCAATGCCTTGTTTGAGTACAGAGAGAAAATTATCAGGCACTTAAGATGAGACATTGTGCTTGAATAGCATTTTCAAAATCCTGTAGAGCAAGGGCAATTAATGTAAAACATGTGTGGCATAGTTTGTCTTCCTCTTGCCAGTCAATCTTTGAAAAGAAAGTAAAAACTTATGACTGACTTATACAGATAGTTAGGGTTGCCAGATCTAAGTTAGCTTGTGTTTTTTTCAGTTCTCGACTTTCCTTGGATAAAATAAGTGCATTCGGTGGGGTGCCGTCTTTTTTGTTTCAATTGAGCTTGGAAAAGAAATTCCCAGGAGCGAGACATCATGACTTCCTGTCAGCAGAAAGTGACGTAGCAGTCCTACAACATTGACTTTTCAAGAAGAATGTTTAGTCAAAACTATAGCAGATATGGCCTTGGTCTTTGAACAAAATCAGTGTTATCTCAAAACTAGAGACTCTGCATTGCTCCTCTAGAGATGCAAAAAAAACATTGCAAAAACTATAGGTGTAGCATTAGCTGCAATCTTTTGGTGCTTTTAATGCTTGTTTAGCTTTGGCATTTTTTTTCTCAATTATTGGGGGGACTGTTAGGTCTCGTCAAACTAAAAAAAACTGTAGCTATAACATTCAAGCAAAGCCATAGTACTCCCAGGCACTGAAGGAAACTACTTTGTGTGTGTACTCTTGTTAAAGGACAGTATGCAATCACTCACAGAGAAGTTAGCCAATTTCTGACCGCAGCTTACCCTCTTCTCCATTCTGTATGCTGTAGTGGACTGAAAAAAAAGTGTTGTCGACTCTGCGGCTTTAATCAGAATCCTTAATCCACTTATTATGTGCCTGTCCAGCAGTCCTGGACCAAAGGAGATGGCATCTAAAACTTATCTTTAACGACTTGAACATTCGTTCACGCAGGCAAGTGGTGATATGCTGACTGGAGGGCTCTTCCATCATCTTGGCCTGCCCGGGGGAAGGGGGGGGGGATCAAATACATGACAACGGTCTGAAGACTCTTATGCCAAGCTGACGGAGAACAAACAAAATAAGTAGGATCGAAGTCAACACTTAACAGTCCACCCATCACATCAATAAGCGGTCAGCAGGCTAACCCACGTCCAGCTGCAGGCCGAAAATAGATGGTAAAGAACATTACAGTCTTGAACACTGGGGCTGCATCAATATCATTGTCTTTTCTAAGGGGTCCCTATATTTTAATTTATGTTGTTCTAAGTTTTAAATCGCAGCCCCTATTGGAGTTGTAACGTGCTGCTAAACAGATAGTCCATCTTTGGTGTTTTATTCAGAAGACGGGGAGCGATTATACCAAACAAATCAAAGAACTATTATGGTTTTAAGCTAGGAGAATGACTGCAAGTAGGAATACCTGTACAGAGTTTTAATGAAAAGTAATTGCAGTTTTGTTAAATAATAACGGTATCGTGTTAAAACCAGGTGTATTTTATAAATGTAATGTTATTCCTACCATGATTTTTATGCACATCGGGGTGGGGGGGGGGGGGGGGGGGGATTGTAATGATTTTAATCAATCAAACAATAAAACAATGACTAGTGTTGAGAACTCAATAATTCACAAGTGGATGAAAATGACTGGTTGAAAGTCCTTTTAAGTATATTGTACATACAAATTTAGAAAAAATAAAAAGGTCTTTGCTAACACCAGAACTAAAAAACAGAAACATTCAATATTCTATTTAAAGGTTTTACCTGTCTGTAAAATGCTAGCAGAGTGGATAGACATGCCACTCCATCGCTGTCCTCATATCCTTTCTGGAAGCCATTTCTTCTTGTGTCGCAGAAACACAGAAATTCAGATCCCAAGTGATCAGAGGCCTGTTTCAGCTCCAGTGTTTACTCAACAGCCACACAAATCCTTCCGGATTCAAAGTTAATTGCAAAAAAAGCGCTAACAAACAACAACAAAAATAAATAAAATACGGCTGGGAAAAGTATGTTTCTATTTGGTTCAAAGGTAAGGCATGGTTGCTGCGGGGAACGCCTTGTCACGCTGATTTCTACCCTGGTCTTTCAATGCGGCTTATCTACATATCAATCAGCCGCTTACAAGTTTAACATTTATTTAATGGACGCTCTTGCCTAAGCCTCTGCTGATGTCTTCTAATGTGCAATAATGTTGTCATAGCTTATTACAGTGAAGCTCGAGGGCTACAGCCAATCCGCCGAACCTTCAAAGGGTTTTTTTACAGTACCTAGCCATTTGCACGGCGGGAGGTTAAAGTCATTTGCAGCCAATTGTAGCTTCTTTGCTTTTCCAAGGGGATAAAACTTTCAAATGCTTTGAATAAACTGTGATCACGTCTTCATTTGTTAGTAATGGGATTATCACGCTGATAAAAGAGACTTCAGCCAAACATACATGTTTGAGATTGGTGTAAATTGCCCGAGAGGCTTCTCAGAATGCCTCTGAAGTATTCACGCCGCCCCCCCCCCTCCTCTTAAAGCTGGCCCGGAGGCAGAGCCCTTAATGGCCCGGGACGGCCTGACCACTCCCCGCTGTGGGCCGCCGCGAGCTCGCCGAGCACGTGCCCAGTGAACTGGAAAATACAATTACATAGATCTAAGGGAGCAGTCCATTTCCCGATGACGGCTAACAAGCCAAGGAGTCTGCACCTACTTGATTTTATCTCTGGAGAATGTCATAAATCTTATTTAACTAGCAATCGTTAGGCGGTAAATGGCGTTTTAAGAAAAAGATGTTTTTTTCGCTAAATCCTAATGAACTCCTAGTGAGATAAGCTATTTAACCTGTGTAGCCGCACATGAAACCACGTCGACCTGTTGTGAGAAAGAAACAAAATGTACATAATCTATTTTTTTCATCTGTGGATGTTCTGTTTAAAGCTGCAGCTGCATATCAAGATGTAGTTAATTTTGATTGTACGCACGTTTATTGTAGCTTGGTATTTAAAATAATCGGTTAAAATAGCTCTGCGATTTAGACTGTAGCTTCTAAGTAGCATGTGCTTCTTGCAGGGATAGAATATTGGGGTGCTTTTTAGGTTGAGCCTGGGCAGCACATGCACTGCTCTGTGAGGCATGCTGTATTGAGGTAGGCACTTGAATCTCAGCCCATGTCCCGCCCATCTTTTCAATTGGCTCCTCTTACCATCTTGCTTAATCGTTGTTTTTCATTCCTGAATAGGCCTGTTAGTCCCTCCTTGGTACCTCCTTGCCTGCATTTGTAACCTCCCATAACGATTGGACTTTTACTTGTTTTGTTACAGGGTCAGTTTTATCTTGGCTGTGAGTACTATTTTGTTCAATGATTTGCCCCTACTCCACCCACTACGTCGCAGCGCGCTGCCTGTTTTTATTTTAATTACTAATGGCGGTTTGTTTTAACTATAGTGGCTCGTTTATTTATTTATTTATTTTAACAGCAAGTTCTGTTTTAAGTATTGAGGCCACACTTATTTCTTTCTTTATTTTCTTTACTAGCGCCCATGTGGTGCTTTCACATTAATGGAGGCCTCGCCACTACTTTTGGCAAGCCGCGTCTAAAGAAAGGTGCACAGCCGCTATTAAAGTGAAAGCGTGGCATGGGGCGCTTTTACAAAAAAAGCATTTGTTTGGCAACTTGACACACAGATACTTTTTATTTGTCAAAGCCCCCATGCCGCAGTTTCACTTTAATGTCAGCCACACCCCTTTCTTTAGACGTGGCCTGTCTAAAGAAAGGAGCGCAGCCTTCATTAACGTGAAAGCTTAGCACAAGGCGCTTTGACACAAAAAATATTTGCAAAGCAATAGGTCTTGTATTTGCGAGAGTTTAAGCTATTAGCATTGTAAATGGCAAAAGGTCAAACTCTCGTAAACGCAAGACATATTGCATTGCAAATGCTTGTTAGAGTTTGGTGGGGCGGAAGCACCGTGATAAAAAAGGTGGTGCTCCTGCACTGCTAAACGTGCAGTTCTTCTGCTCTATTTAGAATTGGGGAAGTGTCAGGCCTGCACCAGCAGAGGCTCTGTACACCAGCCGACACTCTGCTGGTGTAAACTTCTTACTTGACACCTATCTTCCAAGGGACCACCAAGTCAAAGTGATGTCACTGGTTACCTTTCTGTAACTTATTGCTATATTTGGGTCTTTAACAGATACTAAATAGGTGCAACTAATGGCCAAACAGTGTTAACACGTTTAAAATTGACAAAATAATGAAGTAATACTATTAAAAAAATGTGTTGCATGATTTGCTCAACCCTGCTGCATAATTTGTTCCACTGCTGCACAAATTCCAGCGCTTTGAAGTATAAGTCAAATGTGGTGCAAATGGTGTTTGCACTCGATTTAAATAGCAGGTCCCAAGCTAACTTCACTTTGTCCAGGATTTTTTGCATGTGCAATTTTTCAAGGCAGAACCTAGAGGAGATTGAGTGGCAAGAACACTGCAAAAAGAGGAATATTATAATGAAATACCAATCACAAAGACTGTTACCTCTCGTTTTTGCCCATAGAATCAAACACTAAATACTGCTTTTAGCAATTAGCTTTACTCAATTTATCAGTGCCTAGATTTCACTCTCACACAATTAGAGTGAATGATACAGTTCCTTTTTCTGGTGTTCTACTACAAACACATTGTGTTCATTGCTCCCCTTACAACAATGCATGACCTTATTTTCTCCTCGGTTTGTCCCACCAAATCACAAACACAACAGGGCTCACTACTACTTGGAGATGAACTTCTCCAAATAGGAGCAGGGGACCAAACAGCTCATTAGTATGCATTTGTCAAAGTAAAGTGAGTCCTCATACTGGAGTCCCAGTAGGTGGAAATCCTGCCGATGTACAGGGAACAAGCAGAAGGCTGATTCTATGACTGATTTTGCTATGAGGGTACCCCATCCCAATTACTGAAGAATCTGAATCGCCTGGTCCATGGAAGCATACTTGACGGAGCATAGAGCGCCATATATAGCCTCATTCCCGGACTAATCTCTGGGAGCAGATGAGCTGTCTATTAATCTGAACTCCCAAGGGTCTTTCTTGGAGACCACCCCCTGAGGGAGCAGATGTAACCCATTTGGGGGACTGAATCGATTGGACCGGCTACCCATGCCAGACTCACTTCCTTGAGGATATTTGTCTGAGCCACCCCATGATTGGACCTCAGTGACTGCTGATTTCTGCAGTAAGAGACACCCACAAATCCTCCTGCTGAGAATTGGACACCCTCTCTAAAATCTTCAAACAAGATCTGGGCTGCCCCAGGATTGTCATACACATTGAGCCATGAAACCCTTGCCATCCAATTGACTGGGGAGTGGTGGGCTCTGACTAAGAGGGAGTGGTCAGTCTTGCACTTTGCCCACCGTCCTTGGAATTTCTGAAACACTTTGATCTGGGTGGGAGGATATGCCAAAGAAAGATCAGCAATTCTTGAATTTACATATCCTCAAGGGCCTGGAAAAGGATTGTTTGATAAACAGGAACCCTTCTTTCCTCCCCAGGCCTGTTAGCCAGCCCAAGCCAGCGAGAAAGGGTTGCCTGGGGGTAGCATCCATGCATTGAGGTTTCACGTGACCCAGCCACAAAATAACATTGATCTGATCCCACACTAAAGTAGGGTTAGTGGCCTTAACCCCCTGAACTTCTTGTCATACTCCTTCCAGGCTGTACCACCATACACGTCATGTGGGACACTCTTCTGTTCTGATAGCACACAAGCTGGGCATCCAAATTAGTAAAATGCTCAGCCAAAATACCCTGAAAGATTGAATAATCTTTCACCCAGATCACCAGCATTTCCGCTACCCTCTGTATGTAGGGCCAGTGGCCACAGACCCTGGAATTAGAACATTCTTTACAGCTCTTAGCTGCTTAACTTCAAGGATTATCCTCAATCAAAGATTATCTACAATCAAAGACCTCAAGAACTACAGACTCCTCCCTTTTGCCACCAAAGTCAAAACAACCAGCTTACGAACTTCATAGAATCCAACTCGGTCCTCAACACCTCCCAATCTGGATGCCGCAGCAACCACTGCACTGAGACCACCCTCCTAGCCGGCACTGACAAAATCCACACTCTCCTTGACCAAGGCCACACAGCAGCACTCATTCTATTGGACCTCTCAGCAGCCATCTACACTGTGTCCAACCGCACACTAGCCGCCAGACTCCATGATGCCGGCGTACAGGGAAATGCACTAGATTGAATTTGCTCCTTCCTCACCAGCAAAACTCAAAGAATCAAACTCCTACCCTTCCTCTCCGAACCAACAGAGATCAGATGTGGGGTACCCAAAGGATCCTCACTTTCCACATGATCTTCAACATCTACATGGCCATTCTCACAACCATGTCATATAGTTCCTATAAACTTATATAGGATCTGCACGTTTAGACAACATACACTGTAGGACTGGTTAGAAAGGGAGAGACGGTAGTGGTGTATCCAAAAGGAAAGGACCGCACATTCACTAATGACAATTAGATATATAATAAGTACTGGAAATGTAACAATTCTTCAGTTGCGAAGACGGAGTGCTCTGCAGACCACTATCCCCCACTACCAAGAGAGATTCAATGACAATCGAAGATTGACAAATACAAATGAAGCAAGAGGGTCAAATCTAGCACATTCCTAACATACAAGTATACAGGGACAAACTAATAGATCTCCTGGTTGTTTCTCCATAAACAGAGGTTTTCCAATATCAGTGGTGGTTGGACATCACAAATAAACAAGAAAGTTCAGTTTCTTATGTTCTTTATTCAAAATCCATGGGAATAAACTTGACAAAAAGACAGCCGACACGTGTTTCGTCAGTACTAAGGGTAAGTACTAAAGACTTTTTCAAGGCTAGGCAGGACGTAAAGTAACGTCGTGTGTCACATTGGGGCTTGTCCAGACATGTAGATTTAAGATATGGAACCATATACAAAGAAAGTCCGGAAAGATAAAGTAAATGTCCAAATGTTGGGGGATGTGGAATCAGAGCATCCTGGTCTAGGTGTTATGATAAAAACACCAGGGGCGATCTGTAAGTATCAAGCGCAGGGCTCTCCCAGACGGATGTAGTAGCCAAATACGCTCAATCAGGACACAGAAGTCATGATCTTTATCTTAATGAAAATGTCCAAGTGGTGGATACCAAGATTAATGGGGGTGCAGTCCAGTGCTCACTTGTAAGTATGTGAGCTTGCGTGACGAGCGTCCCTAGTGGAGTATTCCAATATGCTGCAGCCAAGCCCCACTGCAGCGAAAAACGTGAAAGGTCCACACAGACTCGACCTTTCACATTTTTCGCTGCAGTGGGGCTTGGCTGCAGCATATTGGAATACTCCACTAGGGACGCTCGTCACGCAAGGTCACATACTTACAAGTGAGCACTGGACTGCACCCCCATTAATCTTGGTATCCACCACTTGGACATTTTCATTAAGATAAAGATCATGACTTCTGTGTCCTGATTGAGCGTATTTGGCTACTACATCCGTCTGGGAGAGCCCTGCGCTTTTTTTTTAATTTTTTTTTTTAATAACATTTATTAGGCGCAACAGCTGCCCCAGCGAAGGGGCGTCCTGGCGCCAGATCATGTGCAGCAACATAACAGATCAAAGCTGAACAAGGGGGATATTTAGCTGACAGAGGTAAACAGGTGGGTTTTGATGGCCCGTCTGAAGAGGGTCAGGCTGTTAAGGGTGCGAATGTGGACAGGAAGAGAATTCCATAAATCCGCCGCCATCACACGGAAGGAACGGCCTCCCATCCTGCTAAGCCTGAACCTAGGCTTATTCGCCAGATACTGGACTTCGGATCTGAGGGATCGCGTAGGGACATACAAAGAAATAAGGCCTGTCAAGGCCGGGGGAGACGACAGCTTTAAAATCTTGAATGTCAGGCAGAGAGCCTTAAATTTGATTCTCTGTCTGACCGGAAGCCAGTGCAGAGAGGCCAAGACAGGAGAAACAGAACATCGTCTTGGGAGGCCTACAATGGCCCGTGCAGCGGCGTTCTGCACCCTCTGGAGCCTAGTCGCCTCAGCCTGGTTGACTCCAAGGAGTAGGGCACTCCCATAGTCTATCCGTGAGAGGATAGAGGCCTGAACCACCAGTTGACGTGTGGGAGGATCGAAAAATTTGAGGACTGGTCTGAGCCCTCGCAGAATGCCATGGCAGGTAGCTGCTGTCTTTTTCGTAGGACTGGTGAAAGAAAGGTTAGAGTCCAGCCATACTCCCAGATTTTTAACTTCGTCCACTGGAATAGGCATCGCCCCCAGTTCGAGAGGCCACCACTGGTCTCCCCAGAGTTCCGCCTGCTTCCCCACAACCAGGACCTCGGTTTTCTTGGCATTGAGCTGTAAGCAGTTGTTACGCATCCAGCTAGCCACAGCTATCAGTCCCGCCTGGAATCTGGGCGCAGTCACCTCAGGGTTCCCACTGAGTGTCACCGCCAGCTGCGTGTCGTCGGCATACGATGTCATCGTAAGGCCATGTTGCCTGACGACGGCAGCCAGCGGTTTCACATACAGGTTGAATAATGTGGGACTGAGAGCAGAGCCCTGAGGGACTCCCAGATCCAAAGAATGGTACGAGGACTGGCCAGGTGGAATGGCTACTTTAAAAAACCGGTCCGAGAGGAATGAGCGGAACCACTTAAGGGCCTTCCCGGCGATCCCTACCTCCTCCAGACGCCGCAGCAAGATGTCATGAGACACCGTGTCGAACGCGGCGCTCAGGTCCAACAATAGGAGCGCCGCGGTCTGCCCCGCATCCAGCACTGTCCGCAGATGCTCGATCATGAAGAGCAAAGCCGTTTCAGTGCTGTGCTGAGCACGAAACCCATTTTGACTCTCGTCTAAGATATTATTGCGCGAGAGGTGGGCAGACAGAGTGGTATTCACGTGTGCCTCCGTGACCTTGGCGGTCCAAGGCAGGAGGGAGATGGGCCGATAGTTCTCCGGGAGCAGGGGGTCCGAATTTGGTTTTTTCAGAATGGGCTTGACCACAGCCTGCTTCCAGGATAGCGGAACTACGCCCTCCCTGAGGGAGAGATTGATGAGCTCCAGAATGGGCTCACGACAGAGGGGCGAGAGAGAGGCGAAAAGCTCCGGCTTCAGAGGGTCTGAGGGAGAGCCAGATTTAATTTTGAGGCTCAGAGTGTCAAATACCTCATTAGACATAGTCGGCAGGGTTGACAGGGTTTCAGACACCAGGACTTCTACGTAGCTAGGAGCATCCCCGGGGGCAGCTGGTGCGAAGCCTCGGTAGATTTTCTGTACTTTCTCGACGAAAAAGGATGCCAAGCTTTCACAATGCGAGTCCGTACAGATTTCTTGCGAGGTGGCCCGTTTCCCCATCAGGTCTTTAAGTACCTTGAAGATCAACTTAGAGGGGTTGGGGCTGTTGGAAAACTCAGCTGCGTAATATGCGGCCCGGGTTTGGCAGATAGCTCTGTGGTAAGACTTAAGCTGGGCGAAATACAATGATTTTAACATGGGATCGAAAGCTTTTCTCCACGCCCTCTCAGCTTGACGGCAGGTTCTCTTATGCTCGGCAAGAGTCTCATTATACCAAGGGCTACGGCTTTTCGCATGACATTTTGCCCAACGTAAGGGTATGAGAGAGTCGAGGGCGGTAAGAACCCAGTTGCAGAATTGATCATAGCCCTGTTCTACATTCTGCAGTTTGCCCAGGGGTTGTGCCTCTAATAACCTGACAAACTCCTCCAGCTTAAGTTTACGCCAGTTGCGCTTTAAACTCTGTTTACCTGCTGGTTTCAGTTGTGGAGTGTCAAGAGGACATAACACTTTAACCAATAAATGGTCAGTCCACCCCACCACCATCGGGTCAGCTGATCTAGCCCGGGCTAAGGTAGTAAAAAAAGGGTCCAATATGTGTCCTCCTATGTGGGTGGGGGAGGTGACCAGTTGGTCAAGCTGCAGCGCTTCTAAGTCCGCCAGCAAGGAGCTGATGGAAGGAGAAGATGACTGATCCAAATGTATATTTAGGTCCCCTACTATGTTAAAGTTGGAGCATGTAGCGGACAAGGAACTGACTACATCCACAAGGGTGGCCTTAAAGGCAGTGTCGTTCCCAGGTGGACGATAGATAAGCACACCGCTGAAGGTGAATTGATGACTGACCTTTACCTTGAACAATGCGCTTTCACACATAGGGAGGTCCTTGCAGATCGCCCCTGGTGTTTTTATCATAACACCTAGACCAGGATGCTCTGATTCCACATCCCCCAACATTTGGACATTTACTTTATCTTTCCGGACTTTCTTTGTATATGGTTCCATATCTTAAATCTACATGTCTGGACAAGCCCCAATGTGACACACAACGTTACTTTACGTCCTGCCTAGCCTTGAAAAAGTCTTTAGTACTTACCCTTAGTACTGACGAAACACGTGTCGGCTGTCTTTTTGTCAAGTTTACTCCCATGGATTTTGAATAAAGAACATAAGAAACTGAACTTTCTTGTTTATTTGTGATGTCCAACCACCACTGATATCGGAAAACCTCTGTTTATCGAGAAACAACCAGGAGATCTATTAGTTTGTCCCTGTATACTTCACTGTAGGACTGGTGTCCAGGCTGATTTAGACACCCTACCGGGTATGTTAGCTTGCATACCAGCTAGCTCAGAGTGCCACTAGAAACTCCTCTTACCAAGGAGAGAATAGTTCTTGGCAACTATCAAACATGAAAATCCTGATCCCTCAGGATCATGGAAACAGTGCAATACTTTTTGCTCGGTCACTTGTGCTCATTTTCTCTCAGAGAGATACACAGAAAAAACGGTGGGGGCGTTTCTCAATAAGTGATTATTGAACCAGCATCATTCTAGTATAAAATAGGTGTGCTAAAACAACCAGTAGACAGAAACAGATATAAATGATTAGAAGCACTGACAGAGTAAAAAGATGGTTGATTTTTACCATTGTGCTACAACAATGAATAAAGGCAAGTGTATAAAATACATGACAGTACTAAATGCGTACTCTTACGATGTAACCCTAACTATATATGTACTTAAGTGCACCTAGCATGTATGTAGGTGTAAAAGCCAATAATCCCTCTAGGGTAAAATCAACCCCTTTGCCTGAAGGGAGAGACAGTGGGACCCCGTCTTGGTCTCAAGATAGAGACCCTGTAAGGGATATCAGTCCACTGCAACCTATAGTGTATGCATGCAGGAACCTCAGCGTCTCACATCTGTGTGTCTGCATTTCTCTTCTGACTACCTCAGCAAGATATGGTATGAATATACCCAAAGTGGTACCCTCAGGCGATATACCTTGCTGTGTCGTGTTGGACTAGGAGGACGGAGGGAATGACCTTATACATAGTTATTATGCAGGAGATGGTGTCCTGCTGTGTCCTGCTTTGATTATAAGAATCCTCATGCATAATGAATGAGGCTAGTTTTGAGAGAAAACCCCATGTCATTGAGGCATTACAGTATCTAGATAAAAGGTCAGTCCCAAGCCTCTAATTTTAGGGCGTGCATGCAGGAGCTTGCCTCCTCAATGGATAAGAACTGCTTGAAATTAAATGGCAGCAAAACGGAGGTGATGGTGGTGGGAGGCAGTTCTTCAAGATGGTCGATGGAGTGGTGGCCCTCGAGCCTGGGTCCCACCCCTAAACCCTGCAATGAGGCTAAGAATCTGGGGGTCTGGGTTGACCCAGCTCTTTCTTATGAAGGACACATAAGAAGGGTAGTTGGCAAGTGTTTAGCTGTTCTGAAATCGTTACGTAAAACACTGGATCTTCTACCGACTGGGGCAAGAAAGACCATGGTACATGCACTCATTACCTCACGCCTCGACTATGCTAATATTCTCTATCTAGGGGCTACCGTAAAGAGTCTCGGTCGTCTGCAGGTTTTGCAGAATGCCGCAGCACGGCTGATTTTGAACCAGCCCAGGAGGGCACCCTCTAAGAAGGCTCTCAGCGCATTGCACTGGCTCCCAGTTAAGCAAAGAGTGGTATTCAAGTCCTTATGCACGTGTCATTGCATCCTCAATAATGTTGGTCCCTCCTATTTGAGTGACCTGATTACCAAATACGTGCCCAGGAGATCGTTGAGGTCCAAAGTAACTGGGCTAGTGGTGATCCCCAACTTTAAGAGGGCCAGGATGGGTGGACGCTCTTTAAGGGTGAGGGGCGCTCAGGATTTGAACAAGCTCCGACAATACCTTAGGCTGGAAAGCTCTGAGAGCACGTTTAGGAAATCGCTAAAAACATTTTTATTCGCTGGCAGCGAGTAGTGGATTTACTGAGGAGTCTTTTGCTGCTTCCTTCTCAGCCAGCGCGGGGACACGCCGAGATGGCGTAACGATTGTGCTCTATAAATGTTTTTTATTATTATTATTATAGTTTAATGGCAAGGGAAATATAAATGAAAGGTCTGGTAGCTACCTGAGCCTATATTGGGCACCTGTATGAAACATAACACACATGGACTCAGCATAGTATCCTAAGCCAACGACACCCACCTCATCCTCTCCCTCACCCATGAACCCCACATCACGAGACGCAGCTTCCAGGAAGGAATAAAGGATGTCACATCCTGGATGAGCAGCAGCTGCCTGAAGCTCAACTCGGAGAAGACGGAAGACCTCTTCCTCGGATCCACCCCTCCTCATGGGATGAGACGTGGTGGCCCCCTGCCCTCGGCAACCCTACCACACCCACAGACCACGGCCACAACCTCTGCATCATACTCGACTCCGTCCTCACCATGAACCGATAGGTCAACACGGCATCTTCCTCATGTTTCAACACCCTCTGCATACTGTGCAAGACCTTCACGTGGATCCCCCCGAATCCAGGAAGACTGTCAGCCACGCACTCATAACCAGCAGACTGGACTACTAGAACGCCCTCTATGCTGGAAGCAACAAAGCTCTACTCCACAAACACCAGACCATCCAAAACACCGCATCCAGACTCGTCCTCAGCATCCCACGACAAGACACATCACCCAGCATCTATGAGACCTCCACTGGCTCCCCGTTAAAAAGAGAGTGACCTTCAAGCTGCTCACTTATGCATACGAATCCCTCCACAACACCGGACCCCAATACCTCAATGAAAGAATCTCCTTCCACGCCCCCAAGAGAAACTGCCGCTCTGCTGGCCTCGCCCTAGCTGAAATCCCTCACATCTGGAGAGCCAGAACGGGGGGAAGAGCATCTCGTTGCCAAGGTATGGAATAAAGTCCCCCTCAGCATCAGACGTAACCCCACACTGCCAGCATATAAGAAATGTGGAAGATGACACACCGTTGACCTGGACTGAAGCGCAGGGGCTCTGTATATGCAGGTGACCCATCTAATAAATGTGTTGCCAATGCCAAACTTTGGGGAGTCCCAAAAAGGTAGGGCCAGTGGACATGATCAAATGCCTTGTTAGCATCAATGCAAATAAGGAGGGTTTCTTTCTGTGACTGGGAAACTTTATTCTAAAGGTGTATTAGGCGTTTGGTATTGTCACTGCTGTGCCGTATTTGAATGAATCATGCTTGATCCAGATCCACTCGGCCTGGCATGATTCGGTTCAGGTGGTGTGCCAGAATACAGGTAAAAATTTGGTGTGTACTTTAAGAATGGAGATGGGTCTGTATGATCGGCAAAAGGCTGGATCCTTGCCCGGCTTGGGAGTGACCAAAATAGACGCCTCCAACATAGCATCAGTCAGGGAGACAGAGTCAGCGAAGGCAGTGTACAACCGTGTCAGGAGGGGTGCAAGCTCTTAGCAGAAGTTTTTATAAAAATGGGCAGTGAAGCCCTCAGAGCCCGCTGAGTTTAGGCTCTTTAGGTGAGCAATTGTCAATATCACCTCCTTTAAGCATATGGGTTGGTCGAGCAAGGCTGACTCCGCTGGCGATAGGGGACTCAAAGCCACACCATTAAGGTACTCAGAGGGGTCTCCCTTAGTACCATCAGAAGAGGAATACAGGAAACAGTAAAAGCCCTTGAAAGCCGAAGCAATCCCTGCGCTAGAGTATATCTCAGTAGAGCGGTCAGTATTTATCATCTTCACGGAGCCGGAGTAAACTTTACTCCGGAGGCAGTGGGCTAGCATACACCCACAGCAATTACTGCTGAGGTAGATTTTATGTTTCAGGCATAGCAGGGTATATTTCGCCCTATCGAGATCAAGTCATTTAAGGAGAAACCTCGTGTTTTCTAGCTCCTCCCAAATTCTGAGGGCACCTGTATGATTGTGTATAGCCTGTACTTCCGCAATCAACGTCTCTAAGTTCCCCCCTCATCACAAGTATCAGAGGCTCCCAGACTGACGCCATGGGTACCTTCCCACAATCATTGATATGAAGGTTTCTAAAGAGTTAACGCTGACAAGTCCTGATATAACAGATGTGTGGGACCCCAGAATCGAATCAGGTGGTTCTCCCATGCCGTGCAACAAATACTCTCTTTCACTTGGAAGCCATGGACATAGGTCAAAATGGGGGTGTTATCCAGTTCCTGTGGACCCACGCAATGAACATGATCACATTTTAGGCTGTGTCCTCTGAGATTCCCAAGATATGTCAAAAAAGGGCCCCCACATATTCTCTGAAATCAGATCACTCTGCTTGTGTCAGGACTCCTTTGATACCCACAATATTCTGCTGAGAGCAGTTACAAGCGTGTGCTTGTAAATCGACATGCTGTTCCTTCAGGGAGAGAATTTCTTGTTATAGCCATCCAGCCTCTTCATCTCATCCAGTTTCGCAGTCTTCCATAGCAGACACGCTGTCACCAATTTCCTTCAGGTCGCAAAGTTCCTCTCTCAGATCCGTGACAGAGAGGCCCTTCTTCACTTCCTGCAAGTCATTGCAGAGAGATGCAAAGAGTGCCTCCAAAAAGGATCATGTCACCAGCCTCTCCATTTCTTCTGGTTCAGAAAGGTGGTCTGAATCAAGTGTGGGTGGTGGATTTGCTGGTTTTGTTAAGAACGATGATGGATTCAACCCAGATCTGTGACTGGGGGTGAGTGTCTGAAAAGTTTCAGGGCTCCATCGTCCATCATCTCCTTGTGTTTGCTTTGTTCACCCTAAGTTGGCAGGGTATGCCCAGACCATGGTCCCTTGCTCACTTTGCCACTGGATTCAAGCTAGCCTGGCTGATAAGGGGTGTTGTCCTGAAACCGGTCTCAGTATGCTTGTTTCAGGTTCAGGGAAGACCTGGCTTGGCAGTTCGGGCTGGATGGACTGTTCTCATGAGGAACAGGGTCAAGACTGATTTGCATATGACTGGGTCTGAACTGGGGTGGCGAAATGAGCTAAAGAACGATGATGGATTCAACCCAGATGTGTGACTGGGGGTGAGTGTCTGAAATGTTTCAGTGCTCCACCCGTCATTTCCTTCTACTAGCCTTACTGGTTTTGTTAGCATGTCTCTAAGAGGGCGATCCTTTTTTGACCTGGCCACAGGCATGATAGGGATCCACTATATGGCTGAGTTCGATTGAGGGTGTCTAGTCAGCAACACTCCATTGATAACGATGTCCTCGCCAGTAGCCCAGGAGAACTGTCTACCCCACGGGGTGGAGCAGGGCTTGAGGAGGAGGCTCTACGCCAACCCTGGACTCCATAAGGCACTAGGCCAGGTAATGGAGGTGCATATAGTTTTCTGGGTCTGCTCCCAGAAGGGCAATCGGTCCCCTAGTGCTGCAAGGAAAGAGCTAGGTAGATTTCACACCAGGAGAGGCAGGGAACCAGGTGAAAGTACTATGTGAGAAGCAAGGATAAGTCTAGTATGGGGAGCAAGCAGTAGTCCAACTCTGTGCTACGGTGCAAGGTGCCTAAGTGATGGCCAGAGCCCACCAAGAGGCTCAGGCTCAGAATGTGGCAAGCAGTGCTATCAGAGGCAACGGGCAGGCAGGCCAGTAGCCAGTGCAGGGCAAGAGGTGAGTCAAAGGTCTTGAAGTTTCCCATTGTGGTTTTCACAGGGATTAGGAGCATATGCGGGTCTGATCCCTGCAAGGCATAATTAGAGCGAAGGGGGGGAAGCAGCAGCCATCCCACTCTCCACCAAGTATGAAAAGCTGGAGTTCTCTGCATCTGCCTCCGTGGTGGATAGTTAGGCTCGTGGGCCTGCCAAGGGTATAAGTCAATGCTAGGCCAGAAGTAGATCTTGCTGGGAAAAGGAGTCAGCCAGGCGGGCTTCTCAATGGGAGAGTGGCTGGCAGTAGAAACAGGTCCTCTTTGGAGGTCTATGAAGAACCAGAAAAAAGGAGGGGACCCTGCAAGTAAATCTGGCTACGTGTGAAAGGGCCAATCACCTCCAGGATAAAATGATCCCCCATCATTCAGGCCCCAAACATTGCAAATAATCTCAAGCAAGTTCCCAAATTACAGTTCAAAACCATCCCTCAATGTCTGCCACCAGATAAATGCTCAATCATCACTCACAATCAATAATCTCTTGGTACAATAGTTACCTGTTTCAATCCAAGCACGGTGGTAGGTACAGGCAACACATTGGAAATTGGTATTGGCACTCTTGTAAATGTCCATCACCTGTTTTGTTTGCAATTGCCGCCATAAGTGCGCTGGGGATGCTCAGACGTGGGTCCCAGGCACTCCACACCACTGGAGTCAAGCTAGCCGGGCTGATGAGAGGTGTTACCTCGAAACCGGTCCGGTCCTCGGATGCTTGATTCCGTTCTGGGAAGGACATGGCTTTTGTAGTTCGGACTGGACTGTTCCCATGGGGCACAGGGTCAGAGCTGATTTGCATATCGCCATTGTCTAACCCAGGGTGGTGTGGAGTGCAAAAAAACGATGGATTTGGGCCCAGATCTTTGGACTGGGGTGAATGTGTGACATTGATCCACATTCTGTCCATCGCCTGTTTTGTTTACTCTTGTAAATCAACAATCTTCTGGGGCAGCCATAATAAGTGATGCAAAAAAGGATAGGCAGGAAAGAGAGGCAGGCACTGTCTCTAAAGCCATGAAGGAAACGTGGAGACTTCTTCACTGCACACTGGTACTAGTTCAACACTAATCTTTCATGGGCTCTGGAGTATCGTGCTACTCACCAAAAAAATACTTCAACCCCCATCAGGGGTAACAAGGGCTATATAAATGCAAACCTTTTCTCCTCTTCTATCCCTCTGCTACCCTTCTAAATCCAAATAACTGACTAACATATCCACCACTCAGATTACTTTCATACTTCCCTATACTAATTCAACACTAATCCTTTATGGGTTCCATAGTAGCATGCAACTTGTCAAAAAAGCGCTTAAACACCCCATCAGGAGTAACAAGCGCTATATAGATGCAAACTTTTTTTTCCCTCTTTAATCCATCTGCTATCCTTCTCAATACAAACAACTGACTAATACCCACCACTCAAATTACTTTTATATTTCACTATACGAATTCAACACTAATCCTTTATGGGTTCCTGAGTAGCATGCTACTCACCAAAAAAGTGCTTTGAAGCCTCGTCAGGGGTAGTAACTGCTATGTAAATGCAATTTCAATACAATGCAATACAATACAACTGCAATCTGGCAATAGATGTAACTAAAACATTTTCAACAAGAAATAATAAAAAAGTTCTATGGTGGCACTGGCATCCTCAGTCCGGTAAGTAGAGGTTGTCCTTAAACTCCGGTGGTTTACCCAGAATTTGCTAACACACTTGATTCTGACCAATCCTCCTCCTCTGCTGTTTCAGAAATGGTATAATGATGTGGTATGAAATGTTGGGTGATTTTGATCATAGTCAATCTCTTCACATTTTGAGGTGAGTTGCTGGTCCTTCTCATTGCAACAACTGCAGACACACTGGCTACAGGATAAGCCAGATACTTTTTTGCCAGCCTGCTGAGCTCTGGCCATTGGGGCACCTTCCCATAACAATACATCAATGGGTTTTGATCCATATAGACCTCTTTTGGATCATCCAGATACTCCTGGAACATCCTCTGGATTGTCATTGGTATTGTCACTTGCTCGAACTCTTTTGCCATCGCCGCTGCATGGAGCTTAATCCCTGCAAATTGAAACCAATACAATACAGAGGTTGGGTCCGATCCTTCTGTTGCTGTTGTTGCAGGTGTTCTGGTTGATGGTGTTATTGCCTGCTGCGAGACAAGACTTCCCTCTCTGGAAGTTGAAGATGGAACCCCAGAACTTATGTGGAGGATCACTAAGTTCCACCCGTTCTTCTTCCAGGTTCCGGCTTGCTCAAAAATCCACCTCTTGTATTTTGAAACATCCCTTTCAGAAAACGGAATGAAAGTGGACAGAATTGTTTTGTACTGTGGATCAAGTAGTGTGGCAAGGTTGTATGTACTCTTTGGCAAGATGACGTCATGTTGTAGCCTTGTGTTACAAGCCAAATGAAGGATTAAGCACTTAACCAAGGCATGCACCACTGTGTTTTCGTTCACAGAAGCTGGGGCAAACTTTCCAGACACCTTCATTAGCTGGTCCTGTAGCAGATGCAACAACGGGATAGCTTGGCCCCTCGTACTGTCCTCCTTGCTAACTTCCAATGTGAAAACCTCAAAAGGGAGAAGCATCTGTGTCAGGCATTTGACAAAAACGCATTTGTCCGCATCCATGGTCTTAGTTTTCCCAACTGCATCACCTCCCGTTTGAATGACATAATCAGAGATCGGTTTGTACTGCTCAAATAGTAGTTGCAACATGCAATAAATCAAGTTCCAACGTCATGGCACTTCCTTTATCAGAGCTTGAACTGGTGCTCTATTTGAAAGCTAAATAATCCACAACTGCTTCCGGGCTTAACAAGATGCCTGAAATGAGTGCAGATCCTTCTGTAGGTGGTTAGTATATTGCTGACCATATCTTCTTTGTTATAGAGAGGGGCAAACAAAGGACCCTGAAATAGCCACCCTGTGGCATGGCCTTGACTTTGTTACTGCTATTATCTGTGACAACAAATCCAATTCTGAGATGTTGGGGTCACTCCCATTCATAAACCTTGCTGTTAAATTTGTCCAAGATGTTCACAGCTGTATGCAATTTCTCCATGGTGAACATGGCCACTGTTGCATGCCCCAGAATGCTCTTACCAAGACCTGTAAATATCTTTTGCTTTACCTCTAGAAAGGAGATCCAGTATACAGTGATGCACATGTAATCAGTCATCGGACAACTGGTCCACAGTCTGTCATCAGGTGGATAGTGTGAACAACAAGTTATTATTATTATTATTATAATTGCATTTGTTGAGCGTGCAGCTACCCGGAGGTTTCCCGGCGCTAAAGCATACAGAAGATGAACTAAGTTGAGGAGACTATGAGCATGCATGTTAAGTATTGAAAAGCCAGGTCTTGATTCCTTTACGGAATGTCAGATAACAGACTTCAGAACGCAAGAATTGAGGCATGGAGTTCCATAGGGAAGGTGCCAATAAGGCGAACGAGCGACCGCCCATTTTGGCTCTGTTGACACGCGGGATCTGAAACTTGTTTTGTGTGGAAGATCTTAACGTGCGGGAGGGGACATATTGCTGAACCAAAGAGGACAAGTATTTCGGAGCTTTATCCATTTTAATGTGGTGCATTATGCAGAGGGCTTTAAATTTGATTCGGCTCTCAATTCGCAGCCAGTGCAGCTTGCACAGATGGATGGTAGCCGAGGACCTGACAGGTAAGTTACAGATCAGGCGAACTGCCATGTTCTGAACCACCTGAAATTTCTTTATTACCTCCTTACAAGCGCCCAGAAGTAGAATGTTCCCGTAGTCCATCCGTGAGGTGACAAGGGCCTGGACCATGGTCCTCAGGGTATCAGCTGGAAGCATCCATGTGATTTTTCTAAGCCACCTGATGATGGTAGTACAGGTGGCAGAGACCTTTACAACATGTTGCTTCAGTGACAGCTGGTTGTCAAGAAGAACCCCGAGGTTGCGGGCTGTAGCTGAAGGGGTAGGTAAAGGGCCCATCTGAGGAGGCCAATGTTGCGGACCCCAAAGGGATGTATTTGGACCGAATAGGAGCAGCTCTGTTTTGTCCCCATTTAGTTTTAGTTTATGTCTGTGCATCCAGTTGGAGATATGTTCCAGACCAGACTGCAAGGAAGACTTGGGAAAATGTTTATTAGTGGAAAGTGAGTAGACGATTTGCGTGTCGTCAGCGTAAGAATAGATTGTGAGGCCTGCTTGCTCTTCCAAGAAAGCAAGAGGTCTCACATAAAGGTTGAAAAAAAGGGGACTGAGAATAGGCCCCTGGGGAACACCGTGAGGAGAGGAAAAGATAGAAGAAACCGAAGGAGAGGAAAAGACTTGAAAGGTGCGATTAGAGAGAAAACTAGCAATCCAGGCCAGGGCTGTACCATCAATCCCCACGGATTTCAGGGTGGACAACAGGATGGAATGGGAGACGGTGTCAAATGTGGCACTCAAATCAAGCAAGATGAGTGCCACTGTCTCCCCGTTGTCCACCTGTCTTCTGATGGTCTCTGACACACTAAGAAGCGTGGTCTCAGTGGAGAAGCCAGTCCTGAACCCAGACTGTGAACAGTGAAGAAGATTAGAAGATTCAACATAGGAGCTAAGAAGAGAATTAACATGTTTTTCAAGAATCTTAGAGTAGCAGGAGAGCAGAGAAATGGGACGAAAGTTAGAGGGATTGTTTGGGTCCGCATTGGCCTTTTTTAGCAGTGGAACCACCATCGCATGTTTCCATTCATTAGGGACCGTAGCCTCGACCAATGAAGCATTCAACATATCTAAGATGATCTGAAGTATGGCTGGATCCAGGGTGCACAATATTTGAGGGGGCATAGGATCAAGGGGAGAGCCCGATTTTATTTCATGTAAATATTTTTGAAAGAGCAAGGGAGATATCGGCTCCCAAGAGTGGAGTTGGGAGGCAGTGGGAATACAACCAGAAGCATCAGCGAAACAGGGGGTAGGAAGTACGGGCTCAGGAATAGTAGATACAGTAGGAGTGGTGCTAAAAATAGCATAGATCTTGTCTATTTTATCCAGAAAGAATTTTGCCAGAGCGTTACATTGTAAAGTATCCAAAGAAGGGTCTTTAGGTACAGAAGACATGCCAGAAAGATCTTTTACTACTTTAAACAGGGCCTTTGATCTATTTTGGGCATTGAGTATAGTACTGTTAGCATGATTAGCTCTGGCGGTATCGCAGGCAGAGTGGTACGCCTGGAGGGCAGCCTTATAATTTGATTTCTTAACTGTACAGTAGTCGGAACGCCATATGCGCTCCAGTTTCTTGCAACAGGATTTTTCCTGGTGAAGTGAGTCATTAAACCAGGGAGCTGGAGGATGATGGATCAGTGACTTATTCCTCTGGGTTGGCAGACAAGAATCTAAGGCTGTTGTCAGCCAAGAGTTGACAACAGACACCTCCTTGGTAGAAATAGTGGGGAACGTTGGTTTGGAGTTTTCAAGGCAGAGGTTCAGTTTATCTTTATCTAATCGTTTCCAGTTCCTACTAGCTTTATGGGGATGAGAACTAGTGGAGGGGTTGTGAGCCGATATCTTAATTAAGAAGTTAATGATAAAATGATCAGACCAGATAACAGGAGAGGAAGAGTGATAAGTAATACAGTTGAGGTTCGAGATAATGGGATCTAATAAATTGCCGGCTTTGTGGGTAGGGCCGGAGTTATGTAGGTGGAGGTCCAGGGCAGCTAGATCCTGAAGTAAGCGCATGCCAATTGGACAAGATGTGAGATTAAAATGAATGTTTAAATCACCCACTATAAGAAAGTTAGTGGATTGTAAAATAAGAGGGGCAATGAGCTCTGGAAGAGAGGAGGCCCTTGTGTTGGCCGAACCCGGGGGACGATAGATCAGGGTTCCAGTCAAGGTGAAATAAGGAGTGAGAGAGAGTTTAAAAAGACCAGCTTCGCACTTGGGAAAATCTAAGTCTTCCCATTTGCATGAGAATTCTCTTTTAAAAATTATCGCAATACCTCCGCCCTCCTTGAGAACACGATTTCTCCCCAGAAAGGTGTAATTATTGGGGAGAGCCATGGCAATGTCAGGACCGGAACTCTCATTAAGCCACGTTTCCGTTACAAACATGGCAGCTGGGCTTGCAGACTCGAGGAGGTCAAAGATATCTCTTTTGTGTTTAGAGAGAGATCGGCAACTTATGCTGATAAAGTTCAGAGTAGGATAAGATTTAGGCGTAGCAGAAGAAGCCTGATGCGTGGCAGGAGTAGTAGTCCAAAAAGAAGAGGACAGGGAGTCTGTAACCGAGGGGATTGAGTCTAGGGTAAGGGCGCATTCATGACATTTTAATGGAGCATCTTGGCAATTAAAAGTCGGAGCAAAGGTACAGGGAGGAATCTGTAGATCCAGTAAGTCAGAGTGGGAGTATGTTATGTGGCATGGGGCAAATGGAGTGGCCCCTGGTCCCGTACTGGCGCAGACGGGCGCAGACGGGCAGGACTTGCTACAAAGGTTGTCCAATCATGATGCAGCACTGGAATAGCAACTCTGGCAAAATAGATCTGACTTCGAACCTTCCATTTCAGGTAGATGGCTGTCACAAATTCTAAGAATCCCACTCCTTCCACAAAAGATAAAGGGAGGAGGTCCAACACTATCATTTTGTTCAGCTTCCCATTGTACAAACATGCCATTGGGTGGTTATGGTCATAGAGCCCCTCCTGCTTGACCATGCCCGTAATCGTCGCCTGTAGTTTTTGTTCTTTTCTAAGGCCACTGATGTAGTCAACTTTTGAGAAGTGGGTGGTAGACTCAGTGTGCGTTGTAGGTGGTTAGTCACTGTATGCCGTAGTGTCTCCAGCTGATTCTGAGTCTTGTGCCAGTTTGAAGTTGTTAATGTGAGTGATTTTGCTAGCGTACTGCTGGGGGCAGGTCTGCCTTGCGTGAGGAGGTCACCCTCTTCTTCCTCATCTTCATCACCTCCCACCGTGATTGGACTTGTAGCTGATTTTCCCTGGCTCGCCCCACCTTCATCCCCACAACGTTCTTCCAAAAAAATGTTAAGGTGCTACTCCCACCGGATTGAGTGGTGTTTCTTCATATGAGTTGTTTGGCCTCCAGTACCATAATGTGTACTAGGCTTACCTTGTCGAAAATTCATGTGGCAGATGGTGCATAGTGCAATGTGCTCCCTCTCTTTGTTAACCTTAAAGAAGTCCCAAACTAGGGAGGAGTACTTTTTTTTACTGTGCAACAGTCAAGCCTGAAGAAGAACTGGAGGTAGGTGGGGGTGTTGTTGATTGCCACTCTGCAGTGCATAATTCTACTGAGGTAGTGGTTTCTAGTGCAGGCCTCTTTTGGGCTTTGCAAATAGGAGAGCAGGCAGTGCTACTTTGCCACAACCCTTAGAGCAGGTTGAATAGCAATGTCACACTCCTCAGTGTCATCTTCCACAATGACTGGCTTGTCATCCTCCTCTTCATCCCCTTCCATAATTCTAAGGCTTTCATGAACTTTTCTTTTCCTTTGCCTCTACTTGTGTCTCCTAGACTCTGCCAGGGTCCACTCCCTGTCCCTATCATCATCGCCAGAAGTAGCGCTTGGAGAAAATAGTGGAGTAGTACTCTTTCCTTGCTGTAGATCTGGGAGCCAATGATTCTAAAAGAGGGTGTTATTGCTCAAAACGAAGCTCAACCTCCAGTTCTGGTCCAACATCAGGAAGATGTAATATTGCTGGCTGCGGCTGCTGCCTACTTTGCTCTGTTTCCTAAAATGATTGGGTACTATTTTACAAAAGGGACAAATCAAATTCAGTGTCACAGCTCGTCGGTGTCACTATGATTGCAGTGGCCGCCTCACTGACAGACATGGTCTTGGGGATAGGTTGGGGTGCTGCTGTTGATGCGGGAGTGCTGCTCTCAGCTTGCTCCCCACATGCTGGTATGGCAAGCACACAATGTGGTCTAAAAAAGGTTTGGGGTGACACACCCCTGGTGAGAAGCTGCTTCTTCTCAATGACCACTTTCATGGAAGTATCTTTCTTTGGTGCCATTTTAAAACTCTCAGTTGGCAGTTGTACTAAACTGCAAAAGCAGAAGAGATTGGAGGACTGGCATGTGACGTCACTGCACAGGGCTTCTGTTTGGCAGTACTTCAGGTGATGTCTCTTCTCTTGTGCACCTAAAAGCAAACACAAGCAAAAAAACATTTAGTGAATCATGGCATTGTTTTGTTTAAATTAGTACAGACAAAGGCAATATTAGTGCGGTTGGTTACTTAGGTAATAACCACTTTAACGTCAAAGCACACCACCATACCATAAAATGTAATTCCCCATAAGAATAACACACAATATACAGAATAATGGAGCTCTTTACTTTATATCCATATTTTCCAAAGGAGAAACCGGTGGCACTCAGGGAACTGCATGAGTACATGGAATAGTAATCTTTAAAAAAAATTGATATTAGTGTGTGCCTATGGCAGGCAATGTGGTCTATATACCTGAAAAACCGATCCTGTTGTGCCTATGGTGGCTGGATGGATCAACCGAGAAGAAATGTAAAAAAAAAAAAAAGTAAATAAAATCTAAAATCAAAATAAGTAAAATTAAAAAAATATGAATAAAAACATGAAAATTAAAAAGATAAAATAAAAATTATAATTTACAAAAAAATTGCTAATGTTCATATGGGAGGATGAGAAGAAACCTATGGGAGGTGCAAAGTACATGGAATATTATATAAGAACTGTTCATCAAACTCCTATTCTTAATATACATACTACAATGATTCTCAAGTATATTATTAAACTGATATCTCACATCCATCCATGCAAGCCTATGGTAAAGGCACACTGGCTGGATGCACAAAATGGCTGCGAGCCAGTGCCACATGGTCAAACAATATCACTGAGCAAGTAGGCATGGGGAACAAAGAACACATGCAAGCCTATGGCAAAATCATACTGGCTGGACACACAAAATGTCTGACAGCCAGAGCCACACTGAGCAAGGAGGCTTGGGAACAAAGAACACATGCATGCCTTTGGTAAAAGCATACTGGCTGGAAGTACAAATTGGCCACCAGACATTGCCACACAGTGATACAATAACACTGAGCAAGGAGCATGGGAAACAAAGAACACATTCAAGTCTTTGACAAAAGCACACTAGCTGGATGCACAAAATGGTTGCCAGCCAGAGCCACATGGTCAAATTACAACACTTAGCAAGGACGCATGGGGTACAAAGTACTACTGCAAGCATATGGTAAAAGCACACTGGTTGGGCACACAAAATGGCTGCCAGCCAGTGCCACATGGTCAAACAACAACACTGAGCAAGGAGGCATGGGGGACACAGAACACATGCAAGCCAACAGCAAAAGCACACTGGTTCGACATACAAAATGGCTGACAGCCAGTCCCAAATTGTCAAACAACAACACAGAGCAAGGAGGCATGGGGAACAAAGAACACATGTAAGCCTATCACAAAAGGACACTGCTTGACACACAAAATGGCTGCCAGCCAGTGTCATATGGTCAAACAAGAAGGATAAGGAGGCATGGGGAACATAGACAACACATTCAGGGCTATGGTCACACACTCCACAAAATGGCCCCTAACCAAATGGAATGGAGAACAAAGAGAAATCAATGATGACCTATAGTAAACAAACACACACACTGGACAGAAAAAGGGGGCATAGTAACACTGAAGAAAGCACTACCATTAATTCAGCAATGCAAACAATTAAAATGAACTGAGCTATAACATTTTTACAACAACACACATCCTTCCAAGGTATCAAATATTACCCCACATATACATTTTTTGTACACTAAAAACATGAAATACAAAAGAAACCCACCTTTTTAATTCAATCCAATGCATTCCCGATCTTAAATAATGTTTAAAACAATATATACCACAGACACCATTTTTGTCTGCCTGGGCCTACTGGATGACCCTGGGCAGACTAGGGGCCTCATTTATGACTTTTTGCCGTAGGGAAGCGCAGCAGGCCTTCCTGCTGCGCTTCCCTACGGCAAAAGAAAAGGGCAGAAATGCGCCGTATCTATAAGATACGCCGCATTCCTGTCCTTTTCCCCTGCGCCGGCGCACAATGGGCTGCCTGCGCCAGCGCAGGCACCCTTGCACAATGGTGCAAGGGTGCCTGCGTTGCGGGGAAGATTATTTTTGTACAGGAAGGGAAACCTTTCTGTACAAAAATAATCACAAGAGGCTTTTCCTCTTTCTATGTGTGCTGTAGAATGCAGCACACATAGGAAAAGGAAATACGAGGAGAAATAAAGACATTTCTCCCTGTTGCGCCTCCCTTACGCCTCCCCTGGGGAGGCGTAAGCTTTTGGCTCTGCTTCAGAGTTACGATTTCTCGTAAATCTGGGGCAGTGTCAAAAGGCCATGGATGTTGCTGGGAACGCCCCCAGCAACACCCATTGCACGCCCCTTTAACGCAGAACACTGCGTTAAAGGGACTGATATTTATCAGGCAGCAGTACGCCACAAAAACTGGCGTACTGCTGCCTGATAAATACCACGCAGGCTTCTGCGCCACGGAACTTCATGAAAAGTGAAGTTCCGATGGCGCAAGGGGCCTCATAAATGAGGCCCATGGTACATAGTAAAAAAAAGAAATATTGCAAATTTAACAAATTGGAGAACATGTATTGAACTGTGCAACATTGTTCCTTCACAAAAGAAGAAAAGTTAAATGTAAAAATACAACTAGGCCACTACTGAAAAAATGCAGGTCACCCACCACAATAATTTTGATAAATCAAATGAAAGTACTAATAAATACTGGTGCATGCTATCTATCAATCAAAACAACACCCCTATACAACTGTTTTTTAACTAACTTGTGCAATCTCAAATACAAAGTTCTTATATACAATGGTAGATATGCAGCAGAAATGGAGAGTGGTCCTTTCAGTTCCAAATTCAAATTAAAAGTGACCAGAAGAGGGACAAAGCTCTGGAAGAAATCTGCTGGACAGGAACAGAAAGTTGGAGTCTCTGGCACACTTCCTACCAGTTAAAAAAAAAGTTTAAATAAATAAAGGCTTGTTGTGCAAAAAAAACCTTCAACAGACAGTTGGGGAAGAAAATCATCTTGACAAGCCTCTCTGCTGCTTTTCGAGTGCAAAAGCTACTTGGGCATTGGGTTTGCAATCAGCACTACATTGGTACTGTGGTGGGCGGAAGTTGTGCAAGACAATGTGAAGTTTCGCATGAGCTCACTGGCGGTCTGAGATTATCGTGGAACTCGTGAGCGAGTGGCGAAACAAACTTTGAGTGCATGAATGGATAAAACTCTGCTTCGTGCCCGCGCAGGCAGAATTCAGGAACTCTGCTCCTCTCCGCAGAGCAAGGAGTACCCATTTTCCACAAACTCTGCAAGCAGAGTGGGGTTTACTGCCCATGCCCATTAAATATTTGCTTGCTAAGGAAAAACAGATAATATTTGGGACTTGGTTTTCTTTCCAGAGACATGGCTCCGAGATGCATCCGGACCCAACCTCATGATACCCAAACCTCAAGATTATACAACTCTCTGCCGGAGTAGAAAGCAAGAATTTTGGGAGTGTTGGCTTTAGCTTTTAAAGCTCTTTACCAGAGGTTAAGAACTTAAGTACATTCATTCCCTACTGTATTTGAGGTAGACGTAAAAAGACTATTACTGGCACAAAAATTAAAAATTGACATTGCCTGACGATATCTGCACCATTAGTGATCTTTAGTAACTATCCCAGCAAGTGACACCATCTTGAATTCTACACTTACTAACAGTTTGGTTCTGCAGTGCTGGAAGTGTTTGGTAGTGAAGCCACTTCTGAAAGAAGAACAGAGAATAGATGTTCTTAGCTTTAGACCAATCTCTCTATTGACAGCAGTCTCCAAGATGGGAGAAATACATTTGGCTCAGTCACTGGATGGGGCATTTAGAAAACCCAAATCTTCTGGATGAGAATCTAATAGGATTTAGAGAAAAAGTGTGAGTTGAAGTTGCCCTAGTGTCAGTAGTCAATCATCTAAGAATGGATCTAAATCACTATAGCCCATATTTTACCATCTTTCTTGATCTCTCAACAACATTTGACTTGGTTGATCACTCAAAATTGATTCTGCAACTTCAGGAGGTGGGTTTTCAAGAACAGCTTTAGATTAGTTTAAATCATATTTGCACTACAGGACGTTTTCTCTCATTAAACTTTCCTTTTAATCCAAAATAGTTACTTCTTCATGTGGTGTCCTGCAAGGCTTAGCACTATCACTGATTCTCTTTGTCCTCTACTTACAGGCATTAGCTGATATTGTAGGAGAATTTGGCATTAGGATAATATTTGATGCTGATGAAGCTCAGCATATATAAGACTTGATAAACTGGTCTGGTACGATTCATGAATATCTGAATGAACTGCAATTTCCTAAGACTCATTTTGTATTTATTTATGTTTTATTCAGCATAACTAACATGTCTAACTTTTGGTTCCAGCACAAGTACAGACATTTAAGCACGGCAATACGTCACATATTAAAAAAGAGATACAATACAAAGGTAATATGTGTACTATTGGCAATAGTCTTCGAATCTGTTCCTCTAGGCATTTGTAGTTCAGCAGAGGGACTGCACCCGATCGTGTCCCTATTTAAGCAGGCAAACATTACTACATCCTCGAAAGAAATTTCACATAGCTATCCGTAGGAAATAATTTAATAATGCAACTCGTTATTATTTGTACATCCCACAGAGTAGTATCTCCAGTCTAATGTGTTTTAGTGCAACCATTTTATGTAGGCACTGTGTTTGTGTCAGTATGTAACAGGATTGGGTGTTCTATTAGGTATACAGTGAGTGGAGCCCATATATCTTGCGGTCTGGAGGGTGCGGGTATCAACTCAGCATAATTATTCAGCTGCTCTTGCCACAGGATCAGGTCACCTAGCCATTTCCTTAATTTTGGAGCTCTTCCCCTGCCCTATCTACAGGCCACCCTGCGCCTGGCTAATAATATGCTAAAAGTGATGAATTTACGTTGGGCAGCTGGAATCGCCACAGTGTACCCCAACAAAGCCAGCAATGGGGACATCTGTAGTTTCAGTAGGGTCATGTGTGTCAAGGCTTCGAATCTCATTTCCTCAGCACACTAAGTGTCGCAAAGCCCAACTATTCAAAAGGGCCTGGATATCACACACGTCTAAACATAAGTACAGGGTTATCACGAATAACCACAATAACACGATCTGTGCATATCAATTTTGCAGTTTATCTTAATTAATTCATTCAAATATATTCATCCTTTTCAACGATACAAAGACCGACTGTTCGCAATGGGCGAAATGTATGGTGCTCATGTCACATATGTGCTCAAGTGCCAAAACAATCTGTGCAGTACATACAGGGTGGTTCAGGGTTTACATACAAGGTAAAGACCACGGTTTATGGCGGCCGGAATCACAGCCAAATGCCCTGGTCACTATTAATGCTCCTTTTAGAGGGCCTTGGTCTGTCTGAGCCTTGTTATGTCGTTGACGTTTCAACCCATGATATGCTCCCTTCGGTAGTCACAACGGGGCTTCATCAGGACGTAGTGTGCGGTGAGGGGGGGCTGGTGGTGTAATTTGGGTAACAGCCTATGGACAAAGTACACATGAATGTGAGACGCGTGGATCGCATACGATAGCAGTGTGATAAAGAGGGACTATGGTGGAAAGCTCACCTAGTCGGAACCAGAACTAATTCTGGCTGTGTGTGCCCTTAAGTGGCGCATGGCGGAAGATTCGGCAAGGTTCTTTGCAAATGAATGGCTACAAGATAGAAAAGAGTGTGGTGCGTCAGTAAGATGTAAATGAATGCATCATTGCGTCCTGCCATTGTGAGAGGTAAGGCTATCCATCTAGTGATGCAGTTTGTGACGTATTCTAGTGCACGCCCATAATTACAGCGCAGGAGCTCAACACGGCCATTAGTGACTTGTACCCTTCAGAATAATAATACTTTATTTGATTTAAAACAAATCATAAAAGTGTAGACTTACCACCATGCAAGAGATATTTACATCATAAAAACAACACAGAGTAAACTTTGAGTCGAGTTAAAAATAAATAACATGCTCTGCAAAGGTGGCGGAAAAAAAAAGATCTAAGAAGAGAAGAAAAAGTATAAAAGAATAATGGTTATTCAAACAAGAGGCTCATTATTATTAACTTGTGCTGTGTAAAAACAACCATTGGAAAGAAGGGAGGAAAGAGTCTGTGGTCTGCCAAAGCCTGGCCTATTGTCCAGGAACCTCTTTGGATGGTGCTCTTTTTTCCAGCTCTATGGAGGCAAGGTTAAAAATTTTTATGGTTTTGCATGATAGTTCAATCCAAGACCCGCTTAGGCATCTTATCACCGCCGCCCTGCAAGTTCTCACCTGGGCTTCTCTTTAGGGAGATCGAAGGAGCGTTTTTCTTAGATTTTGGAGTGCCGGGCATATACATATGAGGTGCAGTAAAGACTCTGCACCGTTGCCGCATAGGCGGCAATCAGGAGTTGCCCACTGCCGTAGTCATTTGGGAGTGAGGTCTTTGGACGAGAAGCAGCCCAACCTTAGAAGGCTTAGTTTCCTTTTATAGTGGTCCCTGAAGCATTCTTTCAAATAATCCTGTGGTTTTAGGTGGGTATATGACGGCAAGATGATCCAGGCATGGCTTTTGCCAGCCACTGCTGCTTTGTCCATGAATAGTGATGATTGTTTGACTGCTTTCTTGGTTAGCAGATTGAAGGCAGAATATGTCATGGGCAGACGCCAAGATTCATCTAGTTTTAATGCCTCCAGCGCTTGCCTCAAGATCTTGTATATTGAGTCTGGCTGCCCGGCCTGTTTTTCGACTTCTAACCAGCAAAGGTGGGCCAGGGATTCCTCTTCTGCCTCCCTCATGCGCCAGTAATATTTGACGAGTGCTCCTTGTCTTGCTGGGAGCTGGTTAGTGAGACCGTACTCCAAACGGATTTGGGCTTGCGAAATGTGTCTCGGCATTGAGAAAAGTGTTTTGAACAGCCTAGATTGGGCGAGATTTAACGCTGTAGCGTCCCGGGTTGCCAGTAGTTCGGAACCGTATGTCAGTGATGGCAAAAATTTGGCAGCTACGATGTTGAGAATGTGGCCGGTGGAATTGTACCCTTAAATATTTCACTTGGTCAGCACACCATTCTATGGGGTAGTCTTTGTGGAAGGGCTTCGCAGCTGCAGTAAGTGTAAATATTTGAGATTTAGATCAGTTAATGGTGAAACCTAACATTCTACCAAATCATATAAATTCTCGCAGCAACGGGATAAGATAATGGATCCAGTCTTTCACGTATAAAGTGACATCGTCCGCATATAAAGAGACCAAGATAGGATGTAGAAAGCACTGCAAGGGTTTTCGATTGCAAGGGCAAACAGTAGCGGGGAGAGAGGACATCCCTACCGGATGCCCCTCGTGAGCCTGATGGAAGAGGAGATGTGCCCATTTATTCATACCCGAACTATGGGAGAGGTATAAAGAAGCCAGATCCATGAAAGAAACCCGACTGGGAGTCCCATACATTGCATTATGGTGAACAGGTAATCCCATTCCACAAGTCAAAGGCTTTCGTGGTGTCCAAAAAGATCCTCAAGAGTGCCAGCTGCGGGTCAACACTGTGCTTAACTGAAAACAGTGTTAACAAATTATGATAAGTCGCCCTTCCCAGTATGAAGCCCGCTTGGTCTGGCAGCACCAACTTCTCCATTAAGAGACTGAGTCTATTTGCCAGAAGCTTGGCCAGGATCTTTGCATCCATGTTGATCAGGGATAGCGGCTTATACTAATCGCATTGATCCTTAGCTTTGTCTGACTTTAGTAGGGAGATAATAAGAGCCTCTCTCATAGAAGCTGGTAGTATTTGAGACTCAAGCGATTCCTCAGAGACTTCTCTCAATATGAGTATCAACTGTTCAAGGTAGGCCTTGAAAAAATCTACTGGTAGCCCGTCAGATCCCGCAGCCTTACCGGATTTCATTTGCATAATCGCTTCTTTAAACTCATCCACCTCGAAAGGTGTGGCTAGAAACTCCCATTGGGAGTTACCCAGTCATCCCAAGGCGATGTCATTTAGGAAGGGATTGAAATCTGGGGGTGCCGTGCGTTGGTAGGTGTACAGTGCCTCATGGAATGCGGTGAAAGTGTTGAGAATGTCATGGCTATCCCTATGGAGCATGCCCAAAGTATTTAGTATAGCTAAAATATAATTTGAGAATCTCTATGTTTTTATGCTCTGGGCTAGTGCCCTGCCCGGCCTCTCTCCTTCCGATAGTGGCGTGCAGTGAAATGTTTCTCCCGAAATCAAGCCTCCCGTTCAGCTGTATCTATATATTCTGTGAGTTTATTCCAAAGGTCAGCCCTCTGTGTGCCCGATGGATCCCACCACATATCTGCTTCCAAAAGCTTGAGTTCTCCCCCCAGCGTACATAAGCTGCACCATATGCACCTAAGCACCCCAAAGCTCTTTGCCATTCAAAAAACACAAATTGTGACTTTAAAAGCTTCCCAGAGCGTGCCCATGCTAGCCACCGATCCTTTGTTACAGTTAAAAAAATCTGAAATCTCTTCTCCCAATTCGTCCTTTAATACCATGTCTATGAGTGCTTCAGGTACCAGTCTCCAAGTGAATGGGGGGGCAGTAGTACAGGGGAGAGTTATCTGTAAAAGCACGGGTGAGTGGTCTGGGAGGGTTCTAGCCACATGCGTCACGGAGGTTATCCAAGGGATCACTCCCCTGGTGACCAACCAATAGTCTAACCGTGCCCAAGCGGCGTAAGCAGTGGTGTGGAACGTGCCTTCCCTCCATCTCGGGTGCCAATGCCGCCATTTATCCACCAGCCCATGAGCGTGGAGGACCTGTGTGAGAGTCTACTGTGTGTGTGTGTAGTGGTGTGGTTAAGGATGAGAATCGTCTATGCGGGGAATAACATTGCGTTAAAATCCCCTCCCCAAATGATATGTGTGCAACCTACTTTTAGGATCTGTCCCCAAAGAGAAGTATAGTAGTTAGGGTCATCGATGTTAGGACTGTAGCAACATACCATAGTGAGGCACTGCATACCCAGATTACCCAAAGTAGGCAATACCTACCCGAGGGGTCACTCACTGAGCCTCCCAAGACAAAGAGAGTGCCCTTTCTAATCAGTAATAATGTGCCCCTTGAGTAGGATGAGTACGAGAATACCCTTATCGACACCCACCTATTTCCAAAGCAGAACCATCCATGGGGAGTAGTGTGTGTTTCCTGAAATGCAGCTATATGTATTTAGTGTTGATCCATATAGGATAAAAGTTGTCTACATTTGTGCGGGTCACCAGGCCTCTGACATTCCAAGTGAGTAGATTGATCTTCAGGGCATCAACTTTTGATGCCATGCTCATGTTGGAAATGGATAGTGAATGATGCCATATGAGAGGATAAAGTTGTAAACATTTCCATGTGCGTCAATGTATTCAGTTGGTGCTGTATCATATTAAAACATTTAAAATATTGCAACAGAACGCTACCCACCCCCACCCACAGCGGCACACCAATCGTGCCCGGAATCATCCGCCCTCCCAAACCCCAGTTTCACAATACAAGTGCATAGTTAATGAAGGTATTTCGTAGAGTTAGAGCAAAACACTCAACAAGTGGTGAGGGGATTTCCCATATGGGGGGTCACCAGGGAAACACAAAAACATCCACTCCTCTCTCCGCCAGAGGCCGGGTATATTGGGTGTCTCAAAGGTAATAGAGCCTGCCATGAGGGGGAGGGGGGTCACTTGGCTCATCATAGGTTGCTACCATCTGCCATTTTGAAGAAGGAGTACAAACAGAGTTTACAACTGGGGAACAAGATGCGTGCATCTGTTAAAGTCACTTATCTGGATTCTGCCACCATCAGTCTATTTGTCGTCTCCACGATGTAGCACCGTCGCTATCAGGCCCTCGGGCTCCGACCACAGGGACCCTGTGTAACGAAACCTGTCAAGGAGCATCTGCTTCTCAAAAAAGTCCACACGACACTCCAAGCCCTACCCGTCTAGGGAAAGGCATCAGTCTGTTTGAGGAGAGGGCGGTCTGGAGGCTCGGTCTTCTGATGCACCTCCAAAAGAGCGACGCTGGATTGATTTAAGGAATTCCTCCACCTGGTACGGATTAGTGAAGATGTTGCTTTTCCCTCGGTAAGAAACCCGCAGGTGTGCTAGGTATTGAAGGGCATATTCAATCTGTGGTTTCCGGAGTTTTTGCTTAACACCCAAGAACTTGCGACACGCCTCCTGAACCGCCACCATGAAGTTGGGAAAGATGGTAAGTTCCACCCCATCATATTGCAAGTTCTTGTGCTCCCTAGCCAGTTTCAGAGCGGCGTCTCAATCGCGGTAATTGAGGAGATGTGCCACGATTGGCCTAGGGGGCGCACCATGAGGTGGCCTGGGTCCTAAGGAGCGGTGCGCCCGTCCCACTATGAACTTGGAGGAGAAGGGGTTGTCTGCACTGGCCCCACGTAGCAGCTACTCCACATATTCCTCCATAGTGCCCGTATTGGTGCTTTCTGGAATTCCCGTGATTCTAATAATATTACGGCGACTGCGGGTCTCCAGGTCCTTGTTTTTTGCTGCAATAACTTTAAGCAGCTTATCCATTTGGGATATTTGTTGCTGCAGCTTCAAGATAGAGTCCTCATTATCTGATATGCGCCGCTCCGCTTCTTTCAACTATCCGTCATGCTTGGGAACCTTCTGGATGAGGAAATCCAGGCGTGTGTTCATGGTGTCCATTTTCCCAGACAGGTCGGTCATGCTATGTTGCAAGGCCAGGAGAAACGACTTGACTTCATCTCCCTGCACTGGAGGTTGAGTTTGCACCATGTCTCTTGTTGCTTGAGTAGAGTCTTATGAATTTGAGCGTGTAGCTAACCTTTTGGCGTCAAATACCATCTTCAGCTGTCTACCGTCTGGCTTGCCCATGATTGACGAAGGGGCTGTGTGCTCTGTCCCGGGTGGGTGTTAATAAGACTACGCACTGCAGGGCTAATGATTAGGGGAAGAGGAGTCAGTTGTGGCGCTGTAGCTGTAACTATGTGCTGCTGCTACTGACCGGTGTTGCAAAGCACACGGTCCCCCTGGGTCTCTCTCCTCTTCCCAGATAAACAACTTGGAGGAAATGCGACGAATGGTGCGCAGCTGCCCACTAATCAGTTCCCATACGGGGGTGAGGCATTCACAGTCTCAGACTAGACAGTTGAGTGTTCGTGTGGTGCTGCGTTTGCTACGCTTCCAAGGGGGCAATGTAATCCAGCCAATGGCCCCTCTCTATACCAAAGGGCCTTCTGAATGGGTTTAGGAGTGCCTCAATGGAGGCTGATGAAGGTATTCCGCCAGTCCTTGCGCACCGATAGAATCCAGTAGGGACAGGGTGATCATGCGCGAGAGAATCAAGCGCGCCAGCGATAGTGGTGGCAATCTAGTGAATTTGGCTGTTACTCCCAGTACTTCAAACACATGCCCCACAGCAGGTACTCACTCGGTCCGCGGAGACTTAACAGCTGTAGTTCATCAAAAGTACTCCTGTTCTGCCTGCTCGTTGCCCAAGGTCGCACACTAAACACTGCACGCCAGGCTCGGGGGCCGCCTGTCTCATGCCGTGTCTCCCATCCGGACAGCCTGGGCCTTGTAGTATGATCTTTCCCCGGGGGCCAGGACACGCATCTACAGCACTCACCACCACCAGCCGCTGAGGTTCCTTGCAATGGCGAGTGCAGCGTTCGCCGCAGATGCGCTTTCTCTCCATCCACGATCTGATGCGATGCAGACTAATACCCACGTGGGGAGCCGTGACACTCAAGTTTTTGTCACCACCAGACAGGGCTCCAAGATGGACACAGAGGTGTTCTGCAGTCCGTCTCACCAGGCTCCGCTTTCCACACAGAGAAGAAGTTGCAGCTGAAATTGGCACCGGAGTAAGGGATGGACTTACGCTACCAGTTCCCGACGTGCATTTACGGATTGCACAGCAGGGGTAAAGGAGAAATTAAATATATGTGAGCCAAGCAGCTGGAGCCTCACAGGCGTGCGGCCATCTTGATCATGTGCCACCTAGCATGCCTCCTTACTAAGACTAATTTGATCTAAGACTGAAATCTTGGTACTTGGCAAAAAAAATCCATGTTCTCAATCTTGTTGACCTGCCAATCTTGGACAACCACTAGTTTCAGTGAATAAAGTAAAGAGTTTAAGCTTCTTGTCTGATAAAGATCTCACCATGGCTCTACAAATTAATGCAGAATTGCAGAAATGCAGAATTGTTGGAAATGGCTTTTGCAGGGTTATCCCCAAACCTTTTGCGTCCTCCTCCTTTGTTTTTCCTGACCTGTGGTTGTTGGCTATAGGACTCTGGGCACTTTGCCACTGCTGATCAGTGCTAAAGTGCATGTGCTCTCTGTGTAAATTATTATGGGGATTGGTTATCCATGATTGGTTTATTTGTTTTACCAGTAGGTCCTTAGTAAAGTGCACTGAGTGTGTCGGCTGGTAATTTAAATGCTACTAGTGGGCCTGCAGCACTGATTGTTCCACCCACATGAGTAGCTCTAAAATGATGTCTCAGGCCTGCCACTGCAGTGCCCGTGCACAGGTTGTTAACTGCCATATTGACCTTGCCAGTATACCCACTTGCCAGGCCTGACCCTTCCTTCTTACACATTGGACACCCCTATGGTCGCCCAAGGTACCCCCTGGATTTGGTGCAGTGTATGTAAAAGGTAGGACATGTACTAGTGTGGGTAACATTTCTTGATAGTAAAATACTGCTGATTTAATTTTTCACAATTGAAAGGCAATCTTGCCCATAGGACAGAATAGGGAAGGCTGTGTAACATATTTATCTGCAAATCTTCCCATAGGAGCAAGATAGGAAATTGGAGTCTGGTATCTCTGAACTCAGAATTTGATAACACATCTTTTAGGAAGGATGGTTTTTGAATTCTGTGTTTGAAAATAGCACCGTCAGAAAGTGGATATTTTCTTGTTCAGACTTTCTGTGTGCCTCTGCTTGTTTGTGGATTTACTGTCTGGTTTGAGAGTAACAGGGGCTGGGATGGCTCCAGGAGTATGGGTGAGTCAGCACTAGGCTGAATAGAACTATCTGCATTTGGAGTGGTGGAAGGAGTAGCACCTGGGCCTGTATGGGGCTGTGCCTGCCTTCCACAATGCTGGCCCACCTCCTGTGGTGTGTCTGATGGCCCTGGCCCACACTCACAAGGGAAGAAGATGTGCACTGGCAGAGTGCCCCCAGGACTGGTTTGAACTGAGTCCAGGACCCCTCACACATAGAGAACAAAGACTTTTGGGGTATACAAATGACAGCTAAAACCACTGAATTTGAGACAACTTCCTGATCAAGAGGAATTCCTGCCAGCAAAGATCAGCTGAAGAGACTGAAGAGAAATACTGCTCAAGTGTGTCTAGGGCTGGCCTGCAGTTTGCTGTTTCTACTGAGGAGAGGACCAAGGATTTTTTTATGTGTGCTGTGTCTCCTCCCTCTTGCCAAGAGAACTTTGCTGTGTGCTGTGTCCTGAAGTAACAAGTTTCCAAGGGCCTGAGAAGAGCAGGCCTTCTGTTGTGGAAATTCAGGAACCTCAAAGTTTCCATCCCTGTCTCAGCAACACTGTGTGCGTGTGCTTTTGCAGCCTGAGACTGCCATGGGGTCTGTGGTGCTTATCTTTGAGGTGCACTGTGACCGCATTGCCCCCGCGGCGTGAATCATTGTCCACGCTGCTGTCTTCATCACCCAGTCCGAGCCGCCATCTGTAAAAAGGCTATGATTGTCTGTCGCCGCCTCTGGCCCGAGTCTCAACACACAAAAGGATTTCCACTATCCCTGAAGCTGCATGAGCTGAGAGTGAGCGTGATCGCTGCTGGTCAGAGAATTTTGTCCCAGATCGTCAAAGAAGGAGAGGCAGTTCCGTAACCGTCCGGCTACAGCGTCGCCTAGCAGCAGAGTACTTCAGCCGCCGAGCCGCTGCTGACATCAGAGCCGCCCAGCAGGACGTCAGACGTGTTGAGAGAGACGAGCGGAGCAACCCCCGATAAGGCTTGGACTCCTGTCCCAAGCTGCTGTGTGCATCACCTGGGGGCGAGCTGGAAGAGGAATTAGTTGCTCCGATCTCTCCCTCTGCATCACGTCTCTGTGCTGAGACCCTTGAGCGGTCCGTACTTACAGAATAGTACCGGGGTCGCCCTTGTACCGTCTAACTCTTCTTTCTCATCCATTTGGGGACTATCTTTGTACGCGCTGACCACGTAGGTAAGCTGGAAGCGAATACGCATATTTTAACCACAGTCGCTGCCGAATTGAACTGCATTACAACAATTGAATTGCTCATAAGTACCAAGAAGAACCTACAAGTGATTTTGTGCGTAAAATCCTATAGATATCTACACTAGCTTCAAGTTAAATGGGGAAACAGCCTTTACAACACAGTTATTACCATTAAATGCCTTTACCACACAACCTTTACCATACAGGTAAGTACCATGCAGGTAAGGATTTGTACCTTTAGCACATAAGGAAGTATTTTTTTAAATTAATATAATTATTATGTTATTAAACAAAAAGAGTTTTAGTGTCGATAGTGGTAAAGGGAGGTAAGGGTTATTTTAGGGCTTGGGCGGAGTAGCGCAAATGGGAGATAAGTGTTATTTTAGGGTTTAAAGGTGGGAAATGGTAAATGGAGGTAAGGTTAATTTTAGGATTTAGGGTGGGTAGAGGTAAAGGGAGGTAAGGGTAAATTTAAGGTTTGTGGGATGGTAGAGGTAAAGGGAGGTTGGAGGTCATTTTAGAGTGTAGGGTTGGGTAGTGATAAAGAAAGTTAAGGGCAATTTAAGGTTTAGAGTTGGGTAAAAGGAAAGGGAGGTAAGGGTACTTTTAGGGCTTAAGAGTGGGTAGTGGTAAGGGGAAGGCTTATTTTAGGATTTGGGGTGGGTAGTGCTAAAGGGAGGTAAGTTTAATTTGAGGGTTTATGGGTGGTTAGTGGTAAAGGGTAATTTGAGGGTTTAGGGTGAGTAGAGCTAAAGGGAGGAAGGGGTAATTTTAAGGTTTAGGGGAAAGGAGAGGTAATGGGAGGTAAGAGCAATTTAAGTTTTATGGTGGGTACAATTAAAGGAAGGTAAGGGTAATTTTAGGGCTTAAGGGTGGGTAGTGGTAAAGCGAGGTAAATGTAATTTTAGGGATGGGGAGGATAGTGGTTAAGGGGAGTAAGGGCAATTTTAGGGTTAGGGTTGGGCAGTGGTAAAGGGATGTAAGGGTAATTTCAAGGGCTAGGAGTAGAGAGCGGTAAAGGGAGGTTAGGAGTAAATTAAAACTTGGGGAGTTTAAGTGGATTCTCTATCATACTTTATGTTTTAAGCATGCATGGTAATGGCATCTCCATGGTAAACGGCTTTGTGGAAAAGGGATGTGTTTTAAAGTCATACATTCTAAGTTCTCACCCTCACTGCCTGTCTTTGACTACAGAAAAAAATACAAATATTTTGAAAGGCATTGAAGTCTCATTTCTTTTATCAGTGACTAGTTTGCTTTCTGTCAGTTTCAAGTGTCTTTAAGTATCTGGGCATTAGCTGCTTTCTTTAAATATTTTGGTTCGATCATTGGTCTAGTACTATCTGAACATGTTTTAGCATTCAACAGGGAGTAACAGAGAAAAGACTGACAGGATTAGTCTCTGTTGCTCAAACAGAGCAGTTACATTCTCCTAAGAGCTAAACTATGTTTTGCATATACAGTTATGAGTTGGTATTCTTGGGTGATGCCAGCCAGAACATCCACCTTTGGGTTCTGGAGTAGCATGCTTCTCATCGAAAAGCATTTTAACGCCTCATTAGGGGGTAGTCAGAGTATATAAATACAATTCCAATTGCAAATACAATAAGTTTGATCTCACAAAAATATCATGGCCTAGATTTTCTAAATTATTGCTACGTAGGGTGTAGATTTTTGTTTATTAACTTCAATGGGGTGATATTTTTGGTAAATGAAAGTCGTAACATTTATTAACAGTGTGCAGTGAAAACTTATGTGGAAAAGAGAATAACATGAGGGAAAACGCTACTGCGCAAGTGCGTACTAAAAGCACTAGAGTAGGCCGCAAATGCTTTTGACCAATGAAAATATAAGGACTAATGCTGCTTTTGTGCACTTTATTAACATTTGCTAGGAAAATAATATTAATTTGGGTTGCGCATTGATAGATGCAGCACTGGGTGGGTGCTTAATGGAAACCAATTATAAGAACATTTCCTCTGAAAGCGGCACAAGTGCACAAATGTGACACAGAATTTGCTACATGACCGGGATGAAGGAAGTGAATACTATGACAGTGGCTTGGATTTGTATTTCTTGGTCTGGAAGTAGATACATTGAATAAATAAATAATAAGACATTAAGTGAGATGGACATGACAAGAGTGGTGTGACAATACAGCCTTCCCCTAACCAATCATTTGTAGAGAAATCTTCTGTTATGACATGAATGCGGGTTGGACATCTGGGGTTTAGTGTATAATAGAGGTTCCTGGTGGGAGTGGTTTTAGGTTAGTCAGTGGTTTGCTTTCTTATCTGTGTAAGGAGAGGCCTTGTTGATGTTTCATATTCCTGAGCTAGCTGTTCCTGTCTGTTGATTCCTGATTTAGTCTTTGCCTCCACAACTCTTCTTGAGGGGCCTTACTCCTCTCATGGCCAGAGAGTAGTTTTCCTTTCCAATTAGGTTAGTGTAGACAGAAATGCTAGAATTTGCATAATCATTTGCAAAAGTATTTGTCTCTGAACTTTTTGTCTCTTTGTCTTTCCACTCCTTTATGCACTGTCAATGAGATATGAGCTTGTCATTATCTTTGCTAATATTGTTACTTTGTGATGAACTATGATTCGTACTGTATGTTGGAATTGATGAGCATTTATTTCACATTATTTAGATAAACATTATAAATATTCAAATGAGTCTGTCTTTATTAGAGGTGTTCATTCTAGTTTTATGAGTATTTTTAGAACTAAGAATTAGTTTGACAAACCCTGTCAACTATATAAATATTGCATCTCCATAATTGTATACTAGAAATGAAGATAAAAAATGGACTTTGGTAAGTTTGGTATTGGTTTAGTAATTCACTAACCCAGCGTGAAGGGACTTGTTGGGTAATGAAATTGGGCCTTGTCTATAAAAAAGTATTAGGCCCATACCACTGGATCAGTTTTGGTAGCAGCCTAATGGTTTATATTGATTATTTTGGCAAATTACTGGTTGAATTATTGATTTTGTTTACTAATATGAAAAATTAGCATCTTTGTTTTATGTAGTTTGGGAAAAGGGGTACGGAGTTGCCTAACATCTAGGGATGGTGTTATTTTAGCCTCAGGGGCAGAAGAAGAGTGTGGAAAAGTATCACACTGGAGGAATGCTTTGTCTGTTGTTTTAATATCGAACAGTGAAAAGCTGTTGATATTATTCCTAGGGACTTATTCTGAAGAAAGTGAGTAAGCTGCATGTAATAGTGGAAGTCCTCTTCCGAAACTTTGGAAAGTACACCTAAAGGAGTACCAAGACCTCTTTTCACTTGTTTGAGAAGAAGAGTGACGCTGGTCATTATTTCACTAGATGAAAAAGGATCTATTTGAGTGGATGGACTAATCTTTATTTAGTGGAGCAGACAAAGTAGCAGCGTTTTTTGATGTTTCTAATAAGAATTGCTGTACTGTCTAACTCTGTGTAGTACATTGCCGTATTATTTTGTCAAGGGAGGGTCAGTTGTAGTAGATATACTGACATTACAAAAAGCTGGGCTGGCATTGCTCAGAACAGCGGGTGTGTATTGTGCTGTGATTGGTTGGTTGCTGTGAATGGCACTGGTATTAGACGAATGTGAGTAAATAGAGTGAGCTGAATTACAGAAGGATGTCCTTGATTTCTGAGATATTTAGCAAAAAGAGAGAGTTGAAAATGAAATTGGTAAAAATGATATAAGGTTTCTTTAAAAAAAGACTAGAGAAGGAGTTCCTGTACCTCCTCCAAGATAGCCTGCTTCTTTTATGATGTTAGAGCGTGGACATCATACGTGTACATGGTTAGAGAATTGGGTGAGTTATACGGAGGATGATGAAGTATTAGCTTTCCCAGAGTATATTACTTTTAATGTAAGAATTTTGAAGAATTTGAAGAGGCAAATGAATTTGTTAAAACCAAATCCTAGACCCATGCATTACGAGGCGCTTGAAGACTGGGAACATAAGGCGTGCAGAAGGGAAAGTGATAGGAATGGAATGAAACACAGGATTAAAATGAGATGGTATTCTCATCTAAGTGGGATGCTCAGATGAAAAGATGGAAGAGAGAAGTAATAACAGATGGATTATACCCAGTAATGGTTGTTGAGGATCAGGTTGGTGAAAAGTGCAAAGAGAAAAAGAATAATTTAGAGACTTCAGAACTAGATATGGATCCAAATTAAATTGATGATGAGTTTTTAGATGAGATGTTATTAAAGAGACCTCCACCATATCAGGAAAGTCCGGATGGTATTACTCCAAGTGCACCATTAATTGAAATAGAAGTTCCACAGGTATCACAAGCTTCACAAGTTCCATCAGCTACCCGAGTTTCACAGAAGAGAGAGATTGAGATGCTAAATAGAACAAGGGAAGAATTGACTCAGAATGAGTTTAAATACAGCAGCATTGTCAATTCCGGTGACAATTGGTCCTATAGTTCCATTGTATAGTGAGGGTCCAAATATTTCAAGAGTGCATGTATTGACAATTCCAGTGAATGGTGTTAGGAATGTTAATGGACCAGAATCAAATGAGATAGGTACATCATTTATTGGAATTCCAGTGAATGGAAATGTGACTGAAACGCCAAAAAGGAGTGTACAGATAGATCCTAGAAAATTAAGGCAGAATGTGAGCAAAATGACTTCAGTATCGGAGGGGTCAGTGGGACCTTCGCCAGAGGAGTTGGATGATTTGATAACAGGAATGGCACCTAGTAAGTCCTAATCAAGTATAGATATAGGTAGGGTAAGAGTAGATCTAGAAGAAAAGATTATTGGTACAGAGAGATTGAGTAAATATCAGGATGATGAGTTGTTATTGTTGTGTACGTGACATTGAAAGCAAAAAATGTACATGAGAGGTTGGCAGAAGCTGCACAGGAGTATGGGGTGTATATTGAAAAATCAAAAGCTTTACAAAAGACATATAGGTTGGATTTTAGTGATAAAGACTTGGAGAGTTTGTATTCATCCGGTAAACGATTGCAAATAAAGTAGTTGATTAATACTCTGAAAAGGTGGGGTGCATTGGAATGACATAAAGGTAGATAGGCGAAAAAGAAAGAAGAAATGCTTGCAAGTAAAGGTGTGACTGCATCGACTTTGCTTCCGTTAAGAGAGACAGAACTGCTGAGATGATATATTCAATGAGAGAAGTTTTAGGTGGTGGATATGTTCACATTCCTTGCTCACAACAGGACATATTGTCGTTTACGAATGAATTCCCCAGGTTGAGAGAAGAACCTGTTGAGTGGTACAAATAGGTAAAGAAGTTAGTAAAGGTCTCAAAGGTCTTGTTGAAAGATTTGGATGGTCTGTTTGATATTGTAGTTCCAGCTGTTTTATCGACTAAGTGTAAAATTGCAGTTGATTGGCCGAAAGAGGAATGTCCTAGAGATGTTAAAACTTGAGTGCCTTCAGAAGAGGTGATGAAGAAATCAAGTGAAGAGTAAGGTTTCCCCTAAAGTAACAGATTGGGTTAAAATTGACAGGGTGACACAGTAGTCAAAAGAATCAGTACATGGTTACTACGAGAGACTTTTACAGGTGTTCAAACAGTATAGTGGTTTTGAAAGCATAACTGACAAAGATATGATGCATTTTGTGTATAAGTTTGCATTTGGATTGAAAACTGAGATTAGTATTATGATTCAGCACCATTTGATTTGTTCGAAAAACAAGACAGTGGATGAAATTCAGAGGTACGCAAAGTATTCTAGTGATGATATTGAATCTAGACATAAGAAATTGAATGAGAAAATGATGTTGGCAAAGGTGAAAGTGTCACAGCAGAAAAATGGGAATTTTAGTTGCTTTTTCTCAAACAGGTTTCCAAATGAAAGGGTAGAATCAGAATTTTCAAAATGTCAGATTCCTGATTGAATGTTATACTGAATGGTGGTGTTCATGTGCAATTACCGGGAAAGGGTAGAGGTAAAAATAGTATCGAAGAGATGAAAAAGAAATTTCCATGTCATGCGTGCGGAAGGTTAGGACATTGGAAGAACGAGTGTAAGTTATTGTAAGGAAATAATGGAATGGTTAAAAAGTTCAATCCACAGATGCAGAATGAGGTGGTTGTGAATCAACAACAGCTGCAACAGCAACAGGTAGTTACACCACAGGTACAACAGGTACAAGTGCCTCAAGCTCCTATGCCAAATATTGTAAATGCTCAGGTACAGAGTTACAGTGAAAATGCTGGATTTGAAGTGGGTGAACACGTTGGTAAGAATCAAAATGTTCAGATGGTTTTGCAATATTGGTTACACTCCTGCAGAGTGATTCAGATTTTTCTCAATGACAGTGCCTGAGGGGGGAGGAAGAGTATGTGCTTGACACATCTCTAGAGGTAGATAATTTAGGTCCTTTTGTGGATGGGAAAGTGTAAGGTAATGATATTACATTCCTTGTGGACACTTGTGCTACCCGTTCTACTGTAAGAGCAACAGAAATTCCAAACCTACCCCTCTCAGGAGAAACTACCCAAGTTGTAGGAGTCTCGAATAAGCATAATAAGGCTCCGGTGACCAAACCAATAGAGGTTCATATTAGAAAGTTTAGAGATTTGCATCGGTTTGTGGTGTGTGATACAAGTCCGGTGAACCTTCTAGGTAGGGACTAACTGTGTAAAATGAATTGCACCATCTATTGTACACCAGATGGCATTGCTTTTTAAACACCAGATGAGGATGTTGCTTTCAAAGTGATGTTAGCAAAAATAAGGGACAGAAGTGAATGATTTATATCCTTTATTTACAGGGAAGGATTTGCCTGTTGAATTCAGAGATACAGTGATGATTGATGTGTGGGATTTTACGGGGAAAGACATTGGATTAATGAAGTGTGTGGATCCTATTCCAATTTTGGTCAAACAGGGTGCAGAATTTCTGAAAACACCACAGTGTAAAATGAGTCCAGAGACCATTGCAGGAGTTACTCCTGTAATTGAGCAAATGATTGAACAGGGTATTCTGAGAGAGATACTAGGGAGTCCTTGTAATTCACCTATTATGGGAAAAAGAAACCGAACAGCAAGTATAGAATTGTGCAAGATTTGAAAATAATCAATAACATTGTAGTACCTTGTTGTTCAATAGTGCCAAACCCAGCAGTAATTCTTTACCAAATTTCCTGTGATACAGACAGGTTCACAATGATTGATTTGTGCCAAGCGTTTTTCTCAATACCCTTGCATTCGTATAGCCAATACCTTTTTGCTTTCCGGTTCGGAGACCGTGTTTTGGCATGGTGCAGAGTTCCTCAAGGGTATACAGAGAGTCATTACATTTTCAATCAAATTCTACAAAAGTGTCTGGAGTCATTGTTTATGCCAAAAGACTCAGTATTGGTGTAATAAATTGATGACCTATTGGTGGCATCAAAAACACGAGAAGCATGTGTGGCAGATACAATTGCTCTACTAAACCATTTGGCAGTAGGTGGACATGAAGTGTCACCAGTAAAATTGCAGTTTTGCCAGAAAGAGGTTCAATATTTGGGACACAAAATTGAGAAAGGAGTCAGGAAAGTATCATGAGATCGAATTGCTGTGATCTTGCAAATTGGTCGTCCCAGAATACAGAACGAAATGTAAATGTTTATGGGCATGGTTGGATACTGCAGACAGTGGATCAGTGGGTTTTCACTGATAGCCAAGCCATTACAGAGATTGACTCGCAAAGATGTAGTCGATCTGATTGAATTGGATGAAGAGAGTATGAAGGCTTTTGTTGAGTTGAGAGATGGTCTTTGTTGAGCACCTGCATTGGGAATGCCGGATTATTGTAAAGATTTTGCATTGTTCTGTTGTGAGAAGGATAGATGTGCACTTTCAACCTTGACACAGACACATGGAATGGCGTGTCGTCCAGTGGCATATTTCTCTGCTACTTTGGACTCAGTGGCTGTAGCGTTGCCAGGTTGTTTGAAAGCAGTGGCTGCCACTTGTGTGAACCTGGAGCATAGATAAGCAATTTTGATGGGACATCCATTGAGAGTGTATGTGCCACATTTTGCAGAGATTTTGCGGACAAGGATGAGTACTCAGCGATGATAGTCTTCGAGGGAAAACATGGCGGGCGCTAGCTAACGCAGTGCGCACGTCCCGACGAAGGCTCCAGCCCTGATGCCCCCACGTCAGTAGAAGCCTCCACATGGTCACACATGGCGTTTTTCACGGTGGTGTTACCTGACTGAGCGAGTCTCGACCCCCGGGCGGGGTGAATTCTGGTACGCCTGCTGGTCACTCGGCTCTGCATCTGCCTTCCCCCGCGCGGCTTGCATAGCCCTGCAGTTGACTGCGCAGCCCAACGGCTCAACGGATCTCCCAGCTGCCGAGTTCGGAGAAACCGATGTGCTGGGGGCGGGTTTCTCTCCCCGCCCCTTCTCGCTGGTGGGAAGCAGCCGTGGAGCTGCGGAGGAGTAGGTGGGCGGCTGTATACAACATATTTACAAAAGGAGCCACCTCAGCCACGACAATACGGTGCGGTAAGCGGGATTTTCGGGCGGAGGGTGCCGTAATAGAGGAACAGTCGGGGGTTAGTAAACCAGTCCTTTGGGCCAGCAATATTAACACTTTTAGTGTTTCGAGCACCAATGCTGACCACGCAGAAACTGTTTTAACAGGCAGAAGTGTTCTGATTACAAAACCACAAAATCAAACAGTGAGCCCGGTGCATCTCCCAAAAAAATACCTTTTTCCCGATTCCGCTCCTGACCTAATTACTGTCAAGAGTAAACTGCAAGTCCTCTCCAGCGCTGTCTCACTTCAGAATAATAGTAAGGCACAGTTCAAAAAGAAGAGGGTAGTAACTACGAAGAAAGGGTTCACTATCAACAACCTGGGGAAGCGAAAGGCAAAGGGAAAAGGGAAAGGTAGGCAGAAGGACATAGACCTGGGAAACGCAGATAAGAGTCTTGGTTCAGACTCAGAGAAAGTGTCTGAAGGGAGCCTTGAAAAAGAAATAGGATCAGAAATAGAGTCAGAAACGGTGCCAGAATCAGACTCACTTCAACCACTAGCTAATAAAGTTCCAAGCGGCAAAAAGAGGTTCCCAGCAATATATACTAATAAAACAGCAGCGGTGCGATCAAACAGTCAGAAGGAGCCAACCCAGGGAGAAGCCAATCCTAAAATATCTAAGGCTACAAGAATTACCCCTTCTCTGAAGTCCTATTTTAAGATCCTACCCCAGGTCTTAAACATAAATCAGGAACAACAAGACTTGACCACCGCATCAGTCATGTCCATCACAACGAAAGTCCCTGCCTCACCAGTTATATCTAACACTGAGCTCCCAGCAGAGAGCACGGAACAGCTTAAAAACTCAGGCCTGGATAATGATGCCAGAAAGTTGAATAGCGCCACAATGCTAGAAACAGAGCGCTTGGCCATTAAATCAGTAGGTACAGAAACTGCGATTATAGAAAGCGCTCTGGTCCAAAGCCCAGGTGGTAACAAAGACGATAGCGAAGATACTATACAGAGCATACTACTTAATATGAGCAAGGAGATCAAATCTGGATTTGAAGGGTCACAAATGTGCTTTGCGGAGTCAAGGCAAAACCAATCAGAGGTCCGGGCCATGTGCGAGAATCTGATTCATTGAAGGAATATGGCAGTTGAGGCAGATGGCTTGATGTGGATTTAAGAAGAAAAATCCTTTTGAAAAAAAAATTGTAGATAGATGCGTGGGTTCAGCTGTGTAGGCCTGCGTCGCCAAACATATGTAGTAAATCCATGAGACAAATGGATGAATAAAATATGATTTATTCAATAAAACCTACACAGCTCTACATCTGCCAGTCTCATCTGTGCTTGATGCAGTTTGTCCCAAGTATTGAAACATAACATTCCACCATGGACAAGATGCGATGACCTCACAAGCACAGTGACAGTAGAACATAACAATTTCATTAAAGATACAGTACACAACTTAACATGGCTTAGAATATAACAGACTCTTGATGCAACAAAAGCATTCAACAGGGTAAATTGGTCTTATCTAAATGCTGCCATGGAAAAGTTTAAATTATGCCCTAAATTCTGTAGAGCGGTAGGCTTATTATATAAAAATCCGAGGGCAAGTCTGTTAATTAACGGCACACGCACAAATCCCTTCGAAATCAATAGAGGAACAAGACAGGGGTGTCCTCTTTCCCCCCTACTATTTAATATTTATCTAGAACCATTTGCTCACACTATAAGAGAGGACACCAGTATTCCGCCTTTTTCATTCTCTGGGTGGGAAAAGAAAGTCGGGCTGTATGCCGATGACATTCTTATTTACACAATAGATCCGACACAGGCATTCCCTATTGTCATTAAAAGCGCAGAGGAATTTGGGAAACACTCAGGTTATGATATGAAATAAACGCAGGGAAGACAGAGATAATGGCTTGGAACATTACAAATCTTCAGCTCCCTTTAAGAACCTCAATGCGTTACCTAGGCATAAAAATTACAAAAGACCCCAACCTTCTGGCCCAGACTAACCTAGACCGTATCTCTCGTGAATCTAAATCATTAATGAAATCTTGGTCTTTCCTCCCTCTCACCATCTACGGGAGAACCAGCCTAGTAAAAATGTCCATTCTCCCCAAATACACATTCATCTTTAACACCATTCCTTTAATATTTGACACCAACCAATTACTAAAATGTCAGCAAAATATCAATTCATTTGTTTGGTGCTATAAGTCAACCAGTAGCATGGAAAGAAGGAGAAGGGAAAAAGGAGGGCTCGCCTTGCCAGACCTGGAATATTACGCTTGGGCCTTCCACCTGACCCACTCCAGGATGTTACTAAAGTCCCCACTAGACAACTCGAACTGACATATGTTCAAAGCAATGCTACTGGGCTCTGATCTTCCTCTGGACGGATTCCCTTTTCAAATTTGGGCATCAGAGATTTTTCAAAAAAGTCAGGCTAAAGTCACTGCATTGTCCCATAAAAGAATGGTCTCAAATCAAATCCAAGGCGGGGATTGCATACTTTTCCAACTACGCACCGATCTGGGACTTCCCCAGGGCTCTCACCGGATTACACTCAGACGGTTAAAACAGTTCTACAAGAAGCAGGAATAATACGATGGGGAGAGCAAGTGGTAGATGGCTCCTTTATGGAATGGGAAATATTCTCAGACAGGGTAACCTCACCCCTATCCTGGTTTGTTTATAGACAGCTTTCCAGTTGGTTGCGCTCTCAAACTAATAAAAAGATAACATTTGGAGGATACAGCTCCCTAGAAAATAATCTATTTGAAAAACCATATAGAGGTAAGGAGGTTGCCTCTCATTACTGGGGCATCATGGAAGAAAGGGAGTGTGAGCTTAATCTTCCGATAAAATTATGGGGAGGAGAGAGAGAACCCCAGGCAGAAGCTAAATGGATAGAATCCTTTACACTTCTCTATAAGATCATAAAACCCGCTTGGTTGAGGCACAACCAACTATTTACATTACATCGGGCGTATTATTCCCCTAAAAGACTTTCCAAGTTCCAACCTGGGAAGTGTTGTAGTAAATGTCTTTTTCCAGCTGCCTCAGACCTGCATATGTTCTGGGAATGCCCGAACATTACTACTTTCTGGCAAGAAATCAAGATATCACTTGAGTCAATTCTTAAAATCTCTATCCCTTTTTCTTGGTCTTTAGTAATTTTTGGGCTAAGCGATAACATCAAGGGATTAGAAAGAGAATTCCTATACTATGCTATTCTACTAGCAAGAAGACAAATTTGCAAAAATTGGGTTAACATCAATCCACCGACCCATGCAGAGTGGCTGTCTTCACTTTATGTAACATCAAAAGTAGATTTGGCCAGAACGTGTAGTCCCCGTACAGTGAGATTTTGGAATTTCTTAATTGAGTGGAGACGGAACAACTGAGGAGCCCAGTTTTTTTCCCCGGGTCCGATGATTAAGCCTGAGTCTCCATGTCCAATGGGAGGCACCCCAAGCCACAGTAGCATTGGACTATCAGCCTATAATGGGCTTGTTTTGGAGTCAGTTCGTGCGGGGTCCTCTTTCCCTGCTGTGACATCAGGCCAGCCTTCCTGGAATACTTGACGGTATCATAACGGTACAGAGGCGACTGTGTCCTGCAGTTGGAATGCCCCTGGTTCGACTAAGTGGCTAACGAGGACAAAAAAAAAAAAAAAAGGATGAGTACTCAGCATATGACACGTAGTCGTTTAACTACGTATTAAAAAGTGATCTTGGGTGCTGAAGATGTGTCAGTAACAAGATACATGACACTGAACCCAGCGACTTTGTTGCCGAGTTCAAGTTTTGAAGAAGTAAAAGATGAAGCAGATCATGATTGTTTGGATGTGACAGAATTGTGTACGAAGCCAAGGCCTGACATGAGCTACAACTCCTTTCTGCTCATTCCTATGAAAACACACAAATAGAAAACCGCTGCACGACCCTTCTTGGAAACACACCCAAAATCTGGAACTCGATCCCAGCAGACATTAGGACTATCCTGTCCTTTGTAAAATACAAAAGACTCCTAAAATACCTCTTCCTCAACCGTGCCTTTCTGAGCAGTTAACCAGCGCTGAAGGGCACATACCTGCATTATGCAGCACCATAACACTTTGTCACCAAAATCTACCTCCTCCTAGCACTCCTTCGGCCCTCACCCTCACTTGAAAATGGTTCCGCACAAGACAACGTGCACTCTGCGAGGATCTCAGGACTGCCCTGCCTTAATGTGGCACTACACGCCAGGACTTCGTAACCAACATGTATACCTATGCCTTACTCTGGGATTCCTGTATTATAACTGTTGTAAAGCGCTCCCCTACCCTCGGGTTTGGCCAGCACTGTATAAAACTCCTTAATAAATAAATAAAACATAAAAGATACACCATTATCAAAAACAGATTAGATGATGTTTGTAGATGGTTCCTGTATGAGAGATGAAAAAGGTACCTTGCGTGCTTCATATGCATTATGGACAGTGACTATTGTTTTTGAAGCATCTTGTCTAAGAGGGATAGATTCAGCACAAAATTCTGAATTGGTCGCTTTGACCAGGGCTTGCATAATTGGCAAATTTTTAGAAAAAACATATTTACAGAGAGTCAATATGGTTTTGGGGTGGTGCATGATTTTGGTCAATGTTGAATGCAACGTGGATTTCTGACTTCCTTAGGATCCCCGATCAGGAATAGCAAAGATGTAAAAGATTTGCTGAATGCATTGCAATTGTCCAAGGAGATTATGTAACCAGTGGAAACAGATACGCAGACCAAGTGGTTCGTTTCTGTGCACAGCATTTGGTTTCAATTAATAAAGGAACAGAGAAAAAGAATACAAATTGTCACTTAATGTTCTCTTCTATAGAAACATGGGAGGAAGTTAGACATTTGCAGGAAGAAGCTAGTGAAGAAGAAAAAGAGATTTGGATTAAATCAGGTTGTATAAGGAGACCTGAAGAAGAAGCATGGGTGTATGTAGATGATAGGCCAGTAATGGCAGATTCTTTATTTTCTCAGATGGCAAGGAAGTACCATAAAGTAACACATGTGGGAAGAGATGCTATGATTATACTGTTCAAACAGGCGTGGTATAATCCCAATTTCAGGATTATTGCTAACGGCAACCACCCCCAGATTCCGTCTGAAAAGGAAGGGTGGCAGTTCTCTGGCCAACTTAGCCGCTATGGCTTGGAACTCCCTCCCTTTTGACCTACGCTGCCTGCAGAACCCTATCCAATTTAGTAAGAAACTTAAAACCCTCCCTTTCAACTGAGCAGTTCACCTGCTTCAGCTATTTTTTTTCTTTTCTGTCTCTTGCTCTTGGGCTCACGCCGGGACACTCTCATGTGTAGCTGTGCGTGTTATAAGAAATGCGGTACTTACCTGTAACTGCAGTTATCCAGTATTGGTGTCTTTCATAGATTCACATGCCTGAATTATGCCCCGTCGTCGAAATGGGAGTCCCCGGTATATAAATAAAGTAAGGTCCCATAGACATATAGACAAATAGGCCCAACGGCCTCACATTAGTAACCTATCCCTGTCCTTTTGTAGAAAGGACCAAACTCTAGAAAAGAGCCAGTCAGCCGTCACCTCCCTCTAGAACCCTCCTGGAAGGAGCGTCAGTCCCTCAGATTTTCGTATGCGCAAAGCTATGTAGGAGTATTACTGAGAGAAGTAGGTGAGCCCTTCCAGGGGAGGTGGGAGGGTTGCATGTGAATCTATGAAAGACACCAATACTGGATAACTGCAGTTACAGGTAAGTAACATATTTCTTATCCAGTATTAGGCGTATCTTTCATAGATTCACATGCCTGAATCAGAGTAGCAAGCAATGAAAAAAGCACATTTCGGATGGTATAGGATATAAAAGTCATTCGATAACAACAGATCAAATGACTAATAGAAACAAGCAGTTGCAAACACGAAATACCACCAAATCATACAATAGAGAAATGTGCATACATGAAAAGGATGGAGGGATGAAAGAGGGCTCACCTTACTGAAACAGATGACGAAGTACTGCTTGTCCCACCGCAGCATCCTTCATGAGTTCTGTATCTAGGCAGTAATGCCTAGTGAAGGTATGTGGCAACTTCCATGTTGCCGCTCTACAAATGTCTATGATCGGCACTCCTGCAAAAAGCGCCATAGATGTAGATATTGCCCTGGTAGAGAGGGGTCGCACTTTAGATTTCAGGGGCTGCCCTGCCTGTTCATGACAAAAGAAAATAGCTGCAGAAATCCAGCGGGAAATACTTTGTTTGGTGAGTGGAAGACCTCTCCTGGGCCTGCGGTAAGCCACAAATAGCTGATGACACTTCCTGAAGGCTTTTGTCTTTTCAACATAGAATTTTAGGCAGCGCTTTAGATCTAGAGAGTGTAATGACCTTTCTGCTGCCATTGTGGGATTCGGAAAGAAAGAGCATAAGACCACAGGTTCGTTGAGATGGAAGTCCGATGGGACTTTTGGAATAAACTTTGGATTTGTCCGTAAGATTACTCTGTCCTGATTGAATTGCAGGAAAGGCTCCTGTATTGATAAAGCTTAGAGCTCACTCACTCGTCTTGCGGATGTGAGTGCAAGCAGGAGGGCTGTCTTCCAAGAGAGGTATTTCAGGTCAGCCCTGTGAACTGGCTCAAAGGGATGCTTCATAAGCTGGTTAAGGACTGTGTTCAGGTGCCAGGTAGGTGGCAAAATTCTCACAGGGGGAAAGGTTCTGTAGAGCCCTTTTAAAAACTGTTTGATCAATCTGTGAAACCAAAGAGAAGGGCCAGTAGGAGATCTTCTGTAACGAGATATCGCCGTCAACTGAACCCTGATGGAAGCATGAGCAAGGCCTGAGTTTGCCAGATGGAGAAGATAAGGCAATATTTGTTCCGGAGATGAAGAGAAAGGATGTATACCTTGAGCCGTACACCAGATGCAAAACCTCTTCCATTTTAAAGAGTATGTTTTGTTGGTGCTATCGGTTTGGGTTGTCCTATTAAACAGGCCGGTGCAGTATCAGGTGCTCTATACTTTTTATCCAAGCGAGGCACCACCGGAGGTATCGAAGAAGGGTTCTGCATGACTTTAAAATCCAATTCCCACAAGTATTCAATAATGGGTATTGATCTAACTGATTTTTTGAGAGGCTCTTTAAAATCATACAAGAAGCAATGTTGTTCTTGAGAGACCATTTGAATTTTAAAACGATGAGGGACCCTCTCAACTACATTATGGAACCCTCCAATGTCGCCTGGTGGTGAACCTGCGGGCGCAGGCACTGGAGAAGGGGGAGAGGGAATGACATAGTCATCCCAGTCATCATGTCTAGATTGAGTATCTTGCAGTTCTCCCTCTTCCTGCTGTTCTTCTTCTTCCTCTTCCTCCTCAGTAGTCAGAGGATGTGGAAATCAAATGGCTCCGGCTGAACACTCAAAGGTGGAGGCCGTGGTCTTGGTGAAGGTTTAGATACTGTGGAAGGTGGAGGAGCAGGAGTCTCTGGAAACCTCTGTTTGTAGTCTTGTATGAGGTATCTCAAGTCAGTCACTAAAGAGGCTGGAAGGCAAACCATAGGAGGAGGTGGCGGATGATATTCCTCCTCCTGATCCTCTTCTTTGTCTGAACTTTGACATTTAACATGAAGCTCCGAAAGGCTTGCCGCCGTCTCAAACATGTCTTCATCTGAATCCTCCTCATGAAGAAGACATGCTGGAGCCAGTGGTTGGACTCTGCTTGGAGATGTTAAAGCCGGCGTCAGGGCCTTTTTCGTGATCTTTATGCGGACACATGTGGTTTGCAGACCAGAATTTATCATCGTCGATGAGCCTGTCGACGGTGTGGTCATCGACGGTGGAGCGTCGACGGGTGTCGTAGTTGGTGGAGTCATCGTTTACGGGGCCACTGTCGACGGTGAGACATCACTGTCGTCGACGACATCTTCGTCGACGGTATCTTCGTCGATGGTGCTTTCGGTGACGAGATCTTCGTCGACGACGTTTCCGTCGATGGTGTCGACGATGTAGGCTTCGTCGCCGATCCCGTCGTCGGCGAGTCCAGCATCGACGGGTGCTTCGACGTCGACTGTGTTTTCTTGATGGCTATCGTCGACGACAAAGTCTTATATGCCGTCGACAATGGGGTGGTAGTCGTCGACCAGGATAAAGATGACGATGCCATCGACGTAGAAACAGTCGTCGTCGATGTTGATACATACGACGCAGAAGACATAGCTCTCCTTGACGATGAAGACGCCTTTGACAATACCGTCGTCAACGTCGAAACAGGCTTTTTGAAGGTGTGAACTTCCTGAGAGGAAACATTTGCAGAAGTTGCCTTGGAGAGAACCTCTGAAGACTTCTTTAATGTCTTCTTTTGAGGAGGAGCCGTAGGGCTAGGGGAAGCCACCCTTGGTCTCTTTAGAGAAGATTTTGAAGAGACTGAAGAACCTTCACTTTTCTCAGAAGATTCTAGGTGGTCCCTGTCTTTGAGCCTCTGGAGCCAGATTAAGAGGCGTCCCTCATGATCTTTGAGGGTTTTAGTGGAAAAGGTACAACATACCTTGCAGTCTTTAGAAGAATGGTCCAGATAAAGGCAATACAGACAGTCTTTATGCTGGTCATCAATATGCATCCTTTTCTTTCCAAATGAACCACAGGATCTAAAAAGACCCTTTTTTGGTATGTCAGCCATGATGAAATCAGCAATCACAGAAGAAGAAGGATAGAATATCCAAGAACACCGGAAACCAGTTGTGAAGAAAAAACTGAGCAGAGCTCACAGGAGACTCCCTTAGCACAATGTGCGGTCGAAAATCTGAGGGACTGAGGCTCCTTCTAGGAGGGTTCTAGAGGGAGGTGACAGCTGATTGGCTCTTTTCTAGAGTTTGGTCCTTTCTACAAAAGGACAGGGATAGGTTACCAATGTGAGGCCTTTATGCCTATTTGTCTATATGTCTATGGACATTACTTAATTTATATACCGGGGACTCCCATTTTGACGACGGGGACTCCCATTCCGACGACGGGGAATAATTCAGGCATGTGAATCTATGAAAGACACCCCTAAAATACTGGATAAATGTTACTATAGTGAAGTAAATTCACAAGCATAGACACATCAACTTATTGCTATTGATGCATTGATATATTTATATATGGATAAAATGATAAAGTTATTGCTATAGCCATATTTATAAATTGTGACAGATAAGTGTTATTTTCTTTTAAAACATATTTTTATTTACATTTGTGATTTAAGACAGTTGTACACACATATGTATTTCAATTATTCATTATTCCCTTCTTAATCATTCCTCAGGTATGTCCGCATATCTCTCCGTCTGGTAGAATCTCTGAATAATAACCCCCAGTAACTAGGGTACCCATCTATATTCTTTCCGTTATGTCTACCATTCAGTACTTCACTGTATTCATGACTTCTTTGGACAATACCTATCATGTCTTTCCCATCCCATCTAAGGTGAGCGGCCTCCCACCTTATCCTCCGGCTCGGCAAAGTCCCGATCCATTTCAGCTCTTTCTATTCTTTCCTCTTTACCTAAAGAACTCAAACAAATGCCATAATTGCTCGCAGTGAGGGTTATGGGGTATCTGGCTCTGGTGGAGCATCATCACTCTCATGTTCTAGGCTATGAGAATCAATCAGTGCATGTCTCCAAGGGGGTGTCTTTCTGTTAGATCTGCTCCCTATCTAATATATATTAGCTTCTACAGTCAGAGTGACGTGTATAGTTTCCCTTGTATGTCTGTCTGTGCACCCCAATCTCCATTTTGTATCGACTGTCTGGAATGTCATTAAATGGACCGCCCATTGTACCCCTCTGACTCCTCTCCTGTACCTTGTCCCGGTCAGGCTGCCAGGACTTCCTTCCAAAGATCTGCTATGGGTTGCCTCTGTATGCCTTTTGCATCCTCCCAACTCAGTGCTCTACCCTCTGCCCCAGTCCGGTTAATGACATCTCGTGCCAGTTGGTTACTCCTGGCCTGGAAGCGGATTTCCATTCTAGAGCTATCCTCCTTTAGGCCAATGCCAAGACCTGGTCAATAAACCTGTTCTCTGCCTTCTTTACATTTGGTCTTGTAAAAAGTCCTAACAGGCCTGCCTCTACTGTGTGAGCTAATCCCCTCCCCAGTGTGTCTTTGATCTTGGCTAGGATCCCTTCCCAATACGTATGAATGATGCCACAGTTCCAGGTCATGTAAATACAGCCTGCATCCAATTGTTTACATTTTGGGCAACTCCGCACTTCCCATCCATATGTAACATTAAGCTGGTGAGGCATCATTTATACCATGTGTAGGAAGTTAAACTGTACGTATTTAAGCCTGGTGTTCCTTGATATCTACTTGGGGGACCGGAGAACCTTACTCCATTCAGCGTCAGTGAGTTCTATATTCATAGACCTCTCCCATCTCCCCCACAAGTCCCTCAATGGGGCAATAGATGCAGAGGCCAACGCTTCATAGTGCCACTTCACCTGGCACCTCGCAGTACCCAAAGTGATCAGAGCATGTAGTACCGGGTGGGTCTCCGGTTCATCTAGCCCCTCGTCGCACAGTTGTCTGAAAGTGAGGATCAGTGCCACATATTGTAGGAACTGGCCTGCGGGTAAACCACAGCTGTGCATCAGATCCACAAATGGGATCAGGGAGCCAACTTGAAAACAGTCCCCTACCATACCCAGCCCTACCTCCATTCATGTCGCCAATTGCTCAGCCGTAAACCTTATCACTGGATCCCGATGTGGGAGTCTGACTAAGGGCAATGTAGGCGTATACCACATGGCCCCCCTAGTTTATGCAGGCATTGTTTCCAGGTTTGTTGGGCCGTGAATTGTAACATCGACCTATAAGGTGTGCCAACCGTGGGCCTCAGCAATTTGGCAATCAAAGCGTCAGGATTGCCATTTGGGACCATTAACCAAGTCCCCTCTGCATTCACTCCCTCCACCCATTGTGCTAACCACTGCAGCTGGGCTGCCAGCATATACAGTTCCAAATCTGGCAGCCCTAGGCCTCCCTCAGTCATGGGACGTTATAACGTTATCAGAGATACCCTTCGTCGACCATCTCCGCATATCAAATCTCGCACTAGAGAGCTCAGGGGCCAGAACCATCCTCGGGCATCAGGGTTGGTAAGTTTACAAACAAATATAATAACCGCAGCAACATGACCGTCTTGGCCATAATGGGCAGCCGCAAAGTACTTAAAAACGACACGCAGGTTTGCAGTGACTGCAACGCCCTGTCCAGGTTACCTTCCTTCAAATCCTCCATAGAATGGAAGATGTGTATGCCCAAATATTTGAATGAATGTGAGGCCCAGTTGATGTCTGTTGCCAGTGGGAAGAGATAGGTCTTTCTCTCATTAACCTGCAGGCCCGATAGGGTCCCAAATAGTTCCAAGAGCGCAAGGGCAGTTGCATTACCTGACACTTCTGCACCCCAATAAATCAGCATGTCATCCACGTATATTTAAGTAGTGCGCACTCGCCCGTCCAGCTGGAGACCCAATCCCTCCCTACCCTTCCGGATCAGCTCAGCTAGGGGTTAAATCACCAGAGCAAACAATAAAGGCGAGAGAGGACACCCTTGTCTGGTTCCTCGCAGTATCAGGTATTGAGAGGAGACTGTCTTCCCAGTCGAACCCTTGCCGTGGGGGATGAGTAAAGAAGTTGTACCCATTTCACCCACCCCTCTCCCAGACTCCTTCTTGTCATAGTTTCGAAAAGGTAATCCCAGCTGACCGTATCGAAAGATTTTTCTACCTCAACTGAGAGTGCTGCCACCGTCGTCATAGATTTAATCTTGACGAAGTAAATTATAGGATGTGTTGCAAGAGGAAATGAAGCCATTTTGGTCCAAGCGTATTAAAGTGTGCATATGCAAGAGGAGTCTGATTGCTAGGACTTTGCTAAGGATCTTGAAATCTAGGTTGAGCATAGATAATAGTCTGCATTCCGTAACTGGTACACCTATCTCCGTGGTCTCGGGGAGGGGGATCACCAACACACTCTGTGTGGATTCAGGGAGTCCCCCACATGTCAAGGATTCCACGTAGAGGGTCACTAGTCATGGCGCCACATATCTTATATAAAATTCTGCTGGGAGGCTGTCCGGACCCAGCGTTTTTCTAGTCGCCATGTCCGCAATGGTCACCTGGACTTCATAGAAAGTCACTGGACCCCCCAAGTCCTTCTGCACTCATGCTTCTAGCGTCCTGAGTGGCAACTTGTCTAGGCTAGGGGCAGCATACAACTGCCTATAATACGTGCGGAACAGGCTATTGATTACCTCAGGGTTATACACTCATTCACCAGTATCTTATTGGACTTGCATAATCGGTGATCCTCTACTTTTCGGTTTATTCAGCCACGCCAGTAGGCGACCGGCCTACCATTCTTCCCTCTGAACTTTGTCTAAATAGTCCCTATAGCAATCAGACCCTCCAGGATATCGCGATTTCGCGATTTGCAAAAAAATTGCGAAATTGGCAGTTTTGTAAAAATGCCGCGATTTTTACAAAACTGCCCGCGAAATCCAGCACTTTCTATTGGCTCCGTGGCTCTCATCACCACGGAGCCAATAGAAAGGGGTCAGGGGTCAGGTCAAATGGTCTCTCATGCCATGCGCCCTGCATTACCCCCACCTCACCTGTGCCGCCTCCTCACCTGCTCTCCTGTCTACTGCCTCCCTCCCTCCCAGGATTTTGCATCGCGGCTCTCCTCTCGTCTGGCTCTCGGGTAAGCAGGGAAGCAGGGTCTAGTCAGGGGATAAGAAGTTACTGTGGAGGCCCGCCGCACATGGGGCACGCGGCGGGCCCCGGGGGCGCACATTTTCAATATAGCTGCTTTGGCCTCGGGTCCCGCCGCGAGCCCGTTGTGCGGCGGGCCCGGGGCCACATTCTGTGGGGGCCCGCAGCACATGGGGCACGCGGCGGGCCCCGGGGGGCATATTTTCAATATAGCTGCTTTGGCCTCGGGTCCCGCCGCGAGCCCGGTGTGCGGCGGGCCCGGGGCCACATTCTGTGGGGGCCCGCCGCACATGGGGCACGCGGCGGGCCCCGGGGGGCATATTTTTAATAAAGCTGCTTTGGCCTCTGGTCCCGCCGCGAGCCCGGTGTGCGGCGGGCCCGGGGCCACATTCTGTGGGGGCCAGCCGCACATGGGGCACGCGGCGGGCCCCGGGGGGCATATTTTCAATACCGCTGCTTTGGCCTCGGGTCCCTCCGCCGCTAGCCCGGTGTGCGGCGGCCCCGGGGGGCCCGCTGCACATGGGGCACGCGGCGGGCCCCGGCGGGGTATATTTTCAATACAGCTGCTTTGCCCTTGGGCCTTTTAACCAAACAAATGGGCTGAATTGTAAATAAACAACATGTACATAGCTCCATGTTGTAAAATAACTCAAAACAGTAACATATCTGTGTTTGTTGGCGAAAAAACCCCAAAATAAAATGCCGCTAAATGCCGCTAAATTTCAATTTTTGTGCCGCTAAATTTTCTTTTTTGTGCCGCTAAATTTACCAATCCATGCCGCTATATCCTGGGGGGTCGGAGCAATGGTCCCTCAGTCTTTCCAGTGTGACATTATAGCTCGCATGGGCCTCTTGTAGCCACGTTACAGCAGCTGCGTCACTCCCCAAGGCAGTATCTAATTGTCGAAACTTGAACTCCAGGTCCTAGAGCTCCTGCCTGAGTTCCCACTGAGTGCTAATCGACTTCCACAGACCATGCCCCCTCACTACAGCATTAAATGCCTCCCACTTCACCAACAACGAGGACGCTGAACTGGCATTAATCTGGAAACATTATTCTACTAGGACACCCAGTGATTCTCGGAAGGGCGCATCCTCCAACAGTAAGGGATTTAGTCTCCACAATGGAATTGGGGGCGCTGTCCCCAAGGGCTGGAGCATCAACAGTAGAGGATTGTGGTCCGAAAAGGGTCCTACCCTAATGTGTGTGTAACGGACGAACTAAAATCTGGTGTGCACAGAAAGGTGTCTAACCTAGTGTGTACCTGGTGCATTGGGGAGAAATAGGAATACTATCTATCAGAGGCATGTTGTACCCTCTAAATATCATTGAAGCTTCGGTGCTCTATCCAACCTCGAAACCCCACTGCCACATGGTAAGCCTGTGTTCCGGGAAGAGGCGGGTGTGAGCGGTCCACTGTGACATCTGCCACACAATTAAAGTCACCCCCAATCACTGAGTACCCTCCCACATAATCAGTCATCTGGGCCGAAAAGGGCACTGATAAACACTGCCTGTTCTGAATTAGGAGCATACACATTGTCCAGCATTATCTCCTTCCCGGCCAATCTTCCAGTCACTAGAACATGCCTGCCCTCACTATCTATCTTGGTACCAGTATGCTCGAAGGGGACACCAGGTCTTACCCATATCAACATTCCTCTGGCATACGCCGAGTAGGTAGTGGCGTATATCCGACCCCTCCATCTCCTGCGCACTTCAACTTCACTACCAATGAAATAGATCCCTTGCAGGAATAGACCATGCACATCTCTTCTCTTTAAATTTGCATAAACCTTATACCTCTTGAACATAGACCCTATCCCTCTAATGTTCCACATTAGGAATTTTAGTGTTTTATTAGTCATAGCCATATTGTCCAGTCGCCCCCCCCCTCATTTAGCATTGTTTGTCCCATACTCATAGCTACCCCATTTCTGTTGCCCAGCCCCAGCTGCACTGGAAACACAAAAAAATAAACAATAAAAAACCCTTGTAGGATAGCTCCCTGACCCCAGGACAGTCTAGCAACGGCCATCTGCCCAAACCGCAGGTAGGACTGCATGAACTAATAAAGGCCCACAACCACTAACTTGAGGACCTGTAGGCAGTGTAGCACTCTCAACTGATTACCAAGTCAGAGTGAGATAATCTACGCTTGTGGCGCGTCAGCCTCAGTTTAAATATCCGGCCAGCCTACCGGGGGCCCACCTGGCCACCCCCCACTCTCCCATGAGCCTCAAATCCCAGAAAGGAGTGAGACATGAAGAGGAGGAAAGTAAAGGTAAGAAATATCATGCAGCATGCTGAATGATCTCATCAGTGGTGTTCGTAGTCACCTTTGGAAGTTTAACACTACCACTGTGTGAAGAGCCCAAGTCTGACCCCTCAGTGCGCTTCCTCAATCCAGATCCCCCATCCGACGATGATTTCCTGCCCGGCAGCATAGCCGCAATGACCTGCATCGCCTCAGCCCTTTCCATTTCTGTCAGTGAGGAGCTTGGCTTTTTGGGGAGTCCTTGCCTCTGTTGCCTCTTGAGCCTTTTCCTGAGCTCTCAGTCCTTAGGCCGCATCTCTATCTGTTGCGTTTGAAGCGGGCGTTCTGTTCTGTACACCTCGATCCAGTCCCAGGCAGCTTTTGGGTCCTCACAAAAATACGTCTTTCCATCTATCATGATCTGCAACCGGGCCAGAAACATTAAAAAGTATTGGATCCCTTCTTCCCGCAGAGCTTTCTTAGCTTCCAGAAAGGAGGTAAGATGCCTCGGGACCTCCAAAGTGTAGTCTGGGAAGGGGTCAACTCTGCTGTTTTCAACCTCATGGTAAGCCTTTTGCAGAAGGGTGTCCCGATCTCTCAAATGGAGGAGTCTGGCCACCACTGGGCCCGGAGGTTTCCCTGGGGCCGGTGGTCAAGCAGGCACATGATGCGCTCTCTTGAGTGTGTAGAAGGGTGACAGGCCCTCCTGCGCAACCACCTCTTGGAGCCAGCCCTCCAGATACTTGAGCATATCATCTCCCTCCACTCGCTCCGGCAGACCCAAGACCCTCACAATATTTCTTCTATTCCTCCTTCTGCATCCTCTGCTCTGCATTTCAACGTGCAGAATCTGTTAGACAAGTCCCCCATCTGGTGTGTTAGAACCTGTTGCACCGGTGTAATGTCCCATCTGGTGTGTTAGAACCTGTTGCGCCGGCGTAATGTCTGCCAGGGACGATTCAGTCAACTTTACCCTGTCGGCCAGTTTGGCATGTTCCGCTCTCAGCAGGCCTGCACCTCTTCCCGCAGGGTGACTGACACACCGGGTGATCCCCCTTCCGCAGCTCTTCCTCAGCACCTTCCAGTCACTCGCCTCCTTGCGGTCTTCCTCCACTCCTCATACTGTATCATCCCTTTGGAAGCAGAAGGCCCCCAGACTTCTCACGGCTCCAGTCTTTCGCCCCACTCTCAGGCCGCCATCTTGCTCTTTCCCCAGCGTCTTCCTCACTACTGAGCTTCCGCTCTACAGGCGCTTCCTGGGCTCTATGTGGGCCAGCTTGTCCCCAACACTTGCTGGTACACTTGCCTCCGCTGATACACCCACGGGCTCCGGCCAGCACCGTTAAAGAAGGAGAATTGGATCAGCCGGCGCGGAACTCTCAGCTCAAGCGTCTGCCATCTTCAGCTACCAAGCCACGCACCCCAGATATGTGTTCTTATAGGAAAGTAAACCCATAAGCATAACCTCATCATCTTATATGTTATTGATTTACTTATATATGGATATAATGATAAAGTTATACATGTATTTATATATTATGTAATATTTTTTAATTTTGTTTTTTAAATAATGTTTTTATTTATTTTCATTCCTCGAATACATATTAATATATACATATAGAGATACATACCCATGTTATTTTTGTTTGGGTTTTGTCCATTAATTAATTTGTATTATTTTAGTCTACTTATTTTGATGTATATATTAATGATTTTTTAAAGTAATAAATACATTTTTCAATGTATTTATTACTTTAAAAAATCATTACACATACTTTCTGTATAATTATATTTATATGTGGTGATATAAGCGATTATAATAAAAACAGATACAAAAGCCTGTAGTCAAATACTTATTTATGTAATGAACTACATACATTTTAAGCAATAATATGAGAGTATATATTTGAATCATAAGTAATATATACATGTGTACAGTTGTTAAGTATAAATATAAGAGAGTATATATATATGTTTTTTTTATTAATACGTAATATGTGCATTTGTAAAAAGAGATGCACATAGCTGAATACATGCATATGGTCAAAGTATATAAGTGTACAAACACACGTATAAAAGCCATTGGTGTCTTGTTCATACTATTGCTGTACATTGGTATTTTGAATATGGTGGTCATGTAGGGAATAGCCAGCTCTTGAGTAATCTTCTGAAGATAAGATGGTTATTTGTGGATCTCATGTTTGGGTATACTGAATTCCATAGTTTGGCTTCTTGAACAGAGAAAGATGTTCCACCCATGCTTTTTTCCTTATATGCTGGGATTTTGAAGTGGGTGCCAATCTGAAGCAGAGGTTCTTTGATGTATTTTGTGATTTTTTTTCTGATGAACAGTGCTCCTGTTCAATGTATTGTTTTGTGGGTGATGCATAGTCATTTGAAAGTGACTCTTTTGGCAACCTGTAGCTAGTGTAGGGCCTTAAAGCAGGGGACATGTGGGTGTGTGACTTCATATGTAGGATTAGTTCTAGCTATTCATAGTTAATAGAAGTGATCCATGGCAGAGACCACTGGCATAATTAAGTCCACAAGAAATAGTAGCTTGGACCTTGTGAGTAAATCCTAGGTGGGGGAAATTCAGTTTCTGATAGTTGCTTGAAGGAATTCAGAGGCTGGGTTACTTGGGGGGATTGCCAGAAAAGGGCTGGTGCATGTGGTTTTCTTTTGGTTTAAAAAGGAATACAACATGTCTGCTTTGGTTGTGGAATGATTTGCCAGTTTGTCAGGGTTGGCAAATAGAATGGTTTCCTTCTGTGCATTTACGTTTACGAAATCTGGTGAGAATTTCATAACATTCTTTATTTACTCATTTTGCTTTCTGAATTCTGTTCAAATAGTAGCTTTTTAACAGATGACTTGTATATTCTGTTATGTTTGTGTATGCAAAGTTTGTCTTTAATGTTGTTTGTTTAGAAACAGGTAGTTTTGTAAATGTTTTTTTAGTTCTTCATCCATCCATGGTGCTTGTTTTCTGTTGGCATGTTTTGTTGTTTTTAGTGTAGAATTAGGACCTTAAAAGCTTCCAGGGGCAACTCAGAGAGTTTTTTTAACTGCATTTCTTGTGTACAGATCTGTGTTCGATGTTTTCTGTGTTTCTAGGTCCTCAAAATTCAGATTGATACGTGCTTGCTGGTAAGGTGGCCTTAGGTGTTGAGAGTTGTGGTGTGTTGTGTTGGAAAGCTATCAGATGGTGGTCTGACAATGAGACTGGAATAATCCTTTGGAAAGGAGTTCTGGATTGGCAAAATCTAGGATGTGTCCAGAAATGTGTGTGGGTCTTGGGACAATTTGATGTAGGTTCAGTGTGTCTAGGTTAGTTATGATAGTTTCTGGGATGGGGCATATTAGGTTTATCAAAGCATATGTTTAGGTCATGTAAGATTCATAGGTTGGAGTGTAGTGTCAGAAGTTCAGAAATTATGTCTAGAAATGTGTCTGGGGATGTTGTATTGCTAGGTTTTGGTCTGTAAAGAAGGAATTTTCAGGAGAAAGCTGGCGTAGGGTTGCATCTGGCGATGAGAGCATCACAACCCTAAATGAAAACGTCCCAATCTTTGGTGAAATGTAATGTTTCCTTGAATATAACAGCTAGTTCACCTCCTCTTTGCCTATGCATTTAGATGTGAGAATTTGATAGCCTGGAGGAACAGCTTCATGCATTTCTATTACCATTTCATTTATGACTAGCAGCCCGTCCTGACCTTGTCCGGGAGCAATCAGGCTTCAGGGCCCCCGCCCGCCCCGACATTGTCCGTGGGTCCCCCGGAACAACAGCCTGTCCCGACCATGGCTCAGAGCCCGCGCCTGTTCCGACATTGTCCGTGGGTCCCCCGGAGCCTTACCTCATCCGCCGCACCTCCCCGCGCTCCTGAGTTCACCAGTCAGCCGCTCCTCGCCGCTCCTCCCCTCTCCTCCCATCCTGTCCGCCGCTCCTCTTCGCTCCTCCCAGCCTGTCTGCTGCTCCTCACCGCTCCTCCCCGCCTGTCTTCAACGATGTATCAGGTGTGTGGATTGGCGCTGTGGTTCCCGAGTTTACCCGTCTCAAAGGTTCAAAGTTCTTCCTTTATAATAGTAGTATAGAATTCCACACCAGTATTCTTTGAAATCTTGCTTCCCCTTCCTCTGTTTTCTACCTATTTTTAGTAGGAAATTTGTCTCTGTTAGTTAAATAATCACTGCTAATGCCTGTTCCAGACTACAGGCCATAAGTTTGAATCCTACCAAGGCCAACACAACCTTCCATCCTTCTGAGGACAGTCAACTGAGAACCATCACATCTGTGAAAAGAAGAACTCATTGATAACAGCACTTTAAAATGACAAAATGGTTGTATGGATAGCTAAATAAAAATAAGTTGGCATTATTTTCTCTCCTACCATCTCCTGTAAGGGTTTGAGCAGATTCTCCAAGGGCCCTCAACTCAGTGCCATATATAATAATGCTTTGGGAATGAGCGACTGTCACTACCAGTGTGCCCAAAATTCTTCAATGGGTGGCCCCATGCAGCCCAAAGACTAATGACGATCTCGATATCGATATGGGAGACTTGGGTGTACCACATCACATTCTGTAGGGGGGGGCAAACATTTTTCACTACGCTACTGGCTTTCCTCTCAGTGTAATTGTGTTGTGGGCTAATCTCCCATCACTGCTCAGTGGTCTGAGAAGATTAGTCCTTCCTGCTCAGTTGCTGCAGGGGGGCAAGCAACAGCTGTGACTGCATGTTAGAGTCTGTGGTTTGCAGTATAACCCACACACACATAAAAGTGACAGGAAAGAGCGGTAACGCCTCTGCTGCTACTGACGGGCATTATGAAGATCACACAGTGCTATATTCTACACCTGGACAGTGAATTTCGACCATGAAAATGTTTTCTTCGCCCGATTGCTGCTGGAAATCAAAATGTCCAGGGAGCAACTGGGACATAAATGTTCATACATTTAAACATGCGCACAGCTGCCTGAGGGATACTAATTCATTAGGCCCAGGGCAGAACCAGTTAATTATAATCTGGGTTAATTGAACTATGTGGCGGGGACAATCATGCCTCAGAGTTGACTTCATTTGATGGCAAGAAAAGGCAAACTATGCAGCATAATGCTTAGTATTACTTTGTTATTACAATTCTTAACTCTGTCTGCGCGTCGGTTTTACTTCATTAAATGGACTGGAGTTCTGATAAAACGAGTAACTCCTGCTATCTCACTTATAACTTAAACAAGCATTTACAATGCAATGGTCTCGGCATCATTAAAGGTGGAGCTATTGGCATTGCTCATGACATTTCTTTTTTTTCTTTAACTCATAAATAGATGGCATTGTCATTTACATTGCCAATACACAGCACTCTGCACTCAACAGCACACAGCACTCTGCATTCAACAGCACACACCACTCTGCACTCAACAGCACACACCACTCTGCACTCAACAGCACACACCACTCTGCACCTGCACTCACTGCTCTGCACACTCACTCTGCACTCACTACTCTGCATTCCGCACTAACTACTCACTACTCTGCACTCACTACTCTGCACTCACTACTCTGCACTCACTACTCTGCACTCACTACTCTGCACTCACTACTCTGCACTCACTACTCTGCAATCTGCACTCAATACTCTGCACTCACTACTCACTACTCACTACTCTGCACTTACTACTCACTACTCTGCACTCACTACTCTGCACTCACTACTCACTACTTTGCACTCACTACTCTGCACTCACTACTCACTACTTTGCACTCACTACTCACTACTCTGCACTCACTACTCACTACTCTGCACTCACTACTCACTATTCTGCACTCACTACTCACTACTCTGCACTCACTACTCACTACTCTGCACTCACTACTCTGCACTCACTACTCACTACTTTGCACTCACTACTCTGCACTCACTACTCACTACTTTGCACTCACTACTCACTACTCTGCACTCACTACTCTGCACTCACTACTCACTACTCGGCACTCACTACTCTGCACTCACTACTCACTACTTTGCACTCACTACTCACTACTCTGCACTCACTACTCTGCACTCACTACTCGGCACTCACTACTCTGCACTCACTACTCACTACTTTGCACTCACTACTCACTACTCTGCACTCACTACTCTGCACTCACTACTCTGCACTCACTACTCTGCATTCACTACTCTGCACTCACTACTCTGCACTCACTACTTTGCACTCACTACTTTGCACTCACTACTTTGCACTCACTACTCACTACTCTGCACTCACTACTCTGCACTCACTACTCACTACTCTGCACTCACTACTCTGCACTCACTACTCACTACTCTGCACTCACTACTCACTACTCTGCACTCACTACTCTGCTACTCTGCACTCACTACTCACTACTCTGCACTCACTACTCTGCTACTCTGCACTCACTACTCACTACTCTGCACTCACTACTCTGCTACTCTGCACTCACTACTCTGCACTCACTACTCTGCACTCACTACTCTGCACTCACTACTCTGCACTCACTACTCACTACTCTGCACTCACTACTCTGCACTCACTACTCACTACTCTGCACTCACTACTCTGCACTCACTACTCACTACTCTGCACTCACTACTCACTACTCACTACTCACTACTCACTACTCTGCATTCACTACTCACTACTCTGCACTCACTACTCACTACTCTGCACTCACTACTCACTACTCTGCACTCACTAGTCACTACTCTGCACTCACTACTCACTACTCTGCACTCACTACTCTGCACTCACTACTCACTACTCTGCACTCACTACTCACTACTCTGCACTCACTACTCTGCACTCACTACTCTGCACTCACTACTCTGCACTCACTACTCTGCACTCACTACTCTGCACTCACTACTCTGCACTCACTACTCTGCACTCACTACTCTGCACTCACTACTCACTACTCTGCACTCACTACTCACTACTCTGCACTCACTACTCTGCACTCACTACTCACTACTCTGCACTCACTACTCTGCACTCACTACTCACTACTCTGCACTCACTACTCTGCACTCACTACTCACTACTCTGCACTCACTACTCAGCACTCACTACTCACTACTCTGCACTCACTACTCTGCACTCACTACTTTGCACTCACTACTATGCACTCACTACTCACTACTCTGCACTCACTACTCACTACTCTGCACTCACTACTCTGCACTCACTACTCTGCACTCACTACTCTGCACTCACTACTCACTACTCTGCACTCACTACTCACTACTCTGCACTCACTACTCTGCACTCACTACTCTGCACTCACTACTCTGCACTCACTACTCTGCACTCACTACTCTGCACTCACTACTCTGCACTCACTACTCTGCACTCACTACTCTGCACTCACTACTCACTACTCTGCACTCACTACTCACTACTCTGCACTCACTACTCTGCACTCACTACTCACTACTCTGCACTCACTACTCTGCACTCACTACTCACTACTCTGCACTCACTACTCAGCACTCACTACTCACTACTCTGCACTCACTACTCACTACTCTGCACTCACTACTCACTACTCTGCACTCACTACTCAGTACTCTGCACTCACTACTCTGCACTCACTACTCACTACTCTGCACTCACTACTCTGCACTCACTACTCTGCACTCACTACTCTGCACTCACTACTCTGCACTCACTACTCTGCACTCACTACTCTGCACTCACTACTCACTACTCTGCACTCACTACTCTGCACTCACTACTCACTACTCTGCACTCACTACTCACTACTCTGCACTCACTACTCTGCACTCACTATTCACTACTTTGCACTCACTACTCACTACTCTGCACTCACTACTCACTACTTTGCACTCACTACTCACTACTCTGCACTCACTACTCACTACTCTGCACTCACTACTCACTACTCTGCACTCACTACTCACTACTCTGCACTCACTACTCTGCACTCACTGCTCACTACTCTGCACTCACTACTCTGCACTCACTACTCTGCACTCACTACTCACTACTCTGCACTCACTACTCACTACTCTGCACTCACTACTCACTACTCTGCACTCACTACTCACTACTCTGCACTCACTACTCTGCACTCACTACTCACTACTCTGCACTCACTACTCACTACTCTGCACTCACTACTCTGCACTCACTACTCACTACTCTGCACTTACTACTCACTACTCTGCACTCACTACTCTGCACTCACTACTCACTACTCTGCACTCACTACTCTGCACTCACTACTCTGCACTCACTACTCACTACTCTGCACTCACTACTCTGCACTCACTACTCACTACTCTGCACTCACTACTCACTACTCTGCACTCACTACTCTGCACTCACTACTCTGCACTCACTACTCACTACTCTGCACTCACTACTCAGCACTCACTACTCTGCACTCACTTCTCACTACTTGCACTCACTACTCTGCACTCACTACTCTGCATTCACTACTCTGCACTCACTACTCTGCACTCACTACTTTGCACTCACTACTCACTACTCTGCACTCACTACTCTGCACTCACTACTCACTACTCTGCACTCACTACTCACTACTCACTACTCACTACTCTGCATTCACTACTCACTACTCTGCACTCACTACTCACTACTCTGCACTCACTACTCACTACTCTGCACTCACTACTCTGCACTCACTACTCTGCACTCACTGCTCACTACTCTGCACTCACTACTCTGCACTCACTACTCTGCACTCACTACTCACTACTCTGCACTCACTACTCACTACTCTGCACTCACTACTAACTACTCTGCACTCACTACTCACTACTCTGCACTCACTACTCTGCACTCACTACTCACTACTCTGCACTCACTACTCTGCACTCACTACTCACTACTCTGCACTTACTACTCACTACTCTGCACTCACTACTCACTACTTTGCACTCACTACTCACTACTCTGCACTCACTACTCACTACTCTGCACTCACTACTCTGCACTCACTACTCACTACTCTGCACTCACTACTCTGCACTCACTACTCACTACTCTGCACTCACTACTCACTACTCTGCACTCACTACTCACTACTCTGCACTCACTACTCACTACTCTGCACTCACTACTCTGCACTCACTACTCACTACTCTGCACTCACTACTCAGCACTCACTACTCTGCACTCACTTCTCACTACTTGCACTCACTACTCTGCACTCACTACTCACTACTCTGCAATCACTACTCTGCACTCTGTACTCACTACTATGCACTCACTACTCTGCACTCACTACTCACTACTCTGCACTCACTACTCTGCACTCACTACTCTGCACTCACTACTCACTACTCTGCACTCACTACTCACTACTCTGCACTCACTACTCTGCACTCACTACTCTGCACTCTCTCACTACTCTGCACTCACTACTCTGCACTCACTACTCACTATGAACTACTCTGCACTCACTACTCACTACTCTGCACTCACTACTCACTACTCTGCACTCACTACTCTGCACTCACTACTTTGCACTCACTACTCACTACTCTGCACTCACTACTCACTACTCTGCACTCACTACTCACTACTCTGCACTCACTACTCTGCACTCACTACTCACTACTCTGCACTCACTACTCTGCACTCACTACTCACTACTCTGCACTCACTACTCACTACTCTGCACTCACTACTCACTACTCTGCACTCACTACTCACTACTCTGCACTCACTACTCTGCACTCACTACTCACTACTCTGCACTCACTACTCAGCACTCACTACTCTGCACTCACTTCTCACTACTTGCACTCACTACTCTGCACTCACTACTCACTACTCTGCAATCACTACTCTGCACTCTGTACTCACTACTATGCACTCACTACTCTGCACTCACTACTCACTACTCTGCACTCACTACTCTGCACTCACTACTCTGCACTCACTACTCACTACTCTGCACTCACTACTCACTACTCTGCACTCACTACTCTGCACTCACTACTCTGCACTCTCTCACTACTCTGCACTCACTACTCTGCACTCACTACTCACTATGAACTACTCTGCACTCACTACTCACTACTCTGCACTCACTACTCACTACTCTGCACTCACTACTCTGCACTCACTACTCACTACTCTGCACTCACTACTCTGCACTCACTACTTTGCACTCACTACTCACTACTTTGCACTCACTACTCACTACTCACTACTCACTACTCACTACTCTGCACTCACTACTCTGCACTCACTACTCACTACTCTGCACTCACTACTCACTACTCTGCACTCACTACTCACTACTCTGCACTCACTACTCACTACTCTGCACTCACTACTCACTACTCACTACTCACTACTCACTACTCTGCACTCACTACTCTGCACTCACTACTCACTACTCTGCACTCACTACTCTGCACTCACTACTCTGCACTCACTACTCTGCACTCACTACTCTGCACTCACTACTCTGCACTCACTACTCACTACTCTGCACTCACTACTCACTACTCTGCACTCACTACTCACTACTCTGCACTCACTACTCACTACTCTGCACTCACTACTCACTACTCTGCACTCACTACTCACTACTCACTACTCACTACTCTGGACTCACTACTCACTACTCTGGACTCACTACTCTGCACTCACTACTCTGCACTCACTACTTTGCACTCACTACTCACTACTCTGCACTCACTACTCTGCACTCACTACTCACTACTCTGCACTCACTACTCACTACTCTGCACTCACTACTCTGCACTCACTACTCTGCACTCACTACTCTGCACTCACTACTCTGCACTCACTACTCTGCACTCACTACTCTGCACTCACTACTCACTACTCACTACTCACTACTCTGCACTCACTACTCTGCACTCACTACTCTGCACTCACTACTCTGCACTCACTACTCTGCACTCACTACTCTGCACTCTGTACTCACTACTCTGCACTCTGTACTCACTACTCACACTCTGCACTCACTACTCACACTCTGCACTCACTACTCACACTCTGCACTCACTACTCACACTCTGCACTCACTACTCACACTCTGCACTCACTACTCTGCACTCACTACTCTGCACTCACTACTCTGCACTCACTACTCTGCACTCACTACTCTGCACTCTGTACTCACTACTCTGCACTCTGTACTCACTACTCACACTCTGCACTCACTACTCACACTCTGCACTCACTACTCACACTCTGCACTCACTACTCACACTCTGCACTCACTACTCACACTCTGCACTCACTACTCTGCACTCACTACTCACACTCTGCACTCACTACTCTGCACTCACTACTCTGCACTCACTACTCTGCACTCACTACTCACTACTCTGCACTCACTACTCACTACTCACTACTCACTACTCACTACTCTGCACTCACTACTCTGCACTCACTACTCTGCAATCACTACTCTGCAATCACTACTCACTACTCTGCACTCACTACTCTGCACTCACTACTCTGCACTCACTACTCTGCACTCACTACTCTGCACTCACTACTCACTACTTGCACTCACTACTCTGCACTCACTACTCTGCACTCACTACTCTGCACTCACTACTCACTACTTGCACTCACTACTCACTACTTGCACTCACTACCCTGCACTCACTACTCACTACTCTGCACTAACTACTCTGCACTCACTACTCACTACTCTGCACTCACTACTCTGCACTCACTACTCTGCACTCACTACTCTGCACTCACTACTCTGCACTCACTACTCTGCACTCACTACTCACTACTTGCACTCACTACTCTGCACTCACTACTCACTACTCTGCACTCACTACTCTGCACTCACTACTCTGCACTCACTACTCTGCACTCACTACTCTGCACTCACTACTCTGCACTCACTACTTGCACTCACTACTCTGCACTCATTACTCACTACTCTGCACTCACTACTCACTACTCTGCACTCACTACTCTGCACTCACTACTCACTACTCTGCACTCACCTCACTACTCCACTCACTACTCACTACTCTGCACTCACTACTCACTACTCTGCACTCACTACTCACTACTCACTACTCTGCACTCACTACTCACTACTCTGCACTCACTACTCACTACTCTGCACTCACTACTCACTACTCACTACTCACACTCTGCACTCACTACTCTGCACTCACTACTCACACTCTGCACTCACTACTCTGCACTCACTACTCTGCACTCTGTACTCACTACTCTGCACTCTGTACTCACTACTCACACTCTGCACTCACTACTCACACTCTGCACTCACTACTCACACTCTGCACTCACTACTCACACTCTACACTCACTACTCACACTCTGCACTCACTACTCACACTCTGCACTCACTACTCTGCACTCACTACTCACACTCTGCACTCACTACTCTGCACTCACTACTCTGCACTCACTACTCTGCACTCACTACTCACTACTCTGCACTCACTACTCACTACTCACTACTCACTACTCTGCACTCACTACTCTGCACTCACTACTCTGCAATCACTACACTGCAATCACTACTCACTACTCTGCACTCACTACTCTGCACTCACTACTCTGCACTCACTACTCTGCACTCACTACTCTGCACTCACTACTCACTATTCGCACTCACTACTCTGCACTCACTACTCTGCACTCACTACTCTGCACTCACTACTCACTACTTGCACTCACTACTCACTACTTGCACTCACTACCCTGCACTCACTACTCACTACTCTGCACTAACTACTCTGCACTCACTACTCACTACTCTGCACTCACTACTCTGCACTCACTACTCTGCACTCACTACTCTGCACTCACTACTCTGCACTCACTACTCTGCACTCACTACTCACTACTTGCACTCACTACTCTGCACTCACTACTCACTATTCTGCACTCACTACTCTGCACTCACTACTCACTACTCTGCACTCACTACTCTGCACTCACTACTCTGCACTCACTACTCTGCACTCACTACTCTGCACTCACTACTCTGCACTCACTACTCTACACTCACTACTTGCACTCACTACTCTGCACTCACTACTCACTACTCTGCACTCACTACTCTGCACTCACTACTCACTACTCTGCACTCACTACTCACTACTCTGCACTCACTACTCTGCACTCACTACTCACTACTCTGCACTCACCTCACTACTCACTACTCCACTCACTACTCACTACTCTGCACTCACTACTCACTACTCTGCACTCACTACTCACTACTCACTACTCTGCACTCACTACTCTGCACTCACTACTCTGCACTCACTACTCTGCACTCACTACTCTGCACTCACTACTCACTACTCTGCACTCACTACTCACTACTCTGCACTCACTACTCTGCACTCACTACTCCACTCACTACTCCACTCACTACTCACTACTCTGCACTCACTACTCACTACTCTGCACTCACTACTCTGCACTCACTACTCTGCACTCACTACTCACTACTCTGCACTCACTACTCTGCACTCACTACTCTGAACTCACTACGCTGCACTCATTACTCTGCACTCACTACTCACTACTTTGCACTCACTACTCACTACTTTGCACTCACTACTCACTACTCTGCACTCACTACTCACTACTTTGCACTCACTACTCTGCACTCACTACTCACTACTCTGCACTCACTACTCTGCACTCACTACTCACTACTCTGCACTCACTACTCTGCACTCACTACTCACTACTCTGCACTCACTACTCTGAACTCACTACTCACTACTCCACTCACTACTCACTACTCTGCACTCACTACTCACTACTCTGCACTCACTACTCACTACTCTGCACTCACTACTCTGCACTCACTACTCTGCACTCACTACTCACTACTCTGCACTCACTACTCTGCACTCACTACTCTGCACTCACTACTCACTACTCTGCACTCACTACTCACTACTCTGCACTCACTACTCACTACTCTGCACTCACTACTCTGCACTCACTACTCCACTCACTACTCACTACTCTGCACTCACTACTCACTACTCTGCACTCACTACTCTGCACTCACTACTCACTACTCTGCACTCACTACTCTGCACTCACTACTCTGCACTCACTACTCTGCACTCACTACTCTGCACTCACTACTCTGCACTCACTACTCACTACTTTGCACTCACTACTCACTACTCTGCACTCACTACTCACTACTTTGCACTCACTACTCTGCACTCTGCACTCACTACTCTGCACTCACTACTCACTACTCTGCACTCACTACTCTGCACTCACTACTCTGCACTCACTACTCTGCACTCACTACTCTGCACTCACTACTCTGCACTCACTACTCTGCACTCACTACTCACTATTCTGCACTCACTACTCTGCACTCACTACTCACTACTCTGCACTCACTACTCTGCACTCACTACTCTGCACTCACTACTCTGCACTCACTACTCTGCACTCACTACTTGCACTCACTACTCTGCACTCACTACTCACTACTCTGCACTCACTACTCTGCACTCACTACTCACTACTCTGCACTCACTACTCACTACTCTGCACTCACTACTCTGCACTCACTACTCACTACTCTGCACTCACCTCACTACTCACTACTCCACTCACTACTCACTACTCTGCACTCACTACTCACTACTCTGCACTCACTACTCACTACTCACTACTCTGCACTCACTACTCTGCACTCACTACTCTGCACTCACTACTCTGCACTCACTACTCTGCACTCACTACTCACTACTCTGCACTCACTACTCACTACTCTGCACTCACTACTCTGCACTCACTACTCCACTCACTACTCACTACTCTGCACTCACTACTCACTACTCTGCACTCACTACTCTGCACTCACTACTCTGCACTCACTACTCTGCACTCACTACTCACTACTCTGCACTCACTACTCTGCACTCACTACTCTGCACTCACTACTCTGCACTCACTACTCTGCACTCACTACTCTGCACTCACTACTCTGCACTCACTACTCACTACTTTGCACTCACTACTCACTACTTTGCACTCACTACTCACTACTCTGCACTCACTACTCACTACTTTGCACTCACTACTCTGCACTCACTACTCACTACTCTGCACTCACTACTCTGCACTCACTACTCACTACTCTGCACTCACTACTCTGCACTCACTACTCACTACTCTGCACTCACTACTCTGAACTCACTACTCACTACTCCACTCACTCCTCACTACTCTGCACTCACTACTCACTACTCTGCACTCACTACTCACTACTCTGCACTCACTACTCTGCACTCACTACTCTGCACTCACTACTCACTACTCTGCACTCACTACTCTGCACTCACTACTCTGCACTCACTACTCACTACTCTGCACTCACTACTCACTACTCTGCACTCACTACTCACTACTCTGCACTCACTACTCACTACTCTGCACTCACTACTCTGCACTCACTACTCCACTCACTACTCACTACTCTGCACTCACTACTCACTACTCTGCACTCACTACTCTGCACTCACTACTCTGCACTCACTACTCACTACTCTGCACTCACTACTCTGCACTCACTACTCTGCACTCACTACTCTGCACTCACTACTCTGCACTCACTACTCTGCACTCACTACTCACTACTTTGCACTCACTACTCACTACTCTGCACTCACTACTCACTACTTTGCACTCACTACTCTGCACTCTGCACTCACTACTCTGCACTCACTACTCACTACTCTGCACTCACTACTCTGCACTCACTACTCTGCACTCACTACTCTGCACTCACTACTCTGCACTCACTACTCTGCACTCACTACTCTGCACTCACTACTCACTACTCTGCACTCACTACTCACACTCTGCACTCACTACTCACACTCTGCACTCACTACTCACACTCTGCACTCACTACTCACACTCTGCACTCACTACTCACTACTCTGCACTCACTACTCTGCACTCACTACTCTGCACTCACTACTCTGTACTCACTACTCACTACTCTGTACTCACTACTCACTACTCTGCACTCACTACTCTGTACTCACTACTCACTACTCTGTACTCACTACTCACTACTCTGCACTCACTACTCTGCACTCACTACTCACTACTTTGCACTCACTACTCACTACTCTGCACTCACTACTCACTACTCTGCACTCACTACTCACTACTCACTACTCTGCACTCACTACTCACTACTCTGCACTTACTACTCACTACTCTGCACTCACTACTCTGCACTCACTACTCTGCACTCACTACTCACTACTCTGCACTCACTACTCTGCACTCACTACTCACTACTCTGCACTTACTACTCACTACTCTGCACTCACTACTCTGCACTCACTACTCACTACTCTGCACTCACTACTCACTACTCTGCACTCACTACTCACTACTCTGCACTCACTACTCACTACTCTGCACTCACTACTCACTACTCTGCACTCACTACTCTGCACTTACTACTCACTACTCACTACTCTGCACTCACTACTCACTACTCTGCACTCACTACTCACTACTCTGCACTCACTACTCACTACTCTGCACTCACTACTCACTACTCTGCACTCACTACTCACTACTCTGCACTTACTACTCACTACTCTGCACTCACTACTCTGCACTCACTACTCACTACTCTGTACTCACTACTCACTACTCTGCACTCACTACTCTGTACTCACTACTCTGTACTCACTACTCACTACTCTGCACTCACTACTCTGCACTCACTACTCACTACTTTGCACTCACTACTCACTACTCTGCACTCACTACTCACTACTCTGCACTCACTACTCACTACTCTGCACTCACTACTCTGCACTCACTACTCACTACTCTGCACTCACTACTCACTACTCTGCACTCACTACTCTGCACTCACTACTCACTACTCTGAACTCACTACTCTGAACTCACTACTCACTACTCCACTCACTACTCACTACTCTGCACTCACTACTCACTACTCTGCACTCACTACTTTGCACTCACTACTCACTACTCACTACTCTGCACTCACTACTCACTACTCTGCACTCACTACTCACTACTATGCACTCACTACTCACTACTCTGCACTCACTACTCACTACTCTGCACTCACTACTCTGCACTCACTACTCTGCACTCACTACTCTGCACTCACTACTCTGCACTCACTACTCTGCACTCACTACTCTGCACTCACTACTCACTACTCTGCACTCACTACTCTGCACTCACTACTCTGCACTCACTACTCTGCACTCACTTCTCTGCACTCACTACTCTGCACTCACTACTCTGCACTCACTACTCTGCACTCACTACTCACTACTCTGCACTCACTACTCTGCACTCACTACTCTGCACTCACTACTCTGCACTCACTACTCACTACTCTGGACTCACTACTCACTACTCTGCACTCACTACTCTGCACTCACTACTCTGCACTCACTACTCTGCACTCACTACTCACTACTCTGCACTCACTACTCACTACTCTGCACTCACTACTCACTACTCTGCACTCACTACTCACTACTCTGCACTCACTACTCTGCACTCACTACTCACTACTCTGCACTCACTACTCTGCACTCACTACTCACTACTCTGCACTCACTACTCACTACTCACTACTCACTACTCACTACTCTGGACTCTCTACTCACTACTCTGGACTCACTACTCACTACCCTGCACTCACTACTCTGCACTCACTACTCTGCACTCACTACTCTGCACTCACTACTTTGCACTCACTACTCACTACTCTGCACTCACTACTCTGCACTCACTACTCACTACTCTGCACTCACTACTCACTACTCACTACTCTGCACTCACTACTCTGCACTCACTACTCACTACTCTGCACTCACTACTCACTACTCACTACTCTGGACTCACTACTCACTACTCTGGACTCACTACTCTGCACTCACTACTCTGCACTCACTACTCTGCACTCACTACTTTGCACTCACTACTCACTACTCTGCACTCACTACTCTGCACTCACTACTCACTACTCTGCACTCACTACTCACTACTCACTACTCACTACTCTGGACTCACTACTCACTACTCTGGACTCACTACTCACTACTCTGGACTCACTACTCTGCACTCACTACTCTGCACTCACTACTCTGCACTCACTACTCTGCACTCACTACTCTGCACTCACTACTCACTACTCTGCACTCACTACTCACTACTCTGCACTCACTACTCTGCACTCACTACTCTGCACTCACTACTCTGCACTCACTACTCACTACTCTGCACTCACTACTCACTACTCACTACTCACTACTCTGCACTCACTACTCTGCACTCACTACTCTGCACTCACTACTCTGCACTCACTACTCTGCACTCACTACTCTGCACTCTGTACTCACTACTCTGCACTCTGTACTCACTACTCACACTCTGCACTCACTACTCACACTCTGCACTCACTACTCACACTCTGCACTCACTACTCACACTCTGCACTCACTACTCACACTCTGCACTCACTACTCTGCACTCACTACTCACACTCTGCACTCACTACTCTGCACTCACTACTCTGCACTCACTACTCTGCACTCACTACTCACTACTCTGCACTCACTACTCACTACTCACTACTCACTACTCTGCACTCACTACTCTGCACTCACTACTCTGCACTCTGTACTCACTACTCACACTCTGCACTCACTACTCACACTCTGCACTCACTACTCACACTCTGCACTCACTACTCACACTCTGCACTCACTACTCACACTCTGCACTCACTACTCTGCACTCACTACTCTGCACTCACTACTCTGCACTCACTACTCACTACTCTGCACTCACTACTCACTACTCTGCACTCACTACTCACTACTCACTACTCTGCACTCACTACTCTGCACTCACTACTCACTACTCTGCACTCACTACTCTGCACTCACTACTCTGCACTCACTACTCTGCACTCACTACTCTGCACTCACTACTCACTACTTGCACTCACTACTCTGCACTCACTACTCTGCACTCACTACTCTGCACTCACTACTCACTACTTGCACTCACTACTCACTACTTGCACTCACTACTCTGCACTCACTACTCACTACTCTGCACTAACTACTCTGCACTCACTACTCACTACTCTGCACTCACTACTCTGCACTCACTACTCTGCACTCACTACTCTGCACTCACTACTCACTACTTGCACTCACTACTCTGCACTCACTACTCACTATTCTGCACTCACTACTCTGCACTCACTACTCACTACTCTGCACTCACTACTCTGCACTCACTACTCTGCACTCACTACTCTGCACTCACTACTCTGCACTCACTACTTGCACTCACTACTCTGCACTCACTACTCACTACTCTGCACTCACTACTCTGCACTCACTACTCACTACTCTGCACTCACTACTCACTACTCTGCACTCACTACTCTGAACTCACTACTCACTACTCCACTCACTACTCACTACTCTGCACTCACTACTCACTACTCTGCACTCACTACTTTGCACTCACTACTCACTACTCACTACTCTGCACTCACTACTCACTACTCACTACTCTGCACTCACTACTCTGCACTCACTACTCTGCACTCACTACTCTGCACTCACTACTCTGCACTCATTACTCTGCACTCACTACTCACTACTCTGCACTCACTACTCTGCACTCACTACTCTGCACTCACTACTCCACTCACTACTCACTACTCTGCACTCACTACTCACTACTCTGCACTCACTACTTTGCACTCACTACTCACTACTCACTACTCTGCACTCACTACTCACTACTCACTACTCTGCACTCACTACTCTGCACTCACTACTCCACTCACTACTCACTACTCTGCACTCACTACTCACTACTCTGCACTCACTACTTTGCACTCACTACTCACTACTCACTACTCTGCACTCACTACTCACTACTCACTACTCTGCACTCACTACTCTGCACTCACTACTCTGCACTCACTACTCTGCACTCACTACTTTGCACTCACTACTCTGCACTCACTACTCACTACTCTGCACTCACTACTCTGCACTCACTACTCTGCACTCACTACTCACTACTCTGCACTCACTACTCTGCACTCACTACTCTGCACTCACTACTCTGCACTCACTACTCACTACTCTGCACTCACTACTCACTACTCTGCACTCACTACTCTGCACTCACTACTCTGCACTCACTACTCTGCACTCACTACTCTGCACTCACTACTCACTACTCTGCACTCACTACTCACTACTCTGCACTCACTACTCTGCACTCACTACTCTGCACTCACTACTCTGCACTCACTACTCTGCACTCACTACTCACTACTCTGGACTCACTACTCACTACTATGCACTCACTACTCACTACTCTGCACTCACTACTCACTACTCTGCACTCACTACTCTGCACTCACTACTCTGCACTCACTACTCTGCACTCACTACTCACTACTCTGCACTCACTACTCACTACTCTGGACTCACTACTCACTACTATGCACTCACTACTCACTACTCTGCACTCACTACTCACTACTCTGCACTCACTACTCACTACTCTGCACTCACTACTCTGCACTCACTACTCTGCACTCACTACTCACTACTCTGCACTCACTACTCTGCACTCACTACTCTGCACTCACTACTCTGCAATCACTACTCTGCACTCACTACTCTGCACTCACTACTCTGCACTCACTACTCTGCACTCACTACTCACTACTCTGCACTCACTACTCACTACTCTGCACTCACTACTCTGCACTCACTACTCTGCACTCACTACTCACTACTCTGGACTCACTACTCACTACTCTGCACTCACTACTCTGCACTCACTACTCTGCACTCACTACTCTGCACTCACTATTCTGCACTCACTACTCTGCACTCACTATTCTGCACTCACTACTCACTACTCTGCACTCACTACTCACTACTCTGCCCTCACTAATAACTACTCTGCACTCACTACTCTGCACTCACTACTCTGCACTCACTACTCACTACTCTGCACTCACTACTCTGCACTCACTACTCTGCACTCACTACTCTGCACTCACTACTCTGCACTCACTACTCTGCACTCACTACTCACTACTCTGCACTCACTACTCACTACTCTGCACTCACTACTCACTACTCTGCACTCACTACTCTGCACTCACTACTCTGCACTCACTACTCTGCACTCACTACTCTGCACTCACTACTCTGCACTCTGCACTCACTACTCTGCACTCTGTACTCACTACTCACACTCTGCACTCACTACTCACACTCTGCACTCACTACTCACACTCTGCACTCACTACTCACACTCTGCACTCTCTACTCTGCACTCACTACTCACACTCTGCACTCACTACTCTGCACTCACTACTCTGCACTCACTACTCTGCACTCACACTTGCACTCTGCACTCACACTCTGCACTCACACTCTGCACGCTGCATTCACACTCTGCACACTCACTCTGCACTCACTACTTCACACTCTGCACTCACACTCTGCTCACTCACGCTGCACTCACTACTTCACACTCTGCACTCTGCGCACTCTGAACTGTGCGCACTCTGCACTCACACTATAATAATCCTTATGCAGAATTCCTCTAAAGTATAAGCAGCTTGGGTTTTTCCTATAGGCGCCAAAGAGTCAATGATAGGAAAAGAGGGCAGAGAGTGCTAACCCCATCTCCCCACCCACAGACAACCAAAAATTATCTTCTGCGTTGCTTTGTTCTAATAATATGAATAAGGAATTTAAAGTATATGTATGGGCGAGTGGAAGGTGATCTATTGTATTCAATATATTTTAACACAATTGGTGTTCATGGTTACCTTTACAAACGTGAGATGAAGATGATGCTCACTTTTTAGTTATAAAAGGATATTTTGTCGAGTACATTCAAGTTCAACCCACTGGCTGTAAGCAACAAGCTGAAACAGCGTGGCGGGCGCGCACGAGACCAGCGTGGGCGTGCACATCAGCTGAAGATCCCCGGAGAAGACACCGAGTCTGCCTGCTGCCATGACTGACCCGCTGCGAGGGAAAGAGCCCGGTGAGTGGGGGTCGAGGGGGGGGGGCGGCAGAGAGGGAGTGGGCAGAGAGGGTGTGTGTGTGTGTGTGTGTGTGTGTGTGTGCGTGTGGGGGTGTGCGTGCGTGCGTGAGTGTGTGCTTCCCTGAGTGTGAATGTGGAGCAAGAGATGTGCACGGCTCCAGGAGGCTCGGCGTGCGCGTCCACGAGATGCAATCGGCGCTCGTTCACCGCTCTGGCTCCGTTGAGAGTGAACTCAGTGACAATAGGTCTCGAAGCCCGAGACCTAAAAAGGGGATCTAGCTAGTTAAAAAAAACTGTGCTTTGCTTATATGAGAAGCTTGCTTGCTCGCTTATAAATTTTAAAAAAAGGGAGATTTAGTGAGCTTACAGCAACCCTGAGTGCCTGCTCTTGACCAGTATGTCTTCACTTAAAAATGCAAATACTGTGCAGACACTGGATGTATCTAAATATACATCAAGTTAAAACATAATGGGAGTAAAGAATGTGCTCCTTTTATTTTATTTTGAAACTAATGAATAAGTGTATTAGCACCAAATAGAATACTCATGCAAAAGGTCTGCAAGCCAGATGTACATATGTGTGCAATATATATACAGCGCCCTTACTGAATAAAACTTTTCCTACTGTTTATTTAGATGTTAAGGATCACCTCAAATTAAAAAGAGGAAAGACGATCGCAACAAACTCCTTAGAAACAAAGGAGTGGGACTGTTTTAACAACCAGCAGAAACCATAAATACAAAGATCCCGTGGAGTTTATCCATTGACTCGCATGGCCTTAGAGAAAAAACAAAGTAAGCAATAACGTCTGTAGTCCTGCTGCTAATGTTCTATACTTTTAAAATGGTCTAATAAGATTCTAAAAAACAATGTCAATGTATATACAGATCCGTGACGATTAAGCAGAGTTGCAGGGGATCATCTATTGTTACCTCAACTGCCGGATCAACACTGGTACCGCAAAATAAAAATTGCTATAAATGTAAGATAAATGGATTAATTGTGTTCTTGACACCGTATGAGCTTTGAAGTACAAAAATTTAACATTCCCCATATACTGTATACTAATAAATGTTATATATTTTTTTAGAAAGAAGATGTTTTTAATATAAGTCCTGAGGAAGGTGTCCTAAACATCGAAGCACCGAAACGCGTCAACATAAACTGTTTTTTAATTGATAATTGTATATTTATGTACCAAGTATCATTTGTGACTTAAGAAGATATATGTATGAATTTTTATGTGTAAGAAAATGTTTATATAAAGTCTACTGATGAAACTTTTTTAATAAATATGGTTTTGATATAATTTTTATGTTATTATTTGACTTATGTACAAGTATATGATTAGTTGGGGATATAATTGCTTCAAGATAGGTGTCATTGTTGACAAATTACATTTATGCTCTAAGTTGCAATACACAGAAAGGAATTTTGTTTTTGTCACAATATTTCCCGGTCCTTTCTGGGTTAATTAGGGAAAACTCTCTCCTTTTCCTGTCTTACCTCGGCTTCTGTAGCCAGAGAGTTTAAACTTAAGCTATGGATACACTACGAACATTCGGGTTTTCGGAAGATCAATGTAAAAAACTCCTAGGAGGGTCTTCCAAAAGTATTAATACGGTTACCCTATCTAAAAGTGATGATGATAAGTTGAATAAACTGTGGAATCTTAAGAAAAAAATGATTCGAACAGAACTTCATGCAGAGTTTAATATTCAATACTGCAAGAAGGGGGTCATTCACAAGGGTTTACAAATTATAAATGAACCTGGGTTGTTTGTAAAAGATGAGAAATTTAAAGATAACTGGACATTAATCGCGAACCGATGCAGTCGCGATTGGATGTTATTAATCATTGACACAGCACAGGGACTTTTGATAATTGAACGGGAAGAGATAGAGAAGCTAGAGAAAGAACTAAATGAATCCACAGCGTTGGATGATGCCATAAAAAAAGTAGCAGAAATAAAAGAAGATATTACTGGTTACCAAGAATACATGATAAATAAAAAAACTAACAAACTGAGAAAGGATGTAGCTAATTTCAAACTAGAGCTGGTATACCCATATCTTTAAAAAGATTACTTTGATCAACCTGTTCCTAATGAGTACAACAACCGTCCCTATAAATATAATAAAAACAAATTCTTTAAGAAAAATGTGACCTTCTCAGATACCTCGTATAACACGAGTGACTCTGAAACTGAAAGAGCACAAGAAAATAGCAAACGTAATGAACCCAGAGAAGAGAGCGCAGAATATTTTTACGAATACCAGCCTTTTTTAGGCCAACAACAAAAGAGACAGACTTGTGGATTCAGGGCGCAGGGGAGGGGCCGTCAGGGCTTCCGCCAGAAGGAGGGAACTATGAGGAGACCCTACATGAGGACTCGCATCCACAAGGACTGGGAGTAGATAACCATATCCAAAAAGCACCAATAATACATCTCTCTGATAGAGTATTAACAGCAGGAGAGATAAGCATTTTAGAGAAAGGGTTAGGGTTTGCTCCCAGCACTGGAGTCTGTAGGTACTCAATTGAAAAGGATGTAAGGGATCTGTTCCGCAAAATAAGGATAAAGCGATTCTTTGAAAACAAGGAAAATAGACCAAGAAGTAATATTTCTGGCCTTACACGACCCTCAACTTGGACCCCTGAGATTACAATGGTGAGTCAGGAGCTAGATACTTTTGAGAAGGTAATATCCATAGGACTTGAAAAATTGTTAGCAGAAAAAACTTGGACTACTAACAATCTATCCAGATTAGAACGGGAGGCATTAAAAAACTTACAAGCTTGTGATGAAATAACAATAAAACCCGGAGATAAGGGCGGAAGTATTGTGGTTCTTAACACTAGAGACTACAACCAGAAAATGTATGCCCTGCTCAATAATGATTCCCACTACAGGAAATCGAATGTAGGTGAGTGGAATAATCTGAAGAAGAAAGTTAGAAATATAGTTACCCTAGCTAAGGAGGACTGTATCATCTGTGAGGATGAGTACAAATTTCTAGTCAACAACCATCCTAAAATACCAGCCCTTTATGGGCTACCAAAAGTCCACAAAGACATAAGGGACCCGCCCATGCGGCCAATAGTGTCTGGCATAGACTCTTTCACGGAGCCGCTGAGTAAATATGCAGACCACTTTATTCGACATTTGGTAGAGACACTACCATCCTACATAAAGGATACTAATGATATGATCTCCAAAGTTGAAGGCATCAATTTTAACAATGAAACTCAATGGTTAGTGTGCTTGGACATTGAGTCCTTGTACACTAACATACCCCAGCGAGATACTATAACCATGTTGAAGAACATTCTGTGCGATGAAGAAGGATATCTCATGGCACAGAATATGTTTATTGTCGAGTGCATTGAAACTGTTCTCATGAATAATATTTTTTTGTTCAACAGTGACTTTTTTTGTCAAATAAAAGGCACAAGTATGGGTGCTACCTGTGCGGCGAGCCTTGCCTGCTTATATGTTGGGAATTTTGAAAAACAACATATATACAATGAGGTCAGCCCCTTCTACGAAAACATCAAACATTGGTCTAGATTTATAGACGATGTGTTCTTTATTTGGGAAGGCAGTGAGGCTGACCTCATTGTATTTTTAGATTGGTTAAACTGTGGGGACCAAAACCTCAAATTTACAGCCAGCAAGAGTCAAGTGGCAGTTGACTTCTTGGATATTAAAATCATGGCACATGAGGGTAAGCTATGTGTGGAGCTCTTTGTAAAACCCTCTGATCGAAATACCATGCTCCACCCCAACTGTTACCACCCTAAAAGTCAAAAAGACGGGATCCCCTATAGCCAATTTATCAGAGTACGACGCAATTGCACAGATAAAATTACCCTTGAAAAGCACACAGAAAACCTGAAAACCAAACTGCTTCAACGAGGCTACCCCAAGAGATTAGTAAGAGAGAGCTACAAAAGAGCAAAATACCAAAATAGAGAATCTCTCTTTGAACTCAACATCAGAATGCAAAAACCAGAAAATAACATCGTAATGGTATCTAACTATAATGGTATGAGCTCTAAACTTAAAAATCTCATTAATAAAAACTGGTCAATTTTAAACAAAGAAGGAAAGATCCATTTGCCCAAACCTACCTTTTCGTACAGAAGGAACAGGACCGTCCGGAACTGTTTGGTCCACACATATGGAGAGCCTAGAAAAGGTAGACAATTGAGTATTGATCAGGGAAAGCCCATTCGAGGAAATCTGCCATGTGGAACTTGCTCCCACTGTAAATCCATTGTAAAATCTGACAGAATTGAATTGAACGGTATATCACACTGGATGAACGAACATGTGAACTGTAGAACATCCAATGTCGTATACCTAATAATTTGTCCATGTGAAAAGGGTTACATTGGTGAAACTGGACGTGAGGTGCGACTGCGTTTGTCTGAACACAGATCAGCCCTCAAAAATCACAAGAAAAATGCTCCATTAGTTGATTACTGGACAACAGAAAACCACAAAGAAGATGAACTCAAATGGTTCATAGTGGAAAAAATAAAGACAACAATGAGAGGAGGTGATATGGAGATGAAACATAAACAAAGGGAACAATTTTTTATGTCAAAATTTAGAACATACACCCATGGCCTGAATAGTAGAGAAGAGTGGGAAAGACTAGTTAGGTAAATCTAGTTATATTGATACAGATTCTCTAGATATATAACCTAAATATCAGGTCTAACATCTGTACCATGAAATCAAAAGGTAGACATCTGCATGTGAGTTTAGGGATTGGATGCCCAGATATGCTATTATCTGATGATAAATAAACACCAGGCGCTCGCACCTTACCTTGCCACAGACACCAGCGGAGCCGTGAGGGCAACGGCGGAACAGCGGAGCTCTCGCCGGGAGGCAGCCTGGACCGGACTTCACTACCCAGCAGGCGCTGGGGCAGCAGCGCGCCAGTGACGCCACGCAAGTGCCCGGAGGCGCGAGTAAAAGGCTGACCCCCGCGAGCATAGTGGGGAACACCAGGCGCTCGCACCTTACCTTGCCACAGACACCAGCGGAGCCGTGAGGGCAACGGCGGAACAGCAGAGCTCTCGCCGGGAGGCAGCCCGGACCGGACTTCACTACCCAGCAGGCGCTGGGGCAGCAGCGCACCAGTGACGCCACACAAGCGCCCGGAGGCGCGAGTAAAAAGCTGACACCCCTCTCGCCCCGCGAGTCGCGCCCGCGGGAGAGCCCGTGGCGAAGCCCGGGCAAAGGGCGGGCCCTCTGAGGCCCTCAGAGGTCAACAGTGGTCGGGCGGGCCACCCCTCTAACATTCCTCTCGAAAGGTGAGCATTCCGTTCGGATAATAAAATGGGCGATTGTAACGCTATTAGCAATATCACTGATGTACTCACCCAGGGCGTTGATACCTCTGTCTCTCTCATTACATCTTTTGAGACATTGATAGACACTGCAGTCAATGAGATTGTTGAAACTGAGAGGAGGTTTTCAATGGGTTCACTTACTACTAATCAATTAAGTGCAACAGGCAGTTCAAATGGAAACATGCACATAATTCCTGAAGTCATCGTGGTCAAACCATCACATCCTGCTGTTAGTGTGCCCATTGTCCTTGAAGACGAAAACACCGTCACATATATAGCTCCAGACCCTGCCTCTTTATTACCAACTACTGAGGTCATTATTGAGGTCACTGAGAACACAGGAGCTAAGCGAAAAAGGGGCCCAGTAAAATTAACCCACAACAAAAGGAAGCAGCCCCTTAGGAGTGCTAACCAACCAACACCACAAAGCATGTGGAGCAGGGGAAAGAAACAGAAACAAACTCAACAGACAGTATCCGTGCAGGACCAATCTCATCTGGGTGATGTCGTAGTAATAAATAACGACGCCTCAAATTCAATGTCTATCTCCACTCAGACTGAGTTCCCCAATGCAAATAGTTACTACTCTAAATCAGAAGGGAATCTCATTGAGACCATTACGGACACAATTTTTAAGCAACTTGAAGGTCAAATGATCAAACAATTTAATAATATTTTTAAAAGACTTGACAGGCTGGAAAATTTAATCAAAAATGATGATGCCAAGAGAGAAGGTACAGCGTGTTTGGATAAATTAAGAGTTGAACGTCTGCTAAAAGACTTGGAATCCACCACCCGTGCGCTTACCAGTGGTGATCACATTACCAATAGGGCTAAGGAACCACAGGCTGCTACTAATCTACCACCGATTAGAACATCTGCGGTGACCAAAAGCATAAGAGGAAGTAACCCGCCTAACTCTTTGTCTAAATCTTTTCTGCCCTCTAATGCTGTTACCAGCGCCCCTGATTCCTTGACTAAATCTTCCTCCTCTCCCAATGTTGTCACTAGTGCCTCAATGCAAAATCATAAAAGTAACCCCGTTACAGGCACTACAACGCAGAAGGTTTCTACGAACTCCAGCCAGCGTTATAATAAGACCCCACACAAAGACACCAGGCCTGTCAAACATCAAGGCCCTGCCTTACATCTTCCACCTGAGGCGTGTCCTTACGTCTTAGTTCTGGCTGGCATCCCACCTCTCAGGGAAGGGCAAGGAGAATCGTGGGTTCAATTACATAACAAGTGTATTGACTGGTTAACGAAGCATAAGGGGGTGGGTTATGACATTTCCAAAGAGATCATATCCACACGTCGAGTAACTTGGGTAGGTCCTCTTTTTAAAAACATTAATGGGGACTGTATCGTAATCAACTTCAGGAACCCGGGCACTGCAAAATTTCTGTTGAATAAAAACTTTGTTCAACATGGTCCATCTACTGTGGTGACCCCTTTACCGTTAAATTACTTTTATCGTCCCCCACATAAAATGATGCAGCCCCCACCTGTATTCCCATTACATAACAGGTTCTCAGTGTTCCATGACTTGGGAACACTGGACTGACTGTCCCCTACCATTGAAGAACCTGTTTCTGTGTGTTTTGCCCTTGACCAGACAGTGGAAATATTATCTGAGGTACCTCCGCAAATAGCCAAGATCTTTGCACCTAAAACACCATGTGAACAACAGGGGCATATCACAGCAACATCTTCTCCAGGAATTGACCAGGGCCCTTGCCTGAGGCTAGATAAGAATCTGTCAATCCTTAGCTGGAATATCGCCGGCCTGAAGGCCAAGATGGAAATTACCTCTTGGAAGGACAGGGTCAATTGCCATGATATATTAATGTTTCAAGAAACCTGGTGTATTGATGACTTGTTGTTTGAGGGGTACAGCTGTCATAATAGGATTGTTTCGGCCCCCCCCTTTGGTCGTCCTAGTGGGGGACTATCTATCTCGGTCAAAATATCTGCAGAAGTTAAAATTGATATACTCCAAACTAATTGCCCAAGTTTCATGGCATTATCATATACCCAAAGGACAAGGCTATGTTTGATCAATTTCTATAATAATGACTTTTTGTCCCAACCTAATTGCAATTTTATTCTTTTATTTGATTTTGTCGATGGGATTATGGATGGACAGAAACACGGGAAATTTGACGGTATCTGTCTAGGAGGGGACTTTAATGCTCATATACACTCGAGAAATCCCCCATGTAGAAGGGGTATAGAACTGTCAAATCTCCTTGCAACTAGAGACCTTGTAAACTGCATGGAATACGTTGGCACAGAAACTAGTGCCGTCCCATTTCCCACTTTTATTGGCCATGGGAGCGGTACTACAATTGAGTACGTTTTTGTTTCACCTCCTGTCGCTAATGCTTTAACGAAGGCTGAAGTTGTATGTAAAGTTTAAAGCGACCATTACCCTATTGTTATTCACCTACTACTTCCGAGGGGCAAGTGCTCACGAAATGAAATAGGTGCAAGAAACCTCGAGGTTTCAACTGATAAATTGAGGGTAATTTGGAGGGGCGCGGATAACAGGGGAATCCTGGCAAAAATCATTAAAAAACATCCAGCTCTGATTGAAAATTGTCTCACTAGTGATGGCCACGGGGTTAATATAATTACATCATTCACTGAACTCTGCTCTGTAATAAAAGGTGAGATTTCCAGACCTGCTTCGAGTAAAGCTGAGGAAACACCTAGATGGTTTGATGCCTCCTGTTCAAAGGCAAATAGGAAGTTGAGAGCTGCCCTAAAAGCCGAACCCAGGGACATCCCCCAAATAAGGTTACTCAGAGCAGAGTACAAATGTACCCTACGAACCAGATCAAATGAACTGCTTAAGATCCACTGGGGTTCCTTGGCACGCTCGGCCGAATTGAAAGACACTACTGGGTTTTGGAGGGAGGTAAAGAAGATAAGATCTATAGGTTCAAATTTAATGGCAATTAACTGTAACATCACCGGACCTACGTGGGTTGAACATTTTGCTAAAATTTATGCCACACCCGACAACCCCGCTTCGACCCTCCTCCCCTTAAGCCCCCTTAATATCTTTGTGTCTGAGGTTGAGGATGCCATATCTGAAAGCGCAGGAAACAAAGCGCCCGGCCCTGATGGGCTCTCAATTGATCAGCTAAAGTGTGAGCCTGATTTTTGGGCTCCACTACTATGTAATGTTTTTAATAATTTAACGAATGAACAAATTCCAGAAACATGGTCTTGTAGTACAATCGTCCCCATTTTCAAGAAAGGCGACAGGCTGGACCCTGGGTGTTACCGCCCCATTTCGTTAATCGATAACACCTTGAAAGTTCTGGGGCGGGTTATCTTTAAAAGGATTAGAACCTGGGCGGATGAGAGTAAGATCCTACATCCCAGCCAGCTCGGTTTCCGTAGCAATGTTGGTACGGTGGAACAATGTTTGAACCTGAGTCTGATTATGGCAAAATATAATATTGCTAAGAAATCCCCTCTATATTTTGGTTTTATGGACTTAAGTTCTGCATTTGATTTTGTTAACCGTTCCCGCCTATGGTCCACCCTTCTTGATTATGGTTTGGATGATTACTTGGTCCACTTTTTTTCTTTACATAGTGATCTAAGAGCACGTGTGCGCATAAACCAATCTGGCGAAGTTTCTGACGACATTAGCGTAGGTAGGGGGGTCAGACAGGGGTGCGTGCTGGCCCCCCTCCTCTTTATTCTTTATATTAATAATCTGAGCGGCTCACTGAGTATTTTAACAAAAGATGTACCCCATGTAAACGGAGTCCCCATACCTACCCTTCTTTACGCCGACGACGCGGTCCTGATGGGCCGCACTCCAAAGGCACTTCGCACTTTAATCTCAGGATTTGTCCTTTTTATGGCCGACTTAGGCCTGATCACTAATTTTAAAAAATCCCTAATCATGAGTTGTGGTCCCAAAAACTTATAAAATTGCCGAGATTAAATCAGGGTCAAATGTTTTGAAAAGCACTTGCACTTTTCCCTATTTGGGGCTGCTATTTTCAAATACTGGCTCGTGGCACGCACATGTATCTTATGCTAGGAACAAGTTGGGTAAAGCCATAAATTGTGTCACCTCCCTGAGACAACCCAACTATGCTGATGTAATCACACCACTAGTTAAGATCTACCAAACCCAATGTATCCCAACTGGCACTTATGGCGCCGAGGTTTGGGGTTACACAAACTGTACCCATATCCAAACGGAAGAAAATAGGTTCTGTCGGAAGGTACTGGGTGGGGTTATTTGCTCCCCTCACTATGTATGTCACAATGAACTAAACATCTCATACATAGAAGACTTTGTAAGATCTAGACCAGCACTCTTCTGGCTAAAGATATGGATTAACCCGGCTGCCACTCTGACCCGTGATATAATTTTGGACTGTTTAAAATGTGATAGGGCACACTGCATACCATGGTTAAAAGCGGTAAAAGATTGCCTTGATAGTGTAGGACATGGTTTTTTGTTTACTTCACCCAGTTTAATAAATCGCTCCCACAAGACCATTATTCTTAGGGCACTATATCATTTGTATAGAGAAGAGCGGGAAAGGAAGAACCTGTCTAAATGCACTGTTATAAAATACATGGGCTATTCTGAACTTCACACTAAACATCCAGGCCCTCCACACAGGTATTTATGCTTGCATCTTGGCAGATGGAATAGGAGCTTACTGTTTCGCTTCCGAGACGGGAGTATAGTAAATTTACTAAACTTCCCCTTGGGTTACAATAAACACCTAGAAACCCTGAATTGTCCATGTAACCCTAACATGAAACAGAGCCTTATGCACTTTTTGTTTTCCTGTGGTTTTTATAAAAAGCTTTCCGCTCATTATTTAATGCCTTACTGTAGAAAACATGAATTGACTAGCTTTAGAATAGCATTGAGGTCTTTCTTATTACTGGGATCGGATGAAGTAATATTCAGGGTGAGCTGCTTCCTCAAAGCTGCCGTTAGATCACGAGCCACTTTACATATTGATGTATAATACTCGCGCATTGCACTCTTTTATGCACTTTAAAATTTCTTTTCTGCACATTTTGCTTCTTTGCACATTATTAATGTGGACCTACTAACGATGCTGTTATTATTCATCCATTTTTAAACTATGTTTGTTAGAATTCATTTTTAATTGTATATTAAGTTGTTTTTAGCAAGGAGGGACAATCTGTGTGTAAATGCGAAATTGAAATTGATATTGATTCATCGGTCTTAAATCTGTTTGCCAGATGTCATACTATTGTACTGTATTGTTTTGATTGTATTCTGTCTGTACTTTTATGGATGTTTTTTATTCCGAATAAAGATCCTTTGACTTGACTTGACTTGACTTGATGATAAATAATTTTGCGGAGAAAATTAACAATTCTATGCACTTTGTTTATTTTAAAAAGAGCTGAAATTTGTGTTTTTGTGTCCATAAATCATTCCTTAGAAACTATATTTGCAAGGAAAAAAGTATGTGTATAATGTAGGAATTGCAGTAGAGGAATAACATTGTTTTAGTGCATTGGTTGATTTGCCACAATCTGTGTAAAGGATGCTCCGGTTTACCTGGGTATATGTATTGCTTAAACATAACAAATTAATCGTTTCTCTAGAAACATGCATAACATATGACCCATTTTTTAACAAGTCCCCCCGTTTCGATCTTTTTTAATACACACCCTCCAATATATACAAATTGGGTGGATTGTTTGAAAATTATAGATATCCACCACGGGAGCGTCCTCTGTCTATTCTGTATAAACAGTAAAAATGCATGGAACAAATGTAGTTTCTATCAATCGTTATCAAACTACCAAAATGGCGGACATACCTCGGGAGTTACGAAAAATATATTTAGTGCACTATTGCACTAATATACTCGAAATGGATATAAACAATTTAGCTGAATACAAAAAAGTTGAATTAATGAATTTTATGAAAAAGCAATTTGCTTAAAATAAAATTTATTTTCTTGGAATTCATTTCGGGATAGTCGGAATAGGTAATATTGACCACCACTCGATTATGTTTAAAAATAAAATGAAATAGGTACTGTCATTCCAAATAGGACCCTATAAATATATATATACTTCGAATACGGACGGTAAACACGATATATCAAGAAGTGAAACTGTCCGAACCAGTCCGTTCTCTACTATGTACGAGAACGTCCTCAAAAAACTACAAACATGGCGCACACTTTTTTGCGGGCAAGGACGTCTTAATTGAACAAAGCCGCCAACAATCTCTTAATTAACTATAATTAACTATAATCAACGTGTGTATATATAGAGACAACCTGTTGTAGTGTTCATTCTGACACTGGATACCAGGGAGACCGGGCCGGTGGTGCGTTTGTCGTCTATTAAGGTAAGAGTAGCCTGTGCTTTACCGACGATAGTCAGCTGGTTAAATGGACCGGAGTTCTGGTAAAACGAGTACCTCCCGCTAGCTCGCTTATAACTTAAAAAAGGGGATCTAGCTAGTTAAAAAAAACGGTGCTTTGCTTATATGAGAAGCGTGCTTGCTCGCTTATAAATTTAAAAAAAAGGGAGATTTAGTAAGCTTACAGCAACCCTGAGTACATGCTCTTGACCAGTATGTCTTCACTTAAAAATGCAAATACTGTGCAGACACTGGATGTATCTAAATATACATAAAGTTAAAACATAATGGGAGTAAAGAATGTGCTCCTTTTATTTTATTTTGAAACTAATAAATAAGTGTATTAGCACCAAATAGAATACTCATGCAAAAGGTCTGCAAGCCCTTACGGAATAAAACTTTTCCTACTGTTTATTTAGATGTTAAGGATCACCTCAAATTAAAAAGAGGAAAGATGATCGCAACAAACTCCTTATAAACAAAGGAGAGGGACTGTTTTAACAACCAGCAGAAACCATAAATACAAAGATCCCGTGGAGTTTATCCATTGACTCGCATGGCCTTAGAGAAAAAACAAAGTAAGCAATAACGTCTGTAGTCCTGCTGCTAATATTCTCTAATTTTAAAATGGTCTAATAAGATTCTAAAAAACAATTTCAATGTATATACAGATCCGTGACGATAAAGCAGAGTTGCAGGGGATCATCTATTGTTACCTCAACTACCGGTTCAACACTGGTACCGCAAAATAAAAATTGCTATAAATGTAAGATAAATGGATTAATTGTGTTCTTGACACCCTATGAGCTTTGAAGTACAAACATTTAACATTCCCCATATACTGTATACTAATAAATGTTATATATTTTTTTTAGAAAGAAGATGTTTTTAATATAAGTCCTGAGGAAGGTGTCCTAATCATCGATGCACCGAAACGCGTCGACATAAACTGTTTTTTAATTGATAATTGTATATTTATGTACCAAGTATCATTTATTGTGACTTAAGAAGATATATGTATGAATTTTTATGTGTAAGAAAATGTTTATATAAAGTCTACTGATGAAACTTTTTTAATAAATATGGTTTTGATATAATTTTGTTATTATTTGACTTATGTACAAGTATATGATTAGTTGGGGATATAATTGCTTCAAGATAGGTGTCATTGTTGACAAATTACATTTATGCTCTAAGTTGCAATACACAGAAAGGAATTTTCTTTTTGTCACGATAATTCCCGGTCCTTTCTGGGTTAATTAGGGAAAACTCTCTCCTTTTCCTGTCATACTAATTCATTAGGCCCAGGGCAGAACCAGTTAATTATAATCTGGGTTAATTGAACTATGTGGTGGGGACGATCATGCCTCAGAGTTGACTTCATTTGATGGCAAGAAAAGGCAAACTATGCAGCATAATGCATCGCATTCTGTGATAGTATTACTTTGTTATTACAATTCTTAACACTGTCTGCGCATCGGTTTTACTTCATTAATAAAAGTTTAACACTCGGATATAGCAATATTCAAGAGAAAGGTGACCAGTCAAGGGGCCTTCCATTGCACTGCAACTTGTAACCACACTTTTAGTCACTGTTGATCGGTGTGAGCTACAAACAAAACATTCTTTTTGTTAAAATCTTCAGATTATGCAGCAGTTGATGGATAATGTGGCAAATGTGGCAAACGACACAAAAATAGCATGAGTGCAGTGACCATGATTATAAGCACTTGCACAGGAAGACTCTCCTCAGACCCCCCAAAACGCGAAAAGAGATGTGCAGAGGCAGGTGTAGCTACGAACCTTACCCGAGTTTTGGAAAAAGAACAGCGAAGCACGTCTTTTCCTAGAAGCAAAACTCATGTGCTCTACTCCCATTCTTGTAATGTTGGGTCAGGTAAGAGCAATGAGTGGTTAGATGACTGGATCTACAAATCATTAACGTGTCTTACACATTTCTTCTTGCGCCATGACTACTACATACATTCAAACGGAGCTCCCGGTCTCTGCAGGAAACAACAACACGTCATTAATAATTACGGCGCAGAGGCACGGCACAGTACTGATGTCAGCACGCACGTCGCGGCCGGCGCTACTTCCATGGGACTACTTTTTTTTTGTCGTAAATTTTCTAAATAACGTATATTTTTAAATTTATATAGCCTATGTCCATCTGCACACCCTGACAATTTCAACGATGTATCGGGTGTGTGGATTGGTGCTGTGGTTCCCGAGTTTACCCGCTTCAAAGGTTCAAAGTTCTTCCTTTATAATAGTAGTATAGATTAGTAAACCAGGTTGCATGTTTGTGAGTATGTCTTAGATGTGTTTTTTTTTTAGAAAGGGATTGTGCATTTATTAGTAGGCAGGTTGGAAATTGTGTTTTGTGGTTGTGTGAGTTTGTTTCCTGGAAAAGCGAGTAGTATTCTTTGGGCTTGTAGTAGGCAGACTATTAGTGATATTGTCAACTGTATTGGAATTGCAATAGTTTTTGTCTATATCTTTAAATAGTTTTTGTCTATATCTTCATTCAAAGGACTTAGAAGGCATACTGTTGGGTCTGTGTGTAAAGATGGTGGGGATAGTGGTAGAGAGTGAGTTGGTGGGCTGTGCAGTGGCTTTGTGGTGTAGTCTTGCATAAAAGACAAGGAGATGCATAGTTGTGTATGGGGTGTGTTTTTCTCATGTCATTTGCGTATGTTGAGAGTGGACGGTGTGTGTGTGAGGGGTGGTAGTGGTACTTATGGGTCATGTTTTAGGGCACTAAATTGTGCTATGGATGAAAGGCAAGTGAACAAGTATTATTGTGCATTTGAGGAGATTGTGTTTAATGTTCTAAATGTTTGAAAATGTGTGTGCAAAGTTGAAGGTGGTGTAAGATGTGCAGAATTTGTGAGGGAAGGAGGTAGGAAGGGGGTGTTTATTTGTATTTGGATCCAAACTACTGGTGGGGAGTGTATGTTGAAGGGGACAGGGGGTGGTGATGTGTGTTGGAGAAGAGTAAATGTGATGTGTGAGTGGAAATGAACAGGGGTTATGGGTGTAGTTGTTTTGGTGGCATGCAGAGGTAGTATTGGGGGAGGAGTGGAGAGTAAAGAGATTTTGTACTTTTTTGGTAAACGAAGGTTGAGTAAAAGGTTGCTGGTGCTGGAATGGGGTCTTTTAGGAGTGTGTAGAGGGTTGATCTTTTTTTGTATAAAAAGGGAGGGTAAGTTTGATGGGATTGAGGTTATTTGTAATGTGGTTTTGTGTTGTGTTGGTGATATGTGTGTTTGATTGTGGTATAGGGCAGGGTAGTGGTTAATGTGAGAGAAAAAGTGCCATTGTGTGGCAGTTGTTGTAGAAAGGTATATAGTTGTGTTTTGTGGTGTTTTGCAGTGTTTTGTGAGAGTTTGAACTATGGATTCAGTGTGTTTGTTGTGAATGAGTAAAGTACATTTTCTGAGACTTTTATGTTTAATGATGTTTATGGGTTATGGTGGTTGTCGTTAATTGGAAAAAAGGACAGCAGTTCTGGCCCTAGGCTGAACCCAACCTGAACAGGCCCCAACCACTCACTACTGCCCTTGTCCTCTTCACCCTATGGCGAGATACCCAGGCTAAGTCACGCTAAGCCCAAAGGTTAAAGAGCCCTAGTTACCAGGTGACCCTACTCCAATGGAAAACCCAGTTCTAACCGTAACCAATCAGAACCCTAGAGCCAATGGGAGCACTATTAACCAATCACATCCCTAGCCCTAGCAACCAATCATAACCCAAATACTAAACCCTAATTCCAATATAAACACTAGGCTTGTAAACCAAGGAGAGCCCTACCCTATCAGTCAATCAGATCCCAAATTCTGAGCCCTAGGTCCAAAAGAAAGCCGTAGTAACTAATCAGAACCCTAGCACTAACAGCCAATCAGAACTCAAACTCTACTCCCTAGGGCCGACAGAAACCCTCGCCTTAGGAACCAATCAGAATACAGATGCAACAAACATAAAAAACCTAGTTAAAGAGCATGTGGCCTTAAACTTAAGAGTCTGTACAGGTGTTAGTGGAAGACAGAGACCTGGTCAGGTGGCCTGTAGACTAATTAGTAAAGCAGAAAGTGGTGTGCAGGGGGGCTGGGAGATGCTCCCGTGCACGGAATCTCCTTGGATTCAAACAGGTCCGATACACACTTTGTGTGCCCCATTCAATCCTGCACGTAAGGCCCAAATGTAGAACTACTAAATAGTGTTTTGCTCACACTTCAACACCTTGTTTTGTTTTTCTAGTCAAAAACTAGTGCTACAAACACAATTTCTAATCTCAATACAGTTTCTTAACTCTGCTGAGAGCTTATGGGTGTTTTGCCTTTTTAGATTCTAAAAGGGGGATTCTAGTAGGGGTTTTGCCATAGCACAGTGTTGGGATATAATTGTAAACAGTCCGACAGTGAAAAAACTGCAAAAAACGTTGCTTTCAGCTGTCTCTCTGGGCTCTTTAGGCCTCACAGAAGATGGGGCTTCAAAATGGCTGTTGAAAATAAAAAAAATATATGTTTTGGACACTTTTCACCATTTTTCATAAAGGATTCAGGAGAACACTTCCTTTCCTCCTAACATTGTGTTCCAAATGATGAGTAGAAAAATTACATAAATTCCAAGGGTGATGTTTAAGGCCCTCCCTTGTGAGTGGGTATGAACTGTTCAAGTGATCATAGAGAAAGTTCAGTTCTTTATTTCCAGCTTATGATAGTGGTTTAACCTCTTTTAAGAATTATGTTGCATTAGAAATATGTGCTTAACCAAACAATAACACTTGGATATTTGTCGGGGGAAAAAAACAGAATATTATTTTACATTTAAACTAATTGCCTATTGAAATAAATGCAGATTGGGAAAATGTTTGAAGCCAATGACGTACTGGCATTTTCTTTTGCTGTGCTCACAAGGTAGTTCAAGCTTGATAACTCAATTCCTATGTGATTTTCGAAATTCACCTGGTTTCGATAGAGAGATATGAAGCAAATTGCAGCTAAAAGGCAGTTAGACGTTACTGTAGACAGGCAAGCATTCATGCCAAGCTGCTTTTTAAAGAGTTGATAAGTCCACTACAGACTGGGCTTGTTCTTTGAAGTAGTAAAATGGTCTACTTTTACTCTGGCAACAAAGTAAAGGTCAGCATTTAGCACAAGTCACTGTGGCATAGAATGAGACAACAAGCATGAAAACAGGCTTGCAGTGCATGAAAAGGTAAAATAATAGGGACTTTACTGTAGATAATCTCTTTTTTCAGCAACAACAAAAAAAGAATAGAACAAAGATTTGTTACAGCTAGAAGTCAAGAAGCCAAGAAAGCTACAACAAAAAGCCTTCACTGATACCTCCTGAAATGTAAACTCTTAGATCTCCATTGGCATCACCACTCTTAACAAACAACACCGGAGTCTGTACAATCACCAGGGTTGTATGCCGAGCGTTTAGAATTCCGGTCTGTGCAGGAGAAATTACTAAACTGTATTTTCTGTCTCACTCAGAGAAAAAGACTATTTACCACCCACGGAGAAAAGCAATGTTCAGAAACTGTCTGCTCAAACATGTTATTCAACTGCATGCTGAAAGGGAGCGTGTAAACCCCATAATCTGAACGTGGTTTTTGCTGTGTTACTTGCAGTCTAGAAATACTTAAATGAACAAATACATAGATTTGTTTTTTTCCTTGTGGGTAAACAACCAAACCATTTTGCTGTAATGATAGCAATTTGCGTTTTCTAGATGAGTCTCATTAACCACTGTCACAAGTTTACTGGACATACTACTGGAAAGAGAATGCTGTAACTATTGGTACCATAGACCTCTGTTTTAAGTGATGTGGGGTTTCTGCAAAGGTAATTCTGAACCAGAACTCCTGACACCTCAAGGTTTGTTATTTCCGGTATACAGAATTACCACATAGTTTTTTCTCTCAGGAATTGGGAATTACCAGGGATATTGGTGTTTCTGTCCTATAATCTGTACCATTTTCCATTCACATTGTCCTCCAGGCTTCCCCTCCCAAAATGCCTCTACTAAAAACTCCAAGGGTGTGCAATTAATGCACATCTTAGTATCCAAATTTGGGCAGAACCTCACGTTGGTATTTCCGACATTCTCTGAATGACTATGCAGCATAGAATTTGATGGTTTAGAAACTGAGTGATAAAATAGCTCTTGGAAACTGAGTGATAAAATAGCTCTAAGTAAACCGACATATATGTATACTGGATGGTACATGGGTTCAATGAGCAAAAAATACTGGGGCATATTACCAAGCAATAGCGATAATTATCGCTATTGCTCGGTTAGAGACAAAAATTTACTGCAGCGCTGCAGCGATTTTTACTGCAAATAAACCTTGGTATTACCAAGGTTTAAGCAAATGCGGTAAAAATCGCCGCAAAGCATGAATATCGCTGAAAAGTCAGCGATATTCATGCATTAGCGAGCTAATGCTCTTAGCCATGTTATCCACCTCCCATTGGATAACATGGCTAAGAACTGCTCAGGGCAGGTGTTAGCTTTTGGAGATATTCCCGCTTAGCGCGTTTATCTCCAAAAGTTGGTAATAGGAGAAAGCGATGTTAGCGACTGTTTTCAGTCTCTAACATCTTGGCACGCCCACTTTGCATCTCATTAGTGATAAATATCACTGACATGCAAAGTTGGGCCCAAGATGGTCGCTATTCCTACTAGCTGTCGCTAACTGGTGTTGGCGGCAGCTAGGTAATAGGGAGATGATTTTATCTCTGCTTTCTTGGCTTTTAAAGCCAAAAAAGCGGAGATAAACCCCCTTGATAATATGCCCCACTATTCCCACTCCAGTAGGGAATGTGTTGGATAGAGTAAGGTAAAAATTACTTTTCCCACTCCAGTGAGTGCAACAGTAGGGAATATTTTGGATAGCGGAGGGGTACAAATTACTATTCCTACTCCAGTGAGTGCAAAAGTAGGGTAAATATTGGATAGCGAAGGGGTAAATATTACTATGCCCACTCCAGTGAGTGCAACAGTAGGAAAGTGTTGCATAGCATAGGGGCAAAAATTACTATTCCCACGCCAAAGAGTGCAACAGTAGAGAAAGAGTTAGATAGCGGAGGGGTAAAATTAGTATTCCCACTCCTGTGATTGCAATACTAAGGAAAGTGCTGGATAGTGAAGGGGGGAAATTACTATTCCCACTACAAAGAGTGCAACAGTAGGGAAAGTGCTGGATAGCGGAGGGGTAAAAATTACTATTCCCCCTCCAGTGAGGGCACTAGTAGAGAAAGTTCTGGACAGCGGAGGCGTAAAAATCACTATTCCCACTCCAGTGAGTGCAACAGTAGGGAAAGTGCTGGATAGCAGAGGGGTAAAAATGACTATTCCCACTCCAAGTGCATCAGTAGGGAAAGTGCTGGGTAGCAGAGAAACAAAAATTACTAATAACATTTGAACAATTGAAAAAAATGAGTGAATCTTAAAAATAAACAATATTTTTAAAATATATGATTAAATATATTAAACATATAAAAAGGAAACATATTATAATGTTAATTACATATAACAAAAAGGTACACATATTACATAAAATAAATTAGTAAATACATTAATAAACATTATTATTTTAAAGAAGAAAATATTAACAAACAAAATAATAATTAAAAACACAAATGTATTTATTTCATTTCCCACCCTATAGCACCACACCAATAAAAAAAGACTTCAACATTTTTATTTACATTTATTTCCATAATTAACATAATTAATAGTGAATTTAAAAATTGATTACCCATTCTTTAACACTATAATATCCACAACACACACCTAAAATTAGTTACACAATTTCCATAATTAATAACTAATTAATGAATTTAAATTAATAAACAACTAATTAATAATTCATCAATACAAAATACATTACTTCCCACCCTTATCACCAATTACACCTATAAACACCACAACACACACCTAAAATTAATTAAGTACCATGATTAATTACTAATTAATTGAAATTAAATAATTATTAAATAATTAATAATAAATTAATGTACACATTTTACACGATACCATCACAATTAAACAAATATTAATTAATACAGAATATTAAATACATTTTATATAATTAATATAAATTATAGAATTGAATTTCTTCCCACCCAATTCCTCTATAAACCCAGAACTCGCTACAGAACTAAAAACGCACATTTCTAATAGCTTTTTTTTTATAACTACTAAAAATAATCAAGAAATTTTATATAGTTAAATTGTTTCCCACCCTTTCCCCCTATAAAGCCAAAACCCCCTACGGAACTAAAAACACAAAATTCAAATAAAAGCAAATTATTAACTACTAAAATGTTAACACATATAATTAAAATACAAACAATTCTTATACAAAAAACAAACATCACACACATATTACATATACACTAAAATACATAACATTAACACCTTGCGTGCTGCCCCGATTTCCCCCCGTTGCTGGACATTCCATAACTGGGTGTGGTTGTGACGGAACCATTCCGTCATCAGCACAGCTCAACCGCGACTGATAACGGAATGGTTCCGTCACAAGCATCGAAGGGGTTAGTAAAAAAATCTATATTTTTAACAACTATATTTTTTCAAGTGATATTAAACACTTCGATATTTTTTAAATCGATATTACTTACCTAAAATCGATATTCTTGACCACGAGAATTTGTCTGTCGCTATTCCTGACTCACAATATTTTTGCCACAATATTTGTGCAATTCAATATTTTTACATAATATTCTGTCTCTACACCTTCCAAACTTATATTTGCTGATGTGTTTCTCTGTTAAGGAACTTATATAATTCTAACTGCATGGAATTTTTCATTGGAGCTTAGATGTAAAGTGTAACCTATTTACTATGGTCCCGATTCGCAAAAGGACTTACATGTAGTAAAGTTACGAGTGGAGAGTCTCCACATTCAGGGTGGCATCTCATCATGGCGCACGGCACAGGGTGTTTTGTGCAGAGATTCCAACACGAGTGTGGGGATTATGCCATGAGTGCAGAGACTCTGCCACCAGGGCAGAGACTTTGCGCTTATAAATTTACAAGATATAAGTCTCTTCGTGAATCAGGCCCTAAGTATCTATGTTCACAGAAACAATGAAGTTTGTTATAAATGGATGTTCTGAAGCAAGGTAAGATGGTTAGTGGCAGAGAGAAGCTTATATAATTCCCCATAAAATTTGCCAATTATCTGATTGTAACTCCAGCCAGTTTGCTGGAAGGACAGAATATGACCATGTGGATGCTCGAATGAAGAAGGGCATTCTGCATGCGGTAGAGTAAGCGGATGGGCACTCCTGTGTGTGCCTAGCATACTGCTGCAGAGTACCACCAGAATAAGAGTACTGCAGAAGGTACATAAGTGAACAAGAGATAAAGAAAGAATACATAAATCATGCCAATAATTAAAGTACTGGCAGTTTGTAGGGATCTGCATGCACACAGGTAAGAAGATCATAATGGCAAAGTTACGTATTTTGATTCAGAAAAGGGGGTGGTGATGAACAGAGTGTCTGAATTAAGCAGACCACTCTTACCCAGTCCAAAGATCAGGGCTTGATCCATCACCGTTTTTTAGCTCACTGCACCATCCCAGCTCAGAACCTGGCTACATGCAAATTAGTCTGTTCCTGTCCCAGTGCATGATGGGAACAGGGCAAACCAAACTACCAAGCCAATTCTTATACTGGGAAGGAAACAAGCTTCCGGGGACCGGTTTCTGGCATTTCAGCCGTCGTCAGCCCGGCTTGCTTGAATCCTGATGGTGCAATGAGCAAGGGACTCACATCTGAGTATACCCTTCCACGCTTATGGTGGACAAAATGATTCAGAAAAGGGGGTGGTGATGAAGGGTATACTCAGACATGAGTCCCTTGCTCACTGCACCATCAGGATTCAAGCAAGCCGGGCCGACGACGGCTGAAATGCCAGAAACCGGTCCCCGGTAGCTTGTCTCCTTTCTGGTGAAGAATTGGCTTGGTAGTTTAGTCTGCCCTGTTCCCATGATGCACTGGACCAGGGACAGACTGATTTGCATATAGCCAGGTTCTGAGCTGGGATGGTGCAGTGAGCTAAATAACGGTGATGGATCAAGCCCTGATCTTTGGACTGGGTAAGAGTGGTCTGCTTAATTCAGACACTCTGTTCATCACCACCCCCTTTTCTGAAAAGTTACGTATTTTAGCATGTGTTTGTTTATTATTTTATTATTGTAGTTGTGCATAATGCTTGCATGTTGTCCTTTGAGAACTTAAGGGTTGTAACCAATAGAGGGAGGTTTTTCACATCATTAAAAGGTGTTTGTACCAGTGGAGGCTGCTCCACTAAGGCAGAGGAGCGTCGCCCCACTGACGCTGTGCATCAGTAAAAGAAACGAAAAATAAAATGATAATAACGCACTGCTGCGGCAGCATGAGGATGGAGTTGCTCTGCTGACAGAACAGGGAGGAGTGGTGGGCATACAAAAGTGTGCATGATGCTTTCACCGGCCCTCTCCGGCCAGCCAAACAGTCATGCGCATTTTAGCATGTTCTCCATCAGGCTGCAATACAGCCTGCACGTAGAACATGCCAAGGCCCCCACTCCCTGTCTGAGCTCCGAATCATAGTGCTCACACCAGTCACAGCACTGCATTGCAGCGTTGTGATTGGCTTAGGGCTGCCAATCACAACGCTGCATTGCAGTGTTGCGATTGGCTCTGGGGAGCCTGGCTGCTTCCTGTTTGGAAGAGGTGAGATGATGTGGGATAGAGCGTTGAGTGAATTTTTTTTTGTTTTTTTAGATTAATACTTTATTACCCCCACACCCCACCCCACCACCCCAGACCTGTGCTTGCCACCACGGGTTTGTACATTATGGTAGGTGGCTTTGGTTTAGAAATTTGGGATAGGCAAAATTTTAATATTCTGATATGTTTGCAGGAGGTATCATTCAATAGAAGGGAAAACGTGTTGGTTATTGGGATTGAGGATTAAACCATGGCTTCTAAGAGACATTCTGAGTTATAATCAAATTTTAATTGGGTATTCTAACTGGACTTTATCAACCACTGCCAACTCCATCTCCAAGCAATAAAACTCTGCTTTGCTGTGAAGGCTTTTCTGTCAGGTCTAGGGTTGCGCGACGCATTACTTTTCCACCATGTAGCATTACTAGCAATATTTGGCGGGGTCTCTCTCCTCTCACCCACCGCGTGGCCTTGTTTGTGAAATCGGACATTAGTCCGAGGTAACTTTCAATAGTTAAGAAAATAAGATTATTTTGTTCTGCAGTCAGTGTTTCACAGCTATGGTCCCAGAAACTCAAGAGATTTGCTCTTCTGTTTCGGCATTAGAATTCTGAATTGCTGATCAAGTTGGAGTTTGCTGATCTTGCAGTGTTTTGGTTTGTAGTGTGGGGTTTGTTTCTAGAGATAAGGCCTCAGTCAAATTTGACCCCACTATTCAATTCAAAGCCTGATAAAGGTGCGGCAGAGATTTTTCTAAGAGTGCTTCTACCAAAAGCTGAAGATGGGAGCTCATTTATGTTGAGGGTCAGTTGACGAAAGAAATCCATTGCCTGCATCACCCTTGATCATGACCTTTGTCACTCTTCACCTCATTTTGCCAGATAAAGTTGTGCTGCCACTGGTGCAGTCTAAAGTCTTGTAATTTGATTTAAACTATTTAGAAAAATATGCAATTTAACTTTGCATATGAGGGGATATGAGGAAAGCTTTAAAATGTGTAGCAAAAGCATACAGACTACTGTAAAAACAAAAACACATAGCTTACTCAAGTTACCTATACAGTCTAGAGAAATATACACTGCTCAAATTTAAAGTAAAAATGATGTATCAGTTAGTGCAAAAAAGGTATAGAAATGCAAATGAAATTCAGGATTGCACACATATTAAATACATTATTATGGTACGTTCTGAAAGTATACAAATACAGTTCCCCATATATGTAATAATCTACATAATAATAATAATCTTTATTTGGATATAAAATAACATCCTTAAAAGAAGCACCAACAGCAATACACATTGTAAAAATCTAAAAACTAGCATCACATAAACAACGATGGGTAGGTACAGGTGTTCCACATTGCATTATACAGCTCGCTATTGTAAACAATCCACATAGCATTGAACTAACTTTAAAAAGTAAGGAAGTTGTAATACCAATGATTAGCAATGTTGGACTTGTAGACCAACCAACCAATGACAACAATTACAAATTTTAAAAGTAAATTCAGGTAAAAATAGCAGCAAGAATTCAGCAGCAGCGAGTTTTAAGAAAATACAACGGTAAAAGGAAAATAATGCAATTTAATTTAGGCTGTTGCCGACAGAAGGCAAGGCGTATGTAGGTTGTGAGGCCTATGTTTAAAGCTGTGTTTTCTGGGCTTAGGGCCGCAATGATCGCCTGTCTGCAGGACCGGATTCCCAGCCTGTTCCACTCCGCTTTCAATTTACGTCTACGCTGAGACATAAAGGCTGGGCAGAGACAAACCACGTGCTCCATTGTTTCAGCCGTCCTGCCGCACCCTCTGCACCATAATACATCTGACGTTCGACGCCAGCCTGTTGTGCTGCCACTGATGCAGTCTAAAGTCTTGTAATTTGATTTAAACTATTTAGAAATATATGCAATTTAACTTTTGCATATTTGGCCATGTATCTCTTCCACAGATACATTAAACCAATTTCTAATCTTTTGGATTTTGAAACATTTACCTGCCTTTTCAATATAGCTGAAACTCCAGACGCCTTATTCTCTGGGTGCAAAAATAGTTGCATTTGAAAGTTGCATAAGCCTTTTTACCTGACCCAATGAGGGGTTTATCAGGGGATATGAGGAAAGCTTTAAAATGTGTAGCAAAAGTATACAGACCACTGTAAACACAAAAACACATAGCTTACTCAAGTTACCTATACAGTCTAGAGAAATATACGCTGCTCAAATTTAAAGTAAAAATTATGTATCAGTTAGTCTAAAAAAGGTATAGAAATGCAAATGAAATTCATGATTGCACACATATTAAATGCATTATTATGGTAAGTTCTGAAAGTATACAAATACAGTTCCCCATATATGTAATAATTCACATATGCATTTGGGAGGCATTTTCCGTTGTTAATGAGAGTGTATTCTTATTTACGAAGAGATGTTCTCCTAATTGCTTTGCATCATGTTAGTTAAATAAATTAACAAAGTATGGCGCAATCTTTAACCTCCTCTCAGTGCTTACATTTTAGTAATTTTTGCCGTAAACTGCAGGGCCTCAAAATGTTAAGGGTCCATGGGTCTGACATGGTATTTTATTATTATTTGTGGTGTTTGTAAAGTCTGGAACATTTTCAGACACTCACCCCCAGTCACAGATCTGGGTTGATTCCATCATCGTTCTTTAGCTCACATCCCCACCTCAGTTCAGACCCAGGCATATGCAAATCAGCCGTGACCCTCTTCTTCATGGGAACAGTCCAGCCCGAACTGCCAAGCCAGGATTTCCCTGGACTGGAAACAAGCATCCTGGGACCCGATTCGGGGTAACACCTGGCAGCAGCTGGGCTAGCTTTAATCCAGTGGCAAAGGGAGCAAGGGACCTATGTCTCGGCATACCCTGCCAACTTGATGCAAACAAAGCAAACACAAGGAGATGATGGAGGGGGGCATGACACTTTTCAGACACTCACCGTCAGTCACAGATCTGGGTTGAATCCATCATTGTTCCTTAGCTCACTACGCCACCTCAGTTCAGACCCATCCAAATGCAAATCAGTCTTGACCCTGTTCCTCATGGGAACATTCCAGTCCAAACTGCCAAGCCAGGTCTTTCCTAGACCGGAAACAAGCATCCTGGGACGGGTTTCAGGGTAACAACACTCATCACCCAGACTAGCTTGAATCCAGTGGCACAATAAGCAAGGGACCCAGATCTGGGCATATCCTGCCAACTTAGGGTGAAGAAAGCAAACACAAGAAGACGATGGGCAGGGCACTGAAACTTTTCAGACACTCACCCACAGTCCCAGATCATCAATCTTTAGCTCACGTCGCCACCCCAGTTCAGACCCAGCCATATGCAAATCAGTCTTCACCATTTGCCTCATGGGAACAGTGCAGCCCGAACTGCCAAGCAAGGTCTTACCTGGACTTGAAACAGGCATCCTGGAAACAGCTTTGGGATAACAACCCTCATCAGCCAGGCTTGCTTGAATCTAGTAGCAAAGTGTGCAAGGACCCAAGTCTGGGCATACCCTGCCAACTTAGGGTGACAAAAAAAGCAGAAGGAGACGATGGACGGAGTGCTGAAACCTTTCAGACACACAACCCCAGACTGGGACGAATCCATCATTGTTTATTAGCTCACTTCGCCACCCCAGTTCAGACCCAGCTATATGGAAATAAGTCTTGCTCTTATTCCTCATTGGAACTGTCCAGCCCAAACTGCCAGGCCAGGTCTTCCCTGGGCTGGAAACAAACATCCTGGGACCGGTTATAGGGTAACACCCCATATCAGCCAGGCTAGCTTAAATTCAGTGGTAAAGTGAGAAAGGGACCCACGTCTCGGCATACCCTGCCAACTTAGGGTGAACAAAGCATACACAAGGATATGATGGACAGAGTGCTGAAACTTTTCAGACACTCACCTCCAGTCACAGATCTGGGTTGAATCCATCTTCGTTCTTTAGCTCACTTCACCACCTCTGTTCAGACCCAGCCATATGCAAATCAGTCTTGACCCTGTTCCTAATGTGAACAGTCCAGTCCGAACTGTTACATTCCATCGTGCAGAGCCATCCTTTAGCATGTGTGAGCTAGACCCACAACCTGGACTCCCACCTGCAGTGGGGGACTAGTGCTCCCTACTGCAGTTTCCCTATTACACCAAAAAGTGGGCTTTTTTTTTAAAGCCTTGTGAAACTCTTGTCTGCTTTTTTTGTTTTTCTTTGCATGGTTCTGTTTAACCTTGACCCCCTCACGTTCCTCCTATTCCTCCCAAATTTTCAATACATAGACAGTTAAAAAGTGCGATTGGGGGGTACCCAAAATTTGGTTTCACCCAGGTCTCTCTCTGAGTAAAGAATTGCTTTGCCAGCATGAGATAAATTTAGAATTCTTAAGAGTTCCCCAATTCCTCTGAAAACCCTATATAAGTGCCTTCCAGCTATTCTTCTGCCCCATCAGCATACCAACATTATGTTGTCTGAACAGAACGGCTGATGTCAGTTGTCTCCCACATGCCACAACCTACCTGACCCAACTGCAAGCAAGATGGTTCCCAGTGTATTAAACATTGTCAGCTGAACTGCTTTACGTTTGCAGCCACTTTGTTTAAATGTGACCAGTAGATTTTAGTAAATGTTCCTAATAATATCACAGATCCTTGCGACATAGGTCATTGAAATAAGTAGAAATATATCCAAAGAGGGAAAACAATCTGTAATGCTTCTAGCAAAGTTGTAGCATCATTTTACAGTTATGAGCAACATTCTTATTTCCTCAGAGTGACCCTAACTCTGAAGGATCCCTTGCACTATAGATATAGCTGTCACTCAAGAGTTACCACATAATGTTAAAATGCAAGAACTGAAATCTGTAAATGCTTAATTTAGATTTCAATGTATGTTAAGTGTGAAACCCCTTATTGCAAGCTTCAGTTGTTTTGCACAAGTCCACAAGCTGAATTTACTTGGGCATGGTTTTGGATTCTAGTTGCTGGTAAAAAAGGCTTTTATCCAACCAGAAATGAATGTTCCCAATGCAACATTATCCCCAATCAGGAAGAAATTGAAGCAATGAATGCCACAGCCAACCCTAGTATGATACTTGTGCCAACTTAGTAGTAAAGGCTTTTGAGCTCTGATAATTGTGCTGGTTGGCCAAGAACTCAAAGGCTGGCATCAAGACAAAGAAGATCATATTGCAGCGGTGGATGTAACTTAGCCATTTTTAAATCCAAAGCTTTGGAACATGTACTGCCCCGGCCTCTTAGCCCTAGAAAAGCAGCCATGAAATATTCCATTAGTTCATGGTCTGCTGAGAGAGCTTCAAATTCCCCATTGTATTGGAGTTATTGAGTACTCGCATTCCCAAGAACAGTTTGAAAATTATGTGGCCATAGAGTGAACTTCACAAGACCACTTACCCTCAAAATTGGAAAAGACTTAATTTTTCATCAGCAGTTCAGATCTGCAATATGATGGGGCTTCATTTATTCTAAAAAAATATTCTTTCGTAATAGGCATTATGTAATATTTCTGTTGCATTTCGAGTATCAGAAATGTAATGAAGCAATCGTTAACAGATAAACGTTCAATTACATGGTTATAGTATAGAAACTCAAATGCAGGATGGTGGGGATATACGTTATAAGAGAATCTTTACCCGGTGCAAAGTTATAGATCCTTACTGAAAGCCAGATGTTAACAAATATGATCTGAATTAAAAATCATATTCCTACTGCCTGACTGATCAACCACGGGACAAGTGTCGATTTAAGGTTCCAGTTTCTCACTTTCTACTCCATGCTGAATAATAGCGTTTCAGATGAGATTTCTGTCTCTGCAGCCAGCAATGACTCAGTGACTGTTTGGCTTCCATTCAACATGTTGACTATTTTGAAACTTTTCCAATCACTCAGACAGCCAGTACCCTGTCCCAGCTTTTCTTTTAAGTACTATTTCCTTTAGATGCGGCGGTTTCCTGTTGCTTCATCAGGCACTTGTGGTATAATATGGTTTGGCTAGGCTTGTTAGAGCTCAACATTTCTCATCTTTTTGGTGCAGTTTGACTCTTGTAGTTCAGTACTCAAACACAAATTAACTTGAACTAACCTTTCATATAAAGCATAATCCATAGCCTAGGTTTTGGAAATTTGATTATTTTCAGATGACTTAGGTTGCAATAGTATGATAGAAGATGTGTTTGCCAGGTACTCATTTCCTGGATCCAGAGTGATAGATTGTGTACTGGACTTTTTGTTCACATCCTTGGGACCTGTGGTGTGTAATGTGAGCCTGTCTTCCTTTGTTATTTTGTGTGAAATTCACTGCACCAAGAGAGAGTCAGTCCAATGTAACATTATTAGTTCTCCGTTTGTAGGTGCTTGGCCACAATCATAGTAATTCCTCCGTGTCTGTGACTACCTCATCTTATCACTACAGCTGTTTCCTTTAGTTAAGGTTTATTTCTGAGGTCAGGGATAAAGGATAAAGGCTATCTCACCAGCCTGTGTACTTACATCTTCTGAATGCCAATAGAGCTTGTCCTCGTTAAGTCCAAAGTCCAGGAGCGTCACCCCACTACTGCTACCCAGCAGAGGCAACAGTGAAAAAGACAATGATTATAAAATGATTTTGTTATCATTTTCTTTTTCACTGCTGTCTCTGCTGGGTAGCCGAGTTATGGGGCGGGGGCAGTATTTCACCCTGAGCTTAAGGAGGAGGAGTTGTGGGCACAACTAAGTGCGCATGACTGTTTGGCTTGCCATTGTAGGCTGGCCGAATCGTCATGCACACCTAGCATTTCTCCACCCAGGCACTGTCTGAGCGGCAAAACAGGCTTCTCATACCAATCCCAGCGCTGCTCTATCCTGCCGGGAATTACATTCCTAAAAGACACACAATTGATGAACGGAATGCAGAACAAATCAAAACATTCCCAGCATGGCTGCAGCTCTGGGATTGACATCTGGGAGCCTGCGCAGTGTGCGACAGTCGAGGATTAGGAGAGAAGGAAGATGCAGACTCAGGTAAGTCACAAATTATTTATTTATTTTTATATATTTCCTTTAAATGTATTTATTCCCCCCCCCTTCCTTTCTGCCCTATCAGTGCGCACTGCTGGAGTCCTGATTCTAATCAACACTGTACATCACTTCTGCATTAGTTGAATAGAGATGTCGTCTTTTGCTTGCTTCCAACAAAGTAATCTCTTTGCTATTTGCAATTAAATCTGGTACCTTCCTTGAAATTTGACCTCCTTTCTTGGCCTTTCTTTTGCTTTCCTAACAGTCAAGCTTATCACTTTCATTTTTTCATCACTGAGACCTATTTACACTCACCCACAATATTCTTAGGCTTTAGGGGCCATATGAACGAAAGGATTTAACATTTCTTAACGGACTGTATCACAATTTCGGTTCATTAAGAAATGCTTAATTGCCTTTCCCTATGTACAGCGGCACAAAGGGAATCACAAATTTGTGATTTCTACGCAGTAGAAATCATATTTTCCTATTCCCTAAATAGGAAATTGCCAATAAAGATTTCCTATTTGCGATTTTCTAAGCACATGTACAAAGCATTTCCTAAATGCGAAATGAGCCTTTAGAAAATGCTATTACCAAGTCGATGGTAACCATGTGCAATTATGCACTATTTAAACTGCCATGTAGCATACACATGCCTCTAGGGCATTTGTGTGCTTTACAAGTGCACCACTATATTTTGGGTGCATCTAGGACAGGGGTCTTCAAACTGTGGGGCGCGACCCCCAGGGGGGCCGTGGAACGATGCAAAGGGGGTCGCGCCTTCACAGTGTCACTTCTGCCTCCAGGGCTTCAGCCCCCCTCCTCCCCCATCCTGTCTCTCAGCCCGGGCTGCTGCAGTGCAGCTCGCGCTCCTGGGGCCTCGGCTGGGCAGTGTCTGGAGGCTTATCTCCGGCCCGAGTTTTCACAGGTCTTTAAAGACCTTTAGCATATTTACATGCCTTTGTTAACCGATTACCAAAGATTCGTTTTTTTATGGTTCCAGTACCCCCTGGGCCCCCACCCTGCCTATTTCTTACATTTGTATTTTTATACTTACTGCTGTAGTGCGAGAATGCATTTAATGAAAATAAATATAAAGTTGGGTTGCCAAAAGAAACATGCCTTCTATGTGTTGTTTAAAGATCCTGCAGAGACCTGCTCTTGACACTAAATTAAGTTATAAATAAAAAAGTATGTATTAATTAGGTATGTGACTTTTCTGTCTTTATTCTCTTTAATTATTAGTCATGGATCATTAAGGCATCCCTAGAACACAATTAAAAGTGTTTTCTATTTATATTTGCTGTTCTAAGTATTCACAGATAAGTGCAAAAAATACAGCTGTAGGTGACTGCTTATTTCTGGGCCATCAAAATAATGAGCTGGTCACCCTAATCATTAGACTGGAAGTTTGTTGCAGGATCAGCACATTATTTATTTCCTCCACCCTTGAACCCTGATTAATGCCATTATAGCAATAATTTAACTTATATCTGAAACCCTACGCTTCAAGTTTTTGGGAATGCACCCTCCTTTCAGACTACTCACTTCTCATTCTCGCCTTCACTTTCACGTTCACCCTGCACTCCCAGCGATCACAATGCACTCACACTGATCACAATGCACTCACACTGATCACCATGCACTCATACTGATCACCATGCACTCACAGCAATCACCATGCACTCACAGCAATCACCAGGCACTCACAGCAATCACCATGCACTCACAGCATTCACCATGCACTCACACCAATCACCATGCACTCACACCGATCACCATGCACTCACACCGATCACCATGCACTCACCCTTGCTGCTCCCGGCCATGGCCAGGTGAGCTTCTAATGTGGCAGCGTGTATTCCAGCGGATTGGGAGGCCCTTCACAGAGGTTGACTAGACATCTTTCTGATGTTAATTGCTGTATTTTGGTTATAAACTGGTACTGATGGGGTGAAATCTTTCCTCAGTATTACTGTGTTTAAAAAAATTCTAAATAATAAAGCAATGCTACCTCAAAATACGCAGCATCACAGAACATTATTTACATTTTCTACTCACACAATTTAGTCAAGCCTGTCGCATAATTTGGTCCTCACCTTCCTCATAACCTAGAGGTTTCGAAATTTTTGTCAGGAGGGGGTCCTTACGCTTGAAAATGTTGACAGGGGGGTCTCGGCATCCAAAAGTTTGAAGACCTCTGATCTAGGAGAACCTTAGGCTTATAAGCACCATTGGATTTGCATTTCCTAATTTGTGATTTCCTATTAATTGAATATGAAAAACCATTCGTACCTATAGGAATGAATGGTTGAGCATTTCCTAAATAATGATTCCATAATAGTGATTCCTACCTTGTAATAATCAGTATTAGTACATATCAATTTTTGAACATTCCATTTTGAATTTCCTAAATAGCTATTTCTTGGAATTTGCTATTTAAGAAAAGCAACATGGAAATTTTGTACATATTGCCATTAGTGACTATTGGCCTGATTTAAGGTTTGATGGCCAGGTTACTCAATCGCAAATATGACAGATATCATGCCCACATTATGAATAAATGAATAAATGACAGAATTTATAAAGCGCAGGGCTAATTAACAGTGTCCAGGCACTAACAACTGAAGGAGCCACGCCCGTATGTTGTAGATCTGCTGTAGAACCTCAAGTCAATGGTACTTTTTCTCAGCATGAGGGCGTGGAGGGGAGAGAAATCATTAACATTGTCAATCAATTCAAAATCAGGATCTCTAGACTCATAGTATCCACAGACTACTAAGTAGGGTTAGTTGATTTATTGCAAAGCCAACAATAACTGGACAAACAGACACCTTAAGATGATGGTGTAGAGATACTTTGGAACCAACATAAAGCCAAATCTGCAAATGAGGCTGAGGCAATGCAATATATTTGCCCAAGATAATGAATTCAAGAATCAGGATATGAAAGATCAAAAAACATGAGTTCCCCAGCATCAAGAAAGCATTAATCTGTCCCTGCACTCTCATTAACCTGAAATACCTACTTAAGCATTCTTCGGGGCAGGATAGGTTAAGGTGTCAGCTTGTCGAATCTTCCTTAGAAGTTTCTCCACTTCAATGGGTCAGGTAGCATGAAGCTACTGAGACAGAGCTTGTTCTAAGATGCTCTCTCTCCCAATGGCAGAGAAGAAGTGGTGGCTCTCTCCCTACTTGCAATGATCCAATATCACAGGTGTCTTCCCAAGATTCCTTTCGGGTCACGGCTTCCGATCAGGCCACATTCTCATAGGTAATTTTCCACTGGACGGTGATGCTCCTGAACAGTAACAAGGTGTCCTTGATTCCCAGGCTTTCTCCAGTGAGTAAATACAACAGTTCTCCTTATCAGCATTTACTCCTGATGTATCGTCTTCTCTACTTGCCTAACTCCAATGACAAGGATATTATTCTAACTAACAAGGTCACTTCTTCCACCTGCAACACAAACATGAGAAAGAACAGAATCCAACATGCACATGAAATCCAACTATTAATTGTAATGCGAGAGCTTCCAGGTAGAATGTATTTCAGCCCAACAAGATTCAGCTAACATAGGAGAAATGGAAACTGAACTTTACAAAATCATATAGAAATTAAGACATGCAATTAATAATTCCATCTACTTATAATACAAGGGTTAACTACAATTACATCGCGGGCACTACAACAAAGTAACATTATTCCGCATTTTCTTCTTTGCAGGATCTTTTTCTATGTATGATTTTAGTTAGCATGCTGTTACTTCGTATTTACTGTTACTTCGCAAGTGAATTTCTTTGCAGACTATAAACATCGCTGTTTGGAAAAGGAGGCGCTTCCGCTTCCAAACAACAACGTTCCCCACTGACGATGCATTAAGCAGGAGAAGAGAGGAATCAAGAATGAAGGGGAAGAGAGGATCCACTAGGAGAGAGAGGTATGTGGGGCTGTGTTGTTTTTTAGGGTTGTGCAGGGGGTAGTCATTTAGGTTGCAGTTTTTTGTTTGTGTAGTATAGAGTACTGTATTTGGGTTTAGGGTAATGTTGAGGGTCGTGAAGGGTAGTGTTTGGGAGTAGGGACAGGACTGTGCGTCGGGGAGGGATGTGCAGGGGAAATGTTTAAGGGTTTAAGGGTTTAGGGTAGTGTTGTGGTGTATGTGTAGTGTAGGGTGGTGTTTTAGGGTTTAGGGAAGAGTAGGGGTCGTGCAGGGTAGTGTTTCAGTGTAGGGAGCAGACTGGGGGAAGGGAGAAGAACTTGCAGGGGTAGTGATTTAGGGTTTAGGGTAGTGCTGTGGTGTTTGTGCAGTGTAGGGTATCGTAATAGGGTTTAGGGTAGTGTTGGAGGGGGACGTGCAGGGTTGTGTTGGAGTGTAGGGACAGGAGTGGGGGAAGGGGAAAGGTAATGCAGGGGGTAGTTTTAAGGGATGAGGGTAGTGGTGTGATGTTTGTGTAGTGTAGGGTAGAGTTGTAGGGTTTAGGGTAGTGTTGGGGGGCATGCAGTGTAGTGTAAGAGTGTAGGGACAGGAATGGGGAAGTTCGGTTAGGGGTAGTGTTTTGGGGTTTAGGGTAGTGTAGAGGTGTTTGAGTAGCGTAGGGTAGTATAGTATTTGTCGTTTTGTGTAGTGTCATGTTTTGATTGGTAAATGTGAATGTGTTGAAAAAGTGGAATGACTCACCCACCTAAAAGCCATCTTAAATGTATTTAAAGCATGTTGGACATATTAAAAATGATTAATGATTATGTGACTTTTTTAAAAAGTGGGAGAAGGGGAAAGGTCATGCAGGGGGTAGTGTTTAAGGGTTCAGGCTAGTAGTGTGATGTTTGTGTAGTGTAGGGTAGAGATGTAGGGTTTAGGGTAATGTTGGGGGGTCCTGCAGTATAGTGTAACAGTGTAGGGATAGGACTGGGGAAGGGGGAAGGACGGTTAGGGGGTAGTGTTTTGGGGTTTAGGGTAGTGTAGAGGTGTTTGAGTAGCGTAGGGTAGTGTAGTGTTGTAGAAAAAGGGTAGGGCCGATGTCGACCAAGAACCTTTTTCAGTATTGCCCGGCGTTAACCGCCTCTCATACCACTCAAATTTATCAAACAAAGAGGCAGGCACTGGAGACTGGAAGGCAGGAAACAGAAGTTTATTCCGACGGTTCAGAACACATCAAATCAGACAACAGGGTATCTTTTCGAGGTGCTCTAACCGCATCTCTGAGGCCTGGCCTCATATGCACAGGTTTATGGCTTTATTGCATGAAACACATCCTTGTCAACACTTTGATGTATGGAAAGACATCCTCGGAATCCCCGCTTCAAGCCCGTTCCCACACACATTGACAGTAGAAGTCCCCACCCCGGTCACAACAGGTGATGATTGTCGCGCAGCTGGGTATTCTGCCGATTCCCGGAATGCATGTGGTTGATCGGATCTCATTGGGTGGGGCTTTGATCAGTTGTGGATCCTTTGATGGGGGAAGCTTCCTACAGTATGGGGGCAATAAACTGCATCCGCAGGGCCAGGTGGCGGTCTGGGAACGAGCAGGACAATCGGGCACAGAGAAAGGGGGGTTTATCAAAAGATACGGGATCATGAAAGGAATGGAGGGAGGTGTTGAGCTGGGAACAGGATGTCGTTCCGAGGCAGGGTAGCGCTGAAGGGAGTTTTATGGCCCAAGCATGTGAGAGCGGGGGCTGTCAGCGTGCAGGGAGATGCTTGCGGGGTTAGGAGAGAGAGAGAGAGATGCGCTGGCTATCGGCAGTGGGCAGAGAGGCCATGGCATTCAAAATGGCTGCCACTGACGCGCAAGAATAAGCCTAAAAAGGGACAAGATGGCGCCGATAATGTTGATGTTGCAAACTAGATTTTAACAGTCCTCCCTTTTCAACATATCTAGCCAGCTTGTTTAATCAATGTCTATCCTCATCATGTTCCTAACCTCGACATCGTACAATGCTCTCATGCGTTCTTTTTCGAAGTCCAGAGTCTTAGGGCAGATACAGTTTGCACATAGTGAACACAGAGGTGGTAGGCATTGAATTCCCAGGCAGAATCCACATATTACGACAATCGGTATCAGTATGATCATAAATAACCTCCACCCCCAGTTATTCACAGTACTCCAGAATAAACCACCATGCGACCATTCTTCTTGTTCCTGGTGAACTTCTGAGGAAAGTCTGTGGAGGTGTTCAATGGCTTTGTACACTGAGGGTGAATTGTCCGGTATATAGGTGCAACAGCTGGACCCAATGATACGGCATGCTCCTCCACGATCTGCTAGAACCACATCTAGAACAAGGCGGTTCTGGAGAGCCACCAGGCGGACCGCTTGAAGCTCGGCTGTATTGTTTGCAAGGATGCCAGCTGTAATGTTCATTGTCGTTTCAACTGCCTGGGTCAAATGTTGGATGGCACGGCTGTTCGCCATCGGACCCCAGAGTGGAACAAGTCCCTTCATTGCGTCGAGGAACTGTACTCCGGTGGAGTCGGCTTGCTCAATGTCTTTCGCTCGTTTTTGTCTGTGGTGATTCACTGGAGCTACATAGGTCGGAGGAAGGATGAAGGCAATGTAACAGGTGCCCCCCAGCCTTGGGGAGCCAGGTGTAAGCCTTTGTACCACAAACAAAGTACATATTCGGAGAAGTGACAAAAGAAGGTGGATCAGTTGAGTCCAGAGTTCTGGTGATGCGGCAAGCGCTGTGGCCTACCAGCTGTGTCCCAAGCCCTTCGATACACATAAGGCCTGTGACGTTGATGACGGATAGGGCCACAGTCAGGGTGGCAGCTGTTTGTTTCCGGAGGTAGGAGAAGGTGGGTCTGGTCGGGTTGCTGAACACCTGCATTTCAATCCGTTCTTTGACAGGGATGTCCATGTGGATAGAGTCGTTGGATTTCAGGGGGTAAAAGTGTGCAGCAGTTTTCTTCGTTTTGTTCTGCCAGACCCCATGAAAGAAATGTGTCATAGTTCTGCTGGAGGTGGCATTATCCCTGTAGCTTTCTTGCACGAGGATCAGCCAGGCAAGGCAGGAGCCGTGAACTGAGAAGGGTGAAGGGATGAAGGGTATAGAATGTCCGATGGCGTGGGGTAGCAACCCACAGATCCAGCAGTTGGTGGCATTGGTGGCACGATTGTGTTGGTCCAGCAGTTGCACGAAGGAGTTGTTCCAAAACTCCTTACGCCTTTCTCGGAGTTGGGGAAAAAGAGAAATCAGGTAATGTTCTTTCATTGTGGTAGGCTGTGCAGTGGTCAGGAATGTCTCATGAGCTGGTGCGCTCTCTTCCACAATCCAGAGGGTGGTCATGAGGAGGAGGCAAAAGAGAAGGGCGATAAAAAGTGCAATAGTCTTTGAACTGTGGATTTTGTCAGTCTTTGGGTTTCTGTAGCAAATCTTCGGATGTCCAGTTGCTTCCATCATCTTCGTGCCGGGGGCTTCCATCATCTTCTTGTCGGGCGCTTCCATCATCATCAAGGGGCTCGGTAGCGGGCAGAACCACAAACTTCGTCTGGCTTCTCCCCTGGCAGCCTTAGTAGTGTTAGGCCACCGCTCTGAGAATTATGACTTAGTCAGTGGTCTGCTTAGCCGAAGCTCCCTCCTTTCGTCGCAGGATATACTCTTCTCTGGATGGCACAGTGGGATCGGGAAATTTTGCCAATTCGAGTGTCTCTGTATCAGGATAACAGTTCAGGGATGGTCGGTCTTTGTTCAGGAGCTCTTCTTGGGTGTTCACGTCTTCGGTCGTCGTCAGGGTCGAGGAGATCTTCTTACAGTGGTGTGCATGCACCCAGTTGCGCTTCCCCTCCACTCGAAGAGCTGTTCGGGTGGTGATTAAGACTTGCCAGGGGCCCGTCCACCGGGGTTCCAGACTCTTTGCACGCTGGAAGTTCCGGATCAGCACATAGTCCCCGGGTTGGATGTCGTGTCCGGGACCCCTGGAAGCATCAGGAATGGCATGCAGCACCTGTTGGTGGATAACAGACAGTGTCTTAGTCAGCTTGTACAAGTAATCAGACATTAGGACGTCCGGGACGTCATGAATGGAAGTCGGTTTCGGTGCAGACCAGATGCTCATGGGCCGGCCAAAAATGACCTTGTAGGGTGTCAAGTGGTGTTTGGTGGGGGTGGAACGCATTGATAGCAATGCCAGTGGGAGAGCGTCTGTCCATTTCAGTCCTGTGGTAGCCACTATCTTAGCTAGTTTGAGCTTCAATGTGGCGTTATGTCGCTCAACTAGTCCAGCAGATTGGGGGTGGAAGACTGCGTGGAACTTTTGTTTTACACCCAACCCCTTCAAGATGAGTTGGATAACTTCGGCTACGAAGTGGGGACCATTGTCGCTCCACAAAATTCGACAAAGGCCATAACGAGGGAAGAATTCTTTCAGTAGTACTTTTGCAGTGGCAATGGCAGTGTTGTCACGGGTTGGATAGGCTTCCACCCACTTGCTAAATGCGCACACGACAACAAGTACATACTTCAGACCTTGACATCTTTCTAGCTGGATGTAGTCCATCTGCAGGACTTCAAACGGATGATTGGGAACCCCAAACCCTCCCCGGGGTACTACAGTTCCTTTCCCAGGGTTGTGTTGCAGGCATATCAGATATTGTTGGACCAGACGTTTAGCGGAGTCTGCGATCTTGTCATTGTGCCAAACTTTGGAGACAAGCTCGGTCATAGGGGCAGATCCTATGTGTGCAGGGGAGTGTGCGATGATCAGTATGGGGATCAGGTATGAGTCGGGTAGCAACCATTTGTTTGTGTCTTTTGTCCGCCAGCAGCCTTCATCGTCTTTCAATCCCACCCGTGCCCATTCAGTCAATTCGTGTGGTGAGCTGGCCATTTGGATGTCCCTAATAGTTTCCCTAGCGTCTGTCCATTTCTCTGCTTGTGACCTGGTCACATACATGCGTGTCATTGTCCTATTCTCAGCTGTGGTCCGGGCAGTGATGTCGGCCAGTGCATTCCCCTGCCCAATGATGTCTGTCACCTTTTTGTGTGCTTGGCATTTTATTACTGCAAGTTGTTTGGGAAGAAGGACTGCTTCCGTTAGGGCGGAGACTAGATCTCAGTGTAAGATGGGGGTGCCGTGTGAGGTCAAGAATCCCCTCTCCTTCCATAGGAGCCCAAAATGATGAACCACCCCGAAGGTGTACTGGCTGTCGGTGTAAATGTTTGCTGTGGTCCCCGCTGCCAGGATACATGCTCGTGTGAGGGCAATCAGTTCTGCTGCCTGTGCAGATCGTTGTGTGATGCGGGCTGTCTCTACTACAGTTCGGGCTGTGGTAACTGCATAAGCAGCTGAGGTGGTGCCATTGGGGAGTTTGATGCAAGAGCCGTCCACCCACTTAGTTCTATGAAGGAGGATTGGCATTCAGGGGTCCAAGGGAGTGGGAAGGGGACATATTTAGCCAGCAGAGAAAGCAGTGGTTTTACAATGTGGCTGAAATTTGGCAATCACTGTCGGCAGAAGGAAGTGAGGCCTAGCAGGGAGCAGACTTGTTTCTGGGTCTTAGGGACGGGGTCTCTAGAATTGTCTGGATTCGGTTGGGAGTAAGTTTCCTTCCGTCTTTGGAAAAGAGGTGGCCTAGGTAAGTGACCTGGGGTTGGCAGAATTGCAACTTCTTTTTGGAGACCTTGTGGCCATTTTCCGCAAGGAAGTGCAGGAGTTGGATGGTGGCTGTGACTGCAAGTGGAGTGGTGTCGGCCGCCAAAAGGATGTCATCAACGTATTGTATCAACACCACTCCATCTGGTAACTGGACTGCGTCCAGTTGTCTCTTGAGGGCCTGACTGTAGATGCTGGGACTGTCATTGTAGCCTTGGGGTGCTCGACAGAATCTATACGAGCGGGCTTTTAGGGTGAAGCCAAAGAGGTATCGGCTGTCTGGGTGGATGGGGATAGAGAAGAAGGCGTTCTTTAGATCAATAACAGTGAAGGTGGTGGCAGTAGAAGGAATCAGAGTCAGAATAGTGGTGATGTCAGAGACTACGGGGTACTGAGGTACAACTACTTTGTTGACCTCTCGTAGGTCGATGATGAAGCGGTTCGCTTTCTCATCTCCCTCTCCTTGCTTCTTTATGATGGGTAGGATAGGGCTGCTGCAAACATTGCTAACTACTTCCTCTACAACTCCTGCATCTACCAGGGACTGAATAATCTTTACCAATGCCTTCTCGCCCTCGGCGATATCCGATATTGTGGAAGTTTTGGGAGTATTGCGTCCTGTCGAACAGTTATGTGCACTGGGTCGATCATCATGCGTCCTACGTCCGAGTCAGTTTTGGCCCACATATATGGAGGCAAAGTGTCAAGTAGGGACGAGTCAGCATCAGAGACGGAAAACATGCGTCGGGAAGGACAAAGTCTGAGCAGAGCCGGGTTGTCGTACAGAAAGACCCGAACTCCATCTTGAGAACACCTAATAGTAGCTCGGAAATGTTTCAGCAAGTCAAGTCCCATAATTGCATCAGGGGTATTGGAGGAAAGCAAAAACGTTGTGTCAGTGATGTTATTTTCTAAGTCAAAGGAGATCGGTATGGACAAGGGGTTAGTGGAGGGCGTTCCATCGAAACCTATCGATGTTACAAGTGAGCCAGACAAGGGTGCCCTTGGAATCAGTCGTTTAGATAACGCACTACGTGTTGCGCCAGTGTCTACCAGAAATGGAGACTTCGTACCCAGGACCTAAGCAGTGACATAAGGACCTTGCTGGTCAACATAGAGCTTGACTGGATCACTCCCTTGCCCTTGGCAGTCCTATGCGAAGTCGTGGGCGTCGTCGCAGTCAGACTGTTGGTACTAATTCTGTCGGGGACGGTCAAATGTGTTCGGTCTGCCTGATCTGTCGTTATTCGTGTCATTTGGGGACCCTCATCCCTGTCCTCTATTTCTTCGTCCACCCGCTACGTCTCTGGGGTCTCTATTCTTATTCATCTCCAACAGGACCGGACACTGGGATTTCCAATGGCCGAATCCCTTGCAAAATGCACGCTGGTCCTCACCAATATCCTTACGTCCAACATAGGGTGCGGGTGTACGGTCTTTAGGGGGTGGGTTTCTAGGAGCATTTGACTTGTAATTTCCATTGTACTGCTTTCCTCCTATAGTCACCCCTTGCAACTGTGCGATCATCACCCTCTCCTTCAAGTCCTTTTTCTTTTTCTCAGTCACCCTATTATTTTCGTTTTTCTGATGCTCATAATACTGGGCCATCTGGAGGATAGCCGTGGGTTTGGAGGCTGCCCAGCTACTCTTGCTAGCCTGCAGTTTCTGAGAGACTTCCTGCGACAGACCTTTGATATAATTCTGGACAAACAGATGGTGTCCGGTTGCAGTGGTCATGTCCTGGCCGCTGTAATCGGAGAACACTGTTTCGAACCGGGAGAAGTATTCTGATACGTGTTCCTGGGGTTTCTGGCGACAGGCCATTACTATCGACCAGTCCACCTTCTTTTCTGGGATCAGGGTTTTCAGTTTCTGCACGATTTTGTCTGGGAGTTCTAAAATGGATTTCAAAGGCTTCTGTCCAGGCTCTCGCTGTCTATCTATGCCATCGAGTTGTGACCAGGTATGTCCGAACAGCTCAAGGTGGTCGACTTTCCGGATTTGCTTCCACACATCAGCTGGCAGACATAACCCGAAAAACAAGTCGATGTCAGCTAGGGTCATAATCGTCGAACATAAGGCTGTACCTAGTTCAGTATAGAAGGCAGTGGGGTTTTTCCGTAAATCGGGCAGAGATTTTCGGAACGTCAGAATATCTTGCCGATCCCATGGTTGGTAGACCCAGTTATACACTACCCTCCCTTTTGCATCTTGATGGTTAACATCATCGTGTGTTCCCTGACCTCGTGGGGGAACCCAGTAGGGAGCAGCCTCCCTTATAGGCATCATGGTGCTAGCTTGTTCTATTCGTGGTTCGGTCGCTACTGGAGTCGTAGGTTTAGCTTCCAACCCTTGTTCAGTGAGGTGGCGCAAAACCTAAAGCGTACGCGCAAGGAGGTCAGTCACGTCACACTCGCCCTCATCCCCAATATCGACCTTTCTATACAAAGTTGTTAGGCTCTCGGAACCTTTGTCTCGGTATCGATCCTCATAAGCGTTTAGGGCATGGTAACATAACCGTACAACAAAGTGCCGTCTGTGGCTCCCAGCATATGAGTTGAACATATCCATGATGTACTCCTCACTCTCCTTCCGTTCTACTAGTGTCTTTACTACCTTGTCGATCCCTGCTCGTTTATCCTTGCTCAACCTGTTCATTCTCGTGGAATCTGTATTTCGGGTCTCGGGGTCGTCTAATACTGCTGTTTGCGTTGTATCGAGTACAAGGGGTTCGGCCGGCGCGGAGGCCATGAGGACCGAGGCCCTGGTACTACTCTCGTCTGTGCTTGGGGGTGGCAGATGCTGTACTAAAGGCTGGGAAGGGGCATATGGAGGAGGCATGTAGATGATTGGAGGGCCTAATAAAAGATCATCGTTGGCTCGCTGTTTCGAGGGTAACTCAGGGTAGAGCGTAGAGGGTGTTCTAACAGGACACTGACTCGATGTTTCGGACTCTTGCTTCCATTTGGCTTCCTCTCTCTCTATTATCTCTTCCTCTAACTTTCTGGCAGCTAGGTGAGCTGCTTTTCGTAGCTCTTTCTCTAATCTGATTTTGTTTCTCTTTTTACGTTGTTCTGTTTCTTTGCGCCACATGCCGAGACTATCAAGCATAGTGGGCGTTGTCTTATTGTTACGAAGGGCTGTTTCCAGCGCGCTTATTTTATCCTCATCGAAGGATCCTATCAGTGGCCACTGACTTTCCTGATCCTTTCTTGTATATTTATGCCATAGTTTGCTATAGGCTATGGCGATTAATCCATGCTTCATGAACATGTCCTTATTAGGGGTGCCTTCCAGTGGAGCTGGATGGTTCATCTCTAATAAGCGGTCCGGGCTGAACCAACTACCAATCAGTGGGGAGAAGATAGGCATGACAGATTACAAAGGGGGACAAAGGTCCGCACTACCTATCCTTCACTACTTGCAAAGACTAGACAGAATATTTCTATTCTACGTTATTTGCAAACAGAGAATATCTCAAAGAACCAACTTCGAACAGTCAATGTTCAGACAATCAATCAATCAGTAGGGAGAAAGAATAGGCACGACGGGTTACAACGGGGGACAAAAGTCCTCGTTACCTACCCCTCACTATATGCAAAGGAAGAGAGAATATTTCTATTCTTCCTCGTTTGTAGACAGAGAGAATCTCAAAAGGACAAAACCTCGAACAATCAAATGTTCTGGCAATCAATCAATCAGTGGGGGAGAGAAATAGGCACAACGGGTTACAAAGGGGGGACAAAAGTTTGCGTTACCTATCCTTCACTATCTGCAAAGGAAGAGAGAATATTTCTATTCTTCCCCGTTTGCAGAGAATATCTCCAAAAAGAACCAACAATCGAAGAGTAATACTAGTATTTTCCAAACAATCAAACAATCATTTCGCAATTTGTCGTGTTACACGACCTTACCCGGACCGCATGGACAGTTTCTTGTCTTCCGCATCTAGCGCCCGATCGTCCTCTATTCTCCGTGACTGTCGCGGCACTCCTTATGGTTCCCAGTCAGGACCATAGATCACTCGAGAGAGGTCTGTTCGGAACCGGTGAAGTTCAGATGATCGGCTGTCAGACGAGGGTCTATCCGACAGGAGCTCTCCCGATCGTTGCAGTCGTTCACTCTGTCGTCAGGACCTCTCCCACTGGATCCACGTGTCACTGATGGGCTCCACGTTTGGGACGCCAATTGTAGAAAAAGGGTAGGGCCGATGTCGACCAAGAACCTTTTTCATTATTGCCCGGGGTTAACCGCCTCTCATACCACTCGAATTTATCAAACAAAGAGGCAGGCGCTGGAGACTGGAAGGCAGGAAACAGATGTTTATTCCGACGGAGCAGAACACATCAAATCAGACAACAGGGTATCTTCTTGAGGTGCTCTAACCGCATCTCTGAGGCCTGGCCTCTTATACACAGGTTTATGGCTTTATTGCATGAAACACATCCTTGTCAACACTTTGATGTACGGAAAGACATCCTCGGAATCCCCGCTTCAAGCCCGTTCCCACACACATTTACAGTAGAAGTCCCCACCCCGGTCACAACAGGTGATGATTGTCACGCAGCTGGGCATTCCGCCGATTCGCGGAATGCATGTGGTTGATCGGATCTCATGGGGTGAGGGCTTTGATCAGTTGTGGATCCTTTGATGGGGGAAGCTTCCTACTGTATGGGGGTAATGAACTGCATCCGCAGGGCCAGGTGGCGGTCTGGGAACAAGCAGGACAATCGGGCACAGAGGAAAGGGGGGTTTATCAAAAGATACGGGATCATGAAAGGAATGGAGGGAGGTGTTGAGCTGGGAACAGGATGTGGTTCCGAGGCAAGGTTGCGCTGAAGGGAGTTTTATGGCCCAAGCATGTGAGAGCGGGGGCTGTCAGCGTGCGGGGGGATGCTTGCGGGGTTAGGAGAGAGAGAGAGACGCGCTGGCTATCGGCAGTGGGCAGAGAGGCCATGGCATTCAAAATGTCTGCCACTTACGCGCAAAAATGAGCCTAAAAAGGGACAAGATGGCGCCGATAATGTTCATGTCGCAAACTAGATTTTAACAGTGTTTGTTGTTTTGTGTAGTGTAGTGTTTTGATTGGTAAATGTGAATGTGTTGAAAAAGTGGAATGACTCACCCACCCACCCAAAAGCCATATTAAATGTATTTAAAGCATGTCGGACATATTAAAAATGATTAATGATTGCGTGACTTTTAAAAAAATTAAAAGGGTTTTTAAGTATATTTGCGTTACTCCCCCACCCAAAAACCCTATTTCCCTGTCATCCCGTCACGGGAATAGGATAGTATTAGAAATATTTTTTACATACTACGTGCAATAAAAGAGTTGTAATGGTATGCATAATAATTTAATGCAGAGAAAACACATTTAAAGTTCATTTTCATTCAGTTGCAATGTGAATGAATGCGCAGTATATACTTGCGAAGTAATGGTCATTGCGAAGTAAAAACATTGTAGTAATGACATGCGTACTAATGGCTTGCGAAGTTACATCATATATTCATAAAATAACACGATTAATAAGCAACTTCAATAATAAATGATTGTCAGTTGCACAACACAAGCCTTTCAGTTAATGTTTCCAACTGACTACCTTTGACTTTCCACATTAATTCTTCATGTATTCTATATATTGACCTACAATTCAGGTTGTTACTTACAAGAACCTAACACTTAGGTTTTTTTTGTGAAAATGTCTTTATTGATATTCAAAAATGCAATCATTACATCAGGATAAATAAGCTTTTTGTAAATGCAACGTTATCTATTAACAATGTCCCGACCAATAGAGTCCTTCTTAGAGTGCTAAAAAAAGCATCATGGTGAGATAACTCCCCAAACTCCCTCCCATCCCCCCAATCCCCTTTCATGTCTGTGTCAGTTTAAATGATCACATAAAGAGTTTTAACGTTGTACAGAGGTCCTCAGGTTACCATATTTAGTCTAGGCACTGTTCCCATCTTGTTCACCCCTAGAGGGAGCCTCCTCACCTAGGGTCCCGCAGGTCTCAGGCCCCGTTCTTTCCTGAGTACCTCTATTTACCCTCCGTTAGGGGTTCATCTACGAGCGCATCCCATTTTGACTGGATCTCCACTTGGCAGGTAGTCCCTCAGAGCTCTATAAAGGTGGGAGACCAACTGTCTACCCTCCGCTGCCATTTACAACATTACTTTCAATGTGTCGGTGACAGGGAGCTCATCAGGAAACATCGGCCAAATCTCTTTGGCTACACTTAAGATCTTTTCGTATTTTAGGATTTGACCCCTCCCTAAACTGAAGGTGACATTTGCTTCCTCCCAGGTGATAAATTTCTTGCCTACATAGAGGCCACCCAAATGTCTGGCATCCTCCTATCCTCCAGCGGCGCACCAACATGGAGTCAGCTATATTTGCAAAAGGGCGCAGCATCCACAAGGGCATGTCCGGAGCATAGGGAGCATGCTGCACTATCCGGCACACCACATCACATCCTCTCACACTGTGGCTTCATGTCACACAATGCACCACACCCAAGCATCAAGAGCCCCGTTAGCGGACGGTCTCCACAAATCCCCCTAAGAGACATTTCTCCCAATTATCTTCACTGTCCAGCCAGTGGACCTCATTTTGCAATTGGGAGGCCAAGTAGTAAAGCTCCAATCTGGGGACCTCCAGTCCTCCACCTGCCCATGTTCTTTGCAGCCTTGTTTCTGTCCCCATAAGAGGTCTGTCATTCGACACTCTAATGTATGGAAATAATGCAGCAGTATTATATAGAGCGAGTGCTGGATTGCATAGAGGCAGGAAGGTAAGACAATCATTTTAGCAATTGCAATAGACCCCGTGAGTGATAATGGCAGATCCCTCCAAAACCATATAGAACCTTGCAACCCTGCAATCACTTGCCCAATATTGAGATCCAGGTAGAGAGAGGCTGTGCTCGCCAGACGAACACCCAAATACTGTGACCCCTCGCCCATCCATGGCAACTTGACACACAGCAGTTCTGACACAGGTACTATGGCCAGCCTTCCCACTGGGATCAACTTGGACTTTCCAGGGTTGATACGAAGTCCAGAGTTGTCGCCAAAGTTCCTCATCTCCAGAAGGAGTAAGGGCACTGAGCATGCCGGACGCGATAGGTAGACCTATGTGTCATCCACATATAGGGAGACACATGATTGTTCGCTTCCAGTATGATACCCCAGGGTCCCAACTCACCTCGCAGGCGTAACGCCAGAGGCTCCAGAGCCACAGCAAACAATAGAGGATAGTGTGGGCACCCCTGGCAGGTACCACAACAGAGAGTAAGTGGTTTAGACACTGGTTTTCCCACCCTGATTCTGGCCGTAGGAGCCGTGTACAGTAACTGCACCCATTTGAGAAAGTGCCCTTCCACCCCGATTAATCTGGGAACCTACCACACACAAAACCAATCAAGGGAATCAAAAGCTTGTTCGATATCTAGCATAGCTATGGCATAATCATTCTCCAGTAATCCTGGAGAGTGCCAGGTATGTGCCAAGAGTCATAAGTTATGGGCAGTGCTCTGTTTCGTAATGAACCCTGCCTGATCTGAAAGGACAAGACAGGGGATCCTCAAGAGAAGACGCTCGGCCGGAATCCCGCTGAGTATTTTCACGTCAATATTTAGGAGTGATATTAATCTATAGGAGTTGGGTAGGAGTGGGTCCCTGTCATTCTTGAGTATCATAGAAACCAGCGCTTCTCACATTGAGGGTGGTAGAGATCTAGGGCCAGATGTAGGTAGCCCTTTACTGATCGGAATCGGCCGAAAATACCGATTTTCGGCCGTTTCCGATCGGTAAAGGGCTATGGAGATGTAGGGGCACATTTTCGGTAATTTTACCGAATCGTTATTATTACCGAATCGGTAAATGTACCGATTCGGTAATATTTACCGATTCGGTAAAATTACCGAAAATGCTATGTGGGTAGCCAATTTTCCATTGGCACATGGCTTACAGAATCGGTATTTTACCATGGAATACAAATCCATGGTAAAATACCGATTCCTGTGTACATGCACATCTTTGCATGTACACATGTGCCATGTGACAGACAGACGTGCCCTTAGGGCATGTCTGTGTGCCACATTGCACAAATGCCCGTTTTGGGGGTGCTAGAGGGTGTCAAAGTGACACCCCCTGCACCCTTGACATATTCGGTATTTACCGATTCGGTAAATACCGAATCGGTATTTGAATTGAATCCTATGGGCTTTAAAGGCCCATAGGATTCTATAGCAAATACCGATTCGGTATTTACCGAATCGGTAAATACCGAATTTTTAAAGAATCGCTAACTAATCCAGATGTTGGGACCTACATCCCATTTACCGATTTTGAAATACCGAATCGGTAAAATTCGGTATTTCAAAATCGGTAAATGGGATTTACCTACATCGGGCCCCCATATGATTTGTCATGATCTAACATGGTCCCTGGTGAAATGATTGGCAGGAAGGGATGATGAAATCAAATGGTTGTGCTGAAATAGCACTCTTCTTAGGATCCCTGGTTATAGTATCCCGCTTTATCATTTCAGTTGAAATGATCTGCTTTGTATTATATACCTCACCCTCCACCAGTCAATCCAAACCTTTTAAATCAGACAATGAGGCATAAAAATGTAGAGATGTTACTGGCCCCTTGCACGCAGGATCACCCCCCTCCCGCCCATAGACAAGGTCCTTAACTAGGGTATTTGGTGGTGGTCTATAGAAAAAACCAAAATCTATCATGCTTGTTTGTGGCAATGACAGCAATGACGTTTCTCCTCTCCGTGAGGGCTCAGTATTCTTTCTCGTTTTGCACAATCTTTTAGGTGCTGGGGAAACAGCTGGGGTTGCCCTTTCTTTATTAGTAACTATAGAAGCACTTGAACACTCCTCTTCCCCCTCTTGCACTAGGTCGCCAGTGGCCGGGGCATATGAAATGTCAGAGTTACTAGCCAGATCGGTCCTATCTGACATATCAACTATTTTTATTAAAATGTTAAAATAGGCCTCCGACCCACAGCAATACTTGCAGAGTTTATAGGGAACCGAAAATTATACTAACCAGCAATGCTGCAACCAAATTTTCCCTGCGATACACTCCTAAGCAAAAATAAACCTCTAGCTGCAGTCGTCCGAAATCACCAGCCCGGAGGGTAGGCCTAGCCTGGCCTCGGTCGGCTGTGGATGGGCCTGCCCTTGGCCCGGGCTTTGCCCGGGTGTGGCCCTGGCATGCCCATGCCGCGGGAGCCCCAAAGTGAATTAAGTGCCTCTGGGCACACAGGAATCACGACGGCGCATACTGGGTGCAAGGGTTGTAGGGGAATCCCCTATGAGAGCAGAGCCAATCTCATTGATGACTCAATGTAACAGTTCAGCTCGAAATGTGGCGGTGGTTGATTTCCAAAGCTCAGAAATTCAATGTCTTCCAAAATCAGAGTCCATAAGCCACTCAACCTTGGTGGATAAGGCACAGTCAATAACAAAATTGCATTAGCTTCTGTTACAGGAACTCTCAGCAGGATCTCAACAATCACTATTGAAGTCTCGGACCCCACTCTTCCCGGCATCTGTAGCTAGATGAGTCCACTCAGAAGAGGAGTATCTATTACATGACACTCTTGTTCTCCTGGATCTCCTCACACTCCCTTGAGCTTGTTCAGACTCACTTTAATCAGATTTGTTTGATTAAGATTTTGGTGCAAGATCTTTCCCTGGATGCAAGTGTTAATTTTCGTCTATTCTGTCTCACAGGCCATGATTTATTTGCAACCTCTTTCTTCCTTGGCTGCACATGAGCAATCTCTGCGCGAGTCCCTTGACTCCCTTGAGCTTGTTCAGACTCACTTTAATGAGACATGTCGGGTGTGTGAGGCATGTATCCAGTTCGGCAGGCCTCTACACTTCACAGCAGTATTCATCACCAAAAGCACCTGGTATGGTCCATGCCACCATGAGTCAAGACAGTTCTTCCTTATGTGCTTCCGGACAGGCACCCACTCTCTGGGGCTTAAGTCGCGACAGAGGTCCTTTGATGCCGGTGTAGTTGCAGCTTCAACCTGGAGAGACACAGAACAAATCACATCAGCCAATCCTTTGCAGTAATCAACTACCAAATTATCTGTGATGTTTATTAGTGCTGTGGACGGCAATGTAGGTAGGCACATCGCTCTCCCCATGAGAATTTCATGTGGGTATAAAACCAGCTCTTCTATCAGGAATGCTGCGCAAACTGATTAGAACCAAAGGCAACGCATCAGGCCATTTCAAGGATGTCAAAGCACACATTTTTCCCAGTCTCGCCTTTGTCATCCCATTAATCTGCCCCACCATGCCTGACGCCTCTGGCCTGTAGCTACAATGTAGCCTCTGATCCACATTTAAAGCAGTACACAACCGCTTCATAATCTCGCTGTGGGAATGCGTTCCTCTTTCCGTCTCCCATGTAGTTGGAAATCTGAAGAGCGGAATAAGCTCCTTCCACAATAACCTTGCTACTGTGAGGCTATCACACCTTTTAGTCGGATAAGCTTCCCCCCCATTTGTGAAAAGATGCACACAACAACCAGACATTTATTTCAACAAACTCCAACTGAATCTGATTGAAAGGACCACCCGAACTCCCAATGTGACTCAAAGCAACCACAGTTTTCTTTCCAATAGTCATTTGTTGACATGTGACACACCCATGACACACTTCATCAGCAATCACATGGAATCTTGGGTTGAACCAAGTCTGCATGAACAATCTCACCATTACGTCTTTCCCTACATGAGCTGCTCCATGAATTGGTCTTGCCATTGTACTCAGCAAACTGTCCCGTAGCACAATCCAAATGTCATCTTCCCCCTTTTCACAACCTGTTCTAATCCAACTGGCTTGTTCCTGGTCTGTTGCTTCCAAATGTAACTGCCTTACTTCATCCCAAGTATCTGCAATAGCTAGCATCATGTGGAGTTTGGTCTTCTCTGTGCTCCCTATTAAAGATGCACGCATATGTGGGGCAAAAACGAGCAACTTCATCTGCATAGCCTTTTCTCACAGTGACAACAAAGTCCCCCCTTCCATGAGCGGCACATTTCACAACTGCCACTTCCTTTGGTAGTTGCAAGGCTTCCTACAATTGTCTCACATATCCTGTTCCTTGTGGGATATCCTGTGGACGGTAAGAACCCTCTCTGTGACCATAGATGTCTAAAGACATGAACTATACTGAAACCATACTGGCTACAGGTACAGACGGCGACTCGGATCAGCTCAGAGACAAGGCCTGCACGTGTCAAGGCAATGATCTCAGGTTCTTGTAAGGAGTATACTTCTTTTAAACAAGCAACTTCCACTACTCCAGAAATGGTACAGACAGCAAATACTACTCTCAGATTACTTCCATTGTCCTTTAAACATGAACTATCAACAAATAGGTCATGGTCAGGATCAGATAATAGCTCATCGACAATGTCAGGTCTCGGTTTGGTGCAAAGCTCAGCAACATCCAGACAGTCATGGTCTTCACAATCTTCCCCATCAGCATTTGGAACAGGTAACAAGGTGGTAGGATTTCACACAGAACATCACTTTAAGGTCACGTTTTCTGCTGCAAGCAGAATTTGCTCATACCTTGTCAATCTGTTATTAGTCAAATTATGTGTTTTGGTTTTCATCATCAGAAGTTTGACTAAGTGTGGAACATATACTGTAAGGGGATGACTCATCACAATACTTTCACAACTTTCAATGCCGACACCTGTTGAAGCAGTGGATTTGAGACCTCCAGGCAACACTGAAGCTACAGAGTCTAATGAGGCTGAGAAATAGGCCCCTAGTCTACTGACACCCCCAACCTTCCCTCAAAAAACAGAACAGCGAAAATGCTTTATTATAATCAAGAATTCCTAAAGCCGGAGTGCGACGAAGTCATTCTCTCAACTCCAAGAAGGCAATCAAGTAATCGTTATTCCAGAGTACTGGATCACTCACATCTTTCAAGGTTACCATCTGTAAAGGCTTTGCCATCAAGGAGAAGTTCAGGATCCAATGTCAGCAGTAGCCAACCATTCCCCAAAACATCCTGCCTCTTTCTGTGTAGTAGGGAATTCATTTTCATTATCACCTCCACTCATTTGGTGACACCTTCCTCTTGCCTTTTCAATACAATGACCCAAGAACTGAATTTCAGTCAAATAGTACTGAAGCTTGTTCGGTGACACCTTGTGTTCATTGTCAGCCAAGTGATTCAGCCAGGCAATAGTATCATCCCTGCAAGCCTCTCGTGTCTCTTTTTTAAAAAAAATCTTTTTTATTGACAATTTTTACAAAAAAAAATACATTCCCACCCTCCCCTCCCCCCTTTCCCTGACCAAGAACACGTCAAAAAGAAAAAGAAATAGCATATTATATACATACAACAAAAATTAATCCTGTATGATATACTTTACCATAAGGGTACAGAGAAATAAAGATGAAGATAATACTATGTAGACAAAATACAATCATGTATGTCACTGGATCCACAATGACATTGGTGACCAAATCTGCATGCCCATTAATCTTTTCTTAGCCCCTTTGTTTTTATAAATTGCAACTTTCAGGCTACAAGTGGCTAATAGTCTAGACCTCCATTGTTGAAATGCCGGTGGATCAGGATCTAACCATGCTGAGGCAATAGTAAGTCGAAGTATAGCCATGGCCACGAATATTAAGCCCTGAGTGTTTGTCTGCAATTCACGATTTGCTACCCCCAGCATGATTTCCTCAGTTGAGATTTCAATTCTTGTTTGACAAACCTCTGATAGAAATTCAGAGATGTCATTATTCAGCTTAGTCAGCGTATTACATGTGGCAAATATATGTATAATATCGGCCCCGTATAGAGCACAACGAGGACATGTTGTTCCCTTCCCTGTTCCCCATTTAGCAATTTTCTTAGGGGTGTAATATAGGAAGAAGAAAGTTTTATAAAATTGCGCCTGTAGCTTTATCGACATTAGTGAATGTAGTGCAAACTCATATGCTATGTGGGGGATATTGGAATCTACTCCTAGTTGTTCCTGCCAAATTATGCAATGTTTGTCCATATCTTCTGGGGCCATTAAATTCAATGTTTCATAGATTTCCCCAATCCTGGGAGTTGTTTTTTTACATAAATTATCAATCAATTGATTGTTCCGGAAGTTCTCCCACCCACCAGTTTTCTTCGTTAGAAAATCTCTAACCTGCAAGAACTTAAAGAAGTCCCTATGGCTAATATTATATTCCTCATGCAGATCCTCAAATATCTTAAGACATCCTTGTTTATAAAAGCAACCCAATTGCACCATCCCTGCCGATATCCATCTATTTATGCAATTGTCATGAAATATTAGAGGCAGATCATAATTACTTTTCGTTGGTGTGTAAAATGAGAATCGCCCAAGCCCCAACATTTTGCGAATACTGCTCCATGCTTTATAAGCCCCTAAGATAGTCTTAAACTTGACTTTCTTAAAATAGTTGTGGTTAGTATGTCGCCAGAAGCAACCAGCACAATCTTCTCCTAGTAGGAGTTCTTGAGGGGTCGGGATCTCTTGATTAATACTATCTATCGAGATAAAATTGGCGCAATATTTTAGGACAGTGGCCCAGTAATGCAACTTGAAATTTGGTAGGGATAAACCTCCCTTTTCCTTCGGTAATACCAATCGTTTAAGAGCCCATCGAGGTTTTTTATATCCCCAAATAAAACTTGAGAGCATAGAGTCGATACTCCTAAAGATTTTAGGGGGACAATTCAAGGCAGATAGTCCTAAAGAAATATAAAAATCGGGGGAAAAAAGCATCTTAATCAAATTACAGCGGCCCCCTATAGTTAGATGTAAATTATCCAGTTGGACCATCTCCTTCTTAGTTCTAGAAATCAATGGCTTTAGGTTAATATCAACAATGTTTTGAATTTTGGCAGTTATTGTAACCCCTGAATATATGGCCTCCTCAGTTACTCTTGAATCCCCCATCACATTCTTGTTATTTAGAACAATCTGGGTTTTATTAGCATTCAGTTTATATCCAGATACTAATCCAAATAGGTGTGCTTCCTCTTCTATCACCGGCATGGCTATATTGGGGTCTCTAGTGACAAGTGCAATATCGTCGGCGTATGCCAAGGTTTTGGTATTGTGACTACGTATTTGAATTGGTGAAATATTTATACAATCGTCAAGCCAACGGATAAATGGATCGATATAAATTGCAAATAAGAGGGGTGAGCAGGGGCATCCCTGCCTAGTTCCTCTCGTGATTGCAAAGTTTTCTGACAGGAGCCCATTAACTAATACTCTAGCACTTGGTTTATTATATAGGCCTTGAGTGGCCATAATAAATTTGTTGTTGATTCCACTATAAGACATTGCTGTCCATAAAAATCTCCAGGAGACCCTATCAAACACTTTCTCTGCGTCAAGGAGTATAAGCGCCATAGGGTCTCCTGTGGACTCTGTATAGTCAAACAGTGAGATCACCCGTTGAACATGGTCAGTTGTTGACCTTCCTGGTATAAATCCATGTTGGTCTTTGGATACTATTTTATTTATTATTGGTGCCAATCTGGCCGCCAGGAGTTTCGAGTAGATTTTTGAGTCCCCATTTATTAGAGTAATTGGTCGATATGAACCTAAATCAAGCGGATTTTCATTTTTTTTCAAGAAGACCACAATCTTAGCTTCTGACCAGGATGGGGGGGGGGTGTACCGCCCTGAAATATGTGGATAAATAAAGTCATTAGAATTAGTTTTAATTGATCAGCAAATTTCAGATAAAACTCAGATGGTATCCCATCCAGTCCTGTCGCTTTTCCGCTTTTTAATGTTTTTAAAGATAATAGGATCTCATCCCAGTTGGGTAGTTCATCCAGCCTGTCCTGGTCCTTCTTCTCAAATCTAGGACGTCGATTTACATCTAAATAAAGATCTGGATCCCCCAATCCACTTATCGGTTCTGTATAGAGATCTTGATAGAATCTCTGGAATGCGGCCCTTACTTCATCTGGTTCTGATTTTATACCTAATCTCGGGTCTTGGATTTCTCTAATAGTGCTTGCTGATGCCTCTTCTTTAACACGCATCTCTAGCTGATACCCAACCAGTTCGCTCAGCTCATATATCTTTTCCTTATTTACTGATGCTTTAGTGATGGCCTTTTCCACTATTATTTCTGTGATAAGGTTTTTAGCAATGGCTACCTGAGATAATGCACTATCTAACTCCTGGCCTTGTTGAGCTGCAGCAATCAGATCTTCTTCTGCTTTGCCCAAGTTATAGTGTAGTGCAGCTAAGTGGGATTTCCCTTCCTTGTTAGACCTGAGAGAGAATTGTAGGGTCTCACCTCTTATGCCCGCTTTAAGGGCATCCCATACGATTACTATAGATGTACTTCCAATATTATCTGCAATAGAGCCCGGAATGCACCCCTTCATGTGTTCGCAGTACTTTTCATTCATTAATAGAGCCCTTTCGAAAGTCCAGTTCTTAGTAGGATGGTTATTCGGAGTATATGATAGTTTTAAAGTTAATGGGTTATGATCTGATAGTAGGCGTGGTAATTTATCTATCGTACACACGCTTTTCAGTAAATTTGATATGAGCATGTAGTCAAGTCTTGGATGTTGCGAATGTGGATATGAGTAGAATGTGAAACCAGGATCTCCCCAGTTATTATTTTGCCACCCATCTATAAGGCTATGTACCAAACAGAAGTCTTTTAGAGCCCGAAAGACTCTAGGTTTCCTGCCATGATATTTAAATCCGGACCCATAGTCCAGTCCCCGGGGAGATGGAGGTTGAAATCCCCACACACTATAAGGGGTAGAGGTCAATGAGCGAGCTCGTTGGAGATTTTTATTAGCAACTCTGGTTCATCACAAACACTCCCATATATTGTACAAATTTTTATTTTATTTCGCCCCTTATTGTACTTCCATTCGGCGATTGCCCATCTCCCGAGTTTATCGGACAGTACTCTGTCAAATTGGAGCCCCCCACCTTTTGCTAAGATTGCCACCCCCTTAGGTCGGACTCCCTGTGTAGAGGCTGTGATAAGGTTATATCCCAGCGATTTCAATAAGTAGTGCTGAGAACCTTCAATATGAGTTTCTTGTAAGCAGGCGATATTAGCCTCCATTAGTTGTAGTCCTACCGCCACCTTCTGTCTTTTTTTAATATCGTTGAGTCCGCAGATATTTAAAGAAACAATTTTTAACTTAGCCATATTAATATTAGAGTTATTGCCATCAACCTGGTGTCATACCCATGTCTTTGTTTCCTAATCATAGTACGATTGTCTGTGACTACAGTGATACAGTTTTTTTTACCCTTCATGTGATTGACGTTCCTTGGTCCTACTGTCCCACCCCCTACTTCCATGTCCCACCCTTCCCCCCCCCCTCCATCCCCATCCATTACCATCCCTTTAGGCATCCTAGGTCCCGAGTCCTAGGTGTGGGCGCCCGTATGGTCAGATCGCCAGAACGTACCCCGTGGTCCTGACAGATTTATAAAAATTAAACACAGCCTTTAAACAGGTAAAGCAATTTGTTTCAGCATAGGGTTTTTAAGTTTAAACTCATAATATGCTCCACCTTACTTATACATTTTAGTACTCCCCCATGCATTCCCAGAATTTTTTAGTTTTCTCCTATTACTTCTTTATATGTTATTCAGTTATTTCCCCGAATTTCGGGTCTCCATTTCTGAGATTTCTCTTAAATATTCCTCAGCTTGTATTTCACTTGTAAAGCTTCTGATTGAACCTTTAAATAAAATTTTCAACTGTGCCGGATTCTGTAGGAATACCTTGGCACCAATTTTTTCAAATGGTGCAAATAATTGGCGCATTTTCCACCTTCGCTCTACGGTGGTATGCGCAAGGTCTGGTCTGACAAAAAATGTAAACCCTTTATATTCCCTTTAGTTTGTGGGTCTTGCAAGATCATAGATTGTTTCTCTAAGAAGAAAGTTCCCAAAGCAAATCAGCATAGCCCTGGGATATTGTTGTGTTTTATGAGAATGTTTCGATAGAGTCATAGGGAAGTGATGGACCCGTTGAATCTCTCTATCCATATCCCAGGCCTCTAATTCCGGGAATGTCGTTTTAATTAAAGTAATCGTTGCCCCTCTAGCATCATTTCCTTCAAAATTTTCTGGAATACCAAGAAATCTTAGATTGTTCCGTTTGGATCTGTTCTCGTGATCCTCGACTTTCGCCATAAGATCTTTGATTATTCCATCGTGTTCTTTTTCTGTCTTTTGTAGTTTGATGACGTCTGTTTCTAAGTTTTCGGTTCGAGTTTCTACTGTGGCCATTCTCTCCGAGATCTCAGTACAAATGTTTTCCACTTTTTTAACTGCACTTTGCAATTTGTCAATAGCAGCCCGGTTCCTTTGGCTATCTTTTTTGACATCCTTATGAAAGTTCTTTATTGAGCTCAGAACATCACTTAATGAGGGTTCGCTTGTAGTTACAGATCTGCAGCTGTCTCCCATAGATTTTTGGTTTCCTCCTTCTATCTCGGCGGAGCTGCGTTTCTGGTGTGGTGTTTCTCCCGGTAATTTTGTGATCGGGCTTTTCCGTGTAGGATTTGTTCTGGTTTTGCCATGATCCGTATTAGTGCTGGGTCTGTTGTCTCTTCGTTGACAAGGTTAGATTCTTTTTTGCTTCTTGTCCTCTTTTTTTTCCTTGTTTTTTCCTTGGATTTGTTTCACATATATTCCTGGAGTCATGTGAGCCAGATATCTCCGAAAATAAGGTCTCCATTTGTAAACTTGAACCAGCTTTATTTGTATCACTTAATTCACTTAGTTCACTTGATTCGCTTGATATAGACATCCCTGTTTGATATATATCTGAGTCAGAATCTTCCTTCGGAATATGATTTATTTTCTAAATGTAGATCTTGCCCCTGTGGAGACATCTTGCTTTGATCTGATTGCTCCCTTTGACTAGTCAACAACGTTTTTGTTTTTATGGGTGCCCTCGAGCCTTCAATGCTCCCACTTGGAGCCGCGATCTGGTTGGCAATGTTCGCATCTCTAAAGTCGTTTTCATTTCCTTCGATGTTCTCCAGGGGCACACCAGGGCTATCTATACAAGTTCCGCTCGTACTACTTGGAACTTTGATCTGTAATTTTTCATTCTTTAAGTCGTTAGCCGTGCCTTCCTTATGTAGAGGACTGAAGATATTGGAGATTCTAGGCTGAGAAGTAGTCGGAGAGCCCGGATTTTTTTGCGTTAGCCTTCAAATTTTTATTGTTTGTAGCCGCTGAGCTTTCTTGGCCATTAACTCCAGTTTGGCATCTTCCTCCGTATCTCCCTCTTTCTCTTTCTCTTTCTCTTTCTCTCTCTCCTTCTCTTTGTCTTTCTCTTTCTCTTTTATTTTTCGTTTTGTTTTCTCCTTCTCTTTCTCAGTTTTTTTTTCTATATTTTTTTCCGCGATTTTACTTTTGATTTTCCCACTCTCATGAGGTTCATTTCTTTCCAAGTCCTTTTCCTTTGCCTTTGACCCTCTGGTTTCAGGGCCTCTCTGTCTCTCATTGTTTATTTGTAACACACCCACTGTCTCCTTTTCCTTTACCACATTATGAGGGAGTGGATTGTTTTCCACACTCTGAGTATTTTCTCCATGGCCCTGTATTTCTTGGGGTAGTTCTTGGGGTTGTTCCTGGGCCTCACAAGCTCCTTGCTGGGCCATGACTTCCCCTTCCACCTCTCTGTCGAGTTCTGAGTAGGTCAGCACAGTTGTTTGTATTCCTGCTCTTACATCTCCACTGTCATTGGCTGCAGCATCTCTTTTTCTTTTCTCTCCATGTCCTGTTTTTGGCAGAGAATCCTATTCTTTTCACTTGGATGCTTTAGGAGATATCGTTGTATCCGTGTCTTTACCTGTAGTTGTGACCAGTATTGAAACTGTGTTTGTTTTTTGACTCCCCTATATCTTTTTCCACTTTGCCAGTTGATTTGCCAGTTGACTTGTCTCCCTGGTATTATTTGCGGAGCCTTAGTTGTATTACTAGTGTTATTAGAGACCGAGGAACCTCTTTTGCAAGTATTGCGCTGCCAATCTATTTTATTGCCATATATCCCAATATCAACACTGAACACGGCTATACAATTTTTTCTGGTCTCTCTAGTCTCTCTGAGCCCCCAGTACAGCGAGAGGCAGACTTTCCTCTTCGACAGCATTCGTCATTGTTTTTTCCCTCCTTTTACTGGCTTTCACAGGCTTTTCATAGGCTTTCACTGCCCTCTGCTGGCTATGCCTTTCAGAATTGAGATGAACGTCCCCACGAACGTCTCCACGGCAACGAGAGATGCATGCGACGCACTGCGCATGGCATTTACCACTCCCGGCCAGTGTGCGCAGATGACCCCTGTTGCTACCGGTACCGGATATTGAACAGGATACTGAGCAGCGCGCTCGGAGGACACCCAATACCTGATGCCCGATGCACGGCCCGATGCACGGTAAGAGAGAGCAGCGCGAGTAGAGCGCGTAGGGAGTTGCTTACACCACTAAACGAATGAACCCCGACAGTTCAGGCGGTAACATCAACAAAGCAAGGGAAGGAAATTCAAAAAAATTTCATATGCTCAGCTCTATTCTCTCCCTAGTTTAATCACTGTCAACTCTCAGCACACAGCTTGGAAGACCCAAGGGGCAGGATTACCTTAAACGCATAGAATGCGGTCCGTGTTCAGATTTCAAGCGGCTCGCACAGCTTGGTTGAACTTTCGCTGTGTCTCACAGTATTTAACCTTTAATCACGACCACGGCTGCAGCTATGATCCAGCTAAGGTCTCCTATAATCCGCTGCAATCTAGGGCTTAAGAAAGGGCATCTCCAGTCCTCCAGTCCCCAGTCTCCGGTCTGGGTCCGATCTCGCTCCTCGTTCCTAGTTCCTTTTTTCTATTTCAAACACCAGAATCCCGATCACATCCGATTACATCCAGCGATGGGTCACAGTGGGATAGCCTTAAAGTGTTTCTTTAGCTGCTTAGTTTCTATACCTCTTTTCTCTTTCCTCTCGGGAGAAAGGTTGCAAGGTTGCAAGGTTTCTCTTAGAAACGCTAGAATCTGACAGGGCTCACAGAGTGCTGCCGATGCGACCACTGAATTTCAGTCAAATAGTACTGAAGCTTGTTCGGTGACACCTTTCGTTCATTGTCAGCCAAGTGATTCAGCCAGGCAATAGTATCATCCCTGCAAGCCTCTCGTGTCTCAGACGCAATTAAGAGGTCATTGATATACTGAACTAACACTGTGTTTCGGGACAAAACCAAGCTCTCAAGGTTCTTCTTCAAAATTTGTTTAAAGATAGATGGACTTTCAGTATACCCTTGAGGGATACAACACCATGTTAAGAAACGGTTTGCCAGACGGAAAGCAAATAAAAATTGCCTTTCCTCATGCAAATGGGATGAAAAAGTATGCTTGACAGAAAACAATTACAGCAAACCAAACAGCCTTGCAAGGAATCTGAAACAGTATCACAGAGGGAATAAGTACCACAGGACAACATGGAATCACAATGGCATTGATTTTCCTAAGATCCTGAACTATACAATAACATTCCAAATGGCTTATGCAATCCCATGATGGGCAAATAGCATTGACTTCCTATAACCGCCCTCAGTATGCCCTCTGCAATCATAGACTAAATTATATTCCTGCCACCGTTTCTGGGATCAGGTTGTACTGGGTTGTTCTCGGAAATTCTGCATTAGGCTTGATCTGTATGTGGACTGACTCAACTCCTCGAATCAGTCCTATCTCTTTCCCTGTGAAATCCCACACCACTGGAGAGATGGTGTCTCTCAAGTCCAGCAGCATGTCTTCCACTGTCTGTAAAGGAAACATGTCTATGCATTGGTTCTGATTCTCTAGCTTGAAAAAGATGATATCATCATTAGTCTGCAACTCAATTCTCTTTGGTGAACAATAGATGGTACAGTTCAATTTGCACAAAAGATCACACACAAATAAACAAACCAGAGTCTAATCACACACCACGAACTGGTAATGATCCTGAAAGGTTTTGATTTTCACCTGCACCTTTTCTATCAAAGGGTTTGTCATTCTTTTGTTGGCAATTCCTATGACAAGGATTGACTATCCCGAGAGGGGTAGGTTTGGGACTACTGCTAATTGCACATTAGAACGGGTAGCATCAGTATCAATAAAGAATGTAATGGGAAGACCACCTATTTTTGCCTCCACATGTGGTCCTCTCTGGTCTGCCTCTAAGACTGCTCCAAGAGTACAGTGTTCCTCCCCATCAGGCATCATCATAGGTCTGGGTCCTGATCGAGTCCATCTAGAACATCCATGAAGGGCATCTGATGGTATTTTCGATTATTCTGTGAGATTCTCGGAGGTTGTGGCACTTGCACTAGCTGATTTTCATTCCCTCTGTTGTAGGATCTCTGCCTTGTTACGGTGTTCACAGCTAGCACTTGCACTAAGTCTCCCTCCTGCACCTGATTCACTGAATTCAAGTGACACTCGCACTCCTAATGCCCAATCTTGTGACAAAAATGACAAGCAGTTGTCTTTTTCAGTGCAGCAATATCTATTCCTCTTTTGGGATCTATAAGAACACCTTTCTCTCTGTCCAGCTGCACCCAGAGTGTTATGAACACGTCCTTGGGCATTTCTCTGATTTTGACCTACTGGCTCTCCATTTGCCTGTGCCTGATCTACCCTTTGTGCGTTCCGCATTTGAACTAGCATTAGCTTGTCCTCTACTCTCCTATGCTTGCAATAAACGTCATCACTACAATATCTGACATGCCTTAGACTTTCAACTATGGACTTATTTTGCCAGAAAATCAAAGATTGTACTTTTTCATGACCATAGGTGAATCAATAGCGAGTTTGCATGCAGACCATAGATCACTAGGAACCACAATTTCAAACAGTATATTCAGGTCAATGCAATGACCAATGACAATGCAAAACACTTTTGAGATTTTAACAAAGCGATTGACTTGCTTTTACCATCCAGCAGGTTTATCCCTCAACCTAGGAAAATCATTTACGAATGCAGCTAAATCACCTATACTCCAAGGAACATGCACATACCCTCCACTAGGCACTTCTCCTAATGGATGCGAGTCTCAACTCCCAGTGTTACCCCTCCTGGAGGCGGCATTTTCCCTGTGACTTTCCTAACACTTTTCTTCTACGACCACCTTTCCTCCCACTTATAAAGCATACTCCAGGCTATATTCCTATAATTAGTTCTCAGATGTGTTTTCAATCATGTTATTCTCTTCTCTTCTGGCTCCTGATCACTTGAGTTAAGACTATGATTTCCCTGCAGCATTTTTATTCGGGACAGATCTAAATCATATCTCTGAACCAATTCTCACGTCTCATTTGCTTGTCTCGCCTTGCGGATGACATCTTTTGCTACAAATAACAGTTAATTTGGCTCATAGGTCTCTATTCTTTCCAGAGGGAAATTCCCACTGATTATTTCATCTACCTCAGCATTCAATCTCACCACATCCAATAATTTCACCGTTACTGCAGCCTTTATTGTTCCCAGGCTCAATGTACTGTTCTTTCCTTCTTTATCGTTATTCTGATCTCTCAGCCAAGTATCCAAATCTGTAGCATCTAGGACATGTTGGTTTCGGGCGATTACCTGAATTCCACTTGGTTCTGATGTCATACTTACTGGTCCCCTCACTGGAGTTTCCCACATCCTTAAGTCTGAGCTAGTGTCCACCATGGGTATAGATGAACACCTTCGACGCTCATGACAAGCTCAGCTCGTCATGAGGTACACATCTCGTACACTGATGCCGAGCTGAGCTCGTCATGATTAGTAGGAATTCCAGATTTTCAGCACAGGGGGGGGAAACCATAAGCGTCGATGGTGTTATATAGTACTGGAACCAATGAGTATTCCCGAAGGATCAGCAGAAGCTGGAAAAGATGTACTGGACTCTACAGGCACTAAGTAAGGACCATTTCCATTAATGTTCCAGTTCCTCCCAATCCAATCCCTTATTTCATACCTGATGTCGCTGACTAAGGGTTCCCAATGAGCTTGGGTCATACACAGAGATGACAGGACCAATGGTGACAGATACTGTAAGAGCTTCCAGTAACCATGAAGCAGCATTGACTTCACTTGGTTCCACACCTCCCAAGGCGGACACTGCTGTCCCCCCTACACCTGTGGAAATCCTTCCCACGACTCCTGCACTAGGACCTGTCTGGGATGTTGACACACTCTCCATGTTCCCTGTATTCACAAACTCTCGTCTTCCCTCCTGTGAGTGTTAATTGTAAGGTAGAGGACACTTGCGCATGAATTTATCACACATTTACCACTAATAGCACATACCAATAATGTCAGACAGACATACTAATGGACTCACACACTTTCTTTACTTGTAGAGCGATCCCCTGACGAAGGGCCCACTCAGCGCCCAAAATTAATTGGGAATAGAAAACAGGAATAATTCATGTATTTATGACAAGGAAACCGTGATGTTGCTTACAAGGATGATATGAACTTTATGAAAACAACCATGAAAATAATGAGTTGATGAATAAATTATATTGTACGCTGTGTGGACCAGACAGCGATTCCACTGTAGCACGCAACAGACCATAAACATTAGAGTACTTCAGATTAATTAGGCTGTGTGAGTCCTACTAAATACACAGCTCCTGTCCCAAGGACCCAGCACGCCATTGTGGAAATCATGAATTACGACACTATAACAAATATGACCGACTTTAAAGCAGACACATTTGCCTTCACTCCAGAAGATGCCAATAAAATTTATGGAATGATACAGGAGGACAAATCACCATCTACAAACACACGCAGTACCGAAAGCGATATCAAACAACTATACTCTACCTTCTAAAGAAAGAGTCCAACCAGAAATTACATGCCAGTACTCTCGTGCGGTATCACCGTGCCCAACGGATCCCGAGAGGCCTACGGGTCCCATTAAAACCTCTCCTATGCAAGAATAATGTGAGATTTGTTGAGAAATGGTACGACATTCTCAACAAGTGCTCGCTAGATCTCATATTACTCATAATAGAAGAATTATCGAAAACTCTGGACGAACTGTCCACAGACATTAAGACCAACCAAGTGGAGCTGACCAATGCCATGGAAGCCACAGAACTCGCCAAAATCTTGGTAGACATCAACATCCAATTGGACAAGCATACCCGGGAAACCCAAGAACGTAAGATCAGGAAATTTAAATGCGACACCATAGACTATAAGCTCGGCGAGGTATACACTTGGGCAGAAGTGTATGCCAGACGACACCCAAACAAACCATATAACCCATACTCTAAGAACGAAACATCATCATCAGAAGGAGAAACTAGAACTCAATCGACACAGCGGACAGCCCGCTCAGAACAGCAACAGCCTAGTATATCTAATGCTGCGGTGCAATTTTTGGAGTCGGGCCAAGAACAACAGGCGGACCCAGGCGGGGCAAAACCTGCAGAGGTGGAAAAAACACCAGTAGAACCCAGAAACAAGAAGGGCACCCGCAAGAAATAATGGACCATAACAACTTGGTGATCAACATTTCATCATATCAACTGTCTAAAGAGGAATCCCACACTCTACCAAAAGGACAATGTTTTGTCCCCACCACAAGGACGAACACATTAGAACTGGAAGTAAGTGTTTTTAAACTTTTGCGTAGCATTCGCTTATGCCACTATTTCCAGAACGTGATCCCTACACCTATGCGTGAGGACGATTTACTGAGAGGGCTTCGCCCCCAGCACATTTTTGGCCCCACAGAGCCACAAGATCATAGATACGTTTGAAAATCTGGTTAAGCATGAGATAGCATCCTTACCATTTCAACAGCAAATGAAACGTGGAAACCTCACGAAACAAGAGAAAAACATCTTACAGAAACTGGCTAACAACAAATCTATTGTCTGCCAAACAGCAGACAAGGGTGGAGCATTGGTGATCATGGACGCAACATACCATGATGAACAGGTTAAGGCCCATACATCGGACAGAAACATATACGCCCCACTCCAAACAGATCCCACCGAGGAGTTTTCATCTAGACTAATCAAAATTGTGAATCAAGCATTTGATAATGGTACCATCACAGACAGAGCTAGACGATACCTTGCACCCAACAACCCCGCAGCACCGGTTTTATACATGGTGCCCAAAGTGCACAAACACCGACTAGACCTCCACTTCAACCTATCCACTAAAGGCAGTATACATGAAACAATTGGCAAGTTCATCGATAGATATTTGCAACCGTTTGTGATTGCAACCGGATCTTATATCAGGGATTCCACTGATTTTTGGGTGAAGTTGAACACATGTACTGACCAGCTGGAAGACCAGGATCTACTTCTGTGCACGGTAGATGTGTGCTCGTTGTACACCTCGATACCCCATGACAAGGGTTTAGAGGCTGTAGAAATGGCACTCAATGGATCTACATTGGACACTGAATTACAAGTACTATTAATTGAACTTATGATATTCACCTTGTATCATAGCTACTTTAGAGTCAATGACAACTGGTTTCACCAACTATGCAGGACTTCTATGGGTAATTGCGCAGCACCACCCTATGCCAATTTATTCATGAAGATGTTCGAGGAGACGCACATCCTGAATGACCCAGCCTGGCAAACACACAGTAAATTATACCTCAGGTTTATAGATGGCATTTTTATACTGTGAAATACCAAACAGGGGGAGCTAGAGGAAGAGATTAGACAGGTTCGCCCTCCACAGCAATACTTATACAAAAAGGATCTGAGACGTCCAGATCCAGAGAACCTGACTAGCTACTGAGACAATTGTTGGCGGTAGCCTCTTCTGTGAGATACGCTATCTCCCTTCTGAGACGATTGGTAGGATCTTCTGTGATCTTCACATAGTTCCTTTGGTCAGATAGGAGACCAAGACAGACTTGCCTGTAGGTGGTAGTGTTCTGCAGCACTATCGCACCACCCTTGTCAGCTGGTTTTATTGTAATCTCCTTTGTGGATGATAGGTTCTTCAACGCTTCATTTTCTGCTTTACTGCCTTTTCAAATGCTAAAACCTCCACTGGAAGGTTAGCACTTGGGGGGGGGGTGAAAGTAGACTTTTTATGTAGACCAGTGTCGGTGATAGGTTGGTTGGTTGAGGGTTTGTTTTCAAAGAAAACCTGTAGTTTAATCTTCCTTATGAAATCGTTCATCTCTCGGGCTAGGAGGAACTTGTCCATGGTGGGGGTTGGGACGAAACCTAGTCCCTTCTCCAAAACCTTTCTTTGGATATCTGTGATGTCGATATCGGATAGATTTACTACTAAGCTGGTGGTTTGCTCGTTGTTGGCTGATCTACTGGTCCCATGCTCCTGGTGAGGCTCCGGGATGTTTCTATTGGTTGGGCCCATTGGACTTGTTGAGTTTTTCTTGTCATTCCTCTTTGTTGACCCCTGACTCTCGATAAAAAAGGCTGCTGTTGTTGTTCTTGTCTTTGTGTATTTTCCCAGAAGTTCTGTGCTTGATGGGGATATTGTGGGGGGAAACCCGGTGGTCCATAAAAGAAATGGTGAGGTGGTGGAGGGCCATATGAGGGCGGGCCAAAGTATCCTGGCCAGTTCGGATTATAACCTTCTCTATTCCTAAAGTAACCTCCTCTAGGGCGTCTAGTTTTATTACGGCCATAGTTCTCGCTGTTGTTGGAGTTATCTGATCCTGTATCAGAATTGTCTGAATCCGTGTTGTAGCCTGGATTCCTGTTAGGAGGGACATAATCGTCTTTAGTGTATGGATACACTTTTTCCCGTGAGAAGTTCTTTAAATCTTTTTTGAATTTGATGGTTTTTGTGTCTTTTAGACTTATCTCAAAGTCTGCCATTTGTTTATTCAGTTCTTCCAAATGTTTTTTAAGGTCAGTTACGTCCTGGAAGGTTTTCAATTGCACTTCAATTCTTATGGCCTCCACTTTCATCTCCTCACCTAATCTTGCAGCAGATTTTATTATCAAAACAAGCCAGTCACTGGTACAGTGCCAAGAGATTAACGACCAATCAATTTTAAATTGCTTGTCCTGCTGGAAAATGAAAGGTTCGTTCCTTACTATTAATCCCCTAGGTGCTGTGTTTGCCCTCAGATATTGTGCCATCATGACACCATGTATCAAAGTTTTTACTTGATTCCTCTTAAGTTCAGTTAGTTCATCCCAGACCTGGTTAAAGCCATCTGAGTCCCTATGTGTGTTGTCTGTAAAGTCACCCATTGATGCCATGACTCTTTCAATGTCTTCCTCCGTAAAAGTTAGGCCCGTAATTTCTGCCATTGTCCCCACACCACGCCAACAGGTGTGCTACTAATGAAAAAATAGAAAAAATAGAAACTCCCACAGCTTCACGCCGAGAAATATGAAATACCAAACAAGGTCAAAGGTCAAGGTCAAAAAGTTTTTATTTGTTACGGTACTCTATTGAGGACCACAAATTTGATAAAAAATATAAAATACACTTAAATTTCCATACAGATTAATACATTTTCAGTGAAATTTTCAAGAACTTAAAAATTCTATAACAGACATATTCGTTAGGTGGATTTTTACATAATGTTAAAAAATCTTTAGTGTTAACAATCCTACAGGACCGATAAATAGGTTCAATACATGTTAGTCTTGCGTTTACAATTTTCTCATTTGGGCATATGAAAAGAAGGTGTTCCAAATTCTGTATGCCCCCCTGGCAGAGGGTGCATAGCGCAGAGCTATTTAGACTCCAGGAAGAATTAAAGGTTAATACTGGTAATATGCCCAGTCGCAACATCATAATCACTCGCCTTGCGCCATGTACCAGAGTATATTCTAGGTACGGCTGTTTTTGTTTGTATTCCTGGGAGTCTGCGTAGGTCTTATACACAGATAGTTTTTTGCAGTGTATATGGTCAAGCTCGTAGCTCAGTTTTGGGGAAAAGTTTTTTAGAAAAAGTTTTAGATGTGCAGGTGTCCATGTTGACAAAATTTCCAAGCTGATTTTTGCAAGCTGGAAAGCCTCTTTCATATTTGTAGAAAAGGTGAGATGGACAGAATCATTATTAAATGTCTCAATTTTTAACACATTTCGTAAAGTTCCTTCTTTTGAATGGAGGAGGTTGTAAGCCCACCTGATAATGCGTGTTATTGCTGTGGCATATGCACTCGTAATGGAGCATTCTAGTCTCAACGCCTTACGGGTGTAGATGTAGAAACTTTCATTAATTTTTTAAATATTTTACCTTCTTGTAGGTCCATATATACCCATTGTTTTAAAGGGATATATATCCCGAGGCGTATGACAAAACCGGTGGAATCTTGGCTTTGTAGACTTGTATTAGTGCAGAGAAGTGTCTGCTCCCAGCGGCTGAATATAGGCGTGACAGGGCCCCAGCATGTAGATCACCTTTCTTTTTAAGATGATCAATTTGTTTGGTATTATCCATTTTATGTGAAAAAATTCTGCCTAGGTATGTGTATTCTTTTACCTGCTCTAGTTTCTCACCTCCCAGCTTCCATTCATACCTTACACGTTTCTTCTTTTTTGAGAATACGACCACTTTGGTTTTATTTATATTTGGGATAAGAAAATTCTTCCTCGAATAGTTATATAAGATGTCTAATAGATTTTGAAGGCCAAACGGTGTTAGGTCAAACATGACTATGTCGTCCGCGTACAGTAACGTATGAATGCACTCGTTGGCAATCTTTGGAGGAGTGCATGACCCTAATTGTAGTTGGGATGGTAAGTCACTTAAATACAGGGAGAATAAAATTGGAGCCAGGAGACACCCTTGTTTTAGGCCATTAAATGTCCATATTTTCTTCGTCAGGCCCTTATCTCGCCCCATTTGAACTCGGCACCAGGTGTTACTGTGTAAATTCACTATAAGTTGTAATAGTGATTCAGGAATGCCCTTCCTTCTTAATTTTGTCCACAGTGTCGGTCTATCGACGCGGTCGAAGGCCGTAGAATAATCGATGAACGCTGCATAAATGGGTTGTTTCTTCTTTGATACGTATTTATCTAAAATTGTCTGGAAGATTGCTATGTTGTCTTTAACCGAATGGTTCGGACGAAATCCAGACTGGAACTTAGGAATTTGTCCGGTTGTAAATGCCCAAGTTTTCAATCTATCCAGAATTTATGCTGCAAATATCTTCCCGGCAGCGTCCATGAGCGCTATTTGTCTATAGTTCCCTGGTGTAGATCTTTTTCCTTTTTTATAAATCGGGATTATAATACTTCCCTTCCAGGAGCTTGGTATTTTGCCGGAGTCGAATATGTAATTAAATAGTGGCGAAAGCACCAGACCCCACTTTTTATGGTCGAGTTGGTAGATCTTAATAGGGATCTGATCAGGTCCAGAGGCGCCCGTGCTTCTTGCCTTTCTTATGTTCATGGCGATAGATACTGCCGAAGTTTTATTGATTTTAGAGTCATTCGTTTCCATAAGTCGTTCATCTGCCTCTCTTGCCTTATTGATTTGATTTGATTTGTACAGCTCGCTGAGGTATGTATCCCAGTCTTCCTCTGAAACAGGAGTTGCTTCCAGCTTTTTTTTGGTTCCAGTAAATTTCGCAATCAAGGACCAATATTTGCGTTGGTTATTTTGTTTTGCTGCTAGTTGGATATCTATCCAGTTGGAGTCTTGCTTCAGTTTTTTCTGTTTCGTTTTTTCTCGTCGTATTTGGTTCTTTATTCTGTTAATTTCCGTTTTATTTTCAGACGAGAAATTCAAATACTGGGCTCGAATCAACCGATTAGGTTTTTTTATATTGGGTTGATTCCAATTTTTATTTTTACTGCTACGTTTACTTTTTGTCTGTGTATCAATTTGTGACTTACTTTGCAAGGCAAGCTTAAGTTTGTCAATGATAAGTTCAAAGTTCGCAATAGGGTCTTCTGAGTAGATGGTAGTCAATAAATGAGTATGAGAAAGTAAAGTATTCAAATGGCCTAGGTTTTCAGTGCTCCAATATATACGACACTTCGTTGTGTTTACTTCCGTCTTGGGTTTGTGGAATATTAGCTGGTTAAGAAAACAAGACTGTGCATTCCATTTAGTTGTTAAATATAAGAGTGCGTGATCACTTTCTTCGTTAAATTTGATCGAGAGTTGGATGATTTGTTCTTTCTCTTCGATCCCACATATCAAATAATCAAGGATGGAGGGAGATCCGTTTCCCCGCCTCGTGTAAGATGCCGGTTTGTCTCCGTTGGCATTACCATTTAATATTGTCCCATTTATACTCGGAAGAATTGATAAAAATGAGCGTCCTCTCTTGTCTGATTTTGCTCCTTTCGGTACCTCTGGAAGAGATATTTCCAGAGATTCCTCTTTAAATAAGAGAGCCCATTTCTTAAGTTCTTTATTTGAAATTTTAGCATTTAAATCTCCCATGATGATATATGGGATATAGAGTTGGTCTTCAATAATGTGCGTAATAGTCTCCATTAGATAGTCAAACAACAAGTCATTATTACTATTAGGGGGTGCGTAGATATTGAATAGTAGTATTTTTTCATAAGTAACTGATGTTTGAGTTTTAAGTGACACCTTTACACATTGCAGATTATCAGTGTTAGTGTTGATTACTTCTTGTGACCAGGAATATTCTTCTTTTAATAAAATGGCCAAACCTCCCTTGGCATGTCCTCTTTTAGATTTTTTTGCCAGAGCTTCATAGACATAATACCCTTTTTGTGTAAATGGAGCAGTTGACCATGTTTCCTGGAGGGCTATAATGTCTGGGAAATCCTTAGTCGCATTTTTCATTTTTTTAACAGATTTCCCAGCCAGATTCCAAGTTAATAACGACAAACCTTTGCTAAACCTGATGTTGATGGGGTTTATCCGTTTTTTTGCTGTTAAGAGTCTCTGATAGCCATGCCCAAGATGTTATTGGATTCTCTGTATCACTTAATCTTGATTCCCGAGACCAAACTGACCTTTCGCCATGCGTTACTTGTATTTTGAGTGTGTCTTTTCTCATGGTATTAAATACAGCTTCTCCCCTTTTTGAGCCAAAATTGTCATTTCTTCTTTGAGTTTGACCAATTGTGCAATTAGTATGTATGTTGGTTTTGGAGTCTGATACTGAAACTACATCGTAGCCGTTTCTGTGGAGAATTTCCTTCTCTCTAATTATTATTCCAGGTAAAACTGGAGAAAAAAAGGATACCTGTACTAATTTATCATTTTCTTTTTTTGGAAGAGATTATAAGGTCAATTTCTTTGCTTGTGAGAGAGGTCAAGGATGGTATTTCTTGTAGAAGATTAATTATTCTACTACGGTTGAACGGCATTTTATCTATTGGAAAGAGTTCTTCTATTATTATATGTTTAGATGGAATTTCTTCCCATTGTTGAGATTTCTTTTCATGTAAATTATCTGTATCCATGGACTTTCGCAGATTTGGTCGGTTTTCTATCATCGGACAATATTCTTCTGCTTTCGGGTTCAATGAATTCGCCAGCGGAGTTTTTGCCGGAGGTGTTTTTTCAATTGGTGGAGAGCTCGCGGGGCTTGGGGGGATAGGTTTTTGAAATTTGAGTTTATTCCCTTTTTTCTTCTGTATTCTTCTCAGAGGCTTTCTTCTCTTTTTCTTCCCTCTTGCCTTTTCCTGATCATTACTTTTTTCGGTCTTTTCTATCTGACTGGGTTCCTGATCGGTAATGACTCTTGGTGACTCTAATGTAGTATCCCGAGCTATCCGATCTGACTTGGTGTTGATTACTTTGTTTGAGAAGATGGGATAGTGCTTAATATCATTTTCGATGGTGTTTTCCGATTCTTCCCTAAACAGTTTTTTAAGTGAATAGGTAATAAGATGTTTTTTCTTATTTTTTGTATCCTTAGTTTTGGTCTCGATTATTACCACATCAGTCGTTTGAGTGCTTGCTTCCTGTTGGTTTAGATTTTTTATTCCATTATTTTCACAGTCTTCGTTTTGAAGCGTTTTGACTGATTCATGTTCATTTGGTGTTACTTTGGTTAGATCTTTTTTCCTTTTTTCTTCGACCAGAAATTTTAGGATTCCTATTTGTACATCTAGTGTATCGTCAGAGTTGGCTAGAATTTGACCGAGATGGGTAAGTACTGATTCCAGGATTTCCTGTAGTGAAAAAAGTGCTTTTGACAGGGGAGAAACAGTGTTTAAAGAATTTAAATTTAGATTTGTAAAGTTAGGGTCTGTGTAATTGACGTGATTGGAGAAGAGTTTGGGTGATTTTTCCGGTGAACTAGTTAATGGCTGTTTTTGACTAAATGGTATTTCTGATTTTTCGTGTTCTCCTTTCGTTGTGTTGCTTACCGACACCTCCAAAGGTGGTGCATTTTCCTGAAGTTTTGTCGGTGTTATGGACTTTATTTGGGACATATCTAAGAGCGATGTTTGGCGCTCTTCAGGAAAAAAGGTCTTTGCCAAACTATTCTCTGTAATTAAAGATTCTTGTTTGTGAAGTCTCTGATCGGAGGAGATTAGCGATTCATGCTGTACCCTATCTGTTGTGAGATCTAACTTATCTTGTTCATCTGAGAACAAAAAGGATGAATGTTTTTTCGTGGAAAGGGTAGAAAAATATTTATTTATGGCTGGAGTATATGATAATTGTCCCGGTTTCATTGATTTATCTGTTGATTTCCTGACAGCTGCGTCAGTACCCATACGTTTCATGTAGATTGTACGTGAACGTAGTTGTTTTAGTGCCCTCATGTTGGAGCCGGGTATCAGCTGCTGGTTTTAGTCGTCACAGCTGGTTTTCAGATGTTTTGATTGGTTTATGTTAGATGTTGACGAAAAGAATATTTGATATAGATATTGTTTTTGTTTTCAGGTGAGTATCCGTATATTGCTATATCAGATCATCAGTTTTCGTCAGCTCCTTTGCATGAACATGTAATGGAGTTCTGGCTTACCAAAACTGCGTTGTAACGTAATCTTTCCAGTATTCGAGAATACCTAGATTAGATGAAAGAGGGTTAGCCCGTCCCGTCCTCGATCGTCCACGGACGGCCACAGACGGCCCGCCCTTTGTCCGGGCTTAGACCCGCGCTTGGTCCCGCGGGCGTCCCGCGACGCGGAGTATTATGAGTGATATTTGTACGTTTCGCCGGTGGGCGTGTCCGTGGCCGTGTCGCCTGGGGGAAGAGGAACCAGCGGAACCAGGCAGGGGATGCTGGTCCTCGCAGTCCCCCGGGCTCGGTGCGCTGTTCTGCCCTTGACCTCGACCCTTAGGACTCAAGCTGGGAGCGGGAGTAGAGCCTGCGGACTGCAGCTCTCGCTCACACCAGCGAGTCCTCGGGGAGGCGGCACCACGGAGCGCTGGATATTAGAGTTTTTATGCGCAGTCTAGAAGCACTGAAGGAAAGCTGCAACAGATGGTTTCCTCGCAACGGCAGAGCCAAGAGAAGACAGATCCTGGTGAGTGGCACCCGCGAAGCGGGTGTCACAAATTAAATGTGCCTGATTCGCCGGTGGGCGTGTCCGTGGGCGTGTCGCCTGGGGGAAGAGGAACCAGCTGAACCAGGCAGGGGATGCTGGTCCTCGCAGTCCCCCGGGCTCGGTGCGCTGTTCTGCCCTTGACCTCGACCCTTAGGACTCAAGCTGGGAGCGGGAGTAGAGCCTGCGGACTGCAGCTCTCGCTCACACCAGCGAGTCCTCGGGGAGGCGGCACCACGGAGCGCTGGATATTAGAGTTTTTATGCGCAATCTAGAAGCACTGAAGGAAAGCTGCAACAGATGGTTTCCTCGCAACGGCAGAGCCAAGAGAAGACAGATCCTGGTGAGTGGCACCCGCGAAGCGGGTGTCACGAATTAAATGCGCCTGATTCGCCGGTGGGCGTGTCCGTGGGCGTGTCGCCTGGGGGAAGAGGAACCAGCTGAACCAGGCAGGGGATGCTGGTCCTCGCAGTCCCCCGGGATCGGTGCGCTGTTCTGCCCTTGACCTCGACCCTTAGGACTCAAGCTGGGAGCGGGAGTAGAGCCTGCGGACTGCAGCTCTCGCTCACACCAGCGAGTCCTCGGGGAGGCGGCACCACGGAGCGCTGGATATTAGAGTTTTTATGCGCAGTCTAGAAGCACTGAAGGAAAGCTGCAACAGATGGTTTCCTCGCAACGGCAGAGCCAAGAGAAGACAGATCCTGGTGAGTGGCACCCGCGAAGCGGGTGTCACAAATTAAATGCGCCTGATTCGCCGGTGGGCGTGTCCGTGGGCGTGTCGCCTGGGGGAAGAGGAACCAGCTCAACCAGGCAGGGGATGCTGGTCCTCGCAGTCCCCCGGGCTCGTGCGCTGTTCTGCCCTTGACCTCGACCCTTAGGACTCAAGCTGGGAGCGGGAGTAGAGCCTGCGGACTGCAGCTCTCGCTCACACCAGCGAGTCCTCGGGGAGGCGGCACCACGGAGCGCTGGATATTAGAGTTTTTATGCACAGTCTAGAAGCACTGAAGGAAAGCTGCAACAGATGGTTTCCTCGCAACGGCAGAGCCAAGAGAAGACAGATCCTGGTGAAATCTTATGCTAAAATCCAGGTTGCAATTGCAAGAGGGGTAGCCCGGCTCGGCCTGCTTCGGGCTGTGACGGGCTTCTCCCGGGACGTTCCCGTGCAGCGGTAGGGGAGGTTGACTAAATAACGACAGCAGGGGCGGTGCTCAAAGCCCCGATTCAGGTGTGGGCGGTGAGGGGAATCCTGGGACTATGAGTCCCAACAATGTCAGCACTCGTCCCCGAAAATCAGCCCTGGTGCAATGACGATACAAAACTGGGCAGGTATGTTCCGTCTCCCTTCAGCTCCGTAAGGGCAAACACAAGAGTTCCACACGTAGCACCTCCAACTCTGTGGCACCAATACCAATACCAAACAGGGGGAGGTAGAGGAAGAGATTAGACAGGTTCGCCTCCCACAGCAATACTTATACAAAAAGGATCTGAGACGTCCAGATCCAGAGAACCTGACTAGCTACTGAGACATGACACCTTTCGGTCTGTTTCAGAAACAGGGAAAAAAAACTTTTTCTTTATAGTCCCCTCACTCACCGGAGTTTCCTCACGGTGACATGCTTCATCATAGGGGCTTCCCAACCCGCTGCGGGTTGAGGCGTGCTACAACTATCGATATTGCGTAGGAGCACTTTATTATGAAGACTATGTGTCGTGTAATGTGAGAGAAAGGGGAAAATGAAGTGGAGTGAAAAAGGTTAAAAATATCCTACTAGTGAGTTAAACTAACTTTATTCAGGCTCCTAGTGGATACATTAAAAAATGGGGTGGTTTACTAGGTGAGCCGGTTCTATTATGAAACACAGTACCCTAGTAAAAAAGTCAACTAGTTTCGAGCTGTACCCCACAGCTCTTCTTCAGGACTACAACAGGGTCCAGCCCTGTGAGTACCACTCCAAAACAAATGTGAAAAGTATGCATATATTAATATATGAATATACATACTCTTTTCTTGCAATTCATTGGCATATCTGTAAAGAAAAATACTTCCAATGTTATTGGTTCAATGTTCATATACCAAGCGATGTTAAAATAATTAAATGTCCATTTCTTTTGCATATTAAAATAGTGTCTAATGACCTTCTTAGTGAGAGTATATTGATAACACCTTCACCCGTTTCACACACACACTCCAAAACCGAGTGATCCCCTCATATGAAGGTACACCCTTAGTGAATTGCCTGTGACTATACATTGATTAAAACAGCACAAAAGCGACCTGGTCTATGGGTTCAACACAGAACATGACGAACGAAACAAACAACGGAGGAGAAATAAGAATAAAAACATACTTTTGCTGAGGTTTTACTGAACCTCATGGTCGATCGCAGGAAAGTTATTTGTCCCCATAACCACCTAAAAGATGGAATGATCAAAAACAGATAAAGGTTTTAAATATTTACGTATCGGTACAACTCGCGCTTCAAAAAACGCGTGGGACTCGTAGCTGTGCTATTCTGATAACTTGGGTAGATCTTACTTGTTACGAGGCTCTGTTGTGGCGGTAAACCTACTCGGCTTCCCTTGAGACCGGCGGACTCCGTCTCGTTCTGGAAGAGTGAATATTAAGCTTCCCTGATACTGGTCATGCTTCCGGGTGGGGAGCTAGACCGCGTTTGTTATTCAAAATGTCCGCTCGTGTTGGGATCGAGCGTGAGCCATCTTTGAATACTCGGCTTAAGTAAATGATCAAATACATACAGGATTATTGTAAAATTGATCAAATTAGTATTGATTACAGACAACATGTAAAAGGACTTGTGGTTGTTTCAGGAACTCTTTTTTCCGCTCATTCATGTCATGATCTACAACCCATGATCTTTCATAAAGGGTGTATTGTAATGTTAGTGAACACAGTTTCTCTATATTGTTTTTCATTATTTACGCGAGAATATTAAGCTTCCCTGATATTGGTCTTGCTTCTGGGTGGAAAGCTAGACCGCGTGTGTTATTCAAAAATGACCGCTCGTATTGGAACTGAGCGGAAGCCATCTTTGAATACTCGGGTTAAGTAGATAATCAAATACATACCGGATTATTGTAAAATTGATCCAATTAATAATGATTACAGACAACATGTAAAAGGACTTACGGTTATTTCAGGAACTCATTTTACGGCTCATTCATGTCATGATCTACAACCCATGATCTTTCGTAAAGGGTGTATTATGATGTTAGTGAACACAGATTCTTTATATTGTTTATCATTATTTCGCCAGAAGGCCCCACGGAATGGTATCATTTAACCCCTGATTATCAGTTTTAACTTGTACACCCATCTTTGTTCTTTGTCCAGGAGGCGATGTTCCAAGTTGTCTTGTCCATATAGTCTTTCAAGGATTACCCAATTCATATCGTTGGGAGTGTGATTACATTCGATGAAATGGGATATCATTTTGGTCGTGATATTCTTCCGTCTGATATTACTTCTGTGTTCGACTATCCTGGTGCTGGCTTTTCTAGTTGTCATGCCAATGTAGTGTAATTGGCAGTTACAAGTGATCATATACACTACTCCAGAAGTATTACAATTGGTGAAGTCTTTTAATTCCCAGGTCATGTTGTTTTTGAATGTTATTCTCTTTGTGACTTTTGTCAAATGACAGACACTACAGTCTCCACAAGGGTAATGTCCTGTAGGCGCTGTGCTGATGGTTCTTTGTTTTGGGTTCCTGTTTACCCCTTGAGGGCGAGTATGGACTAGATAGTCTTTCAGGTTTTTACTTCTTTTATGACTGAACATCGGTTTTGGTATATCCAGGCTACCACAGTTCAGGGTGCGCCAATGTTTTCTGATGATATTTGTTACCATGTTTGAGGCAATATTGTAGGTGGTAATGCAAATTGGTCTTTTTTCACAGCTCTCTTTGATGGTTGTTGGTTCCAATAATGCCTCCCTGTTATTATTGGCGGCTCGTTTTTTTTGCTTTTTTCACCAGATGTGCTGGATATTGTTTGTCTAGTAGTTTTTTCGTAAGGTCATTGGCTTGTTGGTTAAAAGACTCCTTGGAACTACAATTTCGTCTCAGTCTCAAGAACTGACCGAAAGGTAAGTTCTCTTTTAAATGTCTCGGGTGGAAACTATCAAACACTAAAAGGCAATTTCTTGCAGTTGGTTTGAAATGCGTGGTGGCACTGAGGGACAATCCATTAGCCATGATATTTAAATCCAGAAACACTAGTTGTGACCTACTCATAGTGTGTGTGAACTTTAGAAAAGGATCCTGTTGGTTTAGCCATACCAAAAAGTCTTGTGCCTCTATCTCCGTACCTTCCCAGATGAGAAGGACATCATCGATATACCTTTTCCAAAGACTCACATGTTGTTTGTGAGTGTTCGAATCATTAAGAATTTTCCATTTTTCCAGATGGTGAATGTATAACTCTGCTACGCTCGGCGCAAAAGTACTTCCCATGCTGGTGCCATGGGACTGCCGGAAGAGGGTATCTTCAAATCGAAAAAAAAATTCTGTTAAAGCCAAGCGACAGCATTCCAGGACGACATGGCGAGGTGTTTGATACTCCCATTCTTGTTCAAATAAGACATCCTCCAGTATCTGTAGGGTGTCGGCGTGGGGTAAGCTTGTATAAAGGCTTTCCACGTCTAATCCAATAAGAATATTCTTTGTGGGGTCAAATGGTAAATCTCTTAATACTGTAAGAACTGATTTGGTGTCATGTAAATAGGTTTCAGTGGATTGAATCAGTGGTCTTAGGAAAGCATCGGCATACTTAGATAGAGGTTCCAATATTGATCCTATGCCCGATACTATCGGTCTGCCAGGAGGGTGTGTTATAGATTTGTGAATTTTTGGTGTCGTATAAAGACAACTTGGAACATCGCCTCCTGGACAAAGAACAAAGATGGGTGTACAAGTTAAAAACTGATACTCAGGGGTTAAATGATACCATTCCGTCCATTCCGTGGGGCCTTCTGGCGAAATAATGATAAACAATTTAAAGAATCTGTGTTCACTAACATCATAATACACCCTTTACGAAAGATCATGGGTTGTAGATCATGACATGAATGAGCCGTAAAATGAGTTCCTGAAATAACCGTAAGTCCTTTTACATGTTGTCTGTAATCATTATTAATTTGATCAATTTTACAATAATCCGGTATGTATTTGATTATCTACTTAACCCGAGTATTCAAAGATGGCTTCCGCTCGGTTCCAATACGAGCGGTCATTTTTGAATAACACACGCGGTCTAGCTTCCCACCCAGAAGCAAGACCAATATCAGGGAAGCTTAATATTCTCTCGTAAATAATGAAAAACAATATAGAGAAACTGTGTTCATTAACATTACAATACACCCTTTATGAAAGATCATGGGTTGTAGATCATGACATGAATGAGCGGAAAAAAGAGTTCCTGAAACAACCGCAAGTCCTTTTACATGTTGTCTGTAATCAATACTAATTTGATCAATTTTACAATAATCCTGTATGTATTTGATCATTTACTTAAGCCGAGTATTCAAAGATGGCTCACGCTCGATCCCAACACGAGCGGCCATTTTGAATAACAAACGCGGTCTAGCTCCCCACCCGGAAGCACGACCAGTATCAGGGAAGCTTAATATTCACTCTTCCAGAACGAGACGGAGTCCGCCGGTCTCAAGGGAAGCCGAGTAGGTTTACCGCCACAACAGAGCCTCGTAACAAGTAAGATCTACCCAAGTTATCGGAATAGCACAGCTACGAGTCCCACGCGTTTTTTGAAGCGCGAGTTGTACCGATACCTAAATATTTCAAACCTTTATCTGTTTTTGATCATTCCATCTTTTAGGTGGTTATGGGGACAAATAACTTTCCCGCGATCGACCATGAGGTTCAGTAAAACCTCAGCAAAAGTATGTTTTTATTCTTATTTCTCCTCCGTTGTTTGTTTCGTTCGTCATGTTCTGTGTTGGACCCATAGACCAGGTCGCTTTTGTGCTGTTTTAATCAATGTATAGTCACAGGCAATTCACTAAGGGTGTACCTTCAGATGAGGGGATCACTCAGTTTTGGAGTGTGTGTGTGAAACGGGTGAAGGTGTTATCAATATACTCTCACTAAGAAGGTCATTACACACTATTTTAATATGCAAAAGAAATGGACATTTAATTATTTTAACATCGCTTGGTATATGAACATTGAACCAATAACATTGGAAGTATTTTTCTTTACAGATATGCCAATGAATTGGAAGAAAAGAGTATGTATATTCATATATTAATATAGGCATACTTTTCACGTTTGTTTTGGAGTGGTACTCACAGTGCTGGACCCTGTTGTAGTCCTGAAGAAGAGCTGTGGGGTACAGCTCGAAACTAGTTGACTTTTTTACTAGGGTGCTGTGTTTCATAATAGAACCGGCTCACCTAGTAAACCACCCCATTTTTTAATGTATCCACTAGGAGCCTGAATAAAGTTAGTTTAACTCACTAGTAGGATATTTTTAACCTTTTTCACTCCACTTCATTTTCCCCTTTCTCTCACATTACACGACACATAGTCTGCATAATAAAGTGCTCCTACGCAATATCGATAGTTGTAGCACGCCTCAACCCGCAGCGGGTTGGGAAGCCCCTATGATGAAGCATGTCACCGTGAGGAAACTCCGGTGAGTGAGGGGACTATAAAGAAAAAGTTTTCTTTCCCTGTTTCTGAAACAGACCGAAAGGTGTCATGTCTCAGTAGCTAGTCAGGATCTCTGGATCTGGACGTCTCAGGTCCTTTTTGTATAAATATTTTTATACTGTGGTCACGCACAAGGATAACCCTTCACAAGTTTCTAGGGCACTGGAACAACATCACCGATCGAATTCAATTCACCTGGAACTACGATAATAACAGTATTCATTTTCTGGATGTAGAAATCCAAAAACAAGATGGCAAGGTATCAACCACAATTTTTCACAAAGCTACGGATCGCGATTCGATTCTACACTTCAACAGTTTCCACCGACCAGGTCTCAAACAAAACTTACCCTACTTGCAACTGTTAAGGGTTAAGTGTATTGTGTCCTCCCACAAGGGCAGTCAACAAGAGTTGAAAAACACACTTGAGAGATTCAAGGATCGTGGCTATCCACAAGAAACATTAGACAAAGCGGCTGCACGATATGAGAAGATCAATCGTAAAGATTTGCATCAAGTAAAACCCAAAGCAGAAAACACACGCATGGTGGTGGTATCCAAATACACCACCCTCAGCAACAAATTCAGGAGAATCATATCTAAAGATTGGTCACTCTTAAGTACTGAACCCGAATTTCAAGGCGTGTTCGCCCAACAGCCGATCTTTGCTTACACCAGAGGACGCAACCTAAAAGAGATACTTACGAGACCCAGTGATCAACATCCCTCAGTGACATACAAGGGACTCATGCCATGCTACAATTGTAGCAATTGTCATAACGTCATACCAGGGAACTACACCAACCATCCCATGAAAGGCAATAAAATCAAGTTGAAGGTGAATGCCACATGTAATTCATCAAATGTCATCTACATGCTGAAATGCCCGTGTGGCTTATGCTACGTAGGCCATACAGAAAGGAAAATACGAGTGCGAATACTCGAGCACAAAAGTAATATACGGACCAAAAAATTCAAGTCCACCGTAGCAGCGCACTTTCTTGAGAAGCATCACAATGTGGCACAGTTGAAGTTCCTTATTTTGGAACAGATCAAACCTACCAGAGACAACAAAAACACTCTTTTGAAAAGAAAGAACTACTGGATCCATTACATGGCGACGATGCAACCTAACGGGTTGAATGATAGGATGGAATTCCTATGTTATCTGTGATTTATATGTGCATATGCTGAGAACTCTCCATGCTTATCTTGCATTTAATATTATGTATTATCATTCATACATCATGAGTATATGTTTGTTATAACTGATGCTATTTCATCTTGAGCTGTCTTTTTTACGTCTTTGCGTATTATCATATTGCATCCCATGTTTCTATATACCTAGCAAGTTTGACACACACAGTATCTTTCACAACCCAGTTCACTCGCGATTTCACCACTCTAAGATGGCGACCCCCACACGGATATAGGATCTAAGTCCGTTTTCAGTGTTTGCACCATCAAACACGTTAGTTTCAGCCACGTTGCGGAATACGCGGAAGCCCTGAGTACCCTGCGGAGTTTCTTCGCTTATCAGTAAGTACCTCACATGAGGACGCGTTATGCAAATCAACCCACTATCTTAATTGTTCCTTAATGGTTTGTTCCTGCGTCCTTATATTATCAGGTTCACGGATAGACCAGACTACAGTCCAAGTAAGTGAACCCTGTTATTGTAATACGAGCATAATATTGAGGGGGTCAACGATTGCGGCTCTTAAACACAAGTGCACACATTGATTCAAGGCCGAGCACTAGACGCACAGCATGAAGTAAGAGCACACGCACAGATTAATGGTTTAAGATACCAAAGCTTTAACTTCCACTGATATTCTTAATCGCACCACTGGTTGCTACAGAGTCCTCTGATACTCATCACTGATTGATTACTGCAGACGTCAACACGGCACATTCACCATCTGGAGCTTTAACACAGAGCATGATATTAACGCAAGAATTTATCACACATTTACCACTAATAGTACATACCAATAATGTCAGACAGACATACTAATGGACTCACACACTTTCTTTACTTGTAGAGTGATCCCCTAACGAAGGGCCAACTCAGCGCCCGAAATGCATTGGGAATTGAAAACAGGGGTCATTCATGTATTTATGACAAGAAAACCGTGATGTTATTTACAAGGATGAGATGAACTTTATGAAAACAACCATGAAAATAATGAGTTGATGAATAAAAAAGACTTCAAAATCAAAACCCCTTGAATTCAAAAAAACGTTATTGTTCGATAAATGTGAACAAGACTTTTTCAGTATTTTACTAGCAGTGCACAGAGGAGCCTTCCCCCATGCTGGGGTAGCTTTGTAATAGTCTTGTTACATTTGATTTTCCACATTAATTCTTCACGTATTCTACATATTGGCCTAAACACATCACATTCATGTTATTACATTAAAATATCGTAACACTTAGGTTAATACTACAGAAGATGATCCCCCACATGCATCATAGAAAAAAACTGTTGCAAACTGGCAGATTCTCAGAATCTACCACTTTGTGACTGATATTTTTGCATTTGGGATGCATCATCCCAAATGCAAAAATCGATACTTAAGGAATCGCAAAATTGAGATTACTTTAATTTATTTATTTATTTCATTTTTTTTTATAATTGCGATTGCATTTAAGGAATTGTAATTTGTGATTCCTTAAATGCAATGCATTAAAGTTAAAAAATGTGATTTCGCAATTAAGTATCAAAAATTACTGTCAATTCGAAAAGTGATGGTAATTTGCATTTTCTTTGAAAAATGCACCAAAGTCCCATGGTACACACACACACATGCCCTCGGGGCATGTGTGTGCGCAACATGGGTGCACATTACAAATTCAGGGGTGCAATAGGGTGTCCTTCTGGCGCCCTTGAAATTGCATGCGCAATTTGCGAGTACCTAATGGGTACTCGCAAATTGTGCATGCAATTCCCAGTCATTCGTAGGCCCATAGGAATGAATGGGAAGCCATTCCTTAATTGCGACTCACAATTTGAAGTTGCAATTAAGGAATGTAAAGGAATCGCTATTTTGTTAGCAATACCATGCATAGGCTTTTACGAGTCCTTAATTGCGATTCCTTAATAATCGTAATTAAGGAATCGCAAAAGCCAAAATTGATGCATGTGGGGGCATATGCAGATGCATTCTACACGTGTGATTATAATGCACCCCTACCCCTGGATTTTGCACCACATCACAACCTAAAGCAAAAAAAGGTACGCAGACCAATTACAGTGAATCTAATTCCTAGAGAAAAAACAGGTTTTTAACTGCTTTCTGAAGGTGGGCTCCAGAGGATTTATTCATAGATTCAATGGAAGCCTGTTTTATGTTTTAGCTGCAAGAAATGAAAAATATATGCCCCCCCCCTCCCTTTTTAAGTGCTTAATTTGGGAACAACCAGCAAGGTGACAGATGCAGAACGTATCCCTCTGGCAGGACTATAGAACACAGATCTACTGCCGATTTATCCTGGACTAGCTTGAAACACTGTCTTGTGGACTTAGACAACAAATCTAAATATAATCCGCTTCCTGAGGGGCAAACAGTGGAAGGATTTAAAACCAGGAGAGATGAAGTACAGCAGGGAAAATGCAGAAGAAGCATTACAGCAGCATTTTGAACCACCTGATGGTGACCAAACAAGTCTTTTAAGGGGGGAAAACATGGCGGCCGCTAGCTAGAGCGGTTCGCTCGTCCATGACGGAGCTCTCGCTGACATGTCCCTAAGGTAGATTGACGTTACCTTTTTGATCCTGCGCGAGAGGTGGCATTGAGCAGGTACACCGGGAAGAAGGTCGGCGGTTAGCGGCGTTGCAGTGCAGCGTGGAAAGCCTCTGAGAGGAGGCTGCAGTGGAGGTGGAGACGTGTGCAGTGGGCTGCGGCTTGAGTTCAGGACTTGGCGGGGAAGAGGAGCGTGTGAGCAGCTGGGCAGGCGGAGCTCCGCTGGGCCATAGTGTGGCGTGGTCTGTCAGCCGAGCCGCTTGGGAGCCGATCTGAACGTGTATTCAGCAATTGCAGAGGCTACACGTTTGAGAAGTGTTAGCGGTAAGGTGGCTGATTTGAGAGGAGAAGCGAGCGCTGTGGGGGCATGCTGAGAGGCACCGGGTGGAGAGACGGCAAGAAAGCCGAGCAAGTGAGTAAGCTCTGGATTTGGCCAAGGGTGGACGGAAGCGAGCGGCAGGTGGAGTTTCTACACACGGAGGATCCCAGAGAGAGAGAGAGGTTGAGCTGTCCCGTGAATAATTAAATAAACAGAGCTCACAGCCTGACAATAAGAGTCAAGAGTCAAGAGTCAATAGTATCCACAAAAAACAGTAAAACTGCAGCAACCTGCTTGGTGGAAGATTCTTATGCAGGTTTATGCTCAGGTTTAGGTCCGCCCAGGATATATACATGATATTAATGGCATATCTGGGTTCCTCAGAAAGTAACAGAAAGTAACAGTGCTGCATAAATATAAGGGTGGCCGGAGCTGATCAGAGCTGCTAATGTGTCGGGGGCAGACTCTTCTCCTCGCACCACACCGCTGGGGCAACGCAGCCGTGGAGCTTCGAAGAAGTAGGAGAGCTGCAGCATACAACATTTCTTCAAAAAGAGTGGCAACAACTAATGGGTGCGGTAAGGGGGTCCAGCAGAGGGGGAAGGTGAAGGCGCCTAGTTCCTTGGAAAGTGAGGTTAAGTCTATCGATAGCCAGGACCTCACAGATATACATGGTTGTTACTCTTCACAAAATTTAGATTCTGCACCCAGACTCTTCAGATTTAACGCACAATCTAAAACCACTTGTCAGTCACTGAGTGAAGCTTCACATCCAACTATCACCAGAACCCTGGGGAGGCGGAAGGCTAAGGGGAAAGGAAAGGGCAGCAATAAAGATAAAGAATTAGTCACCCCTAAGACCTTAATGGTATAGGTCAAGTACAAGGCATAGAAAAAAATCCAGGGGAGCAGTCTTCCACTGAGTCCACTGAGTTCGAGCCAGAGTTTGAGCCAGATTTTGAGCAAGAAGTAGCAGTTGATAAAGAACAACCCCCAGTTTCAAGGGTATTAAAAAGGGGCAAAGAACGACAGCTACGATACACTGCTCCGAAGGAGCTACCACATAAGGCTAGCCTGAGCAAGGGGGGTTCTAAAACAAAAGATAGTAAAACCTCCCGAATCACACCCTCGTTAAAGTCTTATTTTAAGGTCCTCCCCCAGGTCTTAAATGTAAACAAAGAGTCCCGAAAATTACATTATACACAAGCTGTACTCGTATCAGTCGAAGATATTGGCGTCACTTCTACATCTCCCACATCTGCACTGGGTAATCTTGGTAATCTGAAGGAAAAGATTGGAGAAGCAGTAGGGGCAGGAGACCTAGCCAGGGCTAAAGAGATGGGGGATCCAGTTGAACGAGTCGATAACGACACTTTGCCGCCAGAGCAGCAAGAGCAGCAAGCCTTGACTGCAGGAACAGCAAGTGAGGTAAAGAATTTGGAGCAAGGTAATGGGGACTGTGAAACCACCGGGAGGGATGATACCATCCAAGCCATTCTTCTTAGTATGAGAGAAGAGATCAGAAACGGGGTTGAGGAGTCTAAGAGGTGTTTTGAGGAGTCCAGACACACTCAATCAGAGATCCGTACAATGTGCGAAAATCTAGAGTCTAAGGTAGACGGTCTCTCATTAAGAACTGGTGGTTTAGAGAACTGTGTTGAGGAGCTCAAGGCCAAACTGGAGTCTGCTGAAGTGAAGATTCAGAATTTACGAAGGGAAGGTGACTCAGTCAAAGAGAGGGTCGAGTCTCTCGAAAATTTTTCCAGAAGGAACAACTTGAGACTTTTAAAAGTACCAGAGGGAAGGGAAGGAAGCGAACTAAAAAAGTTTGTTGCAACTCTACTAAAAGACTCCCTAAACTTGGATGAAAATTTGTCTGAGATAGAAACAGATATTCAGAGGGTACATCGGGATCCGTTCCGTCTTAAACCGGGTAGGGATAAACCAAGGAAGATTCTAGTGAACTTCTTAACGTATTCCTTGAAAGAGAAGATCTTGACTGCAGCCCTGAAAACCAAGACTTCGAAAGCTTCTGATTACTCCTTTGAAGTGAGATCAGGCCTTTCCAGAACAACGCTAGACAGGCAATGGGAGTTAGGTCAACGGATGGTCAACGGATGGAGAAGTTTAGAAGCCTAGGAGCTACCGTGCAATTGAGATTCCCTGCCTTTCTAAGGATTATGTATAATAATAAAATGTATAACGTCAAGTCACCCTTGGAAGCAGATGAGCTACTTGTCACTATTAGTGAACATGCAAACCCCTCTGATTGTGGATGAAATTCTTGTAAATATATGTACATGAGTAAAGGGTAAGATAGGTAAGATACGAAAGATAGAAAGAATAAAAATAATGAATTTAAAAAAAAAAATACAAAAATACAATAAAAAAAAATAAAAAAAAAGGGTAACATAATGAAGGGGGGGGGAAAAAGGAGAAGGGAGGAAAAAAAAAAAAAAGAAAAAACACACGTGAAATTATTAACACTTGGGTGAGGATGCACAAATCTGTTAAAAAAAAAAAAACACTATTAGGTGATATATCATAAAAGGTTGCGAACTGGGAATCTCACTACAGACTTCCACCCTAGTATTCTCACGTAAAAAGTCTCTGTGGTAACAAATTGTAATGATGCTTAGTCTTTTGACCCCCATACTATCGCTCAAAACCTATACTCGGACTTTAGAGTATTACTAATCGCAATATATATATAATAGAATAATAACCATTAGATAAGGGATTTACAACTCTGTTCTATGTTTCACCACTGTTTATATTTTAAATACAGTGACCGGTAAAATGATTGATACTATTGATAATAGGGCATGGAGCGAGAGCATGTCAGAGACGACAAGCTGGCAAACCATCATGCCAGAGTAATTTGGGTGGGGTTATCCAGGGGAGGGAGGGGAGGGGGGTGGGGGTAATGCAAAATACAAAAGTCCTCATAACCCGAACTTTATATTAACAAATAAGATAGATCCAAATGTGTCTCAAAGTGACCACTTGACCATAATAGTAAGAGAAATGGCAAACAATAGGTTGCCTCCCAGAAAAATCAATAGAGTTGAGGGCTGGGAAATTGAGTTAAACAACTTTATAATCTATGCCAGACATTAAATTCCTATCCTGGAACGTAAATGGTCTGCGCGTTAGAGCTAGAAGAAATAGAATCTTACAATACTTAAGAGACTCACCCGCGCAGATCATTGCGATCCAGGAAACACATCTGAACAAACAGGAGATTACTGACATACTTAAAAAACTTAAATGGGTTGATAAATTTATAACCACGGATCACAATGCTAATATTCGTGGTACTGCCATCATCTTCAAAAAATCAGCAAAGGCCCAGATCACGGCTTGGAAAACAGATGCTAGCAGTAGATGGCTAATAGTCAATGCTCAGTTACACTCAAAAGCTGTTACCATCATCAGTTACTATGGGCCAAACCAGGATGACCCCTCTTACTTAAACATTCTGCAAAATCAGCCGATTTCTTGGTCTGACCCCATAATATGGGTCGGAGACTTTAATCTGGTCTTAGATCCAAAATTAGACAAATCTACAACCTCCAGGGCCGTAGTACATAGCAATATGAGGAATACACTGCATAGATGTATGTCGAATCTTGGGCTAATAGATATATGGAGACAAAGATCTGGGAACACTATGGGAGTCTCATACCATAACTATAAATACAGGCATAAATCACGTATTGATTATGCCCTATTTAGTTTCTCAATTAAGGATCAAATTAAAAGCATAACATATCTGCCTATACATCTCTCAGATCACTCCGCCATTTTTTTCACTATAGAATCAGAGCAGAGGTCCAGTCACCTATCCTGGTCTTTTGACCGAACAATCTTATTGGAGGACGTGGAGAAAGAGTATTTGAGGCAGGAAACTGTTTTCTTTCTAGAGCAAAACGTAGGCTCTGCTTCTTTGGTCACTGTATGGGAGACTTGGAAGGCTTTCATCAGGGGTTGTATTACTGGTAGAGCCTCATTCAGGAGAAAGGAATATGAAGAGGCTATTCGACATATAGAGCTAGAATTAACACAACTAGAATCATTAGACCAGTCCCTCGCTGATAAACAAGAGGAGAAAACAGAACTAAAGGCCAAGCTAGACACACTATTGCAGGAAAGGATAAATAAAAGATGGCAGGCAAGCAAACTTGCACATTTCGAATACGGTGAATCCGCTGGAAAATTGCTGGCTTGGAAAATCAAAGCTGATCAGTCCAGAAACTTTATCAAGGAAGTGAGGGTCGCTGGGGAAGCCAGTAGTAGGGTAACAGATACAGCCATTGGGGAAGCCTTTAATGAGTTCTTCCAGAATATCTATACAGAGGAACTTAATGTTAATTCAAATGAAAGGAATGAATGGATGAATAATATAACTCTCCCAGAATTGGAATACGCTCAAACTGAAAAACTAAATAAAGCTATAACAGAGCTGGAAGTTTCTAATACTATTAAACAATTAGCACAGGGTAAGTCTGCGGGACCAGACGATCTCCCAGGAGAATTACACAGGATCCTTAATTCTAATCTTACCCCAGTCCTTACGAACCTTTTCAATAACATAATGATTAGAGGGGAGACACCACCAAGTTCTTGGGGGGAAGCCAATATAGCTTTAATATTAAAAACAGGTAAGGACCCAGCTGAGTGTGGGTCATACCGCCCAATCTCGCTTCTCAATAATGATTACAAAATTTTCACCTCAATTTTGGCTGCGAGATTGGGAAGCGAGATTGGGTCAATTAACCACTCTGATCAAAAGGGGTTTATTAGGGGCCGGCAATTGGCCGACCTAACCTACGACTTGGTGGGTGCCGCGGATATTGCTTCAACTTTTGGACTACCACTGGCAATCATGACCCTGGACGCTACAAAAGCGTTCGATAGAGTTAATTGGGCATATTTAAATTTAATAATGGAAAAATATCATCTGGGTCCTAATTTTTGTAGGGCCATAGGGTTACTGTATAACAACCCTAGAGCATCTCTATTAATAAATGGCACGCGAACAACTCCTTTTAAAATTAGTCGAGGAACAAGGCAGGGCTGTCCCTTGTCCCCCCTTCTTTTTAATTTATATGTAGAACCATTTGCGCAGTCTATCAGAGAGGATACCAATATTCCAAACTTTACTTTTTCGGGCTGGGACAAGAAGATCGGTCTTTATGCAGATGATATAATCATTTATACATCTGATCCCGCGCTGGCATTCCCAATTATTATAAAGAAAGCGGAGACTTTTGGAAAATTTTCGGGATATGAAATAAACGCTGGGAAAACCGAAATTATGGCTTGGAACATTCATAACCTCCAGCTCCCAGTAAAATCTTCATTGAGGTACTTGGGTATTACAATTACTAAAGATTTAGAACAGTTGGCTCAAAATAACTTAGCCCGTATTTCTCGAGAATCCCAAACCTTGATGAAAGCTTGGTCCTTTCTCCCGCTTACCATCTATGGGAGAACCAGCTTGATAAAAATGAGTATCCTCCCGAAATTTACTTTTATTTTTAATTCTATCCCGTTTGTATTTGACACCAAAGAGCTTGCAAAATGTCAGCAAAACATTAATTCATTTGTTTGGGGGTATAAATCCAGCAGATTAGCCTGGAAAAAATTGAGAAGGAGAAGAGAAAAAGGGGGGCTCGCATTGCCAGATCTGGAATATTATGCTTGGGCATTTCATCTGACCCACTCCAGGATGTTACTTAAGACCCCTTGGGACAACGCAAATGGGTGTATGTACAAAGCAATGCTCATGGGTTCGGATCTACCAGTGAACGGATTTCTCTTTAAGTTCGGACATCAGAAGTTCTTTAAAAAAATTAGACTAAAGTCACTATTGGGTGCTTGAAAACGATGGTCTCAAATAAAGTCTAAGATTGGGATAGGATATCTTTCCAAACATGCCCCGATTTGGGATTTACCGGGACTAGCGCCGCAAGAAGCCAACACAGTAAAAAGAGTTTTGCTAGATGCAGATATCACACAGTGGGGCGACCTCTTGGTGGAAAAATCAATCATAGACTGGGAAACTTTCAAATTTAAGGTAACAGCTTCACTCTCTTGGTTAGTATACTTGCAATTAAGTAGTTGGCTTCGGATTCAAACTAAGAAGAGAGCAATGATGGGTGAGGAGAGTATATTAGAAAACTTCCTTGTTGAAAGACCTCCCGGAAAAAAGGAAGTAGCACTCTTCTACTGGCATATCATAGAGGATGGGGAGAGGGAGCTCAACCTTCCGGAAAAACTTTGGGGTCAGGAGGGTGAACCACATATGGAGGACATATGGGAGGAATCCTTTACCCTGCTCTATAAAATTATCAAGCCAGCATGGCTGAGGCGCAACCACCTCTTTACACTTCACAGAGCGTATTATTCCCCTAAACGCCTGTCGAAATTTCAAACTGCGAAGTGTTGTTGCAAATGCTCTCTCATTGCTGCCTCAGATCTTCACATGTTCTGTGAGTGCCCGAACATTGTTACCTTTTGGAAAGAAGTTCGAATAACACTCGAATCTATTCTAGGCTCATCAATTCCGTGCACATGGCTTTTAATTATTTTTGGAGTCAATGACAACATTAAGGGATTAGAGAGAGAATTTCTGTTTTACGCCATTTTATTGGCAAGAAGAGAGATCTGTAAAAACTGGATTAACATAAACCCCCCAACACATGCAGAGTGGCTGTCTTCACTATATGTAATGTCAAAGCAAGACTTATCTAGAACCTGTAGCCCTCGCTCTCTAAGATTTTGGGACCTTTTGATCAATTGGAAAAGGGACAGTTAGTCAACCCGGGGTTTTTTTTTTTTTTTTTTCCCCCGGGTCCGATGATTAGGCCTAAAATCTCTCTGTCCAAGGGAGGCACCGGACAGCTATTGGACAACTGGCCGAAGTGGTCTGAAGGGAGAATGTACATCCATGCTCTGCTGGCGACATAGGGGACTGACCCTCTGAGTACTTGGAGCTTAGCATTGGGCTTCTTGGTGCTATAGGGGGGTCGGCGCTCTTGTCTGTGCGGAAATGAGCACAGTTGGATCGACTAAACGGCTAATAAGGACAAACAAAAAAAAAAAAGTCTTTTAAGACGCCAAGGTAGTGGGCAATAGCATAATCCAGGCGCAATATAATCAAACCATGGATAACGAATTTCCTGCAGTGTAAGGGCAAAAGTCAAATGAATTTCCTCAGAGTACTAAGCACTGACCTACTACCATAGAGATATGAGACTGCATAGACAAAAGATTGCCCAGCTTAACCCCCATAATTTTAACCACCAAAGTGGGAGTGGCCAGCAATGAATAGGCCTCAGGTTTGCCTAATTTCCTGTTAACCGTCAGTCTCAGCATTCTTTTGTTCTAGTAATTACAGCATTATTTCTCTGTGCACGCCCCTTACTGTTGTGCCTCTTATTTCAGCCTGTGTGTTCCTAAACTGTAGTACCACTCCGTTAGTCTTCAGTGCAACAGCAGTAATTTTGTGAGTTTCCTGCCACTGCTGCCCCTGCGGCCCCCCTCCCTACACAACAGCGCTCCCGCCTCCCTACCCCAGTCCTGCCCCTTTCCCTACTTAATGACGACTGCTGCAGGGGAGCCAGTGTGAAGCCTTGACCTCGGGTCCAGGCCAGCACTCTCCCCGGCAGCTCCGCCTGAACAGACGCTAATGTCCTGCTCAGTGCCCTTCACAAACAGGGGTTGTGCCGGCTGCCAGCTCGCAGCACCTCAGGTTCACCTAATTTCCTGCCGACCGTCATTCTCAGAATTCTTTTGTTATAATAATTACAGCATTATTTCTCTGTGCGCGCCGCTTACTGTTGTGCCTCTTATTTCAGCCTCTGTGTTCCCCTAATGTAGTACCACTCTGTTAGACTTCAGTGCAACAGCTGTCATTTTGTCTGTTTCCCGCCACTGTTGCCCCTGCGGCCCCAACCCCTACACAGTGCCGCTCCCGCCTCGCTACCCTGGTCCAGCCCCCTTGCCCTACTTAAAGGCAACCACTGTGCAGTCGCACCACTGGCACGCCGCTGGGGCACCTAAAGCAAGTCCATCTGCGCCCGTCTGTGACCCGACCGCGACCAGTGCTAGGAATACTGGCTCTGCCAGATCCTACCGCTACAACTCCACCACCCTCCACACACTCAACTCCGGAAGACGCTCCTACTGTGTAAGATCCACGTCAAACACCACCTATGGGTCCTTCACATGCCTACCCTGCTGCAGATTATTCACCATCAACATCACCCCGAATACCACAGGAGGACCACCCGACGCATGCACCACCAAGTCCCTGACTTGCATCCTCCACAACATGCGCTCCCTCCACGACACGCCATTGAGATCTGGGACCTGATCAACACCCTCTCTCCCGACGTAGCCTTCTTCACAGAAACCTGTACCAACGCCATCTCCGGTCCCGACATCACCACCGCCATACCCGATGGCTCCAAGATCCAGAGAAAAGACGACCCAGGAGGAGGACTCGCTATCACCCACAAAGCCACCCTCCGACTCTCCATCTCCAGCTCAAGTGACCCACAGACCAACTCGGAACACCTCAACTTCCAGATCCAGACCAGCCCAAGAACTACGCTATGTGGGACCCTCATCTACAGACTGCGGGACCTCGCAACCAGTCTGCAACCACCATCGTCGAGCTCACCGCACCCCACGCAATCACCTCCATGGACTACATTGTAGTCGGGGACCTGAACTTCCACATCGACAACTACAACAACCCCATCTCCATCACTCTCCTCGACAATCTTGCCAACATCGGACTAAAGCCCACACACAGAGCTGGACACACCCTCGACCCTATCTTCGTGGGAGGAACAAACATCAGCTTCAGCCACACCACTCAGCCCCTCTGGACAGACCACCACTGCTTCCACTTCACCTTCAACACAGCCCGCACACAAGCCTGCACAGGAACCACCAAGGAGGAACAGGAACAAGGTCAAAGAGGAACTTCTCAGCACCACCCTACTCCTAGACCCACCCAGCGCCACAACAGACACCAACTCCCCACAGAATTCCACCCCTGGATTTCCCGCTGTGCGTACAAACAAGCACCCCTCCGACTCCCCGCTAAGCAACACCCCCTAAAAGGCCACTTGGTTCACACCTGAACTACAAGAAGCCAGACGCTCCTGCAGATGCCTAGAGGAATCCTGGTGAAACCAGAAAACCACAGAAGCTCAGAACAACCACAGGAGCACCCTCAAAGAATTACACCAGCGCATTAGAGACACCAAACGAACCTTCATAAAAGACAAAGTCCAGACCAATGCAACCAATGTCAAGGAGCTGTTCAACGTCATACAACGGTTCACTAAACCCCCCAGCAAAGTCACAGACATCACTCCTTCCCAGGAATTCTACGACAAACTAAGCATCTACTTCCATCTGAACATCAAGACCCTCTACAACAACTTCAACGAACCTATGACGAACTACATCCCCCTCCCCGACACCACCAACCTTCCAACCATCACGACCTGGGAACCCGCCACCGTCGAACACATCACCGCCACCTTGAAGAAAACCCACTCAGGAGCCCCTACAGACCCCTGCCCTCCACACATATTCCACAGTCCACCGGCACCATCGCACCAGAACTAAGCCGGACCATCAATGCCTCCTTCATGACTGGCATTTTCCCAGATGACTGGAAGCAGGCGGAGGTCAAACCCCTCCTGAAGAAACCCACGGCCGACCCTACCAACCTGAAAAACTACCAGCCCATCTCTCTCCTTATCTTCCACAGCAAAAGTCACAGAGAGACTTGTGAATGCCCAGCTGACCACCTTCATTGAAGTGAACTTTATCCTAGATGCCTCCCAGTCTGGATTCCGCAGCAAACACAGCACCGAGACCACCCTCCTTGCGGCCACGGATGACATCTGCATACTACTAGACCAGGGACACACCGCGGCCCTCGTCCTCCTGGACCTCTCCGCAGCATTCAACACCGTCTCTCACCACACACTCACAGCCAGACTTCACGATGCAGGGATACAAGGATCCGGCCTCGACTGGATCCAATACTTCCTCTCTGGCAGAACCCAGAGGATCAGACTCCCTCCCTTCCTCTCCACACCCACCGACATCAACTGCGGCAGACCCCAAGGATCTTCACTCAGCCTCAAGCTCTTCAACATCTACATGGCCCCCCTTGCTGCCATCGTCAGACAGCAGGGACTCAGCATTGTATCCTACGCTGATGACACCTAGCTCATCCTCTCACTTACGAAGAATCCCGAAGACACCAGACTCTGCTTCAAGGAAGGGATGAAGAATGTGGCAGACTGGATGAAGGAAAGCTGCTTGCAGCTCAACTCAGAGAAGACACGGTCCTCATCCTCAGAACCCACTCCTCCACCTCGGATGACTCCTGGTGGCCCTTTGCCCTAGGAAAGCCACCCACCTCTACAGACCACGCATGGAACTTTGGTATCATCCTCGACTCCTCCCTCTCCATGAACCGCTAGATCAACGCCCTCGTCTCCACCAGCTTCAACTGCCTGCGCATCCTCTGCAAAACCTTAAAATGGATCCCTCCGACTGCAGAAAGACCATCACCCACGCACTAATAACCAGCAGATTGCACTACGGCAATGCCCCATATGCCAGTATCAACAGAACTCTACTACGCAGACTCCAAAACATCCAGAACGCCGCCGCCAAAATTCGTCCTCGGGACTCTACGCCACGAACACATGACCCAACACCTACAAGACCTTCACTGGCTCCCTGTTGAAAAGAGAGTCACCTTCAAACTCCTCGCCCACTCCTACAAATCCCTCCACACCATCCAACCCAAATACCTCAATGAGGGAATTTCCTTCCACATACCCAAGAGGAACCTCCGCTCTGCCGACCTTGCCCTGGCCGATGTCCCAGGCATCCACAGAAGTAGAACAGGTGGGAGAGCCTTCTCCTACATCGCAGCCAAGACATGGAACGAGCTCCCCGTGAACATCAGATGCTCTCTGACCCTGCTCACATTCAGGAAGGGCCTCAAAATTTGGCTCTTCGACTGATCCGGAGATGCCGCCCCCTTCCCCCCCCCCCCCAGAGCATTGAAACCCTCATGGGTGAGTAGCGCGCTTTATAAACCCCCTCATTGATTGATTTAGGGCCCAATGATTTCCCACCAGTCCGAAGCATGAGATACGAACAGAAAAATCTCTGCTTTGTTGATTTTCCCTTTAAGCTGGCTACTGTGCATCCAATCAAAGACTGCAAACATGCTGTTCTTAAAGGTGGATTTTTTCAAGGATGACAGTTCATCGAAAATAAAAATTAGTATGGTGTCAATCAAATGATTCCACTATTGAGGCTAAAGTCGGACATGAAGACATTAAAAAGAGTGGGACTCAACCAGGAGCCTTGAGAGACACTTTGGAGAAATCCAGACCGACTAACCTCTATATCTCAAAAAGGATTTTAGCAAGGAACATGCTGTAGCCACCACACACTATTTGGTCAGACGATATAAAAGAATGGTGTTGGGACAGTATTGAATGCATCCAACAGATCGAGAAGTATACATTTTTGCCCTGATCTAACGACCAATTGATGACGAGGATAATAAACCAGATTGTCTCAAGTGTAGCAACTTGTCCTGTTCCAGGTAGTTGGAGAGCTGGTCATTGACCAGCCATTTCAATATTTTGTAAGAGGCCAGCAGCCGAAAAATGGGTCTATAGTTGCTTAAAATGTTAGGCTCCAGGAATGTTTTTTTAAGAAAAGAAATCGCCCAGACAAGTTTGGAAGCGGCTGGCATGATGCTGATAGAGAGCAAAAGATTTAAAGTTCTGTTAATAACTGTCAGAAATGTAGGGGGACACGTGCCCAAACAAGATCCCGTTTTACACTTAAAATAGCCTCAGTAGATTGTTCAAGGGAAATTGGTCTAAACTGGTCTAACTTACTAGCCTCATCAACCAAACTATCAGGCAACAGGCACGCCTAAGAAGCAGGAAGTGTGTTTTTGATGTCAGCGATCTAAGTTTAAAAAAAAATCACCAACAGATTGCACAGTTCTTGGGAGGGCACTGCCGCCCAATGGTAAGATTTGAGAGAGAGAAAGCATTTAGCAAATCTGAAAAACAGTGCAGGAGCAGGGGTAATTTTATCCTCAAATTAGGAAATCTGAACCTGTTTAAGAGTCATGGAAAGCTCTGAGAGCAATTTTATAGGGGAACTTACCATCAAGAGAACTGTCCCTGTACCAAATACTCAACAGCTTTTTACAGGCTGTCTTCTCAAAAGCCAAAGAGACAGAGAACCATGGGGCAGATTGCACAACTCTCCTCTTCTTCGCTACTTGAAGATCCCCAGAACCCACAATCCAAGAGCCAACAGTTGCGACGTCCTGGTAAACATCATTACTGAGTGAGGGGGAGATTTTGGTGAAGAGTTACAAGCATTCCGCAGTCTTTACCTTATGCTGGGCCCGAAAAGTTGCCTGGACAGCTAGACCATCGTATTGTTTAAACTCCTCAGCCGTCCACTTGAAAGGGATCGGATAATGATCAGACCAAAGAACGAGCTCAGGAGGGCTGATTGTCAAAGGTCAATTAGAAAACACAAAAATCAGTGGTGTGTCCAGCAGAGTGAATGGATGATATCCTATGGCATTCGTAATAAGGCATAAAGGATATCTATCATTGTGATTGAGTAGCCATCCTCCAAATTCTGAATCAGCCTTCAAGTTTGCAGTTTTATGTGGTCTTTTGTTTAGTTAGGTATTACCGACCGAATTTCCTCCAGTGGGACAGGAGGCATGTTCTATGTTGTTGTCAAATTAGTAGGCTTGTTGTGGCTTTGTCACCCTCTTTTGTTTTTTTGTGAGATAAGGCCATGGTAGATTTTCAGAGGTGGCCTTTTAGCACTCCTTTCTGTGTGTTAAAAAGGTTTTGAGGGAGTAGGCAGTGGGCCCCAGAACTACTGAAAACATTCAAACAAACTAAAACAAGTTAACTTTTCTTCTTAACTGCAGCCGAGTTTCCATTATGGAAAAGAGGATGAGCTGACAATTTTTTTTATTGAAATGCAATCACTGAAATGGTGGTCTGCTGGCCCCAGTAGGCCACCATGCGTGCGATAGCATCCAATCGTAATGAGCCAAAATTTGTGACCTACCTTATTATAGATGAGGTAAGTCAGATTTCAACCCAATTTCAAAAAGCAATCTATTAATACATAAAAAATCTTTACTAGTCACAAAAACGTTGATTGCAGTTTGTGTTCACTACTTTTGTGAAGAGCTATTCGTACATCTGGCCCCAGATTTCACCAAAATATCCATGGAGCTGTAGCCATTGAGGGCTCCATGAGGCCGGATACGCCTTCTGTGAGGAGCAGCTGTACAGGATTTGTTGTAGCGGAGAGCAACGACGCAGGAACTTCTGCAAAGTCAGACTGACTGAAGATGCATCTTGGGCAGATTGACAAGTAAGTAGGTCCCAGTCTTCCTCCTGGTTCTCAGAGCACTTTTTGGCCAAAATGTTTATAGGTCCCAAGTTTTGGATTTGGACTATCTGGGCAAGGTTAGCACCACTTACAAGTATCCAGGTATGTTAGAGAGTCTGCAATAGTTAACTTAGTCAGCAGAATCTGCACAAGTCATTCTTAGCTTTGGGATGATTAGGGTGCCGTTTTAATTGTATGCTGCTTAAGTAGTGGTGTAATGAGAGGAGGATGATTTCTATTCATGGTGGGGTAAGTGTCCTCATCCTTTCTTTGACAAACTTGCCTGGGGACACTTTTGTAAGGCTCAATAGGATCGTGACACTTCCTTTTTTATGATGCTATCTTTGGAGAGGAGATGTAAATGTCGGGGATGCATGACGTGCCAGAGTTGCATTAAAGGGCAATGCAAGCAACTGACAACCATTTGACAGTTTCTATTTTGTTGGATGACATATTGGGTTAATTATCTACAATCCTTTGAATTAAATTTCACTTTATTTGATACCCGAATATGGTGAAAGTGATTTGCTTAAAGATCATGAAATCTGTTTTTCATTGCTCCAGCTACACAAGGATCCTGAAAGCTGTTTTTCATTGCTCCTGCTACACAAGGGAGGTAATAGATCATGTTTAGTTTTTTAGCGGGCACAACGATTGGATGGGAAATACTACTGCTTCCTTTGTGTGATAGCATCATCCAGGACTTGGTCAAGATTGTAATCCAAGAGAAAAATGTTTGTGAATTTCTTATCATTTGCAGTTTTTGACAGTGCTTTTATTTAATGTTAGGAAGAAAGCTGCATTGAAGGTATTTACACATCTTTGAACATGGTTGTGGATAATGTGGCAAGTTGAAAGAAATCTCATGTGGTTCACTTTGCCAAAGGTTACATACTTTGGTCTTTGATCTGTGAACTACTGAGCGACAGAGTGCTTCTTCTCATTCATTCCTGATCATGGTGAGGAACACTTAGAAATTTCAGAGTGTGCCCGTTCAAATATCCAGAAAGGAGCATAAGCTGATTATTGTTTATATACATCTGGAGAGGCATCTTATAATGGCAACTAACAATGAACATGAAGCCCATGTATCCATTAAACAGCCACATGTATCCATTAAACAGCCACATGTGTCCATTAAACAGCCAGCGGGAGACATAGATACCTTATTGAATTAAGCATGTGATTCTTCAAGCCTTCAGGATGATTGGTACTGTGCTACATGCTATGTGTGTCAGATGCTGGTCTGATCCTGCAAGAAGAAGGCAAGGCAGGACGACTGTCCCAGTGATGCCATTTTAATCTTCAGGTGTTGATGTGTGATACTCTCTCTTGGTAAACTATTTTCTGTAGTATAAAATAATCAGGTCATCACTGGTGACCTCGCTAAAAACAATGCTGTGCTTCACCTGTCTGGCTTTGGCCAATTGGCTGCCACTGCTGAAGAAGTGCACCTATCTCGTCTCAGCCAGGGGGCAGGTGCTGCTAAAGACACACCACGGTCTTCCTCCATTCATGAAGTCATATACTTCAAAGAAGCGTGGCAGCCCAGGTAGCCTGCCGCAATGCACTCATGACACTGTGAGTGCAGCGGATGCTAATGGTGCAGGTGAGTACTGAACAAGCCAAGTCTCTGTGAGCAGGTAAAGTGGACCGAAGTTTGTTAGACTGAAAGACTAAACTGATTTTGGCGAGATAAATTTAACATGAGAACACTATTGTTGATGTGAACTCTTTCAGCAACACCTATAAAACTGATTTCTGAACTATCCCTGTGGGTAAGCACTAGTGAACTGCATGTGTGCCTAATCTGTACCTAACACCTAACTAGGAATAATTGATAAGATCACACCCATGTAGCTGAGCCTATTGAGCTGTGTAGCATTTTCTTTTGGTGTGACATTAAAGAATGTTTGTTTACTCCATGCCACTGGAATCAAGCTATCCTGGCTGAAGAGGGCTGAAAGCCCGAAACCGGTCCTAGGATGCTTGTTTCCAGTCCAGGAAGGACCTGGATTGGCAGTTAGGGCTGGACTGTTCCCATGGGGCACAGGGTCAAGACTGATTTGTATATGGCTAGGTTCAAACTGGAATGGCATGGTGAGCAAAAAAACGATGGATTTAGGCCCAGATCTCTGTACTGGGGTGAATGTATGACATTGTTCTGCATTCTGTCAATCAACTGTTGTTTTTGTGTTTACTGAAAGAGGCACTCGACTGGACAGTATGTTATGTGTGCTATTTGACTATCGAGTTACGAGTTCTTGGCCACCACACTATCTCCATGAAAATGCTTTGAATTCTCTCCCTTGCTGCCCTCAGAGTCAAGTGCGGAACTAATGTATGTACTTGACCAAGTTTGTAGCGCCATACTTGGATGGACCCTAGAACACCACTACTAACAACCCAAACCACCAAGGTTGTAGTCAAGTAACTGCCTTCTTTCCGGTGTATCTCTGACTGTGGTCAGACAATTGGCGGCAAGGGCTGTAGGAACTGAAAGTTCCATTTACAACAGTTTTGAAAAGAACAATAAATTCAGTTGAAACACAACATTACCAAAATGTTACAATCAGGCGATACATGGAAGATGGGAGAAGGACATGACACTCTGTTCTGAAATCAGTAAAGGGTTCTGTACTTGGTGAGTGACTGAAGCGTTCTTCGGAGCAAGGATAAGGAAGTCCTTGTAGGTCCTGTTAAGGACTAATTAGATGAGGAGGTCAGTAGTTTAGAAACTATGAAGGACTCTGGGGAGGGCACCATAACAGGACTCAAGGACCAAGTGCTTTGGTGTCAGGCTCTCATAGCCCTTTAGCAAAGGTTTTCCACGGACACTCCTCAAGCATGTTCCCAAATCTGCTTTCCATGGTTTGCATGAGACATTCTCCCCTCCGATTTAAAGGGTGTCCTAGTCACCAACTCCAGGACACATTATCTTGGGTGGTTTAATTCGGTTTGAGGTCATGAACTTGAAATTGGCACTACAGAAAGCAAAGCATGAGGAGGAGAAGGCTAGAGAGTTTGAGAGAGAGAAGTTAATATTAGTTTACCTGAAATAGAAGAGAACGGTATAATGGACCCCTGAGAGAAGAAACCATGCGTTAAAGGAGAGGGAAAGAGAAATGGAAAAGCAGGGAAAATAAGATAGAAAGGTGAGAAAAGAAGAAAGCAAGTTCTAGAACAAGCAGTTAGGAAACATGTGATGTTGGCATAGAAGGTTAAATCGAGTAATGTTGATTTCCCTCTGCCTTACTCTGAAGAAGTACTTTAAAAGATTCCAAAAATGTTTATGTATATGTATGTAGAAAGCCAGGATAAGCTGTTATTGTGCGTTTGAGACTGCTTGTAAAATTAAGTCTTTGAATGGTGTGTCTAAAATGAGCCACAGAAGGTATGGCAGGTACTGGGAGAATGCTTATATCTGACCAGATGAATTATGAACGTTGGGACAGGAATATTCTCAATACTGTGAACAGGTGTGTACCCCTGCTCAGAATGCCTGACTACATGTGACAATGGTATCTTGGCCTTTTCTTTGGTCCTAACTGAAGCCTATCACTGATAGTGCCAGGTACAGAACCTATTCTTTTAACCCTTTCGACGCTCATGACGAGGTCAGCTCGTCATGAGTTACGCCTGTCGTACGCTCATGACGAGCTGAGCTCGTCATGAACCGCGGGTTTTTTAAAAACTCGTAGCACGCATGGGGTTAACTGGACTGGTGTTCAAAATGTGGATTCATAGTAGGTTAACGACTGCTGTCCATACCTTGGGTAAATGGATAAAGCAATGGTGTCAGCTCAGCATACCAGGTTTTTGTGAATCATTTGTATGATCAGACTTGTTTTCTGTGTCATGAACAGTGTGGTCTAATAGCCCCTTTCATATGAAGTTAATCTGGTATGTGAACTCCAGATGCTTGTGCTGATATTCCATGTGCATGCAGAGTGTGTGTCTGTGAAGTGAGCATGGTCTACACATGCATGGTAGTTTCGACTCTGTGGGCCTGATTCATAAAGGTAAACTTACACTTTTGTGTAAATTTATGATTTTTTACGATTTTGAGTCGTATCTTTATGGCTGCCAAGTCTCCACACATCCAAAGATAGGCAGTTCTAACTATACTACTCCTGGAATTGTTTCGTGAATCGCAAAAAATCACAAACGTACACAAAAGTGTAAGTTTACCTTTGTGGCTCCGGCCCAACGTGTGGTGACAGCCTGAGTACTGGTGCAAGTGGGATCCATTTTGTATTGCCCCTAATTAAGCATAGCACAAGATTGAGGGTTGGACACAGGTTCCCATTACAGTGGAAGTATATTGGCTGTGTTCTTGAAACTGAAGAGTGGAGATTCAGACACTGAAATTAAAGAGGAAGGTAGCAAGGCTCCCTTAGAAATTCAATGTGGAACTTGTTAGCTGATGCTGATTAAGTCTTCATGACCACTGCTATTTGGTAGATGTTAGAAATCAGGGGTGGAACTTCTGTTTCTGGTGTTCAAGCTGAGGACATTTCTAGGCAAGGCCTGCCCTTGTGTCTGTCCCTGACTACTATTTAAGGAGACTAGTGAAAGACAGATGAAGAGCCTTTAGTTTATACTTCATTGTGTCAATGTTTTAGAAACTCCCGTTTACAGTCAGCATCATTGTTATTTTTTTTATTTAATTTAAGTCAGAAGACAGCCATATCTCTTCATTTACAACATAAATTCACACATAAATGAAAATACATCAAAAATAGATTAGTAGATAAATTCATAGCCAATTGGCCAAGGGAGACCAAAGTTTCTGTCCAAATACCTTTTTCTTTAGTCCCTTCGTTTTATATGCAGCAGTCTCTAAATAGAATATAGAAAGTAGTCTGGATTGCCAATTGCTAAAAACTGGTGGTTCAACATCAAGCCATTGAGTTGCAACACACAAACGAAAAATTGAAATACAAATAAATAAAAATCCCTCCTCTGCTAATGTTCTATTTCTAGTTAAATGTGTCTGATGACCAGTGATTATCAATTCAGCTGATAACTGAACCTGTATCCCCAAACTGACATTCAAAAAATATTCCACATCAATAATAAACGTATTCAGTATAGGGCATGAAAAAAACATATGAACTGAGTCTGCAGCGCTAAGACCACATCGACTGCATTTATCCCCTTTCACAGATTTCCATTTAGCCAACTTCGCCTGTGTATAATATAAGTCAAATAATGACATAAAGTGCTGACTTTTTAAAGCCCCATTCAATAAAACTTTCTTCGATAATACAATTATTCTTGCCAGATCCAATTCCTCAATAGACAATTTTCTTTGCCATTTATTTTCCCATACATCTAAATCATCATCTAACTTTTTGACTAGAAATTGATAGATTGGACCAATTTAAATTTTTGTTCTAATTGATTCAATGATACTAACTTTTTCGGTCATTATTTGCTTTTGTATTTTCCTTTGATCCAGAAAACCTCTTAATTGAAGATATTTAAAAAAATCTTTCTTTGCCAAATTATAGTTCTGCTGTAAAAAAGAAAAATAAACTATCTGGTTTCCTTGAAATAGGTCTCCTAATGTACGTATCCCTACTGCACGCCACCTGGTCATTACCTGATCCCTGAAAATACTCAGTATCAATTGGCAACTATTGAAAGGTGTGTATTAATTCAAATTTAGGCTCAGACCTAACCTACTTTTAATTTTCCTCCAGTTTTCATACACAGGCCACAACATTTTGAATTTGGTCTTTTGATAATAACTGGGCTCAATTTCTCGGACCAAGCACTGTTTGGCCTCTTTGCCAAGTACCATTTCATAGATTGATGGCCTAACTGCTTCTTCTAATATGACATCTTGAGTAATCAAAACGCCCATATATTGTAATAATGCTGCCCAATAATACAACCGAAAGCTAGGAATACCCCATCCCCCTCTATCTCTGGGTAGTATGCACCAATTCATTGCTCTCCTAGATCTACGGTAACTCCAGAGAAACCTTGAGCACATTCTATTGGTCTTGACAAAGAAAGACGTAGGAAAGAGGAGAGGGATTGTGCGAAATAAATACAGAAACTTCGGAAATATTAAAATTTTTAAAACATTACTCTGGCCGTATAACGATAAATGAAGATTATTCAACCTCTCCAACGTTTTATTCACCGAGCCTAAAATAGGGTCTGCATTTAGTCGTACTATTTCATCCACTTTTGCGGAGATTTTGATGCCCAAATAAAGAGCTTCAGATGCAAAACTCATATCTGTTGAGCAGCCAGCTTCTGAATGAATTATCTGAGTTTTACAAATATTTAATTTATAGCCAGAAAGCTCGCCAAATTTTTCAGCTGCTTCCACTATTTTTGGTAGCGAAGCTTTTATATCTGATGTTACTATGGCGATATCATCTGCATATGCGAATACTTTATACTCTACCCAATTTATCTGAACTGGAATAATTCCAACATCTGCCTCTAATTAATTTAAAAAGGGTTCAATATATAAGGAAAATAACAGGGGGGAACACGGGCACCCTTGCCTCGTTCCCCGTGTTATTATAATGTTCTTAGAGAGATCCCCAGCTATCCGAATTGACACCGTCGGTTTAGCGTATAATGCCTGAATTGCTTTGATGGAGTCCCCCGGAAAACCCTTCCAAACTAAGATAAACCATAACAAATTCCAAGAAACCCTATCAAAGGCTTTTTCCGCATCTAACAGGGCAACCGCAACAGGAGAGTTAGTTGCTTGAGACCAATCAAGAAGAGAGATGATTCTTTTCACATGATCTGAGGTATCGCGCTTAGAAATAAAACCATGTTGTCTTTTTGAAACTAGATTAGACATAATGTTATTCAATCTATTAGCTAACACTTTTGAATAGACTTTACTATCCACATTCAAACGTGAAATTGGTCTATATGACCCCATCTCAGTTTCCATCTTTTTGAATATAACAATAATCGCTTCAGACCATGAATCTGGAGGATTACCCAAAAATGCCTGTTGACATACCTCGAGCAGCTCTTTTTTGAGAATCTTCCTAAAAGTGTGGTAAAATTCGAGTGGGATGTTATCCGGTCCCATAGCTTTACCAAGAGACAATCCTAATAACGCTTTTTCGATTTCATCCCAAGTTATAGGGGCGGATATCGCTTCTTTTTCAGTTTCTGTAAATCTGATAGTTTCCAGATTACTCAAATAATTCCCGACCCCGAGTCCAGCTGAAATCAATTCTGAAGGAGCTGTGTATAAATCTTGATAGAATTTGTGAAACTGCTTCCAGAACTCCTCCCTTAGTTTCTTGCATAATCCCATTTGAATCCACCACCTTTTCAATCTCATTGAAGACTATTTTCTGCCGCAGCCTTTTTGCTAAGACTCTCCCCGTATTTTCACTGAATTCGTACGCTTGTTCCTTATGTTGATTGTATTTAAGGGCAATTTGATCTGCAATATTAGAAAAGGCAATAGCTCTTTTAATTGTTAAATCTCTCTGGGCTATACCAATATCTTGGCCTAATCTGGTTGCTTTGACTAAATTATGTTCTGCTTCCATAACCGAATCACAGTCATCCTTATTCTTAGCTATCCTTTTCTTCCATCCCCCTTTATAATAGCAAATGGTTTCCCGCCTGACTATGTCCTTAAAGGCGTCCTATATAATCTGATTCGAAGCAGTCTTTTTATTAAATTTTAAAAAATCCTGTATTACTTTAACCATGTGTTGACAATAATTTTCATCCAACAATAAGGTCCTCTCAAAAGACCATAATTGTTTTTTTCTCCATTGTGTGCATGCCACAAGCTAATTCCATTATTAAGGGATTAAGGTCAGAAACCAGTTTAGGAAGAATTTCTATATTAAGCTTGCCAACCATTTGCTGCGAGACAAAAAAATAATCTATTCGTACCGATTTTTTATGCGGGCAGAAAAAAATGTATGTCCAGGCACTCCTGAATACATTACATTCCAAACATCCTTGAGCCCATGCTCGACTACTAAATCCCGCAGCGCCCGAAAAGTCTCATACTACCTTCCTGAATACCCCGTGTTCCCCCTGATATCTAAATTCGCCTCCAAGTGTATATTAACGTCCCCACAGATAATCACTGGTTGGGGCCAATGTAATAATTCGGAATTCATGGAGTTCATGAGCTCAGCATCATCCACATTTGGTCCATATAGCGTACATAACGTAAATCTATGCTGATTAATCTTACATTCTGCTATGGCCCACCGTCCTCATTTGTCTGCCAGACTCTTCATACACTTCACCGAGCCCCGTCTAGTTAGGATAGTAACACCTCTCTTAATGCACGTTTGTTTTGAGCATACCACTAGTTCCAACCCTAAATTTTGCATCAATCCTCGTTTCCCCCACGCAATATGTGTTTCTTACAAACACAAGATATCAATACGAGCTAATTGAACGATCTTAGCCAGTACCTCTCTCTTCTTTCGGTCATTAGGCCTACAAATAATAAGTGTACAAATCCTTAATTCCCTATACATCATCTAAAAGCATAAACAGAACAAAAAAACACAGGAAATTAACAATCTGAGTATACACACTTCTCTTTACCTCTTTTACATAACCATTCTCCAAGCAGTGTGATTCAAGAATAAACTACACAATTCCCAGAATGAGCATGGCTGCTGCTTATTTTTCACCCCCCTCCACCACTCACCCTTCCTCATCACCAGCCTTACCTCCTCCCTCCCTTTCGTCCCCTGTCCACCCCCGCCCATTCTTCCCAGTCAGTCCCTGAGGATATAGAGTGCCGCCCCCCACCCATTTTCCTGGGTCCGGAAGGAAAATTACAGTACTTTCAATTAGACTAAACTTTCACTTGAAGTATAAGACTCACACAAACAATCATAACCGTTAACTCCATTGCTAGCTGTCTAGGCCCTACCAAAATTACAGAAACCTCAAATATTCTTTCGCTTCAATTTTTGAGAAAAAAAAACTTTGTTTGACCATTTACAATGACTTTAAGCTTAGCCGGATTTTGGAGATAGATTGTAGCCCCTTTTTCTTGAAACCCTGGAATGAGCTGTCGCAAATGCCAGCGTTTCGAGACAGTAGCCTGACAAAAATCAGGACGAACAAAAAAATTACAATCTTTTGCCAGCCTTTTCTTCTCTGTTCTAGCAAGTCCAAAGACTGCTTCTCATGCCAAAAATTCAAAAATCGAACTAAAATTGTTCTAGGACGATCCTCCTCCCCTTGTCTCCCCCTTTTTATAGTTAAGGGAAATCTATGTGCCCTCTGAATCTCCATTGACCAATCCCATAAAGTCAATTCTGGGAACGCTTCAGCAAACAGTTCGCAAACAAATTTTCGAACATCTGCCTCTTCTTTCTTCTCTGGAATTCCTAAAATCCGTAAATTGTTTCTGCGAGCCTGATTTTCCAACTTGGAGAGTTTATAGGTAATATCATCTCGTTGAGATCTGATAGACTTAATCTCTACATTCTGTGCAGCTAAATCATCGTCTAATGTGGAGATTCTTGCCTCCGCTTCAGTTACTCTGAGCGCAGTATCAGAACAGATATTAATCACACGCCGTACGGCATTCTGAACCTTTCTGCAAGTTGCTTGGGTCCGAGCGTTTTCTGCCTTGATTTCCGATCTGTGCTCCATCATCGTGTGATAAATCATAGATAGTGTAATTTCTTGATCAGCACTCTGCTCCACTGTTTTAGATGCCTCATCAAGCCGTCAAATTTCATCAGAAGGAGTGCCCACTAATATATTCTCCGAGAGCACTCCTCCCGGATCTCTAGATTTAAATTGCGTTTTCCTAATTTTTTGCCTCTTTACAGTAGTTACTATTAAACTTGGTGAGGCTGTCTGCAAGCCATCCTCCTCATCAATACTACTGCCCTCTTCCTGATAATCCGCCCAGTCTTTGCTTAAGCTCTCACTTTCATCAGAGGAGTGGTCAGACATAGAATAGAAATTGTCAAGAATATATTGAGATCCCGTCAACTCCTGTCTGAGAACATCCTCTGTTAACACCAAAGAGTCTATCTCAGAAACGAGATTATCCAGACTACCAGTATTACTGCCCAGAAGAGAATTCTCAGTACTCTCAGGAACTACATCTCCCACAGTGCTCTCTCCTTAAGATGCTAAATCGGGCATTGTTTTCTCCATCTGTCCATTCTCTATAAGAAACTGTGTTGCTGCCACTGCAGGGGCCGTGGATAAAGCAGCATCCGAGGGGGACACAAAGTCAGTTCCCTTCCGACTAACCAATGTTTTAATTCCGCTACATTGTGGCTGTACTTGTATAATCTTTGAAACTTGTCTCTCAAACAATTCAGGAAGAGTTTGAACTCCCTGTTTGAATGACCGCCCAGCCACATTCACCTTCAGTCCACGTTCAGCCCCCCTCCTTCTGCTCGTACCTGCAGGAGACTGCTCTCATTTTCCTGCTTCTCCTGGCTCTCCCTCTTCTCCATTCTCAGCGGCATCATTTGAAGGATTCGCCTTACCTCTCTGCGTATATTGTTTGGGCTAGGGTTACCAACTGACATGGTGCAAATTCAGGACGGTCAGTGTAAAAATTCAGGACAAAAGGTCAAAATTCAGGACAAAAATTCAGGACAGAAGGTCAAAATTCAGGACAAAAATTTGGGACAAAACATAAGTTTTACAGACATATCGGAGGAGGTGGCACAATAATATATAAGTAAATAGACAACCAAAATAAATACAAGTCAAAATAAGTTTATATAAGGTTGAGCCAATCGTGCACTTCACATTTTTCATTATGCGCGCAACTTTGCAAAGCGACATCGGGCCCTTTCTGCAATCAAGATTTGTGCTAGTAACAATACAGATTAATAAATAGTATTTTTTTATTTGTATGTTGAAATCTGTCTTTTAAATGTACAGTGAAAACGCTGTTAGGTATTTTATTTTTATTTTCTCCAGCATGGCGCCAAGACAAAAGCAGAATGCTTTGCCATAGACAGTCCCATGCAGGAGAAGGCACCCCACATGCTGTCACTGCAATTGGGCCCATTGTCATTCCTTAAGTGCTAATCAGCTGCACTCTCAGAATGACAATGGGCCGCTCCACAGTCTGCACGAGGGAGGTCCGGGAGGGGCCTCTGCTGGCAGCCTCTTCAGTCTAAAAGATAACTGCGAGAGGCCCCGAGTGAAAATTTGTTGAACTCATGGGGCCTCTCGTATGGGAAACTGCATTCCTTACTCAGATTTCCCATTTCGATTTTAGTATGATGTCTGTCAGGCTTCCGTAATTTGAGATCCCCAAATTACGGACGCCTTGTGGACATCATACTAAAATGACGGACGGTCCGTGAAATTTATGGACGGTTGGTCACCCTAGTTTGGGCAGCATGCTACCCCCCGCACCTCCACGCCCCCGGACTACCTGCCAGCAAACTTGCAGCAAGATATACAGAAGCCGCCACACCGGGGCTCCGAGGAGTCGAAAAAGCACCGGCCGGGAAACCATCAATCACGCCGAGCACCGCACTTGTGCGTAACGGGGTAGACTTGTCCCGTAAGGCTGACACACTCTCTGAGAGACCAGTAAACAGAAGCAGGAATTTCTTCGTTTTCCGTTTTCCAGTTGTTTTCACCAAATCCAGAGAAATCCGTGAGATCCAGAAATATGAAGCAGGGCACATCAAATTAAACGGTGAGTGAAGCGCTTCATTTTCTTTTTCCTCCTGAACCCGGAGCAGGGACCAAGCTGCTCACACAGCCTCCCCTGCGGCCGCCATCTTGCCTCTCTTGCTCAATAGCATCATTGTTAATGCCTGTGGGAACCATCACCTAGAACAAAGTCTGTGTTTGGTGAGCAGCCAGAAATAAACATTTGAAAAAAAATAAACTGAACTGGTTCTGAGACCTTAGAGAATGGACTCCACCCCGGTCTGGAAGCTGTGTTTCAATTCCAATTCAAGAGGCAAGGGAAATCATCCTTATGTCTGCACTTTTACTGGGGTGAGCTGAGGGTTTGTCTAAAGCCTACAAGCTTGCCTGTCTGCTGAATGAAGAACACATGGTTATTCTGCATTACAAATACCTACAAGCAGCTGACTGCCATTGGGATCCAGAGCTGAGCCTTGCTGTGTGGGTGTGCTGGTTTCCCAGCATGACACCTTAAGTGGACTGCATTAAATGATTAAGCGGGAAAGCAACGTTGGGCTGTATGGCACCCGGTTGCATCTAGCCTAAGGCATTGACTCTTTGGATGTGTGGAACTGCCACTTTATTGAATCAGCTGCGTATCACAACAGCATCCTCAGCCTAAGGACTTACAGAACTAAAACCTCACTTTACATTCAATAAACCTACATTCCATAACCTCCTACCCTAAAGCTTCACCCCATAATGCATACCCTATAACTTTGACATGCTGACCTATAGTACTTCTCTTATTACCACAATTTAAATGTCGCTTTCTGCCTGGCAGTGAATTAATTAAACAGTGCTCAACTTGATATTCCTATGACATAACATTTTAACTCCAGGACTTCCGGTTTGGGTTTGCTAAGACCCTCTCTTTCTGCCTGTTCATCCTATCTTAAACAACCTAACTTTAAGTAGGTGCGTGCAAACTTGTGAGCCAACTGCCACCAGAAAAACGCACCCACTGACCTTTTTCTGTCCCCCCTTCAAGTGACAAATTCATTCTTGCCTCCGAAAGGTCCTAACCAAAAACTCCATCATCTCCAACAATTACAATAAATTCTCCCTGAGCACTTCAAAATAAAAAAACTAATTAGTGTATATGCAAATCCCACTAAGCATTATTAATTAAAGTGCAAACAGTACAGATATATTCCCTACAGTGTCCAAATATCGTAGACTCAATTGTAAAATCCAAAGGTAGTCCTCTTCAAGTCCAGAGGAATCTTCACTTCTCAAAGTAAGCAATTGTACAGTTCCAGAATTCAATAGTTGTCATCAAAGAGTAAACGCAGTGCTCAGGGAGAATTTATTATTACTCTAGGTGTGCCCTTTCCATGGGGACTTGTGGGATTGATTGGTAACCTATCCCTCCACCCTTTGTAGCACTCACACATCACGTGACCTTTATTACTCGCCCTGACAGACAGTAGAGCGCCCAATCGTAAACCTGGTTACCAGTTTTGTTGTCCAACAATTACAACCTTATGCCATACTCTCAAAGATGCACTCCATCATCCTTGAAAAACTCCACTCCTTCATATCAAAGGTCCACATGCTGAAACCGTCCTAGACCTACGTCCCTACAAAAACTCCTCATCTCCTTATTCACTTTTCTCCTAGCTTTATCAATGGCTGATGACTTTACCACCCCACCCCCCACTCCAACACCTTCTAGGAATAAACTCAATCCAGGCAACAAAGCACCCTGACCACTGGGCTCTTACCCCCAGATTCATCATGGTCATGTTTTGCGAGTCCTTAATAGCGAATTTTAAGGATTTGCTATTAAAGACTCGCAAAACGGGATGCATGTAGAAATCGCGATATTTTATGCGATTTCTACTGCTTCCTTATTTGCGATTTGCTAATTGCTAATCGCAAATAAGGAATGGCTTTCACATTCATTCCTATGGGCCTAAAGGCCCATAGGAATGAATGGGGAGTCATTCCTTATTTGCGATTCGCAATTAGCGAATCGCAAATAAGGAAGCAATTTCAAGGGTGCCAGGGTGTCCAAAGGACACCCTGTACCACCCCTGAAATGGTAATGTACACTGGTGTTGCGCACACACATGTCCAAAGGACATGTGTGTGTGTGTAACATACAACAAGTTTTTGCTATTTACCACGTAGTTAGACTTCACGGTAAATAGCGGCCCCAGATTGCGAATTCGCAATTTTTAAATGGTTCATGAATTGCATTTAAGGAATCTCAAATTGAGATTCCTTAAATGCAATTAATCGCAATTTAGCGATTTCTAGAATTGCGATTTTTGCATTTAGGATGATGAATCCCAAATGCAAAAATAGCGCTCGCAAAGGGACAGATTCTCAGAATCTGGCCCTTTGCGAGCTGATTTCGGCTTGATGCATCTACCTGTTAGTTCTTTCAAATCCTGCTTGATAGATCGTAGCAATGCTAGGTCCTTCTACACTACCATGTTATCCTCTTCCAGATAGATGATCAAGATATCAGATCAGAAGCACTCTTCCCTGCCATCCGTTCTCCGATTCAATGAATGAATGCCCAATAATCTACACTGATAAGCCAGGAGCCAGAGGGTCTGGTACCGAACCTGCAAAAGAAAACAGTGTACACACATCACAATGACAAAGCTGTCCCCTCCTATTCTCTAACATAACTCTGGTAAAATTCCCATAGCCACTTGCCAAGGCTCATTATCTGCTTTCTAGACCACCTCCTGCCTCGGTTACCACCCTATACTAAAAGAATGTGTACTAAGGTCAGATGCCACCAAGCCTAATCGTGTCACCGCTTTCCGCAAGAGTGCCGATAATTGGAAGAAAGTCACTTGATCATCCTGTTGGTGGGTAAATATTAGCTCTACTTGTCCCCTTGCCTGACTCCTGAGTTTCCTTGCCCATACTACTGGGCAAACTTCTCCTTCTTGACCCTGCTGTAATACTGTAGTACCTTTTGACCACTGGGCAGTCTTGGACCTACCTATTTATAAAATAAGGGCAATAGCGTTATTAAGGAAAATACTTACTTTGTCATTTAGCCCTATTCCACCACAGAATCTAATCCAATTCATTCCAAAGTCTGTGTGTAGCTCCTAAACCACTCGGCATCAAGGCACCCAAGATATCAATTTTGTTACTCTGTAATGTGGATACTGAGAGAAGTTGGCCTGATATGCAGTGCTCACTATTCTAGTGATCACTATGCATCAGTCCAAACGACCCTTATGGTGATTGGTTGTAAGTCAACCTTAGACCAGCTATCCTAGTAGCGTGGATACGAGCAGTCTTCGGGCTAAACTCTAGAGGGCGTGTTAAGCCAGCTGTTATACCATCACATACCCCTTGAACACCAAGTGAAAGGACACCACACAAGTGTTATGAAAATAAACAGTGTATTTATTAGAATCACAACAGCCCTGCACTCTTTATGAGGGCAGGGTACTAAGCACACAACAACTCTTAGGAAAATACTTCAAGTGCACAATCAAATACAAGTGCCCGAGGGCACGGAAAGTTTAGTGGTCTCGGGCGGACCTGATAAGGCAAGTCGGAAGCGATAGGGACTCGGGACCCTTCAATGAGGGGGTTATGCGGGCACCGAAGTGCCGAAGTTACCTAGCCCAGGGGCTGCGGCTGCACAAGTCTTTACAGACGTCGGGAGTCTTAACTTAGTTCGTAACTACTAGCCAGTAGTCAGAGGGTACCCGGGGGGCACCGGATGATCGTCACCTCGACTAGGTGAGTGGGCGACGCTAGGCTCTGCAGTCTCACGGACCAGGAGGCATTGTCGGCGACCAGGATGGAGGTGCGAGCTGTCCCACGGAGATTGAAGCTGTCGGTGTCGCTGGGCCCAGGATTGGGGCAACAAGCCTTGGCAAATTTCAGGACCACGTGGTGGGCCTAAAATGGCGTCTTGAGTGGACCAGGAGGGTCCGGGGTGCTCCTCTCTCAGAAGGGAGCAAAGGCCAGTCTGGAGCAACCAGACCAGCAGCGTTGGTTGTCGAGTGTCATCAAGAAGGTCACAAGCCAGCGGCTAGTAACCAGACAACGTGCTGAGCAGCAGAAAGCAGAAGGGCCCCACGCAGTTCGTGAGATGCAGGGAGGCTGAGCTTCGGTGCTGGAGCTGCTCAGGGTCGGGGCTTCTCGGACCCCAGAGCACTCACCAGAGGATCCCTCGGCGGTCGTGCTGTTTTAAGAAAGCGTGCAGGTTTTGATGATGGCCGGTCCCTCGAGGTCTCGTCGCACCCACGGATCTCAGCTGAGCTGACGATGTGGGTAGAGGTCAGAGGTGCCAGGGAAGCCGGTTCTCGTCGAGCTGGGTAGTCGGATTCCTGAGGAAGGACTTGCAGCAAACCGCAGAGTTCTTAGATGGTGCCTGCAGATGCAGGGTGACTACTCCTTAGCCACAAGGGAGAAATCTTGAGAAGAGTCGAGAGTTCCTTTCGTAGAAAGTATTCTTGATTCAAAGATGATCTGATTTGGAAGGGTCCCCGCTCCTGCCTTTATCCTAAAGAAAGGGGTGGGTACGTGACTAGGTCCTGCCCTAGGGGTGGGACCAGGAAGGGGGTGGTTACACCCCTCTCCCATGCCGGACTTTCCCCAGGTCAGGGGCTGGGGTGCCCCTGGAACTGGTTCTAGCCGGCAGATGTGTAGTGAGCACCGGGGTGCCACTGCACAGTCACCTTCCTGTAAAGCCCTGCCTACCCAGGATACACAAAACCCTGTCTGGGATGGTGCGAGCATCGCCCCGGACAGGAAACCCTTTGTCCAAGCTCTCCTCGCTGGAAGGACTCCCAGCAGCAGGAGGTCAGACTCGTGTCTGTGGTGGCAGCATCCATTTTGTGGAGCTGAGGCTTCAGTTAACTTTAACTGGGGTTCACAGTTACGTACATGTCGTGTCCCTCTAGAAGGGTGGAATGCTATCCCGACGCCAGCATTGGTGAGGGGTCAGTATCCCGATTCGTATGACACCTTACTCGACATGTCTTGATAACGCGATACCGAAGTTAGCGATATGGTATGCGTTATCATGGAACAGCCATTGGGTCTTGGTTCCGCAAGCTGCAACCGGGCTCGGCTCGTGCCAGAGCCCAATTCACACGGCTCCATGCACTCTGCCTTCAGGATTGTCAAGGCCTGCCATAGGAGTGACTGATAGGAACTCAGGTGTCCATTTGAGGTTTAGATATAGGTATACTATACCTAAAGCAACGGGTGAGTACGCTGCGTTGCCCCAGCTGTCGCGCAGCCAGTTGTGTCAGATTTAAATGGCCATCCAGGGGTGGCATAATACATGCTTCAGCCTCTGGTAGACCCTGGGTACACCGATGCCCTGAGTTACAGGGTCTGACAAGGTGGCCCAGTTCCAATTGGGTAATGCACCTAAGGTACACACAACACATATCAATTTAGCGAGAGAACAGCTAGGCTGTGGGTCTGATTGGCAGGCCCACAGCCAGAGAAAGTCGTAAACCAGTGAAACAAAAGCAAAAAATCTGGGTGATCATAGGATTGCAGACCCTACTCTCCTACATGACCCCCCCCCCAAACGTTGGGACAGTAAACTAACCTTGACCAGGTGAGTCTTCTTGTTCTAAGTGGAAATACCTGGAGAGCCCATCTGCATTGCCATGATCAGTGCCAGGTCTATGCTCCACTATGAAGTCCATCCCCTGTAGGGAAATGGACCACCTAAGCAGTTTGGGGTTTTCACCCTTCATCTGATTTAGCCATAAGAGGGGCTTATGGTCGGTCTGAATCTTGAAATGAGTGCCAAACAAGTATGGCCTCAGTTTCTTCAGGGCCCAAACCACAGCAAAGGCCTCCCTCTCAATAGCTGACCAATTTTTCTCTCTGGGGGTCAGCCTTCTACTTATAAAAGCAATGGTCTGGACATTACCATCAAAATTCAGTTGAGATAGAACAGCTCCCACACCCAACTCAGAAGCATCTGTTTGGACAATGAATGATTTGGAGTAGTCCGGACTCTTGAGGATAGGTGCCGTGCACATGGCCTGTTTTAGGTCATCGAATGCTTTTTGACAGCTCGCTGTCCACTGAACCTTTTTTGGCATTTTCTTACTTGTCAGTTCATTAAGTGGAGTCACAATCGATCCATAATTTCTGACAAACTTTCGGTAGTAACCAGTCAGGCCCAAGAAAGCTCGAACCTGAGTCTGGGTGGTTGGAGGAGCCCAGTCCCTGATTGACTGTATTTTGCTCTCCAGTGGCTGAACTTGGCCTCCACCTACAAGGTCGCCCAAGTATACAAACTGTGTCTGCCCTATCTGGCACTTGGTGGCCTTGATAGTGAGACCTGCTGCTTGCAGTGCCTCTAACACTTTCCTCAGGTGGACCAGGTGATCCTCCCAGGTGGAGCTAAAGACAGCAATATCGTCAAGATATGCCGCACAGAAGTCATCCAGCCCGGTGAGAACGTGATTCACCAACCGTTGGAAGGTGGCAGGTGCATTTTTCAAACCAAAGGGCATCACTACAAATTGATAATGCCCACCAGGGGTAGAAAATGCTGTCTTAGGCTTGGCGTCCTCAGCTAACCTGATTTGCCAATACCCAGCTGTCAGGTCAAACGTACTTAAGTAGTTGGCAGAAGCCAATCTATCTATAAGCTCGTCTGCCCTTGGTATTGGGTGGGCATCAGTCTTAGTGACTGCATTGAGACCCCTGTAGTCTACGCAGAACCTCATCTCTTTCTTACCACCCGGGGTGTGAGGTTTCGGCACTAGAACTACGGGACTAGCCCAGGGGCTATCCGAGGGTTCAATGACTCCCAACTCCAACATTTTCTGCACTTCAGTTCTGATGCAGTCTCTAACGTGATCGGGCTGCCTGTAGATTTTACTCTTGACGGGCAAGCTGTCACCAGTGTCAACCTCATGGGTGCACCAATTGGTCTGACTGGGTGTTAGAGAGAACATATGCCGGAAGGATTGAAGAACTAGTTTACAATCCTCCTGTTGATGTTCAGAGAGGCTGCCACAAAAGACAACACCGTCTACTGATCCATCGTCAGGATTCTGAGTGAGTAGGTCTGGGAGAGGGTCACTCTCTTCCTCCTGTCCCTCGTCTGTGGCCATGAGCAAGCTCATGTCCTTCCTGTCGACATATGCCTTGAGCCTGTTGACATGGAGCACCCGGTGGGGGCTCCTGGGAGTTCCAAGGTCCACCAGGTAGGTGACCTCTCCCTTTTTCTCCAGGATGGTGTAGGGCCCAGACCATTTGTCTTTGAGTGCTGCTGGGGCCACTGGCTCCAGCACCCACACCTTCTGTCCCGGCTGATAAACAGTTAGGACAGCCTTTTGGTCATGCCAAGCTTTTTGGAGTTCTTGGCTGGCCTTAAGGTTTTCGGATGCCTTCTCCATGTACTCAGCCATCCGGGAGCGGAGGCCAAGCACATAGTCCACTATGCTGGTTGCAGGCTTTTTGAGAGGTTTCTCCCATCCTTCCTTCACCAAACACAGGGGTCCTCTTACAGGATGTCCGTACAAAAGTTCAAAAGGGCTGTAGCCAACCCCCTTCTGTGGGACTTCTCTATAAGCGAATAAAAGGCAGGGAATCAGGACGTCCCATCTACGCCAAAGCTTTTCCGGTAGTCCATGAATCATCCCTTTCAGGGTCCTGTTGAATCTTTCAACAAGCCCATTGCATTGTGGATGATAGGGTGTAGTGAACTTGTAGTTGACACCACATTCCTTCCACATAGCAGTCAAGTAGCTCGACATGAAGTTTGCACCTCTGTCCGAGACAACCTCCTTAGGGAAGCCCACTCTGGAGAACACTCCAACTAGGGCTCTTGCCACAACAGGTGCTGTAGTGGTCCTAAGGGGAATAGCTTCAGGATACCTGGTGGCATGATCCACTACCACCAGTATAAACTTGTGCCCTGATGCTGTTGGGGGTTCCATTGGACCGACAATGTCAATCCCCACTCGTTCAAAGGGCACCCCCACCACAGGCATTGGTATAAGGGGGACCTTTGTGGTGCCACCTGACTTACCACTGGCTTGGCAAGTGACACAGGAGTGACAAAACTCCTTGGTATCCTCATTCATGTGAGGCCAGTGAAAGTGTGAGACGAGCCTGTCCCACGTCTTCGTCTGGCCTAAGTGTCCTGCTAAGGGAATCTCGTGGGCCAAGGTAAGAAGGAAACCACGCTGAGACAAGGGGATAACCAGCCTCCTGGTCATGCCAGGCTTGGGGTCTCTTGCCTCAGAGTACAGGAGTCCATCCTCCCAGTATACCTTGTGGGTACCTGTGGCGTTCCCAGCAGCCTCAGCAGCAGCCTGCTGTCTGAGGGGTTCAAGGGAAGGGCAGTCTAACTGGTCCTTCCCCAGGTCTTCTCGTGTGGGTCCCCCTGAGCCCAGAAACTCAACTTGATCAAGTTCGAGTTCTTTCGGTTCAGTTTCCCGCAATTCCTGGAGGTCAGCCTCCTCTGAGACTTGATCCTCGACCTGGGGCAAGGGGGAAGGCGCTGCCTTAACCCGACTGCACTTCTTCTTGGGAGGTGTCTGGTCCGTTGTTCCAGGATCCAGCACCTGTTTAGTGGGGCATCTTCTGATCTGTGACCTAGTCACAGCAAGCACATGTGCTCGTAAACCTAACATCTCCATGTGAGTCCGGTGCTCCACTTCTGACCATTGTGATGACTCCAAATCATTGCCCAACAAACAATCCACTGGGAGGTCTGAACTAACAACAACCTTTTTCTGGCCATTTACCCCTCCCCAGGAGAAAGCAACAATCGCCATACTATGACTGGTAGTGACGTTGCTGGCATTGGTCACCAGGAAATCTGTACCTGGCATGATCTGTCCAGGGTCCACAAAGTTAGGCGTCACCATGGTGACACTGGCACAAGTGTCCCTATAGGCCTGAGCCATTCTTCCATTGATCAAAGGCGTCTGTCGGTATTTGCCCAAAGTACTGGGACTGACATCAGGGGATATATCCACATCCCCTGTACGGACAAGGACAGCCTGAGTGAGTGTGCCAACTAGGTTGTCACGCCCCTCAGAACCCAAGGTTAACCCAACTAGTCCCTTGGGAGGTGCGCTGCTACTGCTGGCTGTACTAGGGGGCACAGGTGCCTTAGGGGCTGCAGTAGCAGGAGTCTGCCCTCCTTTCTTGGTGCACTCACTAAACCAGTGAGTTTTACTTTTACAGTATTGGCACCACCTTTTCGATTGGCCTTCTTGATTCTTCTTTTTCTGGGAAGCCTGACCCCCCCCCCCTCTTTGGGTTGTTGGGGACCTGTCGAAGACTTCTGGTCATTTTGTTCCCCTTTTGAATCTTTACCCTTCTGGTCTGCTTTCTTCTGACCACCCTGGTTCTGGCCCTGGTTTTGCTTAACCCTTGTTCTGACCCACTTGTCTGCCTTCTTTCCCAATTCTTGGGGAGAGGTCAGATCCGAGTCGACAAGGTGCTGATGCAACAACTGGTTCTGGCAATTGTTTAAAATCTGTTCTCGCATGATCAAATTATACAATCCTGTGTAATCAGTAACCTTACTGCCCAGCAACCAGCCCTCCAAAGCCTTAGTGGCACAATCGCCAAAATCAGACCAGTCCTGAGACTGAGTTTTCTGGGTATCCCTGAACAGCAACCTGTACTGCTCAGTGGTTAGGCCGAACCCATCAATCAGTGCGTTCTTCAGGACCTGGTAATTGTTAGCATCCTCCACTCTAGTAGTGAGGAGCTTATCTCTACCTTTACCTTCAAAGGAGAGCCACAAGATAGCTGCCCACTGAGTCGGGGGGACGCACTGTACGATGCAAGCCCTCTCCAACGCAGTAATCCATTTGTGGATGTCATCCCCTTGCTTAAAGGGGGGCACTATCTTACTCAGGTGTCTATTGTCTAAACTCCTGTTTTCCCTTGGGGGAATGCTGCCACCAGTGGGATTTGTCCCACTCAATTCTTGCTCTCTAGCCAAGGCGAGTCTTTCTTTGGCCAGGGCAAGTTCTTCCCTTTCGATCCTTAGATTGACTTCCCGCTCTTTAGCTTCGTACACTCTCCTCTGAGGGGATGTCATCCCTCTTCGAGAAGAGCCTCGAGAGCCATTGGTTCGAACGGATCTGTTAGAGCCTCTCGACAGAGACCTAACTCGTCCATTCCCAATGTTAAGCTGGCCGGAGAGGGGCCCCAGGAATCTCCTAGTACCACTCTCGTGCCTGCTTAAGTTGTCCCTAGTTAGCTGGCTAACCACTACTGGACCTTTGTCTGCCTCGTCCCCAGATGTCTCTGGTTCCTCGTCCTCCTCTTCACCTTCTGCGGAGAGATGGATAAGGTCAGGGTCACCTCGGGTTCCCTCGAGGGGGGGCATATTCCCTTCTGGATGAGAAGGGTCGGTGTTACCCGCTCTCCTAGCATCATAAGTCTCCAAGAGACCAATCAGAAATGGAATGGTAGGGTTTGCACCCTGTTTTAGCTTCCGAGATGTACAGATTTGTCGCATCTCTTGGAAGCTAAGTGCAGCATATCTGGAGGTGACCTGTGGAAGGTCGACTGACACAAGGGGAGACTCAGAGTTTCCTCCTTTGTCCGACATGCTGCTTCTAGTGTGGTGTAAGTGATGCACCTGCCTACACTATATGTTTACCTACTGATCCCTTGCTAAGAGTTGTAGCCAAGGTGTGCTAAGCCTTGAGGAGCTACAACAGCTGGTTCAGTAGAACTCAGAGTATTCTAAGCTAAGTTATATGTACCTGGAGTACTTATGCGATCTTTCACAAGATATTCTTAGGATACGCGTGGTAAAACAACAGCAAGCTCAAATCCCAACCGCTGCTCACCAATGTGAGAAGTTGGCCTGATATGCAGTGCTCACTATTCTAGTGATCACTATGCATCACTCCAAACGACCCTTATGGTGATTGGTTGTAAGTCAACCTTAGACCAGCTATCCTAGTAGCGTGGATACGAGCAGTCTTCGGGCTAAACTCTAGAGGGCGTGTTAAGCCAGCTGTTATACCATCACATACCCCTTGAACACCAAGTGAAAGGACACCACACAAGTGTTATGAAAATAAACAGTGTATTTATTAGAATCACAACAGCCCTGTACTCTTTATGAGGGCAGGGTACTAAGCACACAACAACTCTTAGGAAAATACTTCAAGTGCACAATCAAATACAAGTGCCCGAGGGCACGGAAAGTTTAGTGGTCTCGGGCGGACCCGATAAGGCAAGTCGGAAGCGATAGGGACTCGGGACCCTTCAATAAGGAGGTTATGCGGGCACCGAAGTGCCGAAGTTACCTAGCCCAGGGGCTGCGGCTGCACAAGTCTTTACAGACGTCGGGAGTCTTCGCTGACGAGCCAGGGGCCGGAAGGAAGGAGTTGCTGGCCGGCGACCAGTGTAGATAGTTCGTAGAGATCCAAGCCTGGATCAGAGATGGATGACACCTGAAAGCAGAGGGGACCAAGTTCATAACTACTAGCCAGCAGTCAGAGGGTACCCGGGGGGCACCGGATGATCGTCACCTCGACTAGGTGAGTGGGCGACGCTAGGCTCTGCAGTCTCATGGACCAGGAGGCGTTGTCGGCGACCAGGATGGAGGTGCGAGCTGTCCCACGGAGTTTGAAGCTGTCGGCGTCGCTGGGCCCAGGATTGGGGCAACAAGCCTTGGCAAATTTCAGGACCACGTGGTGGGCCTAAAATGGCGTCTTGAGTGGACCAGGAGGGTCCGGGGTGCTCCTCTCTCAGAAGGGAGCAAAGGCCAGTCTGGAGCACCCAGACCAGCAGCGTTGGTTGTCGAGTGTCGTCAAGAAGGTCACAAGCCAGCGGCTAGTAACCAGACAACGTGCTGAGCAG